>NC_079906.1:9992832-10655621 GCF_024868665.1 Triplophysa rosa | reverse complement strand
TACAAAGCAGTTTGGCTCTGTCGGATGGGAATGTTGAAATGTCATTTGGTTTAACTGGGTTATAGTTTGTTCAGTCTGTTTAGTTTGTTTCTGGGCTCATAGCCGGCAGTATCAATGCAGCGCTCTGTGAATTCAGTCATTATGATTTTTTAAATGCAGAAAAAAGCTGCTAAATGGACTAATTGTGTCCTGGTGTCTCACAGCACAGCAAATCAATGCTTTAAATATGTTTGTCCCTTTGTTTTCTTGGACTCAATGTTTGTAGTTGTCTTTCAATTATTGTTTTTATTTCATTTCATTTTTCAAAATCATTTTTGGGGCCGTGTAGTTTGTTGCAGAATTATGCAAAATATGTATGTAACAAAGGATAGGTAAAAAAAATTATTAGACCACCTGTCTAGTAAAGAGAAAAAGATTATTGTAATTTATTCAGCAGATAACAAAGTGAAACAACTAAATAGTCTTTATTGACATTTTTATGAGTCGGCACATTAAATTTCTGACAAGTCAGAAATTAAGTGTTAAGCCCATTGCACATTGAGTCCGAAATTTGCATCCGAAATTTCCGCACGTTAAAAATAAATACGACCTCACGTTGTGTCAATCACATAAAAAAATCCGTCATAAAAAAATTCGGACCGGGTTCGATTTTCTGCGTTTTTTGCATCCGTCAAGCATTTTGAGTGGCCATTTTTAACAATTCAGAGACACCATACAAACAAGAGCCAAATACTAAAAAACGCATACGAAAATTTTGGACTGTATGTGCAAAAACCATTAAGCTGCAAGTAAATAACTGTAATTGGGCATAATAATGAAAATAATAGTGCTTAACTATTTTCTGCCTTTCTTGTGAAACAGTCATTTAGAAAATTCATGTATAACAACAATAATTATATTTTAGCATTAGAAATGTTACAGTGAGTAAAGATCTTACTGATGGTAGTAACCAGTCATGCTTTTATGTTGAATGGAAACAACAGCTTTGACACTGACAGTTTGATTGACAGGCGATCTGACCAATCATAACGACGATATTATGTGACTCAGTGACTGACCGCCATTTTGTCCGACAAACAAACCAGTCTGACAAACCTGGCGTAGTAGAGCTTTGGTGATTAATATGAAAAAATAGCTTTATAATTATTGTAATAGTAAACAGAGAGATATGTACCCAGCTTTAATGGACGTTCACACTATAATGATAAACTATATCTAACTTATAACTTTTAAAAATCATTCTTAAAGGGGTCATATGACACGGCTAAAACTAGTATTATCGTTTGTTTTAGATGGAATGCAATGTGTATACACGATTTAAGGTTCAAAAACGCTGTATTTTCCACATACCGTGCATGTTTGTATCTCCTCTTTGCCCCGCCTCTCTGTAACGCGCTGATTTTTTACAAAGCTCATCGCTCTGACAAGCGAGGTGTGCTATGATTGGCCAGTTAAGCAGTGCGTAGTGATTACGCCTCTTACCATATTCGGAACATCATGTTCCCACGCAATTGTACTGACAGGTGATAAAATGTCATCGGTACTTCCTTATATCAATTCGAGCCCAAATCTGATATGGAAAATGAAGATGAACAAGCCGATACATCAACTTTGCCAGCGCAACTTGAGCAGGATGTAAAGGATTGGTAAGGTTTTATTAAAAAAGTGATGTTAAATAGTTAAAAACTATAGCTAACTGTTTTACCTTTTATATACGACATTATAAATACTATAAACAAACAACCATATACATCATACAGAGTTTGTGTGAGATAGAAACAAGCTCGCATTACAGCAGGGAATGGTATAAATAACGCGAGCGCTTTGTCCCTTCTTGATCAACCAGTGTTATGCCACGTCTCGTCGCGACTCAACAAAGATAATAAACCCAAAATAAATACTATATATAAAAAGACATTATAAACACGACATTTGTTGCCTCTAGTGGGAACATTATTACTGATTATTAGGACTTATGTTGTCTTTTTTCACGTTGTGTGTGTGTCTGCATTTGCAGATCACAAACACACGACAAACTCAACTCGCGTTAGTCCATAACAAAGTCTTTTACAATAAAAATATACTTACAGGTTGCGAATCTGAAGCGCCAGCGAAGCTGTAATAGTTAGGAACAAACTTGAACATTCGGATTGTACTTTTCTGGAACAGTGTTGTAAATAAAATGTAACCGTTCCTTTTTAGTTGTCATCTTTTGGCATGGCAAACAAAGAGTCTTTCTTTTCGCAACGAAACTCACAGTGTCTCCGCGACATGGCTGCGGCGGTGACGATACAATGAGATTTACAAGTACGCCCACCTCACTTGCGTTTAGATTTGGGCGGTCTTAAGTCAAATCATGTTACGAAGTTACGTACATTCGTCGGGGTGTGGTTACACGAGGCGTTTCAGGCAGGTCTGGGTGAGCATTCGCTTTTAGATAGAATGCATCTTTTGTTCCCACACTTTAATTTGAGCAATTTTACGTGTCTAATACATGCATGGGCAACTTATAACACACCAAAGACACAGAAAAACACGTACTTCCGCCATATGACCCCTTTAATGAAGGAGAATAGCAGAGTTCACATCACAGCTATACCAATACAGATATGAGACATGATATTGTTGGAATAATAAATGTATTAATTACAGACGGAAGCGTTTGGGAAGTGGTGTTTTAAGGCGGAATATAATACTTGTTGATATATTACTTACATATTACAAGTATGAGCAATCTGGCAAGATACGCTTTGTGTCCCTGTGATGTGATGAGCGCACATTCAGCCTTCATATAGCAGCATTTGCAGTGACATTTTAAAGCAAAGACGTTTTCAGCAATGAAGTCGTAAAGCAACAGCTGCACTGTGTTTGTTGTATTTAACACAAATAAAGATTAAGACACTGATGGACTGTTATTCTTTTCTGTACCGAACTAATATTTAAAAGTTGACTTTCGTTTTCACAAAGAAGGATCGGCCGACCAAAGCTCTGCCCGAAGTTAGAAGTGGCCTACTGCATTGCGCAAGTTTAGAATTAACATGACGTTATCGCCTGCTAGTGTGGATGCAAATATAGGTATAATTATTGTTACATTTATTTCCAATCCTGAATGTATCCCTCGATTGCATATAGCAGACCTTTTTATGTCTGAAATCAGCGTGTCATTTTTTCAGAAATTCTTCACTATTTCCCCAGCAGTGCACAGATTTACACTTTGAGCGCATGGCTGATACCGAAAGCTTGTCGGACATAGCAACAGGAACGAAGGGTGGCGAAGTTCTGTAAAGGGTCAATTGAATTGATTGATTCGTTTATTTAGTTATGGTTGTGTGCTCAAAATCAGCAAGCGGCACAGATAGACATTGCATTTGTAGTCTGGTGTTTGGCTGGTGGAATGGTTATCGCAGAATGAAAACACCTTTGACTGACAGCCGTCAGAAGTTCATTCACGCAGAATGATGGACTCTCTCTTTCTCTCTCGGTGCGAGCAGACATCTCAGAGATAGATCTGCACAATAACTGCTGACGCTGCTGATGTGTGGTGGGGGGGCTTGGTGGTGTCCTCTGCACGTGTCAGGAGGGGAAAATGTTAAGCCAGTACTGTCTGGAGAGAAGTTCTGTTAGATATTTGTCATACTTAACCTTTTTACATGCTAATATAGTTTGCAGATGGTGACATTTTAAATCTGTGGAAATGCCTTTTCCCTTTTATATTTCATAAGCTACTATGTAGCTATCCTTCACATTTGTACTGTAGTTATTTTAGCGTGACCTTAAGTCACAAAAACAATTGCCATTATCAGTGCTTATCGCATGCAAATACGCAAACTCGAAAAGAGCTTAATGAATTCATATATTCCACATTCATTAATGCTACTTCTGAAGGTTTTTCTTCTTACAGTGATTAGGATTAAAAACACCCTGGCAACCACATAGCAACACAAAAATAACCCTATTAACACTCCAGCATCATGACGGTGAGTTTTGCACAGGCAGATTTTCAGATAATTGGGTCTCTGAAACCAAAAAGTGGCGTTTCTCATTTCTCGTTTTGAAACCGGTATAGGCATTTCTCAATCTCTTTAATTGATTTGCAAAAGACTGACTTGTGCTCAGAAATTGGCTTGTGCCCAGAAATTGGCTTGCGCCCTTTTTCATTGGACAATTGAGAAACCCCCCTTCCGTGTTCTGCAGAGACCTATACATGGATTTCAGCGCTATCAATTCCACTGTAGATGTCCTGAAATGTACAAGCATAACAAAAAAACTCTCAGGTTAATATATTTATGTAAATGTATTCTCTTGCTCCATCTCAGCCCTCCCTCTTCATTAGCAGAGTATTATTTATGCATTACATGTATTCATTTATTCATTATCGTGCTTGTGAATTTCAGAGTCACTATATGAGAGCAGAACGTTACCCGCTGAAACATGCTGTGCTGTCATTGTAAAATGTCTTCCACCTAAAAGCATTACATTCTATATGACACTACTATGTACTTTCGCTTTAAAGACCACTGTGGGTTTGTGTAAGAAGTTGGTCATGTTATTCCAACTTGACATGGGTCCAGAGAACATCTTGTGAAGAAATTCTATTCAAATATTTATAATATGAATTTCCATGGACAGATTAAATGCAATCCTAGTATCAGCAATCAATATAAATAGCAGAGAAGAGTATTTTTACAGAATTTGAGTCATTTTACCAATAAATCCTGATCATGTATTATGTTTTCTTGTGAATGAAAGAATTAAAGCGTGAAAGGCTGTATTGTATTAACTGTATTGCGATGGAAAGCGGGGTGGGGTTAATGAATTTATCATGATGAGGTGGAGACGTCAGGCCTTTGTTTTAGCACAGGCAAGTATGGATGTGATTAGCATATAAATTATTTTCATTTCTTCATCGGTAATGTCTCATTTGATAAGTCTTAGCTGTCTGCTGATGTGCCTCACTGTCTTGATGCACAAACGTGAATTATGCCTCTTGTTTTTGTGACTTGGATTCGGTTGTGTTTCTCATGTGTTGGTGGACATGAATGGATTTGATTTACTATTATATTAATATATTCTATTTTTTATATCCTTCGTGCTTGTCATGTGTTAACCATTTGGTTGTCTCTCTTCAGCTGTATACAAATTTCCCTCAAGCCTAAATTCTTTTTCTGCCATTTTACGATTACCTTTCTGCCTGCTTGTAATAACACATTGACTTTTTATTGACTTTGTTGTAACGCTACAAACGTTGTAATGTTTGACTACCATCTCTGTCTCTCCACAGCTGGCCCTTGAGGACCCCGTTCACAGCGTCTCCCTTCAGCAGTTTGTCTATGAGAAGCTCAAAGCTCAGCAGATGCTGATGGGAGATCAGGGCTTCCAGGCGCTCATGGAAACGGTGGACACGGAGATCGTGCGACAGCTCCAGGAGTTTCTCCAGGGCATGTGAGGAGACCACAGCGGACTATTAACAGACCAGAGACGCCAACCCTCTGATCCAGAAAACAGCTTCCATATTTTTAAACACTTTGTTTTGCTTTCTCAAACACACCTATTCACAGTTTGAGATGATGCAGAGACTGACAGAAAAAAACAGACTGTAAATGTAAGAAAGAAGAAAGGAAGGAGCTGTTCTGATGCCAAGGTTTTGTAATGAGAAATAAGCTCTAAAACTGAATTTTAAAAGCGGTGAAGGGTGCAGGCAGTGTTTACACTAAGCCTTCATATAAAAGAAGTCATTTATGTACACCGCATGACCGCATTCTCACTTCCCCCCACTTGTGGCTTGTCCGCATTTTGCTTTAAGATCAGTATATCGGAACTATGTGAACGTGTTTGTTTTTTTGTGAGTGGAAGATATTTTCGTATCGTGATCCACACAGTTAAATGGATGTATAACTGTATGTTTACCCATGATAACTGTTGCTGCTAATGCTCCTACACTGCACCTCTCTTGTGAGGTCATAAGGAAGCCATAAAAACCAAAAACATCAGTTTAATGAAACAAATCTATATTATCACATACAGTGCAAACGTTTGAGTGATGATTCTTAGTTTAGTAGCTTTTTTTATGCAAAAAATAAGTGCAGATATGTTTACGAAGGCGATTTTGGTTTGTGGGTTTGGAAGCGCAGTCATACAGTAGAGCAACTTTTACTGTGACTGAATTTTCAGAGTCAGAAGTAAAAGCCTTATGCTTACAGTAAGCCTTACAGTAATTCACCTGCTAATGTGTCATATCTGTAATAACATGCTCAAAGACATTACGGCACATTTCACTCGGTAGGTTTATTTTCATGTATGAACCCTATTTTTTCATTGATGCCGCTTCAATAAAGTTCAGTCCAGACTGACAAGCGTCGCTCGCTTTGTAAGCTTGCTCGTTCAAACTGTTTTTTGAATGGTTGCCATGACCTCAAGAGCTAAAGGGAATTCAGAATGTTTGGCACGGTAGTCAAAATACTTCGAAAAAGTCTTTCATTGCACAATTAAGTAAGTATAAACGAAAGCGTTTTATGTGTTGTGGGTTGAATTGTTTTTAGAATTGGTTAATAGTATGAATAGGTTTGGCATGGCAGCTTTCAACAAGTTCCCCATCGTAAACAAAGCTCACACACTCCTGCTGATGTATTAATCAGAGACAGTCCCCGGTGGCTAAATGTGTGAATCACTCTCAATTAAATGTGGCATTTGTTGAATTACTGTTATTATTCTCCCACTTTTAGCACCTGTATTGGTCAGTTTCCTGCCAGGTTGGCTCCTTTAAAGAGGTGCTCATTCAAAAGATTTACTTCTCCTAAAACAATACGTTTCTAATGCGTACTGAGACATATATGGAGAAAAGCGCTTTACAGAAATAAATGTGTCCCCGTAAAATTTTTTGGGGTGATTTACTGTTTTCTGCGTAAAATCATCCTACATGATGTAAAGAACATTCTGTGAAAATATAACCTTGACATCTTTAATATTGGAAATCATAGTGAAAGTCAAAAGTTTGATGCTTGTTATCTCAGAATTAGATTGAGAATTTAGCCTGCGCTGGTAAAAAAAAAAAAATTTTTAATGAATTTACGGTTTAATATTACAAAATTTTCACATATTTTTGAGATGCGATAAAAATGTCAAATTACAGAAATAGACTGTAAATTGCAAGTGTAATTGTACTACATTTTCACTTTTCAGTGCAACTACATATTCAGAGACTACATATTGTCCCTTTAAAACAGGACCCTGCAATATAAAATTCAGTCTGCATATGCTGAAGAGGGACTCTCAACTCCGTTTCGCTCAATTTATTCAGCACATTTGATGTTACGAAAAACAGTTTGAGGCAAGTAGTAGTATGACGGTTATCACACTGATAAGGCGACATTCAGCGCCATTACTGATATGGCAAAATAATGACAAGAAATGAGGGCAGCTGACTTGAGAATGTATAGGAGAAGATTATGATAGAATTAAATGCCCCTGTGGGCACACAAGCAAAGAACAACAAGCATCTCATTGTGAATGCTCATTTTCTGTTCCCACAATGTAGTGCTGTGCTGCTATTTTAAGAGTGATTCCAGTAGAACAATCACTGAGAATAAATGACCTGAAACTCCGCGCTTGAAAGTGCACTTTAGCATTGTAGTTCATTTCAGTTGTGAGAGATTATTTAATGGAAAATAGTGTTTTCAGTTAGGTGAAGGGTTCTGTCATATTGATCATTCAGGAGCAAGCGTGCTCTGACATACTGAAGGCTCTGACTAATGCCGAAAGCTTTAATGTAGATGGTATCAAAGCAACATAAACAAACTTGACTCTGCATGCACGCTTTTGTGGTCCAAACTTAACTTCTGGTACACGTCCGCAAACAATAGAGTTCCTGTACATTATTTCTGATAACAAGCAAAAGAAATAACAAGTAAATGACATTAGCTAGCAAGTTAAAAGTATGTCTAGCCATTATTATTTTGGGTTACCAGTAGAACCGTTACTTGGCTAAACTTAAATGCGACAAAGTAACAACCCATTCAACAAATTGTTTATTTAATCAAATTAATATACAATAAAATTCAACAAATTGTTTATTTAATACAATTTGTATACAATAGAATAATTTAATGTTAATAAAAATGTAAATAGTTAGCTAGACGATCAACAAACACAGACAGGAAGTTTACTTCGGACCAGGCTCGTGCCCAATGAAACTGTCTATATGTGAGATGATACAGTAACTTTTATATAAGATGATCACAGTGCCATGTTGTGTCATTCGATGTTTTTTATGATATTATTTCAAAAAGGTTTCCTTGAAGCTAAATAGGTTTTATATTCTGTTTCGCTGCTGTCCTTCTGAAACCTTGTATCTCCATATTTATTTATTTGTTTGCCATAAATCATTATTATTAGTCATGCTTTATGTTAGTCATTGGGTTTTGCAAATATTTAACCAATAAAAAGTATTAAAAAGGGCTTGTCAACTTTGACAACACCGTATGTAATCATTGAAAAAGTACAGTGTTTTTCCATCTCTTGAAAAAATGCCAATTTGGACACACAAGGTTTCAGAAGGACATTGACGATTTATTACACTAAAAATTGTACTTAGGTAATTAACCTTCATTTTCTGTTTGGTATATTTTGGAATGTCAAGTTGAAATTGTGTTCAGAAGAATTATTCCTCAGAGCAATAGAAAAAATCAAGAAGAATCAACTAAATACTTAACAGGTTGTTTGTTGTTTTAAGTTTCACTTCATTTCAATGCATAAAAATGATGTGACTGCTATCAGTGTTACGCAGATGATCCTCAATTGTATTTCAATCTCTTGTTCTCTCTCCTCTATTGCAATCTCAGAGAGGATCTCATCATGCTTCTCTGACATGTCAACCTGGCCGCCTACTCATCCCATCAAGACTGAGCCGCTCTTCCTCCTCCAAATCTCTTTGTCATGGCTGAAGGTCACATCGTCGTTGCCTGCAGGTGTCTAAAAACGCTCTGTGTCATTCCAGATGACCTTTGAAAATATAGCCTGCCAAGCTACAATCTGCTCATGTTAGCTCGGGGATGTTCGGGAACGCTTTTGGGTGATGAGTGTTAGGAATCTTTTGTGATAGTAATTTCTAGTTGTTGTAATTGAACAAGTTAGAAAAAAGCAACTCCTGTTTTCGGGTGAACCATTCCTGTGAGATAGATATATCATCTTATGTAAATCACTTATATAATTCAAAGCTTTGTACATGTTTATTCACAATTGCAGGCTTTTTGCATTGCTTGAAAAAGTTGAACAGCGACAGTGCTTTTGTACACAAAGCCGGTTGTTAAAGATGAGCATGGTGTCTGTTGGGTTAATCTTTCACTCACATCCCTTAAAACCTGTTTTGTCTGGCAGTGTGTGATTACACCGAAGCACAAACAGAGCCTTCATTGTGACGGGGAGCCAATATCTTTTATCCATTCATGTGTCAAATCAATTTAAAGTTCCTAAACTGGGGAAGGAACAAAACAATGTGGTGTCAGAATAAAGAAATGGGAAGCCGATATACTTGACTTCGCAGACGTGGGCGGCTCCATCTTTTGTGCGATGAAGGAAGGCTGTGCCGACCTGAAAACGCTTGTGTTCGGTGTGCGCATGCTCTAGAAAAGTTGCCTTAAGGACAGTGTGTTTTTATCATTATGCAGGTTAAATTTACATTTGCTTTGCTTAGCCTGTGCTTACTGAATCTGGTTTACAGGAACATACATTTTTAATTAATGTAGTTAACTTTATTGTAAACAATTGAATTTATTTTTGCTTTTATATGTGCTTTGTTTTTTTGGATGGGACATGGTGGTGGACAATTTATGTGAAGGGAGAGAAAAATATATTTCAAAGCTTGGAATTTCGAAGAAACATTGTGTTCCCTCGCAAAACTTGTTCATTCTCACCCAAAAATATTTTGTGTTGTCTTGCAAACTTTTGTTTTTTAAATATTTTCAAAAACCATGTTTTTCTATTGTACATTCCAATGAATATCAATCAAACTGCAGTTGGGTTGATTTAATTAAGTAATAATAACTAAAAAATACAGCTGACTAACACAATAATGCATGATAGCATAATAGAAACATTCCTTGCAAACACAAGAACAAAAAATATTCTCAGGGGAACGCAAATGTTTTTGCGAGGGAAAACAAAAGCTTTGTTTTCCTCTTATTTTTTCCTGGGGCGCCAGGAAATGATTCAGAACGCCAGTTTTATTTTAACATACAAAAAATGCATAAAAAAACGAAAAGCTCACAGGAAATATACAGTAGAAACATGAACTACAATTAAAGCAATTTTCTGTTATGTTATTAACATTTGTTAATCCTCTCTTTTAGTAATACAGTATGTTGTACACTGTAAAACATTTTAAGAAAAATCATGCGAGAGCATTAATTTGACTGAAATTTCCATTACCCCAGAAACACAATGCAGTGCAGAGCAAATCAAAAAGCTGTAAAGAACAATACAGAAAAAAAATCCTGCTTTGAGTCAATAAGCTTTGCACATGCAATCGATACATTTTCAAGTCTTGGCTTTGGTTTACGCTCCAGTGCACCTACAGGATGTATGAACGCAACATTCTTGTTTGATCTTCAGTATAATAACATATTAGAATAGAAAGCAAAGACGTTCACATTCCAAAGCTGGACATCACTTGTACATGAGGACTACTTGGGTATTGCGTAATCACATGTAGGCCTACTTGCATGTACTGATTCCCTCACAAAGCTTTATTCAGATGCGTATTATCTCTCTTGAAAGCAACGCTTGTGCCTCTGTGGGATTTCACTCACTGTACTACAGCCATTATAGTTAAAAGTTGCAATTAATCTTCTGTGTAATTGTGCTGGATTGAAGGGGAGCGAATGATGGCTCCAGGTGCTGCTGAACTAGATACATAAGCACAATGTGCTTAATAAATGCAGTCTCTTTTCATTCTTGAAGACCGTAGTTATGTGTCTGGAATAGGTCAATACTTTTTCATCAACAGTGTCTTTGTGTCTTTAGGCAAACAGTGCGTTTATTCACCCCTCGAGCCAAGCTTATAAGCTCCTACAACCTTCCACTCGAGCTGCATTCAATAGCTTTTACTGATTTACAACAAGTCGTTTGTTTGGAGTCATGTATTTTGCACTGAATGTTGGTTTTAAATGTTAAAATGGATTATGAATAAAGAAACAGCTGGTGTTTGTCATATTTTACAGTAAAACAGCACAACATGGTTTTCTTAATTACATGCCCATTTCTGATATGTGGCATATGTTTCTAGTATTAAAAAAAAAACAGTTGTTACAAATGATTACAGTAAGTTTTGGAAAGCGATCAGAAGTTTGAAAAACATCAGCCATACGCATTTGTTCCCATTTAAAGCAGTGTTTCCATATGAGCTCTGCATTTTGGGCCTCTAAAATACATTTGTGTTGTTTTCTGTCAAAACTTCTTTGGTATAGTGATATCATCGCTTAACTGTCATTGGCTTGTTGAACGGTTCGGCTCAGGTTGGACTTTTGATTGCAGTCATGTTTTTAGGCACCAGACATCCACCCACTCTTTGATTTGCACACTTTTCAATCAGATATCACAGATTCCTTTGGAGAACAACGAAGCTCCCCTGCAGATAAGAGATGAGGAAATGACTCAAACCAGTCACTTATATTGCTCTCCGCTTCTCAATTAGGTCCTGGAGTGGCTGTTGCCGATGAGACGTTTTGACTGAAAAAGAATTCATTACAGCTCCTTTGACATCAGCCTCAGTGAGGTGTTATTTCCCTCAGGGGGATGTCTGTTCAGAAGCATGTGTTCTTGTGCAGCCATCGGAGATTCAGTGTCATTTCTGAAAGAGAGAGAAATGCGATGAGAAGATTGTTGAAGCACAAACATTTCGGCCAGCCAGGTCAACTGAAGTAAATTTCAGAATGAGAAATAGACGAGAAAGCAGGCACTAGACCATTCACAAAGAGTGAAAACAAAATCTAATAGTCAATGTTTGTAATGTCTGTAAACTAGACGTGTCTCAAATTTGTATGACAAATAAATGTAAAGTACGTCTCGTAATATTCAGTTTGACCTTCTGATACATAATCTGATCAATTTGATGCCTTTTGTTGCTTGAAACTCATCTCAGCATTCACATTTCAAGTGTGAATGTATTGGTACAATATATTATCCATAAATTGCAGTTTGCCTTATACTCTCACGTCTGGTCTCTGTTTCTTGTGCTGTAAATGTTTTCTAGGTTCTTTGACAGTCTGACAGTTGCCCTTTGAGTCTCTTCAACACAATCCTGACCCTCAGTTTTGTCAGAGACCTCCGGCAAGATTTAAATTCTTGCGTCTTGACATCTCAAATAAAACGCTAAGCCCCATCGAGCATTGCTGATGGGTGATTTCCAGAAACACTGGGGTTTGCTGTTAAATGGAGATCTCCATGGAACACTCTAGGGAGGCCAGACAGCTTCGGAATATTTTGCAGGTGGCATTTCTGCTGCCAAAAACACTATTACTGGAGATCAACAGCTTGCGAAATCAAAGTTCACATTTTGCTGCTCGTCTTCACAATCTGCGTCTTTAATTAGGCTTCATAATGTTTTTATGCGCTCAACCGCATATATCACTGTAAATTAATTGAGGGTTTAATCTACGATGCAGACAAGGAACTCTTGATACGCTGTCCAAATTCATTCCAGAAGTGCTGCTGGTGTTTGACACTTCCTGCAGGCTACTACAGCCTGAGTTTATCATGAAGATACATCTGCTTCAAATCCGCTGGAGTACAAGCAGCCATGTATGAAGCACTTCATTTATTCGTTTTTGATCATTGGTTACTCTCACAAACTGGTGGAATGTTTATGTACGCAACCTTATAATTTACAGGTTTGGCTGGGCACTCTATTCTGATAAGAAATGCTAATGCTATGGAATATGTGACGTTTGTGTGCCTACCTATTTTAACCCATATACAGCCATGGAAAAAATGAAGAGACCACTAAAAGTATTTTCAGTGTTTCTGAATTGACTATTTCTATGTTTGTGTTGAAGCAAAATTATCATTTTTGTTTGATTCTGTGAGTGGCAACATTCCCAAACTCCCAAATTTGCATTTATTCACAGAAAATTGAAACAGACGAACTGGTCAAAATAACAAAAACGATGCCATGTTTGCAGATCTTAAATCTTGCACACAAAAAAAACAAGTTCATATTCATGTTTAAACAACACAATACCTGTTTTTACATGTATTTTAGGATCAGTTCATAAATGAATATTTGATGGAATAAGCCTGAATTTTTCACAACCTTCATGCGTCATGCTGTTGCAGTGACTGTCTTTTCTGAGAGTTTTTGTTGAAATTCAACGGAAACTGAACTGGAATTGTCACAGAACATGCAGAAATGCTGATGTAAAAGCAAAACTAAGCAGTCTCTTAAAGGTCCAGTGTGTAATTTTTTAGAAGGATCTATTGACAGAAATGCAATATAATACACATAACTATGTCTTCAGAGGTGTATAAAGACCTTACATAATGAAGTGTTATGTTTTTATTACCTTAGAATGAGCTTTTTTTTAAGGGGTCATATGGCGCGAACACGTTTTTATGTGTCTTTTGTGTGTTATAAGTTGCCTATGCATGTATTAGACACGTAAAATTGCAAAAATGAAAGTGTGGGAACAAAAGATGCATTCTATCTAAAAGCGAATACTCACCCAGACCTGCCTGAAACGCCTCGTGTAACCACACCCCCACAAATCTACGTCAGTTCGTGGTATGATTTGACTAAGACCGCCCAGATGTATACGCGAGTAAGGTGGGCGTACCTGTCAGTACAATTGCTTTGGAACCTGATGTTCCAAATATGGTAAGAGGCATTACATTTACATCACACGCTTGCAGTATTCGACCAATCACTACGCACTGATTAACTGGCCAATCATAGCACACCTCGCTTTTCAGGGCGATGAGCTTTGTAAAAAATCTGCACGAGAGGCGGGGCAAAGAGGAGATACAAACATGCACGGTATGTGAAAAATACAGCGTTTTTTATCCTTAAATCGTGTATACACATTGTAATACATCTAAAACAAAGCAATAATATTCATTTTAGCTGTGTCATATGACCCCTATGGTTTCTTTTTTACCGTGAGCCACTTTAAATCACCTTTAATTCCAAATTCTTTGCTTGGGTTTTGACAAGCTTTCCAAAGTTTAGCTTCAGATTTGGAAGCAATACTTTTGGCTCCTTGTGGAATAGATTACAAATGTAGATGGATTAAGAAAGCCTAGTTCAAATGCCTGGATCGCAAAACTCCTGAGGAGGGATGCCCCTTCTGAATTCCGCTTGCTTGGAAAATCTGTTGTTAGGCTTTTGGAAATGAATTACAATTCACTTGTTATTAGTCTCAGTTTTTTATTTCTCATTCATAACGGAAATGAGAAATGCAGTACACACTTGTTTTTGTTTAAGGGGAGGTTACAAATTATATTACAAATAATGTACAGTAGTCCTAAACGGACAAACTGCTGTATAGAGCGCATTTTGTAAATGCATTATCTCCTTCAACAAAGAAGCGAAAACGTGACAACATCTTAGTCCTTTGAGAATTGCTGTAGTGCTTCGAAAGGGAGGGGTGGAGTGAGAGCCATTGGTTGCAATTCCCAGCCTCACCGCTAATTTATTACAATTCAAATTGGAAATTAATTACAATTCACTTGTTATTAGTTTCAGATGCCATTAAAAAAATTTTAACGTCCTCAACAACATGAATAACTTTTCTCTCAGTTTTCCCACATTATACATTGTGTTTATAGGAACTACCAAACCTGACAGAGGAGAAGGCCATGGAGACCTGCTGCTATGGATTTGGGGTATTGCGTAATGCTGAGAAGACTCATTAAAGAAACATTCAGTAGATGGTGAGCCCCTTTTGAACAGGTTGCTCTTTAGGGTTCTAAATAATTGTTTTCCAATGTCTTAGTTCAACTCAAAGTGCTGACTTGAGGCGCTGTCCGCAGCGGTACACCCTTCTAAGCCACCTGTTATTATTGCTTTATTTAAATTAGCTGCTGGAATCAAAGAAAAAAAACACATTTCCGCCCAGCACTTTAATTCCTGTTTATCATTCTGCACTTTTGCTGTGGCATGAGATACTGAGAGCTCATAAGCTACTCTGTTGTGTTTAGGAAGCTAAAGTAAAAGTGTGAAAACTTTAATTAAATTGAGCTCTGTTTTTCTTTTACCGTGAACCACTCAGACAGATAAACCTTTAATTCCAAGTTCTTCGCTTGGGTTTAACAAGCTTTCCAAAGTTTAGGTTCAGATTTGGAAGCAAATATTTTTTGCTCCTTGCGGGATAGATTACAAATTTAGATGGATTAAGTAAACCTAGTTCAAATGCCTGCATCGCAAAACTTGTGTGTCGGAATGTTGAGGAGGGATTTTTCTTCTGCTTCTGAATTTTGCTTGCTTGAAAAATCAGCTGTTAGGCAATTGGAAATTAATTACAATTCACTTGTTATTAGTTTCAGATTTTTTCAGTTTCCATTTGTATTGGAATGCAGTTCACGCTTGTTTTTGTTTGAGGGGAGATTTCAAATTAGCAGTAAATAATGTACAGTATAAAAGCTTGGGAATTTTAAAGCATGTTTTCTCTCTGTTATTGGATTTTGTGAAAATATACTTTGCTCAATGCTTATTTATGTATTTAACCTTTGAAATGTCACCGTTTCTTACTTGACTTTACGGAAAAATGAAAATTCTGTCATCATTTACTGGCCCTTTTGTCATTTCAAACCTTTATGACTTTTATTCTACTGCAGAACACAAAAGAAGACATTTTGAAGAACGTTGGTAACCAAATCACAGCAGTTCCCATTGACTTCTAGTGTACAGACACAAAACCAATGCAAGTCACCGGGTACTGCTGTTGATCTGCAGTAGAAGAAAAGTCATACAGGTTTGAAATGACAAGAAGGTGACTAAATGATGACAGAATTTTCATTTTTGGGTGAAGTATCCCTTTAAGTGATTTTTTGGTCAAGTGTCTTTTCATAAGAGACAGACTTTTGGTCTGTATTTCAAAGCATTTGTGATAACATCCATTTTTGTTTGGATTGTGCGTTTTCATATGTACAGTATTCCCAGTACATTCAGTGACAGTTAAAAGGTTAAAGGTATAGCACTTCTGGTTATATTTTTAGAACAGATTGCTTTATCTTGTTATTCTGGTTGTGTTAGTTCCAAGCTGCTAAGAATCACTTGTTTGCCATAGACAAATATATGCCATTCAGGGACCTTCAGTCAGGATATACATTAGCTGCTTCCTCTGTCTGTTCATTGTACGCATGGACCGTAAATCCACTCGAATGCAAAATCACAGCCAGTGCTTTGAACTGTGGCTTTATTTTGCTATTATTTATCCTCCTATTATTTTTCCCGTGCCTTTTGACATCAGAGTGGTAGCACCTGATAATACATAAAAAGTGAAATTATCTGCTTTGCCACATCTGTGATGGTGTGAATGTAACAGGCAGTTGTGAGTCTAAATTAACGGAAGTACAAGAATAGACAATTGAAAAAATGTAGTTCTGGGCTGGTGTAGCCTGTAATTTAACCTGCAGGTGTCAATGTATTAAAGAGTAGTTTTAAATTCACACTGCTTGTTTTTAGATTTGAACTCTGACAAATTTAGTCCATAAGCCCAGAATTTGTAGTGTATACACTGATATTTCAATTGAAATAAAAAAAATTCTGATACATGGATGCAAAAATGCTGGAGCCAATTTCTTAGACAACAAGAGCAGGTGAATGATGTGTGATGTGATATCTTATGATCAAAACATAATTGCAAGATTTAGTTATCGCATTCACTCTAATCCGAATATGTTGACAAAGCACGTATGATAAACTGTACTCTATAATTCATTTTTAAGCGCTGAGGTTCAGTTTCTCTTCTTTTGACGTGCTAGTGAGCTTGAAAATTGTCTGTCAGGAGTCTCATAGCTCTTACATGACGCAGCACAAAGGAAAAAGAACATCAAGGCCAGTTACAAGACAAATTGCTTTCAGAGTTAAATCAAATGTTGTCATTGAGTTTGTGAAGAACAGTTGTGACATATTTCAAAGATCTTTGTTTCATTACTCTTGGCTGATGTTGCCTCCTGACAACAACTGTGAATGAAAGTCAGCTGTGACCTCAGGTGTAAAAGTCATGGGCAAAAGCATTTCATTAAACCATATGTAAGTTTTATAAAGATTTTCCTTTATCTGCATTTTGTAGATTTTGTAAAATCAGCACATATTAATATTAATACGTCTCAACATTTTGAAAGGCATAATATTAATAATTCTTAGGACTTTCTCAGCATATATTAATGTAAGCAATACCTTTCTGATTAATTGGCACGTCATGTAATTCGTTTAATTTCATTTTTCTAATCTTTAGGACTGAAACATTAATTGAAGGCATGGGTTGGCCACAGCAATTCACATTCAAGGTCAACTCCCCTCCCGGTTTAACACTTTATCATTGCCTTCAAACCAACAGCTAATGTTCAGCTGAGACATCGAATACTGACAGATGCGTGGAAAGCCTGTATGCCACAACCTGAGCAGGATGCGGCCCTCGGATCAATTATTAATAAGAGTCTGTCACCTGCCAAATATATTTTGTGTTGACTTCCATCTATACCCGCCAAGGTTATAGAATTACAAGCCGTTTTTTAAAGATTTAAGACTCAGAAATGCTCAACTGGTTGAGTTATTAAAAGCGCTGAATTATTTTTTGCGGTGTAGACAACATATCGATTACTTTACACCATCGCGTTTCTTTCCTCTGCATGTGCAGTTTCTTTGATGGTCTGCAGCCTCACCTGCTTAATCCTGATCACGTGGTCCTGATCGATCGTGCTACTAGATTATGGAGGACGTTGTTTGGAGGACCTTGACATAATAAACTGCACTTTAACAAAAGCCTGTTTGTCATGTCCATGCCTGTAGATGATTTCTGGTGGAGTTTTCTGTATGCCGTTGTTGGAAGGTAGCAACTTTTCATCTGAGAGGAATCAATTAATCGATGTTCATTGATTTAATCACTCAGTACCTGATACTTTGATAATGAATCTGTAAATCAGCATAATTAAAACAAGAAGAAATGTAGTTTATTGGTTACAGTTACCAAGAAATGGCCTTTCATTAAGGCAGTTCATTACTTGATTCACAAAGGGATAACTCATCCAAAAGTAAACATTCTTGTATCATTTATTCCACATCATGTCATTCCAAACCTGTATGAATTACTTTCTTCTGTGGAACACAAAAGAAGATAATTTGAGAAATGTCTCATTAGTTGTGTCCATACAATGGGAATCAATGGGAGCCAATGTTGTTTGGATACCAAAATATCTTCTATGATGTTCTGCAGAAGAAAGAAAGGTTTAGAACATACAGTAAGGGTGAGTAAATGATATAAGAGTTTTCCATTTTTGGGTGAACTATCCCTTTAAGATCAAAATTCACATCATCCACGGTTATCCAGTGATACGGCTGAACACAAGGATCTTAATGGGACCCCTCTTATCACAGAGCTCAGGATAAAATTCCCAGTTGGCCCTTTCTGAAAATGGCTCCAGGCTTCAGAAGATCTAACAGGAAAACATTCTGTCTTTCTGGACAAAACAATTACTTGGAGCTTCTCTGAAATACTCAGAGACCAAGTTGACTCATGCGGTTTTGAAGCCAGTATGTGTTTACTTGTAAGCATAAAAACTAAAGATAGATGTGTTGATTGATTTTGAGTTTTGCTCAAATAAATGGATATACCAGACGAAGTAAAAGTTTGGGTTTGGATAGGAAAGACCTTGGCTGTCGTTTCTGTTTATGTGGGAAAGAAAGAATGTTTCGGCTGATGCTTTTGCAGACTTTAAAGAAGGATTGAGAGGCTCTTGAGAGGGATTGTGCTCTTGAATGCAGTGACGTCAATAGCAGTTCATGATGTGCTGGAGGAGCTCGAGCTTTATTGTGATATGAGTTTCTCATTGGAGGAAAAACGACAGCACATCTGAGATTATAACTAGTGTAGGTACAAGTGCCACTAAGAAAACAACCTTTTTTCATTGAGCATTGCACATCTCCAGGCAGACTTCTATTATTACTCTGATTCGCAGAAGTGGCTGTGCATCGAGTGCATTCCTGCTTCCCTTGAAGAGGAGGCACCGATCGCCACTGGTACACAGACATACAGTATATTATGTAAACTCAAACTTTTCTCTACAGCTCTAGATATGACATGTGCTCTGTTTCTAGGTTAACAAACTGAGAAAATTTGTACAAATCGCCCATGTTAAGTGTAAAAATGCATGCACTTTGGGACATTCTTAAAGCATGCTGGATTAACATGGATCATTAGTTTTTGCATAGACTTATGAAGCACATGCCAACTCAAGTGCATGTTTTTTTTATTAAAGTCAAAGTATGGCATTGCAAATACGGATATTCAAGTTTCATTTCTATCTTTTGATCAAATTATGGTGATGACATAATATGAAATACATTAAGATAAGTGCCATACCAGTAATAAATAAGATAAGTGCCAGAACAGAAGTACACTGTGGATTTTTAGACTCCACATTGTGGATTTTTGGATTTTACTACTCATTTTTTGTGTTTTGCACACAAAAGGAAATAAAAAAGACATAAAAATATAAATAACAAATAGAAGATTTTTAATTGTAGCACTATTTACTGACGTTATGGTCATTAGATTCTGAACAGGATGGTCTGCACGCCTCCAGAGTACACAGAGATAGACAAAACAATTTGGTATTATTGCGCAGGTAGTTTATACACCCCTTTTTTGGAAGCAGTATGTTTTACCTGGGGAAACATTGGATTCACCTGATTGCAGAAAGCCAGATCAGAAGAACAGAAAATGCAGACTCAGTTCACAAAAAATAAAATAGAACTGGACAGGTCTGTTTATATGAATATAAACTGTTTTATACATTTTCCCCACACAGTTAAAGTGATACTTCACCCAAAAATAAAAATTCTCCATTATTTTATCACCCTCTTGTCATTTCAAACCTGTACGACTTTCTTTCTTCTGCAGAGCACAAAAGAAGATCATTTTTGCACCCATTGAATGGCACTGGTTTTGTGTTTATACAATAGAAGTTCTGTCGTGACAACTCTCGGAGGGTTTAGCATGACAGTGTACAGTACATGACATATAAATGTATTTGGTCTTGGCGGAATAGATCTGCTACGCTGCTGCGGCGGTGCAAGTACAGAGACTTGCTACTGCCAATACATCCACAACATGCTGCTGCACATATATACAGTATCTCACAGAAGTGCGTACACCCCTCACATTTTTGTAAATATTTTATTATATCTTTTCATGTGACAACACTGAAGAAATTAAACTTTGGTACAATGTAAAGTAGTGAGTGTACAGCTTTGTCCCCTCAAAATAACTCAACACACAGCCATTAATGTCTAAACCGCTGGCAACAAAAGTGAGTACCAAAGTATCAATATTTTGTGTGGCCACCATTATTTTCAAGAACCGCCTTAACCCTCTTGGGTATGGAGTTCACCAGAGCTTCACAGGTTGCCACTGAAGTCCTCTTCCACTCCTCCATGATGACATCACAGAGCTGGTGGATGTTAGAGACCTTGCGCTCCTCCATCTTCCATTTGAGGATGCCCCACAGATGCTCAATAGGGTTTAGGTCTGGAGACATGCTTGGCCAGTCCATCACCTTTACACTCAGCTTCTTTTGGGGTCGTTATCACATTGGAATACTGCCCTGCGGCCCAGTCTCCGAAGGGAGGGATCATGCTCTGCTTCAGTATCTCACAGTATATGTTGGCATTCATGGTTCCCTCAATGAACTGTAGCTCCCCAGTGTCGGCAGCACTCATGCAGCCCCAGACCATGACACTCCCACCACCATGCTTGACTGTAGGCAAGACACGCTTGTCGTTGTACTCCTCACCTGGTTGCCACCGCACACGCTTGACACCATCTGAACCAAATAAGTTTATCTCGGTCTCATCAGACCACATGGCATAGTTCCAGTAATCCATGTCCTTAGTCTGCTTGTCTTCAGCAAACTGTTTGCGGGTTTTCTTGTGCATCATCTTTAGAAGAGGCTTCCTTCTGGGACGACAGCCATGCAGACCAATATGATGCAGTGTGCGGCATATAGTCTGAGCACTGACAGGCTGACCCCCCACTCCTTCAACCTCTGCAGCAATGCTGGCAGCACTCATACGTCTATTTCCCAAAGACAACCTCTGGATATGACGCTGAGCACGGGCACTCAACTTCTTTGGTCGACCATGGCGAGGCCTGTTCTGAGTGGAACCTGTCCTGTTAAACCGCTGTATGGTCTTGGCCACCGTGCTGCAGCTCAGTTTCAGGGTCTTGGCAATCTTCTTATAGCCTACACTGTAAAAAATGATTTGTTGTTTTTTGTTGTTTCAACTTAAAAAAATAAGTTACCTTGTTGCCTTAAAATTTTAAGTTAGTTCAACTTAAAAATATTAGTTCACTTAATGAATTTGTTGCAAACTCATTGTGTTGACTAATATTTTTAAGTTGAACTAACTTAAAATTTTAAGGCAACAAGGTAACTTATTTTTTTAAGTTGAAACAACAAAAAACAACAAATTTATGGAGATGCAGATTTCATTTTCCAACAGGACTTGGCACCTGCACAGGTGCAAAGCTACCAGTACCTGGTTTAAGGACCATGGTATCCCTGTTCTTAATTGGCCAGCAAACTCGCCTGACCTTAACCCCATAGAAAATCTATGGGGTATTGTGAAGAGGAAGATGCGATATGCCAGACCCAACAATGCAGAAGAGCTGAAGGCCACTATCAGAGCAACCTGGCCTCTCATAACACCTGAGCAGTGCCACAGACTGATCCACTCCATGCCACGCCGCATTGCTGCAGTAATTCAGGCAAAAGGAGCCCCAACTAAGTATTGAGTGCTGTACATGCTCATACTTTTCATCTTCATACTTTTCAGTTGGCCAAGATTTCTAAAAATCCTTTCTTTGTATTGGTCTTAAGTAATATTCTAATTTTCTGAGATACTGAATTTGGGGTTTTCATTAGTTGTCAGTTATAATCATCAAATTAAAAGAAATAAACATTTGAAATATATCAGTCTGTGTGTAATGAATGAATATAATATACAAGTTTCCATTTTTTAATGGAATTAGTGAAATAAATCAACTTTTTGATGATATTCTAATTATATGACCAGCACCTGTATACTGTATAAAATTGTATAGCTACATATTAAACATCCACTATTTATTTTGTGCCTTTAAAGACAGACTTCAATTCAAATGATGTCTGTACCATTAAAGCAGTAATTACAGCTCTAAAATACCTCAAGGGAAGCTAAATGTTCTTGCTGCTGAAGGATGTTATTTCATTAAATGATTGACTGCGAAGCCTTTCATTGTGTGTTTTTTCAAAGTCTCTGAGTGCTTGGATTCTTTGCTCTTTTTAATGCCCATTTTATTCTTTTCTGGTCCAATTTTCACGGATTTCGAAAGTGATCTATGCAGTGCTCTTTCAGCGCAGGGTGAAGTACTGCGTTCTTTATTCTTTCTTTCTCACACCCACATTGTCCTCCCACCATTCCTTCTTTCTTCATTAAATGTGGTCATGCTTTACATTAAGTGCTCATGATAGAGTGTAATTACATAAGAACTAAGTAATACCAATGAAAACAAATACTTAAATGTAAACAATTAATGCCTGTAATTGCACATTATTTTTCCATTTAAAATAATTATGTTAACAGACTTAATGTGTAAAATTTACCTGAAAGGTTTAGGAATGTGTGGAAATATATGAATCCCCATGTCATTCAGAACCTGTATATGACTCTTTCTTCGGTGAAACACAAAATAAGATATTTTGAGAGATGTCTCAGTGGTGTTTTTTTCCATACAGTGGAAGTCAATGGGGACCAATGTTTGGTTACTAATGTTCTTCAAAATATCTTCTTTTGTGTTCTGTAGAAAAAAGAAAGTCATACATGTCTGAAATGACATAAGGGCATTGACATTGTTGAGCAAACTATTCTGTAAAAAAGAACAATAAAAGACTAAAACTTCACTACACATCAAAATCGCCAGTGTTAAAAAATTCAAATTAACACTCACAGTGTTTATATAATCCACACTTTGAGAGTGTGGATTATATATACACTGTGTGTGTTAATTTGACCTTTTTTAACACTGGCGATTTTACTGTGCTTTAACTCATTTAAACTAACATTTATTCTCTACACAGTGAAATGTCAATATCTCTCGAAGATTCGCATTTACATAAAGGATTTTCCCCCTCATATGAGTTTGGTTCTTCATGTACTCCTACACTTCCTTACTCTCTTTTCTCTTTCTTGCCCTCCTCGAGATTTCTCTTTACACCGAGTTCCTCACTGTCTGCACCCATAAGGCTCCATTCTTTTTGAACTTCAGGAAGAAGAACTCGCATGGGGGACTCATACCTCTTAAAAGGATAGACTACAAAGAGCACAGACACAAGGCCCAGTGACTCTGAGCGGAGCAGGGAAGGGATTCGACGTATACGGGTTGGATCCTGTAATGATGGGATCATGGGATTGACTGGGTGGTGAAACTACTCCGCAGCTTCAAACAGAAAATGGCAGGACAAAAGTCTAATGAGAACAAAAACGAAGGGAAATGAGCCACTGCGTTGAGGGTTTGCTTTGAACTGGAGACGTATGAAGCTCAAGCGTATCTTTAGCGATTGTTACTGGGGGCGAATAGCAAACATTAGTGTGTAACTGAGGGGCCTTCCTAAAACCTTCCTCACTGGAAATTTGTAAACATTTTGCAAGATTTGTGCGATATTATGCATAAATATTAGTACGATTTGCTTTCGTGCCAGTGGCGTTAGGTTTAGCGGTGGGTATAGGAGAGGGGCTTCAGTATTGCATTTTTCTAATAATCGTATGATTTTGTACGATTCACATCACACAAATTTATACAAATTAGCCACCTTGTTAAATAGTCTCCAGAATTCTCATGAGATCAAGTTGGATTACCAGTATTTCTATCTTTTTTTTAATAGTCTAAGGTCTATTGATAGCACTCATTTATCTGTCTTTATGCAAGGATTATGGGGTGAATGTCATGTCACGTAAGTAATCTATATTATGAGTATATGTCTCATGATTTTTAATGCGTCCCCAACATTGTTCCTACACCATTGACTGTTTGCCCATTACATTCAAGTATGATCTTGTCTATTAAAGGTGAAGTGTTTCATTTTTGCACCTCTAACCGAATCAAATGAAATTTCCAAACATGAAATGTTTCCCAAACATTTAAGTCAAACAGGCACACACTCCAATCCCAAACGGACAGTTATTTTGGTCATACTGTGACATGTCAGATTGCTCACAGGGCAATGTTTTGAAAGCACCACAGAGCAGTGTTGGGTGTAACTAGTTACTAAGTAATTAGTTACTGTAATTTAATTACTTTTCCCTTGAAAAAGTAAAGTAAGGGATTACTCTTATGTTTTCTGTAATTTAATTACAGTTACTTCTGATGTAATTAAACTAAATACTTTGTGTAATATATGTGTGTGCAATAGTGGAATTGACATCAAAATTCAAAGTCTAACTTTAAAATCCGTGCTTTAATGTATAATTCTCACATTTGTAATTAATAATACTACTTTATGTAGTTTTATATTATTTATTTTCATGCGTTTCATGTCTATCCTTGAATCACTTAACTCATCAAGGTTGATGTAGAATATAGAAAGTAATTAGTAATAAGTAATTAAATACTTTTTGGAGAGAGTAATTTGTACAGTAATCTAATTACATTATCGAATATGTAATTAGTAACTAGTAATTAATTACTTTTTCAGAGTAACTTACCCAACACTGCCACAGAGCAACCATGCTCGTCATTTTTGCTAGTAAACTGGGAAAACATAAAATGACACTCTTTACCTTTAATTCCACCCATAATGACAGCACAATATTGAGTGTATGTAAGAGCTCTCCTGGAAACAAGTACGCTCATTCTGAAAATGAGTTAGGTTCAGTGATGAAGTGGTTGTGTCCTGTGCAATACACTCTGAATAGAGTTGCACCCATCACAGCTGAAATGAGAAAGCCTGTCTTTTAATGGCCTCCTCTAGTGGTTTTCACATGGTACATCGATCTAAAATAATAGAAATAATCATAGCATAATTGGAGGCAAGCATTGTCTGTTTTAAATCGGTTTACTGTAAGTTGTGTGATTTACAGTGTGATTAAATGGTTTGGAGTCCAGTAAGTCATTCATGCAAGGAAATACCTATGAGATCGTTTGTGTAATGGTGACTAATGGAAAATAAAAAATAAATGTTATGAATAAAATATCATACCATATATTAAATCATCTCTGAAGATATATTATAATTTGTGTGCATAATGCTATTTAGAATGTTTTACACCCACATGGTTCTATTGTATAGAAAATAAAATTCACTATTATTTCATTTGTTGAGGTTCTGCTTTATATGCATTGGTAATGATATGAGCCTTTGAGCAATAAGCATTTAAGTCTGTATCATGCTGAACACAAAAAAAAGATATGTAGAAGAATGTTTGTATCCAAACAGTTCTGGGGCACTGTTGACCTCCATAGTAGGAAAAAAGTACTATGGTAGTCAATGGTGCCCCAGAAATGTTTAGTTTCCCATATGTCTTCTTTTGTGCTCATCAGAACAAAGACATTTATACAGTTTTGGAACAACTTAAGGGCAAATAAATGATGACCAAATTTTTATTTTTGGGCGAGTTATATCCCTTTAAAGGAACAGTTCACCCAAAAAGAAACATTCTGTCATCAGTTAATCACCCTCAAGTTGTTCCAAAACTATATTCATTTCTTTGTTCTGATAAACACAAAAGGAGACATTTTGAAGAAGGCTTGTAACCTACAGTTCTTGGCCACCATTGACTACCATAGTAGAAGAATGTATGAAAGCAAACAGGTCAAGAACTGTTTGGTTATAAGCATTCTTCTAAATATCTTTCTCTGTGTTTATCAGAACAAAGAAATTCATACAGATTTGGAACAACTCGAGGGTGAGTAAATGACGACAGATTTGATGATGGTGATTTTTATTTTAGGGTAAACTGTCCCTTCAATTGCATAAGTCATATGGACTACAGTAGTGTTCTTTGCATTACCATATGACCATGAGATTTTTCAAAATCTCTTTTTTTGTGTGTGTTCCACAGATCGATAAAAAAGTAAAGAAGTTTCAAGTTATCCAGTAAGTTTGAGGCAGTCGTGGCCTAATGGTTAGAGTGTCGGACTCGTGACCAGAAGGTTGCCGGTTCGATTCTCAGAAGACTGAGTAACAACTGAGGTGCCCTTGAGCAAGTAAGCACCTTACTTTCTCCCCGGGCACTGCAGTGATAGCTGCCCACTGCTCCGGGTGTACGTGTGTTCACGACTTGCTGTGCGTGTGTTCACTACTCACTGGATGGGTTAAATGCAGAGGTCACATTTCGGGTATGGGTCACCATACCTGACAAATAAGTCACTTTCACTAAATACAGATTTTTTTCCTTTTGGGAACCGTTCCTTTCGCTGGTCAAACAACTAATGGAGCACCAACGCTCTATGATGACACTCACAGGCATGCAAACTATCTTATTAAAAGCAATGAGTTTGAGATCAATAAGCTTTCTCAGTCCTTTCCCTGACATCCCCGACGTTCATTGAAGGGTTTCCTTTAAGAGAACATCTCAGTATGCCTCGGTACAGAACATTGCACCACAGAAATGTGACTTGTGCAGAAGATTACCCTGAATGCAGTTTTCACCTCATACAAGGTAAGACGAGATCATTAGTGCTGTATTGCAATAAATAACAATGAACTTTAAAGTCATTCATAGTTTATTATTAATTTGCATCAGTTTGCAAAGACAATTTGCAAGTGACTTTTAGTAGCCTTCACTAATTGCTAGAACAAGTCCCCTAGGAGTTACAGTGTGATAAGTGCTTTGGGACACAAATGTATGAGAGCAGAGTTATGATCTCAGGTGACACGTGTGTAGGTCTCAAACTCACAACCTTGTTTGTAACTTTTGATTGTTTACAAGACAACAAAGGTAAGTTTTTCTGTTTGCATTTTCAAAAAGCTTTTACATGTCAATTTTGTCAAATCGAAATAGAGTAAAAAGCTATATTATGCATGCCAGGCCAGTAGTTGGTGATGTCACAGTTTTGCGTTTTCACAGTTTACACCACGGCATCGTTGCACTTCAAAACCCAATTTCAAAAGTTTGCATTTTCAACAAACTCATTGTGCTCAGTCAATTCAAATTTCGTGAAAATAGGTTCACTCAATCTACTTGCATTGGGACTACTTTTTTTGTTCACATGTACTATACATCAATGAAAATGACCTTGTGGATGTTATGTTTAAATCACATTACCCATCCTTTTAATTATGCTGTTTATTTGATTTAGCGCTGCACTAATTTAATATATTTGTAACAAATTACTGCAACTAGGGAGGGGATTTTCAGTTCCCAGCATGCTTTGCGTGGCACTGCATGGAGAAAGTAAATATGTATATTAATGTAGGTGTTATTTTATGTGTTTTTTAACAAAGAGAAGATGGGAGACATGTTCGTTTTTAACGTTCTATTATGCTGGGAATTTAGCTTGTCAACAGGCAACATGTAAAAATTGTTTATTGCTTATCAAAAATATGCTGACATGTGCTTTAGGAAAGTACTCAAAACTATTGTGTTTTATGCTATTCTGTTTACTGTCCTATGGGGCCCTATTTTAACGATCTAAGCGCATGGTCTAAAGTGCAAGGCGGAGGTGCACTCGGGGCGTGTCCGAATCCACTTTTGCTAGTTTACCGACGGGAAAACGGTCAGCGTGCATGGTTTAAACGGGTTTTCCCGATTCTCTTAATGAGTAATGGGTGTTTTTTGTAATGTGCAGTAAACCAACCAGAGTCTCATCTCTCATTCCCTTTAAGAGCCAGTTGTGCTCGAGCCATGGCGGATTCGCGTGCGTGAGGTTAAAGCGGCCATTCCCTGTGATGCCAATTTTCAAACTTTAGTTAGTGTGTAATGTTGCTGTTAGAGCATAAACAATATCTTCAAAATGATAAAGCTCAAAGTTCAATGCCAAGCGAGATATTGTCTTTAACAGAATTCGCTTTTCAAGGACTACAGAGAACGACTGGAATCGGACTACAGCCCTATACTTCCTGGGTACATGATGTCACTATTCTGCATTTTTGAAAAACATCCGCCCAAAGGAATACGCCAAAAAAGGGGCGAGGCCTTCCATAAAGAAGAGGAAGAGCCGCTGGAGTAGTGTTCGGTTATCAGACATTGTAAACATTTGACTGAGCTTGTGCAATTAATTACTTTCACTTTCATCACAGTCCTACAGCTGGTAATAAGAATTCAGCTACACACATTCTAAGATAACCAACAGTCAAATAACAGCTTCCATGACTTTAACATCGGCTGTGAAAGCTGTTCTGTGTAACACACTGATAGTGTGTGTGTGTGTGCGTGTGTGCGTGTGTGTGTGTGTGTGTGTGTGTGTGTGTGCGCGCATACCTCTAAAACACTTCTATGAAATGTTCTTGAAGTCCTATCTGCTTACAAATGTCTCCTGGTCAATCTGCTTGTTTTATTATGCAACTTAGGTCCAATATAAGAAGGCAAAACTAACGCTTCTGTTATTAGTTTTAATTAATATAACCGGTCTGACCCAATCGTCCGGTGTCATTTCCCTCGCTATATTAGGAAACAAATCGCGATCTCTAACAAAGATTGACGTTTGCACATGCACTAGCAGACCTCCGTTACACTTGGATCGATCCTCGTGTGTTTAACTGATGAAGTGAAGTTGACGCCATTGTTACTGTTTATTGCTAAAAGCCAAAGCTTATGAATACACGTGCACTGAGAGGGGGACCGACCAATCACAACAGCCTGAGAAACGTAAGCTCGCTGATAGGTATGGGTGGGACATCTTCAGACACACGCTCTAAAGCGGGGAACCAATCACGACAGACCTGGTCAGCTTTACCAATCAGAGCGTTTCGGAAGGAGGGATATAGACCGGAAGAAATCCAGTCGTTTTGTAAGAGGGACAGCGGTGAACAATAGACTTGAAATATGTGAAATATAAAGCGTTTTTAAAACTAGAAACATGAACATCCATTGTTAAACACCCCAAAAACATAGCCAAAGCTTCAAAAACAGCAAAAGAATGGCTCCTTTAAAGCGCGCGTGCAGACCATCTACAGGACAACCTATTTCTGTATGTACACAATAATAATCTTTTACATTGTAATCCATTTCTTTTTTTTTTATTTGGCATGTTTGTGTGCTGCTGCGCTTCCCTCTGTCTAATAAGTAAAGTGAAAGCGCGTTGTGGACCCGCCCAGAGGCGCATTTTCTACTAACGCGCCCTTTAAATAAAAAGAAATTGCGCCATTGACAGGTTTGAGTTGGTCTATGGCGCAGTCTATTTTCAGTTCCTCAAAATAGCAACGCGCCAACAATGCGCCTGAAAACACCTCTTTTTTAGACCAGCCCAGCAAGAATGAGCGCAAATGCATTTGCTATTTAACCAACGCGGCGCAGGACGGGAAAATGAGAACTGCGTCGGGCTGAAACTAGCAAAAACAATTGCTGCGCCTTTCACCGCATTGCGCCGAGTGTACGATAGGGCCCATAAAGTCGTGGGAGATCTCTTTTTAGAGTTATATTACAAGCTGTTCACACATTGTCAAAAAAGCAATTTATACATTTTTGTTGTATAGTCATCGTTTTACCAAATAATTAGTATTTATAGTGTTGCAATAAGAAATAAAGAATACTGTTTGTCACAGGCAATAGGCTAAGTTTGCGCGTGAACTCCATTTGAAATCAGAGCGTTCCCTTACCAAGACTTTTAAGTATCCGCAAATGAACTGCACTGTCAGCCTTCTTGGAATGTCTTAATGAGGAAAATCTTGCAAATTTCCCTTCATTCTCCGCATCCCAAGGATACTTTCCGCTACATCAAATATTGTTTACTCTTAACGCTTGATTTGCATCCTGATGCTGCTCTGCTCATTGGACATCGAGTGGAAATTTCATGCAAATGAGGGGAATCTTCACACTAATTTGTTTGAAGCCCGTGTGCCCTGCATGCTTCTATTGTGCTGCTGAAGGGCTTTGATGTCATCAGGTAATTGCTCCCTTAGAACTGCGGACGTTCGGCTTTAGAGCATCTCCATGGTGACCAGCGCAGCTCAGACTGCCTACAAGTATCCGAATAGCTGTGTATTATTTCTTATGAATGGAGGAAAAGGACACAGCTTAAGCTACAGACATTTCTGTGCAGCATGAGAGGTCCAGTGCCATGCAGTGAAAGTGAAATAGTGAAATAGTGAATGCACTTTGGATGTTGATCTGACAGCTTTGGCCAGAGAACGGCTCTTTACACGTCTGAAATAAATTCTAGCATTGTACGCTGCATGTGGACAATTTAAATAGATTATCATATAATTATAGAACAAGACAATCTGCTGCCACAGTAATTATCAAAACAAACGTAAAGTGGTTCTTGCGTTACTCTACAGATAATAAATATAAGATAAAACTTTATTGGCCTGATTACCTAAGTAAAAGAGTTATACATTTAAAATGTATATATATATATATATAATTTTTTAATGAAAAAAAGTATATGTTGACATAATAAAAATTTTGTCTATACGGTTAATTTGAAAAATGTGACCATACACCTTGAGATTAAAAGAGTGTTAAAGGCATGGCAAAAGAGATCAGAGGCGTCATGCCCATTCAAACAGAAGGGGCACGTGCCCCTCAGATTTTTGAACAGTCAGTTTTGCATGCAACATCCAAATGACGAGTTAGGCATCTATTAATCAGTTGCGCGATTCTATAGAAAGAAACTGTATCAGTCATGTGCTGCGCCCTCATCATCTTTTGGACATTTTCGCCGTTTTGATCACGTACAGCATTTTATCAATCCGGCTACAGAAGCAACAGCGCTGGCTAATGATGCTATTCAGCGTCTGCGCGCGATCAGTAGCTCGGCTCACGGAAACACCCGCATTCCCGAAACCATAACAAGATTTTCAGACTCGTTCTACGCTAGTATGCGCCGTCGTTTAGGCAAAGCATTTGTCACCCACTGTCATTTAGACCCCGTGACCAAACGCTGGTGCAAGATCTGGACCTTTTTGACTTAAAGCGCGCGCTGCCCAAACCGATCCGTGTACGTCAGAAACTACTGTGAGAATGTGCTGCCTCGTATGCTTTTAAATGGCTCGTTGGTTTAGTCTGCACAGTCAAGCACACCTCTTGGCAGTTGGCATGCAGGTAGCATCGTTTAAAGTGAATAACTTTTATTTTACAGTATATCAACACTTCAATTTCATGGTGCAAAGACTGACAATACTCTTAAAGAAAATATATTTTCCTCTAAATTAACTATCAATAATTTATAAAATCAATACATAGAGTGGTATATTAGTTAAAATAATATATTAAATAATACATAAATATTTGACACTTTTCATTATGTAATATATTGCATTATATATTTTTGTTTCATCATAGAATGAATTTTATAATCGACAATAGATTTGTATTAAAGGCAGTTTAACAAAGGGTAACTAATTCTTCTTTTTTTTTGCTTTTACTTTTGTGCTCTATGTTCATTTGTATGCAAACAATTCAATTCAATTCAATTCAATTTTATTTATATAGCGCTTTTCACAATGTGCATTGTTCCAAAGCAGCTTTACAGGAGCAAATAAGAAAAACACAGAAAGGTAAAACACAGCACAGTGCATGGTGTTTATAGACCAAGCAAGATCATTATAATAAATAATATCTAATAAATAAATAAATGCAGTCTCCCGGTGAGCAAGCCAACACTGCACTGCTCTGCTGTGGCGAGGAACCCAAACTCCAATGATGAATAATGGAGAAAAAAAACCTTGGGAGAAACCAGGCTCAGCCAGGAGGGCCAGATCTCCTCTGACGTGTCATAGCTGCAATCAGTGACCCCGACCAAAGCCACCGAGCAACGTCCACGAAGAACAGGGAGAGCCCACGAGCCGCGACCCAGGAAGCCCCACCCGCCGAAACCGTGCAGGTCCAACCCGGTCCCATTCCGCGATCAACAACAGACAACAGAGGAACAACCAGGGAAAAGTAGTAATGGCATAATTAACTTTATTCCTCTGTTGTCCGACATCGACCACAAAACAAGACCAACCAGACCAGACCCACACAGTCCCAACAAATGAAACGCCCCGAACCACAACCAACAAGCCCCCCCACTCCCTACAACACCCACCCAGCTACCTCCAATCAAAGTCACTGAGTGCAGCCACAACTTCAAACTGCTGTCATGTGATGTAAGTTTAGCATTAAATATACCAAGTATTGTAAATTTAGCATTTATGTGACAGGTAATCCGTCTTTGCTCTCGGTTGGGGATGGAATTGTCTGAGCTGGGCCGGCCAGGTGGTCGCCTTTTTCTTGGGTGGTGATGGAATTGCCTTGGATGGAGCTGGATGGTCAGTCAGTCCGCAGGCTCTCGCAGGAGGATGGCACGGGATTTTCCGATGTAGCTGGCGTAATCTCTAGTTGTGGATGGGCATATGACGTTCATCTGGGCCTGGCGGAATTTCTCCCTACCTCGGGATGGGCATCCCGAGGCGAGGGCAGAAAGAGAAAGAGAATAATTAGCGTAGCTGCTGTTCATTAGCTATGTGTTAGTGAATGCTTGGCTGAAAAGATGTGTCTTTAATCTAGATTTAAATTGGGAGAGTGTGTCTGACCCTCGAATAGTATCGCGGAGGCTATTCCAGAGTTTAGGTGCTACGTATGAGAAAGCTCTACCCCCTTTGGTGGATTTAGTTATTCTAGGTGTTATCAAAAGTCTGGAGTTTTGAGATCTTAGAGAGCGTGATGGGTTGTAGTGTGGTACTCTGTACCACACAATAACTCTTTTACTACTAGCACAAAATTGCATACAAGATATTTGTTCTCAAAATACACCAGACTTTACCTTAAAATGTACATAATTTTCTTTTTACAATCAGATGGTTTGTGCGATGTTTTGAATACGCTTAAGAGATGTTCTCAATAACATTGCTTTAAATGTATGTATTTGTACGTACAGGACATGTTTCTCTGTGTTGTGCACACTGTGGCCCTTTAAAAAAAATAGGTGCATGACGCCCCTGAAAGAGACCGTTCCTAATTTCCATTTAATCGGCATTTCTAGATGTATTGTGGTCATTCCAGTCCAGTGTCTGTTGAATTTCAACTAAATGAAACCTCAGGGGTGACATAAAGTCATCCAACAGCAATGTGAAAGACTGACAGCATGACAAGACACATGAAAACTGTGACAAAAATCGGTGTTATCATGTAAAAAATAATTTAATTTTTTTTTCTAAATACATGTACAAATATTACTGTTGTATTGCTTAAAAGTGAATATGAACGTTTTCTTTGCCGTTTTTGAGGTCTGAAAAATACAGGGCATCTTTTCTGTTACTTGTTGCATTTGGACCTGTTTCTCCAGCTATACATGCAAATAGAAACAATATTTGTATTTGATATTTGGGAGAAATATTTGTTAGTATTTCACAAAATTATAATTTACCTAAACACATAAATAGTAAATTCAGAAAAAAGGGTTTTACATATGGTTATAGTAAAATTAATGGAATTCATAACTTTATCTCTCTTATGAGTCGTCTTCATTAAAAACGAATGTTTTCATTTATGATTCATGAGGCGTTTCATTGTTTTGTCAATTTGTTTATCGTTTAACAAGGATTGTTAAAATATTTTATACCTTTACAAATTATCCTCCAATCATAATTATTATTACTGTTTTAGATTTGATTATTATGCCATATATTCAATGTTTAAACTGATTGTTCACCTAAAACTGAAAATGATTTACTCACCTGTCATACTCACCAAACCGGTATGACCTTTTTCTTCTGTGTAACACAAAAGAGGATATTTTAAAGAACTGATCAAAACACTGGTCCCCATTTACTTCCATTGTATAGATACAAACCCACTGAGACCTTTCTTTTGCATTCCATAGAAAATACAGTCATATACATATTTTAAACAACACGAGGGTGAATAAATAATAACAGAATTTTTATTTTTAATTCATTCCGGCTCTCTTATCTGACTAGACAAAAGCCATTCAAGAATGCTGATACAGGACCAGATCAGCATTGTGACTCTCTGTTACAGTAACCGCTGAAACAATACAATGACAAAGTTATCGATTCCCTTAGAGGTCACAGCAGACAGTGATCAAACATGCTCAGTCCCTCTCTCTCTCTCTCTCTCTCTCTCTCTCTCTCTGCCAATCTTTCTTGCACATTCTGTCTCATTGTAACCGCATTAACCTCTCAATAACAGCCCAAGCTAACAAACAAACTATCTTCATGTCATGATTGTTAATCAGCCACTCCTCCTCCTCCGTGTCTTACATTTTCCCTCTTTTAACATTCTGATGCATCAGCTTTGAGCAATTCCAGGGCATTTAAGGAAATTTGTTGCGAAATGTGCCAGTAGCAGCATGAGCATCATCTAAGACCTTCTGCTGAATCAAACGGCTTGGTCAAGTGTGTGAAAGGAAGCTAATGGAATTGAATGTAGACAGCAGTAGTACGGGAAGTTGTACGAACCTAACAGCGCTGACAGGGAGAGGGAGAGAGAGAACAGTTGAGAAAACCCGTCTCGCATTATATTGAAGTCAGGCTGTATTCAAACATTGTTAAAACTTTAATTACATGTCACGGCTATGTCAATACACACTCATTTGAGATAAGGGTGATGGGAGAGTCACGCTATATCAAACTATGAAATAAACAAAAGCCCTGCGGTCAGTCAGTGGGAATCAGACTGTGCTGTTTGACTTCACTAACATTTCTGTGGGGGCTTAAGAGATGACTCACGACCAATAACACAGTGAATTTATTGTGTCCATCCAACTGTCTCTTTAAAGTTGTAAACAAGATGTTAAATTGCTATTATTTTGTTGTTTCCAAAGACGTTTGAAGAAGATGAGAGATATTCACTTACCATACTGAAGACAGTGTGCATTCAAATCATTTGTCAGTACCAGCCATTGATTTGAACTGAGTGATGGATGTGAAACAAAAATAAGGTTGATGGGTAATTTTAGCGGGCGTCTTTTAACTTCTGTCACCACATTAGTCATTGGCTTGTGAGTTATTTTGCCCTTAAACCCTCTTTTCTGCTGTATCTGGAGTCAAACAGACAACCATATAATGCCCACTTATGGGAAATGTGAAGCATCATTTTATGTTTATTTTAACTAACCAGCATGAACTAAAACTATGTTTTTGCGCAGACAATATTGCTTTCTTTTTAATTATGTAAAAGATATTAAAGTTTCTCTTAATAAAGTTTGACATCTTAATCCCTCAAAGGGATAGCTTTATCCTTATTTATTCACTTTCATATTGCTCAAAACGTTTATATGACTCTTTCTTCTGTGGAACACAAAAGAAGATATAAAATGCTTTCGTGCCCATACAGTGGAAGTCAATGGGAACCGTTATTGTTTAGTTACCAACATTCTTCAAAATATCTTATTTTGTATTCTGCAGGAGAACGTCATACAGGTTTGGAATGACATATTCCAATTATTAAGAAATTTAAATTTTATGTGAACTATCCATTTAAATCTCATTTGGTTTTACCTTCTCTAAAACCAGTACTGATATAAAAGCTCTCAAGTGGCTGTGATGAATGATTCACTAAACACAAGCATTGGCGTGGATTTGTGTTAAGGTCATGGTCTTTCTCTTACGTAGCCTTTAAAAAGTCTGTATTAATTCCTGATGAAATAATCCAGACAAAATAAATCACAAAAAAGGTCCCAAAAAGATTTTTTACAATTAACCTTTTCCTACTCCTATTTGAAAAATACAGTACTTAGGAAATTCATAAGACCACCACCCAATGTAATGTTTCTGCAAAAGCTGCCCTAAACTAACAATATTGGTGATTACCAAAATCATTTTTATGTTTCTGTCATGGGTAATCCACCAGTATGCGTAATGCTCTTAAATCACAGACGTATTTCTAATGCAAAAATATAATTCTTGTTGCCATCCATGAATTTACTGTTTTACAAGAAAGGCAGAGTTGAAGAGTAAAGCACTTTATTATTTTATTCAGACGCCCAATTAGATTAATTTACTTGTAGTCCTTAATAGAAAAACTAGTTTTTAAGGTGGAATGCTACACTCGATTAATTTCTGACTTGTGAGAGAAGTTAAATGTGCTGGCTCAAATTTGGCAACAAAACATGAATAATGCCTATTTAGTTGTTTCACTTTTCTATTTGGCTAATAAACAATCTATTACAAATTTTTAGTTTTAAACCAATTTTTGTCAGATTGCTTAAAGATCGGGCAACACCAAGGCCGGACTTACCATTGGCCTTGACTGGGCTCCAGCCCAGGGGCCCCGCCCTTCAGGGGGCCCGCCTGCTGTCGTTAATTTGATTTGTTTAGTTATATGCCAGTCATTTTATTTTTCATTTAAACTTTGTGCATTGGCCTACCAATGTTCAATAGCACTGCCTTATGTAAGGAATGATGTCGTTTAATTGGCTAATCGTTCCGTCAGTCATGTTGGCGTTTCCTGATTGGTCATTTGTGGATTCTATCCGTTACGTTTACCGCAGTTGAAACCTGTCTGCTCATTAAGACGCTTGTTCTAATGGCTGACAAGAGCAATCGCAGTGCCGCGCTTAAAGAAAACCAAAAACTGAGAGACAAGAACGCGAAAGAACAGCATTTAGAAAATAATGATTCTTTACACCCATGGCACCACACCTTGATCTTTAGGCAGAGAATCCAGAGCATACCTGTCACCATCTCCCGCCAGGCCGCCACCCTCCGGTTTTATTTCAGTTATTTCTCCTTTGAAACTCGCGGACCGACGTGAGCCGGAACGCGTTCACACGCTGGCGCCCGCCTTTGGTAGGCGAAATTGAACGGTAGCCGAAGTAGAGTAGAGAGGATTCACATCCCCGCGAAAAACTGTCTCTGAATACACCGCTATATGATTCCACTCCGCGTTATCCGTTTGACGCTCTCTCCTCACAGTCTGTGTCCGCTCACTGAACACGACAGATCGGTTCATCCACAGGTAGATGCAGTAGAGTCTACTAGCTGTTGTTGTTGTTACACTTTCTTTGCTTTTACAAAAAACGTGTTATGAAAAGTGTTGTGTTCTGCAGACATCTCTGAATAAAAACAGGTAATATAGAGTTTATTTCTAATATTTCCCGTTATGTGGCCATAAGCGGTTCTTGTAAATAATATGCAAACACTGTTAAATCCATCCATGTAAATAAAAAATGAAAACATTCTGCTAACTAATAAACAAAGTTAAAACAACCGAACTACGGGACGCGTGAAGGGACAAACTGCTCGTTCTTTTTCAAACTGCGTTTAGATAGTTATTTCATGTCTGACGTTGAGATCTCTGGCAAAATGTAAATGCTAAATTAAGATGATACCTTGCAGATATACCATTCATGGATTCATGGCATGTGAGCTGCATTATAAACAGTCTCTTAGATTTACATTTAAGAATTTGACATGAAAATGATGTTATGTTAGACATAAAGTAATTAAAAGATTTAAAACGATTTATAACAGAGGGGTGCCCTATTTGCCCTGCACAACCTCAGTTAACTAGACTTTACAAAACTATGGACTCATCTCATTATTATGAAACTATTTAAGCCATAATAAGACGTTTCATCTCATTATATGAATACAATTTTAATGTGCATTTCAAACTCATAGATCTGTCATATGCTTTACTGATGGAATTGCAATAGAATACTAATATATTTTTAACACTTTACACCGTTGCATTAATTAACATTAGTTAAGCATTAGATTACATGTCTGCATTTGTTAATCTTTATTTTCAGTATTTACTAATATTTTTAAAAACATGCACCTGAACTAACATGAACATTTGTATTTGGCATTAACTAACAATAAACAAGATTAATAAATGCTGACAACTGTATTGCTCATTGTTGGTTTCATGTTAATGCAGGTGTTCTCAAATTTGAGATCCAAGACGTATAAGCTCTCAACATCCTCCAGAAATACAGGGAGAACACACACATTTGATCCTTTTTAGTAGTTTTCTTATTATGGATCAATAAATTTAATTTTAATTTTAAAATACATAATGGTAGGGCTGTATGATTATGTCAAAAACTATATTAGTCCCCTTGATATTGTAATGTTGATTATTAATGTTGATTGGATTTTACATTTAAGTATGTTTGAAACTTCCTACACGCTATAAACGTACCACTTGTGGCTCCCACTGTCAAAACAAGCATTATAAACGTGTAAACCAATGAACAAGTGTCATTGTTAGTCATTGGAGAAAAAAAACATTTACTAATGCTAACAAACACATGATTTTAAATGGTACGTGGGCCCCGAAAACAACTCAAGCCCAGGGGCCCCCATCCTCCTAAGTCCGGCCCTGGGCAACACACACAGTTTCTGCCAATCTCATATTAATCTTGAGTACCTATACAGTAGTACTGCATACGTCGTATCTTCAAAGAATATTTAGGTTGATCAATATTTATAAACGGAGATACAGCTGTACGATTATTTCCGGAAAAACACGAGCTGCTGGGGGCAGGCAGTGGGACGGAACTACAACACGAACACACAACACATCATCGCATTAATTCCTTCATGTTTTTACATTATAGGTCGATTGCCAACAAAATACAGACATGTGACTTAGTTTGACTTATCGCGTGCAGTTCATGTCCGGCATCTTTTGGCCCTGGGACCGCGCCATCTATCAGTTTCAAACGATCTCCAAATCCAGCCTCATATCCACCGTTTATATAACATCCATCACTGAAATGCTGTGAACAAACAAACAGACCTCAACTTCTCTCACTATCGCAAGAGTAACGAGCTGCAGCTGCAGCCCAACAGTGCAGCCAATCTTGATGCAACGCAGCCAATCTTGATAAGTGGGTTTTCCACTCGTCGGTTGAAACGTGGGTGGGCTATTTCTTTCACCTTGCCGTGGGCGTGCTTTTCCAGGAGAATTGCCCAATAAAAGTAATAGGATCCCTGTTACTAAACAGGGAACCAGACTTATAAAAAACTTTCCGAAACAAGTTGGAGTGCTGGGGGAGTGTATCAAGCACAGCAATACTACGTCATATGTCGAACTCGTTTTTTAACAAATTGACCATGTTAAGCATGAGAAGCCAGCACGTTCAAAAGTGTAAAGAAGTCAGAATGCATGACATAGCATGTTACCCGATCTTTAAATATTTGTGTTTTTATTATGACAGGTGGTCTAATAGTTTGTTAAGCACTGTATTTACAATAAAATAAATTATAGTTTGTTGTGCAATGTGTAAGTTTCAGGCCGCACCGATTTCATTAACACGAAACCAAGGCAGCACCAGATCTGTCTTTGATGCTGAATTAATTTCCCACATGCTTTTGATCTCATGCTTTCCAGCAAGGAAAGAAACTTTCACTGCTTTAAGTGCTTAGAAATCATGGTTCACGAGTCTTTGCAGTGATGCAATATATCACTTTGTTCTGACAGAACCTATGCGGTTTTAACTCTTCTCACTGTTCTAAAGCAAACGTCAAGTGTGACTAACAGAAATTTTAAAACGCTAGCTGTCTAGAGAGTGATCAGACACTCTCTTTTCTCTCACCATTTCGACTCACGAATAGTTACACAGGTTAAAATGACCTTGCGATCGTCCCTCAGGGCCGTTTTCATTTACTCAATTGCACGAGGGAGGGAAGGAATTCATACTGTGCCTGTTCCTTATGGTCTCATCAAGTTAGTCGCTGGCAATTTATAACTCTGACACGGGGGCAAGACTACTGTCTTGGTGATGGACCATTTAAAAAAAATACACAAGTGAAAATAAGTGAAATGAGTTCATGGTCCCTTTAACCAGCGATGGTGGATTAAAGGAGTGAGTCAGCAAATTTTTTCACTCCCATAGCGGATATTACCCAGAGTGCTTTGTATTCATTCCAGCTTTCCTGTGGCTCAGTGGTTAGAGCATGGCGCTAGCAAAGCCAAGGTCATGGGTTCGATCCCAGGGGATTGCACATAGTTAGGAACAAACGTATAGTACAATGCAATGCAATGTAAGTTGCTTTGGATAAAAGCGTCTGCCAAATGCATTAATGTAAATGTAAACGTCATTCACAATATCCATTGTCAGGTTATCAACGGTGTCAGCTTTCTTAGCAAATGGCGTTATGCTAGTGAACAGGCACGTTTTCAAATGTAGGATGAAATAACAAATCATAAACATTACATTAAGTACTAGCTCTTCCATTTATCTTTTTTTACATTTTCATTTTGCCAAGGTTCTGTGTGGGCAGAGCTTTAGGATGTACAGTAATAGTAACTTTTTTGCATCGTTGCATTTCCTATCACGTTGTGCATGTGACCACTGAACACGAAATGTCACTGGTGAAGAAGTTGAAATGAAGAGATTCCAACCGAGATATTAGCGAGGAAGTCCATATCGATAGCTGTTATTTGTCACAGAATTGATCGAGGGTATTAGACTTCAAACCATTTCAGAATCCACTGAGGAGTTTTCATTTTTAATCACAATTGCTTTGCTTTTGGACTTACAGATTTAAGGGTCTTAAGATGCTGGTGTGATGGAGCGTGGCATGACTACACTATCAGAGGTACAGAGGGCCCATGGGTATTGGTCTAGCTGTGCCTGAGGCAAACTAATCATTGTGTGCTCTCCACAGCTCTGATACCAACTGTCACGTCTTTTTAAAGTGCAAAACTTTAACTTTGTATTGCTTTACTTTGAAATATTGTTTTTATTTTAATCACTTGAAGTAAATTAGATTTGTCGGCAAACAGCTAACCACACAAGTTTGATTCAAACCATAATCGTTTCATGCCATTTTAACTTTGACAACTGATCCAGCGTGGTTTAGAAATCATCACAGAAATCTGTAAACACATGACTTAGAATTTCATTTCCTTGCAATGACACTGTGAGCCGTACCTTTTTAAGTCCATAACTAAAGTGATTCAGATACAATCCATTTTGTGTGATCTATATATTTCTTTTTTATTTCAAGGTCACTCTAATGTAATAAAACTGCTAAAAAACAGAAGGAACAGGAATAATTGCATTACATTGTCTACACAAATTATCTGCTGGGCCTTGATATGTGTGCACTTCAAATCCCACACACTGCTCATTGCGAGAAAGGTGCCTTACTCTGGGCTTCAATAATAATATAGAGAAACCAGACTGGTTTTATTAAGGACTTTATTGTTGAATGCAACAACGCAGATTTCACTTATAATTGTGGTCTGACAGTCCTTGTCTTTCATCTGAATCCATCCAGTGGTAGGCTATATGCACAGTTTATGGAGGAAGCAAAAAACTTCACAGATAAACATACACAGAAGGACCAAGCTCTACCTCTTCTTGTGCGGTTCTGCCTTTTATGTCCCTTCAAATGAATGGAACTGATCAGTCATTTAACAGTATCAGCATCCATTAAATAGCATTGTTCAAAAAACAACTTTTGATGAGATGACGCAGTTCCTCAGAGTTCACTGTCTAATACATTTGCATTTCAAAATTTTCTTAAATGCATTTTGAAAGTCTTTATTGAAGTACGCGTATATGATGGGATTCAACAGTGAGTTGGAGTATCCGAGCCAGTTAATGACTGCCCTCAACCACTCCGGCATAAAACAGTCTTTACAGAAAGGCAAAACAAGCGCCACTATGAAAAAAGGCAGCCAGCAGAAAATGAACGTGCCCATAATGATCCCCAGAGTCTTGACCGTTTTGCGCTCTCTTGCCAGAGCCACTTTGCGCTTCGCTTCCGTGTTTTTTTCGTGTCTGTTCTCGAAGCAGGTCTGTGGGTTGTTTGGCAGGGCAAGGTGGTTTCTGGAGACGCTTTGGACTTCTGTGATCTCGAACGATTCTGCGTCCTCCGCGTGTTTCAGCGCTCCGTTTACGCACACGCAGGGCTGTGGCTCCACGCTTCGTCTCCAGGTTTTGCTCACCTCGCCGTTCGCCCTCCTCGGAAACAACGCCGGAGACACGCTTAGGCATTTATCCGATACTTTCTCAGTTTTCTTTACCGTTTTCCTAATTCGAAACCTCGCCGCTCTGAATATCCTGCCGTAGAGTACCAACATAAGAATGAGCGGGATGTAAAAAGCTCCAAAAGTTGAATAGATGGTGTAACCGTGGTCTTGGCTGATTGTGCACGCGTTGGGATCTGCCCGGTCCTCCGGCTTCCTCCAACCCAACATTGGCGGAATTGAAATGGAAAATCCTATAAGCCAGGTGAGGCTGATCAAGATAGCCGCTCTTCTGGGGGTCCTTTTATTCACGTAGTCTATGGGATCAGTGATCGCCCAGTACCTGTCCAAAGCAATTGCGCACAGGTGCAGAATGGAAGATGTGCAGCACAACACGTCTAGAGATATGAACAGGTCGCATATCTCCTGTCCAAGTGTCCATATGTTCAAAACCTGATACAGGGCCGCCATGGGTAGTACCAGCACCGACACCATGAGGTCTGTGACAGCCAAGGAGCCGATGAGATAGTTAGCCACATTCTGAAGCGATCTCTCCAAGGCAATGGCAGCAATTACGCACGCGTTTCCTAATATGGCAAACAGAATTAACGCACCCAGAAAAAGCGAGGCGACTATTTGGTAACTCAGGGTAACTTCACTAACTATCGTCGCGTTCTCACTCCACTCTTGGGTTTCTGTGGTGTTGTTGAAACTCTCCATGGTGAGAGCGGTCACAGTATTCAGAGACAGTCTCTTACGCCAGTGTGTCTGTCCAGCGTCACCTCGCTGCTCTGAAGACGCATGGCGGTCTCTGGGCTCAGGAAGTGCTGCACACTAGAGCTGCTATCATTGGCGCCCGGTGACGAAGTGAATTCATTTATACGAGTCGTGCTGAGTGCGTCAGAGATGACTGAGAGGTTGGCGCGCGCACTTCGGCACAGCGGTTTGTCGAGCAGCTATACGTTTGTGTGCAAAGATTTAAAGTAGGTTGTTCTTCACGTATGAGCTTTTCCCTTGAAACGTGTTGTGAGATAAAGGAAATGTTCAACAGTTGCTTTGCACACGAGTTGTGGAAGTACACGGTGTCTGTTTCTGTTAAGGGCAAATTGTTTTTGTTAGTTGTGCTACGTTTATAATGCTGATATAGCTTTGTTTTTACATATTAGATGCACACATCTTTTCCTCATATTATTCTGGTGAACAAATAATAAGTGAAAAATAAATTATTACTGTTTTTTTTTCTTTACAAAAATTGAAACAAGTGATATCTGATGTCAATTATGACAATGCTTTAAATATTGTGGCCATTTTAATGATTAATTAAATAATTGTAATAATGCAGAACTTTTTGTTTGTCGAATACGTCAGAAACTGCACGTTCAGCACCACGGACAGCTCCCGTGTTACCAGAACGGAAATTTGCTGCCATCTGGTGAGAATATGGGAAAAAAGATGAAAGAATATATGACAGCGTGATAACGGGACCCGATTCAAATCACTCGCAACATATATGTTTACCTCTTTCACCTCATTTACTGCTGGAAAAGTGACAGAAATACTCATCTAGTTTTTTTCATTCATTTTACAAAGTTTGCTTTTTGCAAAGCGAACCACGGAAACGTATGTGGTTCTAATAATACTGACATTGATCACGTTCGCAAACATTAAAACATTATATAATTGATCATTAGTGAATAGTTCTTATAAAAGCTTACAGGACATTCATTTTAATGATAATAAAAAGAAATTACATTGAAATGATATCATCCATTAAGCTTCCATTTATCAACAATGTCGTTTATCGTAGATGCCCATTATATTTCGCCCTTATTTTGCGCATTATGCCACTCTTAATTTAATTCTTACAGTATACAATCATAGTTTTGTTCTTAAAGATTGCAGTGCCACCTACATAGCACGTGGGTTGAGTGAGACTTGAAGATGTTTACATTATTCAATTCAATTTGAACGTTTGTTTGTATAGCGCTTTACACAGTTTACACTATTGCAAATCAGCTTTACACAAGGGCACAATATAAAACACACGTAAAACAAAAAATAATAAAAATAAGAAAAATTTTAAATGATTCACTATTCATTTATTCTAAACTATTCTTACAAATAAGTACAACACATAAAATAAAAATTGTAACTGTACAAAACGAAATGAAATATAGGCATAAATTAATTACAATATAAATACATGTCTTTTACTGTCTTTCAGCATGTCACTTATATGCTGCTAACTGTTCAGAGAAAAACAGCTGACCTTGTCTGTTGAAAAAGGTTGGTCTAGTTACTTCACCAAATTTTTACACTCTTATAACACAATGCTTTCATTGTTGCTTGTTTGGATTCTGTAGGTCCTGTGAACAATTGTGCCGCTGAACTGCCATTATTTAGGGGGCTTTGCCATTGTCAACTGTGCAAATGCCTCGGGGGGGCCAGTATGTTCCTGCTCATCTGGGCCTCAGTTGTCATCCTAAATGTTCTCTGGTCTGGTGCGGAGTGAATGGGCTTGTTGGCTGTGGTGGGGGCAGGGCTGGACTGGGAAGAAAAATTGTCCCTGGATATCTTGAGGGAATCTTGAGCATACGGCTGAAGCTCTGTGCTTAGAGGTCAGACCCCTGCACAAGGCCATCAGACTAGCCCACAAGAAGGCTCTTAGCTTGGAAAGTAATCTACTTTTTCCAGAGCGTCGTATCATAGTAGAGCATATGCTTAGGTCCAGCCACCAATCTTCCCCATGCCGAAGGACTAGCCCACCTGCTCAGACTCCCCATGACAGAACCAGCACGCTCTCTAGGAGAACCAGACTAGAACCTCTTGAGTCAAATATTATAAGAGGCTCACAGATCTCTCCAGAGGATTGGCCTTTCAACCGTAGAGCTCATCTGATGTTTCTGAGCAGCTCTGAAGATGAACACGAGGTTGGAGAGCAGACTGGCGCAGCAACAGCAGAGCTCAGCGTGGCTTCATCCCTACTTACGCCCACTCCCACCAGGGAACGCAGGCTGAGTAAGAGAGAGAGAAGACGACTGAAGAGCCTGAGGAGAAGACAGAAGAGAAGAGAACGAAGCAGACAGAGTCAGCTGCATGAGAATGAGCAGGTGACACATTAACACAGACATAACACAGTCTTGTACACACAGTGAAAAGGGGAAAGATAAGTTGTTTTTTGTAACAAAGAGAGAATGCTGTGATTCTATTATATTTACATTTATAATAATACTAATAAGACAGTGAATCCAGATTTACAGGGATGGATGAGTGATTGTTTTCATTTGAATTGAAATTCATTTGAAATGAATTATAATAATGAATAACTATTAATTTGATATGCATAATTTGAATGTTCACTTTTATATAAGTATATATATGTGTGTATGTGTTTAGGTATAATCATCATTTTTGTTTCATTCTGTGAACTACTAAAAATATTTATCCAAAATTTCAAATGAAAATATGATTTGCATTTATTTGCCGAAAACTGGAGAAACTGGTCAAAATAACAGAAGAAATGCTTTATATTTTTTCAAACCTCAAATACTGCAAAGAAAACAAGTTCATGCTCACTTTTATGCAATACACCAGTCATATTTGTGCATGTATTTAGGACAAGTTCAAAAATTAATTTGTATGTGATTACCTTGGATTCTTATCAGTTTTTATGTGTCTTGCCATGCTGTCAGTGTTTCACATTGCTGTTGAATGCATTTTTCACTCCTGAGGTTTGATTTTTGATGTCTGGTTTATTATCTCCGTGGGGACAGTCCATAAGCGTAATGATATTTATACTGTACAAACTGTATATTTTATGCCCTACCCCTAAACCTAAAGATCATAGAAAACCTTTTGGATTTTTAGATTTTCAAAATACAGTTCAGTACGATTTATAATCTTTTTGCCCGTGGGGACCAAAAAGCGTATAAATCGTACTGAACGACACAAGTCCCCATGAGTTGGTGTTTATTCAGGTTTAGGTCCCTACCGGCATCGGGATATAAAAACAGGGCCACACGCACACATGCACGCGTGTTCCATGTTTTATGGGGACATTCCATAGATGTGGTTTTTATACTGTACAAACTGTATATCATATTCCCTACCCCTAACCCAACCCCTAAACCTAACAATCACACACAACTGTCTGCTCTTTTAGATTTTCAAAAAAGTTAATTCTGTATGATTTATAAGCTTGTTTCCTCATGGGAAAAAATAACTGAAATAAAATAACTTATAACTGAAATAACTGAAGAAAGTACAATATAGAAACACCATAAGTTTCTGTGTTTTCAAGCTCAACTAAAGAATGAATGATTTGCTCAGAATAGATAATTTTCCAGCAGAGGGCAGCTTTTATCAATCAAGTGTTAAGATAAAAATTTGCTCAGCCCCATGTCATTCCAAACCTGCATGACTGCAGAAAACAAAAGAAGATATTTGGAAGAATGTTGATAACCAAACAACATCGGACCCATTGACTTCCATTGTATGGACACAAAACCACTAATACATTTCTGACATTTAACAAAGAATATATCATTACTAATATATCATTACTTGCAGTGTGACAAATTACGTTTTAAATGTTCAAAATGTTTACAGTAACGTGGTCTCTCAATTATTATAAAGTCATATAATAGTTTTAAAATAGTTTAAGATGAACTACATTGTACTCTTGAAGTTTACTTCCTGTCACATTCCCGACACACACAGGGTTATAATAGATGTTGTCTATTTTTGCTGTCGGTGTTCAGACTTTCTTGCTGGTGTTAACAGGGGAAATCTTGTGAGAATGATCTTGGTGATCTCAGGATGCGTTACTGGGTTGTCTAGGGGCATGTGAAGACGTTATGAGAAGTATATTTGGTGATAATGACACACCTAGGGAACAGGGTGGTCCCTGGAGTCTTCTGAGGGTGTGATTGTTGTAATTACGCAGACGGGCCCTGAGCTCCAGAGGTGCCATATGTGGTACACACAACCTCTGCTTGAATCCTTGTGAGACTTTCTGTATCAAAATAGTCCAGAACAGGAACATTTCTAAACGTTTTTGTTGTATGTGATAATCAACAAGCGAATTGGAACATTAAGATCATGGTGGCCCATAGGGTCATGATTATCCAGAAGATCAAAATAAAACCATGTTTATACAAACCATCTCTAAACTCTACCACAGTCATCCTACTCAAGTAAAGGTGAATCTCACCAGATTGTTCAGTTTAATAGCACTGAGTCATTTCTCCCTCTGTTGAAGAGCTCTACAGGGGACCCATCTAGCTGCAGTGAGGATGAGGAGCTCCCAGGCCGGGATCGTGAAGGCTACAACTGTGCTGTATGTCTAGACGTCTACTTCAGTCCATACAAGTGCCACCCATGCAGTCATATCTTCTGTGAACCTTGTCTGCGGATGCTGGCCAAGAACTGCCACACCAACACACCATGTCCATTGTGCAGGACCACCATTAAACATGTTTTCTTCCAGAAAGGTTTGTTTCAGACAAAAAGACAATCTAAATAGTCTGATATCTAGACTGAGGAAATCCAAAAGATACTGGTCAAAAAGTAACTGCCCTGCCATGATTGTCCTCCTCACTGGATGCCCCAATGAATTTGTATGGTAGTATATTCACAATGTAAATTATGTGCAGATGCTCCGAGAGCTGTCAAACATTATGGTTTCTTTATAGAAATTGAACAGAAATGATGCACTTACTGTATATCAATAGCTAAAACTAAAGGTGACATTGATAAATCTGGGCATATGGGACAGACTGATCTGGAAAACATGATCTACTGCATAAGCTATGTAAATCAAACCACATAACATGAGGCTTTTTTGTCGTAATTCTGCCTCATCTTGTCATGTCTTTCTTGATCTTGTGGCAGAATCACGACAGGATTCCTTGTTTTATGTGGAGAGAGAAGTTTTGGCCTTCCACATTCCCTCTCTCTCCGGTGTCGCGTCTCTGTTCCCGCCCTTTCGTCTCGTTATTGCTTGTTAATTAGTTCATGTCCCACACCTGTTCCCTCTTGATTTGCTCCCCTTTAAATAGTCCTCATGTTTCATTGACCTGTGTTCGGTCATTGTGTGTGGTGTGCTTGTGTTCGTTGTGACATGGCTCTGATACAGAGAGTATTGTTTTGCCTGTGCTCGTTACTAAGAGTCAAGTAAGTCAAGTCCAGTAAGTGTAGTTATTTGTCTAGTGTTGTATTCATCTAGTTAGTCTGTGTTCTTGTTGTCTACTTGATTATTCCCTTTGTCATTATTGTTTTACCCCCTCGTGGGCCTTTGTTTTGTGTTTTATATTTTATTATTAAAATCTGTTGTCCAATGCTGCCTGCAATTGGGTTCTTCTCCTCAAGTTCCTGACACTTTTTAATGCACATTGACCAATTATTAGTAATAGCGCTGAGCGCACAGATGATTCATAGACAAATAAATTCACACATCCCACTCTTCACAGAACTGAACCGCACAGCCCGTACGTTCTTCCCAAAGGAATACCTGTCTCGGAAGCAGGCCTTCCAGAAATCAAGCTGCGCAAAATGGCCCCTTCCGAGCTGCCGTAAACTGCTTAGAATATTTGGAGGTAAACATTTTTTTTTGGAGGATAAAATGTCCAAAAGGATGAAAAATTGCTAAAATAGGAATAGCAGACAGATTTCTGAGGTATTCTTATATGGCAGTTATTAATACAATGTAATGTTTCTTGCTATCTCCCTCTTTATTTTTCTTACTTAGGCATTCAAAGACAGGCAAGTCCAACTGGCAGACGGCAGTTCCCTGCCGGGGGCTACAGGCTTGATGCCTTCAACTTTGAGGATGATTCGCATGGCTGGCGATTTGACATGGACATGGTGATCATTTATATATACTCTGCCAACTGGGTCATTGGCTTCATTATCTTCTGCTTGTTCTGCTACTTCTTCTTCTCTTCCTTTTGAAAAGGACATGTATGAAGGCAGCAGTGTGTAAGATCTTATAGACAGACAAATATCACAAGCTATGGACTGTGGTATCCTATTTAAGAAGCCAGTCATCAATCACAGGACGAAATATTTTCATGAAGTTGAAACTGCCTCTAAATTGAAGTGGAGTTTTGAGTTTGTGGATTGAGTAATATGTTTGCTTTAACAGGATTTTGGCAAACTTTGTCGAGTGTTGAATTCACAGTGACCTTAAATAGTATTTGGGCTCATGAGTTAGTCAAAACAGTGGAGTTTGGTCAAACTATGGCAGCGAGACAGCGAATAGTTGTCTTAAATCAGAGGAGATCTGGCCCTCCCGGCTGAGCCTGGTTTCTCCCGAGGTTTTTTTTTCTCCATTATTCAGCATTGGAGTTTGGGTTCCTTGCCACAGCAGAGCAGTGCAGTGTTGGCTTGCTCACCGGGAGACTGCATTTATTTATTTATTTATTCATTTATTTATTAGATATTATTTATTATAATGATCTTGCTTGGTCTATAAACACCATGCACTGTGCTGTGTTTTACCTTTCTGTGTTTTTCTTATTTGCTCCTGTAAAGCTGCTTTGGAACAATGCACATTGTGAAAAGCGCTATATAAATAAAATTGAATTGAATTGAATTAAATCAAAGACGGCGCCGTCTGCGGAGCCAGTTAGTGTATTTGCACAATTTCATTAGAGAACATTTTGGTCCCCTGGCTACCATGTCAGAAGAGAAAATTCTACACAAATTTAGCCTGCCACGGAAGCAAATTCTGCAGCTCTTGCATCTTGTTGGCCCAACTTTGTCGAGACAAACTCGACGGAGCTACCCCCTCAGCCCCGAAAATCAGCTGCTGCATGGCGGCTCTTCGTTTTTATGCCGTGGGGAGTTTTATGGAGGTGTTTGGGGATGAATATGGGCTGAGAAAGACCTCGGTGTGGCGTCCACTCAGTGACAAACATCCTGCTCCGTCATGCCACCGATTACACACGTATGCCTTTCGCCAGGCACGACGTGATGGAGGCACATCAAGGCTTCAAATGAGTGATTCACGCCAATAATGTGAATCAACATAGATCGTGGAGAACATTAACACACGATGGCAAACTATGAGAATATAAATGACCCTTTCAAAAACAAGCGAAGCCAAACAGCCAGTTAATGTAGCTGGTTAACGCAGAAAACGTATGGCCGTGAGGGTGCGGGATCGGACACATGCAAAATTATAAATACATGCATACACACACATATTTCTTTCTTTCTTTATGCTATTTCAGTGAGCCCTGATAAATGCAATTTGTGCTATTTCTAAAGCGTTTCTTTATAATAAACATTGTTTTCTCAATACTTTACCCACTCTACGCAAGGTAGAGCGAACAAGGTAGGCCACCACGGACAACACCTGCTAACGTGGCACTTAAGAAGGTTTACCTTAAGTAACCTCCAAAGGTATAGTTCGGTGAACACGCCTAGAAAAGGTATAACTTGAGTTAAGGTGTACCGTTAGAGTCTTCGTAGCGCACTAAGAGACAACGTTATCGGGAAACGCAGCCCAGTTTGTTATCTGTGTATTTGCCATTATGTGAAAGTCCTTTGTAAATAATCTTATTTAAAGAACTGTCATTTGCAATAAGAAATTACTTTTAAAATCATATCAAATGTTTTACAACATGTCATGATATGCTAGTTAAATTCGTAGCATTCGTTAAATGTGTCTGTTTAGGAATACATTTAAATACCCCTGGTGAACAGTCATAGAGGATCTAGATGACACCTTTTGCCTTTAAATAAAAAAGCCTCAAATTAATTATAATTAATTTTATTAAACATCAAAAAAAGATGGGTTATTTTCAACCCAACGCTGGATTAAAAAGGGACAAACCCAGCTGTTGGGTTAAGTTAACCATGAAAACGTTTGTTGACCTAGCATCTTAGGTTGACGAATTACAACCCAACGGTTGTTTACGCCTCTTTTTGACTCAACGCTGGGTTTAAAAACATAGCATTTGTTATTTCATAGATTTCTGGAGAAATTGTGATAGTGACATTTGGAGAAAGAATTCTTTACAATTGAGCTTATATTTGATGTTTAACATGTTCTGTTAACAGAAGAGACTTTGTCCAGTTATTGCTGTCAAGGCACTGTCAAAGCTTGAATCTTGATCTAAAGCAAATGTGATAACAAAACACTGTTTTATGTAAGTGTTCATAGGCTCTGTCTAGGTATGTGTGCACATTATCCTTTTCTCCACTGCAGGCACCACGGTTACCAAATCTCCATCATATCACATTTAGTCATTTCAACATCTGCACAACACATACACAGAGATTACACTGGTTACATTATTACAATCACAAATACAGTGGTTTCTTTCTAGCGGTTTGACACACTCTTTCAACGCAAGCTTAGGCTGCCATTAAAGCTGTCTTTAGTTCTACTCTCATTTCTTGCTTTTTAGTTTTTCTACAATTAGGATTCATTAGGATAAAACGTTTGATTCAACCGCTGGTTCATTTCCTTAAATAGATGCTAGACTTTTATGAATTTTTAATAAATGCCAAATGAGATTATTTCCATAGGAATCTTAGCAGACGAAGAAGTTGTCCGAGACTTTGCAAAGTCCATTTTATGGCCTGACTTGCATGTTTTCAGGCCATTGCGACTGTTTCCTGATTCAAAATAGTTTATTATGGTGGACTGTATCTCAGCATTTTCAATATTAAATAACTTTCAAAGAAAACTGACATGTCTAAACACATCATTATGGCTCACAAAGTGTTTTGAATTCCTTGATGGCAACTAAATATGTCCTAAATTTTGGTCTTGAATTCTTTTCCTTGGTTGAACCTTCAGATCAAAGCCACTCCATAGGTTACTTGGGTTGACCTCATTTGAAATGTATGCAAACTGGGGAAAAAGTTAAATATGCTTGTGAAAAGTTGTGTTTTAACTATAGAGACAACACAACATAGCTTGACATGGTTGTGAGAAAAGCCCTGGTAATACCCAGTAAGTTCAGAACTGCAACCTCAACATGAATGGCCGCCAGCATGGTTTTTGTGATTAGATTTCCCAAACTGCATTCAGCCCGACACAGTTACAAACCGCCTGCCCATCCAATTCCACATTGGTATGGCAGAGAACTTGCCTGAGCATGTACGATTCAAAAAAGTATTAATGGTAATTAGCTTTGGCCTGTTCCAGTAAAAAAGTTGTTTCAGAAGATGAAACTCATTAGAGGAGTATAGGTCCCAAAAATGAAAATTCTTTCACTATTTACTTTCTTTAGTTCTGCAGTTTCTTTCATCATTTGGCATTTGTGCCTAGTTTTATTAACATAAATATTTATATAAATAAATAAGCTAAATTATTAAAAGTAAATTATACTGTATACAGTTCAATAATATCTCTTGATCTTTATCTTTAATGACAAAAACAGGTGGATCACATTCAAAATTTCACATTTACCTGAACAGTGGATTATTCACCTACAGTCTTAATGCATTGATCTTCCTTAATTTTTTGAATATATCAATTTCTTGCACTGCATACTTCAATGTCACTGCTCTTTACAAAATCCACTTTTGATGATTAAACTCATAACATCACACTTATGGTCATGACCACAGAGGATAAGGTCGACATCTTTTGATTCTTTTGCCATGTCTTATGTCATTGTGCCATCTCATGTGAGTGAGGCTTATGATCAGTTCCGCCTCACTTTCTCACAGTTTTTGGGAAAGAAGATTAGCTGTGGATAATCTCTGTCAACCACATGCTTTCCTCCAATAACTCTACAGTAGAGACTCTGTAAAGTCACTCCACTAAAAGACACAAAATGATTCAACTAAATGTTTTAAAAGCGTGTTTCAAGGGGGTCTGTTTGGCTATTAAAACGTTATGCTGTCAAGTTTGCCGTAGCCTATAAGAAACTTTTATTCAAATACACAGCAGCAGAATGTAGCATTCAACTTGAATGATTCAAGCTTTAGCTGGCTCTTTACTTCATGTTGTTAAAATGTTAAACTGTCTGTTTGCTGGCCTGTATTTTACTTCATGCACTGAAAAAACAACTAGCAGGATTTTTTTTGTTAATTTGCACATAGTTTTTTTTAAGTAAATTTGACTTTTTTGCACAAAAGTTATTATTGCCAAGTTATTTTGAAGTAAAATTGAATAATAGCACAAAAATTAAGTTAACCCTACTAGCTGTTCTTATGGGTCGATCTGTGCAGGTGCTTGCTCAACCATGTTTCAAGTCATCAGTTTGAAATGACCGTTACCATAGCAACATTGTGCATGCTGTTTTTTGAATTGTTAATAATTAAAAAAGTGAATAATTTACAGAAGCAAGTTTTGCTAAGTATTCTGACCAAATATAGGTAGAAAATGATATCCATACAGAATTAAAATGCGACTGTATGGCTTATTCAAAGACTTGAATTTTTAGCTAGGCTACATTTAACCAATTATTATTATTATTATTTTTACGTTTCACTAGTGTAGATTATATGCTTCTGTTTTGTGATTTAGTGCCACAATTGATAAAGCTGTAAACACACTGGAGTTTGTGAATCTGATTTTAAGAATTTTTGTTATTATTATCATTATTATTTACCACAGAATATTATACATACACGAACAGCAAATAGCCTACCTGTAAATCTCAAATATAATACAATAACAGCATTACAAGAAAGTGAAATAAACAGAGATGTATGTGATTGCATTAGTATTCTCCTCCTATGAGAGTGCAGTGTGTTCAACCACGTCACGCCTCAAGCAACTGCACCTATCAAGGTTAGAATAGCGCTCTTAGATCACCTTCTGCTACTTACTCTCAATAAACGCCTTATAGAGTGTATCATTTCAACTTGTCATACATCTTGGTCTATTTCTAGTGGCGATCGCTGCTGTGGGACTGGGGAGGTGCTTTTCTCCAGACGTTGATTTTTTTTAAATCCGATATTATTTCTGAGGACTGCACGGCGCATCTTTGCCTGAGACATGTTTGCATCTGCTTCTTTGTTATCGCATTTCTCTCTCATAAAGACGAAAACCTGCAAGGACACTTCAGGAAGATTCGGCTCTCCGCTGGTGTGAATGAAGGTGACTCGCCTTGTGGATCGTTGCAATGCGGAGAGAATCCAGGAGCGGATCGATCAATTAGTAAGAGAGTAAGAAATAAAAAACCGAGTGGGAGTATATCAGTTAATCGGCATTTTATTTCAGGGCAGTTTATCCACTTGATGTGTATGCATGAGTTCTGCACCGAATGGGCGCAAAAGCCGCCCCAGAACTACCGGGACCGTTTTCCAGATAAGCAATAAGCCCCTGTCCAGAGACTCGGAGCGCAGGGAGAGCGGCGCAGCTGTAGCGGACTGCAGAATGGTGGGTATGCCTGCGTCATGCTCGTGCATCATTATTCCTCTCCGAATTGTTATCATTGTTCAACCACTATATGAGATTTAGTCGTGTTTATGAAGCTGACAACATCCTAAATGTATAATGCGACACTGGGGACGTTCAATAAAATGGTCTGAGGTGAAGATCAGAGGGTTTGTGACTTGTCCTGTGTAGTGCGGCGGTAGTTCGCATCCTTTTTCGCGATCAGCATGGATAGCACTATTGCATATTGATATGGCATCTATCAATAAATAATAATTACTGCTGTATTTTGGGAAGATTTGCACAGCAAACGGTCTCGTTGTGGTTGAGCCCCATTATCAGAAAGCTAAAATTGATATGGCACAAGCAACTGTCGCCCGTGGCGCTGCTCTCAAACAAATGGCCTGTTTTACCTTCGTAACAGTGTTTTTATGTGTATGATTAACCGTTATTTTTTGGTAAACTCAGTGCATGATCAGAAAAAAGACTTCTTTGATTGACAATTTCTCTTCGCGGCCGACTTCCGATGCTGTTCTGCTTCATGCATTTTCAAGGTTAAAGGGATTTTCTCATTCAGGGTGTTTATGTATCAAGACTTTCACTATAAGCCCTATGCTTTCTCAGCTTGTTTGCTTTTGTTTTTCTCTTCCATCAGGTTGTCCAGGAGTTCAATACACTTGTGGCCCTCTATAGGGAGCTGGTTATCTCTATTGGAGAGATTTCTGCAGACTGTCCCTCTCTTCGCGCGGAGATGCACAAAACACGCACAAAAGGCTGTGAAATGGCGCGGACTGCACATCAAAACCTTTCTGCAATATCAGGGTAAAACTGATGCTGTTTCAGTGAGTCGTGTTTATTACAGTAATAGTAAACACTGCCTAACAGGGTTCAAAACTGAGTGGATTTGAAAAGCTATATAATCGTTAATACAGTATATCGCATCATATTCTGAACTCGTTTTTCTTTGTTCACTGTATTTAATAAACTCAAGGTTATATCTTTATTTAAATATATTTAGTTATAGCATATTTCAAAGAACACAGTGTGAGTTAGAGATTACAGTAATGTTGTAACTATGCTGTTGCAGAGTATACAAAGTTAATCAAATATGACTCTAAATTCAGTACAGTAAGATTCATGCCTAACATGTTCAATAAGCTGGCCACGTCATCATCTTTTATCATGTCACACTTTCTGGAAAAGTTGACTGTTTGTTTGTAGTCACAGATAACCGAGCTGTGTGATGCATGATGGCATTTACATTTCAACCAAGTTGCTGTCTTGTAATGTGCTTACCGTTCCTATACTTCTTAGAAGTTATATAAGTTAAGAGATTTTTTTGCTTAAATCCTTATTAAACAATGCACCCATAAGCATGAAATATATTTTTATTGTCTTGCGTGACATATTTTGAGATGAATTCTGAATGTTGCAACACGCTTCATAGAATAGCATTTGTATGGCTATAATCACATCACTTAGCACATAGGCCTATCACACAGTACTTTACATTCTTTTTAATAACGGTCTTATCGTGTGCTAGTCAGTACATTCAGAGAGCAGAATAAATGCTGATTAAGCTGGAAATGTTGTTTCCTGCTGTGCTTGCTGTGCTGTTCCATTGATCCCAGGCGTGTAACGTGATGTTGTATTCTTGCAAATGGAAGCCATTAACACAATAAACTTAGTCTACTACCGCTCCTGATTAGCTAAAACATATCCATCATTACTGATATCCTCGATTTATTCTGTGACTTTAAAAGGCTTTAAAACGCTGCTTGCAAATGCAGTTCTTCACAATGGGTTCTTTACCGGAAAATGTTCAGCTTCTCTTATGTCAATTATAGCAGGACATTGTGAATGGACTGTCAGATTTTGCTCTCATCAGTGAATAATTTAACAGAGATAATGGAAACATCATTCAGATAGTGAAATAAGATTAAGTATTAGGACTATTTCCATGCTTATAAGAAATGGAATTGCAGAATTTTGCTCCTCTGCTATTTATTTTTTAAATATGTCATATATATAATTTTATGGTCTGTCTTTTTTTTTTATCTTTTAGCATGAATTGTTATACTTTGGCCTTTACTGAATGTTAAACATTTGGGTTTGTTTGTCCATTTGCTTGCTTTTGGGCAGGTTTTTTTCTAAAGCCATTATATTGTCAGACGTGAAATCCATGTTATTGTTTCTATGAAGAAACAATCTCTTGAACAAAGAGCAATGGGGCTTTATAGACACTTTACAAGCTGCATTGGCTTACACAGCTTTGATGCATCTCTCCATTTCTGAGAATTCAAGAGCAGGAAAACAAAGTATCCACTGTACCGAAGCATTTCACCTGGGAATAACAGGGCAGTAATTACAGGCACAGGATTCTGAGAAATATGATTTTCTGAGAATCCACACTTCCACGATGTGCATAGAGCTCCTGTTTATCTCTTCAGCTCTCAATGCTACCTGGAAACGTTCATCAATAATACTTTATTTAATACTCATGATTGCTGTCAAAGGTCTTTTGTTCCTGTGTGTTGTTATGGACTGCTACAATTTATGACTTGTGGTGTCTAGAAATTAGACTGGTTGAGGCTCAGGGCCAGAACTCTTTAGAATCCTGTTCTAAGATGCATTTTTAATGCCCACAGCCCGGAGGATGGAGAAATACATCCAGAGATCTGCCGTCTCTTCATCCAGCTGCAGTGCTGTCTGGAGATGTACCTGACGGAGATGCTTAAATCTGTGTGTCTGCTGGGATCCCTGCAGCTCCACAGGAAAGGTAATGCAGTGAAGGCGCTCACGGACTTTTGGAAGGAAACATCAACACGAAGGATGTTGAGGAAGCCCGGCTTGTCCATGTCCAGAGCCTTTTAATATTTTCAGCTTCTAATTTATCATATAAATGGCAGACAGCAGTTGGCTGTTGCCCAAACCTTGATAAAAATATGTTTGGTCTTTTAGCTGTTTCTCTTGACTCCATCAGGCTAAGATCGGTCACTGTGTGTGCATGTGTGTTCCAGGGAGACATCATTCAGGAGCAACAAAAGTAGACAGTAAGAAAGAGGACAGCTCTGATGTTCCCATACTAGAAGACACTTCCTCCACTCCACCAGACTGTTCGCAGACCTACTTCCTGGTGGTCACGGACATCGAGAACATCGAGAGGTAGTCTGTGCTCCTTAAACATAAACTTACTCCTTGTTTGTTTGCCTTGTCCTGTCACGCAAATTTAAATATTGTTCTACATTGTTTGTAGGGACATGACGGAAATGAAAAATCTGTTAAGCAAACTCAGGGAGACGATGCCTTTACCGCTGAAGAATCAAGGTGAGATTTGTGCATTTTTACATTTTTTTTGCGCTCTGAATATTTTGGGCAAATATTACAGAATAGTTTGTTTGAAGAGAAGGATTTCTGCAGAGGAGCAATTCCATGCAAATGTCAACACTACCATGAAAAAATAAAGATTTTACCAAACTTTTTAGCATACTGATTGACTCGGGTGTCTTGTTTCATAGTGCAAATATCTAAAAAAAAAAAAGAAGAACATACAAGAGTTAAGTAAATTTATGTTAAAAGCAAGGAAAAAAATCTGTTAATGAGGTAAGAAAAATAACATGAATTTAGTTTTACCCTTTCCTGTGTATCTGCTTATTTTTTCTGTAAATTTACTTTAAACAACAACTAGTAGGATTTACTTAATTTTTTGTGTGAAGTTTTTTTGTGTAATTTAAGTTTATTTTTCTTACCCCATTGGCAGATTTCTTGCTTGTATTAAACATAAACTTAATTAATTCTTATATTTTCTTTCATAAAACAAGATTAAATATTTTGAGTCTCTTTCCTCGTCAAGTGATTTAAGAATTCTTAGATGTTTGTACTAGAAAACAAGACAAAAATGCTTAGTAGGAATTCATTTTGTGCAGATTAAATATTTTAGAGTAAGTAGAAAGCCATCTCCTCTCCATTTGTTGGTTATAATTGTCTCACAAATTTATTGTTTTAATTATTCTTACAAAATATGTTGTTTCTCAAAAACATGCATCTTTTTAGTCACATCCGTAACGCATTTTATTTGTTATCTAAAAACATGTGAATTGACCAATAATTTTGATGTCTGGACTCATCATCAGGGGGTTTTGTAAAATGTAAACAGATAATTGAATATATTGGTAATGAATACATTCTCTGAGAGCTTATATTGGAAGTTTTGACTGAAAATGTCACATCTAATGCTGGAATTACTCAGAGGAGCTTTATATTAGGGATGCTTTACATAATAGAGGGTATGAACTTGTCCTCACTTTACCACGTGGCAAAACACTCAGCAAAATGACTGCTTACAATATCAGGAAATGCAATTCCGCACAGCATTTCAGTGTCCAGGAACACCGGATTCCTTTTTAAGTCATAAGGAAGTCGTAAGGATCACCGTCGAGTCCAGCTGCTTGTAATTTCAGCAAATAATAGCGTGTTTATTCATGGGGCCTCATTTATACAACGTGCGTACGCACAGATTTGATCGTAAAGCGTGCATACGCAAAAATCCACGGCAACGTTCATATTTATGAAACTGGTCTTTAACGCGGAAAAGTGCTTAGCGCCACGTCAGGGTCTGAGCAGACATACGCACTTTGCTTGTCCGAGTGCTGCAGGTTTTTGGAAATATAAGTCATTGACCTGTCGTTGACAGGTGCTCTTACATATATCAATGACATTAAAGGTGGAGTGGTTGATTTGGAAAGGTGCTAACTTTTTTGAAATTATTATCACACCCTCTATGTGATTCGCCGTCCAAAGCCACGCCTCCAAACACATGAATGTACTTCGTAAATCCACGTAACGAATTACAAACTAAATCCATTAAATTTTTCTCGAAGCATGTACAAACCTGTCCAAAAGAAAGAGAGCAACCATGGTATCGTCTTTCAGACCCTTTGCCTGCCTGAGCTGTCTCCATCGTGTAAAAACTGAACCGATGTTAATTCGAGTTTTTCCTCTTTCATAATCCAGATGTTTTTTGGTCACTGCTTTTCCAAAAACTGACTTTCATTTGTAGATTTACTTGTTGTCAGTTCAGCAGTAAAGTTTGATTGTTGCTGATTGTCCGCCATTCTCCCTGCATTGACACAGCGGACGTGAGCGCGCTGATGACGTAGGATGTCTGCGTGAAGAGGGTGCGCAGTGGTATGCAAAATACGTTGGCTGAAAATGTACACATGACCAGTCACAGCGTTCGGCCAGAACGTTTTGATTGGGCTAATGTTTTTTTGGTTCTACTCCTTTCACAGACGAAATATAATTATAAAAATATTATTATACTTCTTGATTGCTATCAGGATGTAAAGAGATTTCTAACCAACACGACAAAAAATGTTTCTGGACAGGATCACCCACCATGCCTTTAATTAGGCGGATCTTTAAATCTTTAAAAGGCGGAGATCTGAAACTGTTCAGCTGCACGCAATTTGGCGCTCATTTGCGATTTATAGATTTCACATCAGAATGTTTAAGAATTGGAAATGAGTTACCATTAATTATACATGAGCCGTGGAAAACATTAAGAGACTGTTTCAAATGTTAATTTTATCAGCATTTCTAGATTTTGTGAAGGTAGGTATGTGGCCATTCCAGACCAGTGTCTGTTGAATTTGAACAAAACAAAACCTCAGGAGTGGCATAAAGTCACAACAGAAACATGAAAACTGTGATAAAAATCCAGATTATCATATAAAAAATATTTGTGTACATGTACAAATATTACTGTTGTATTGCTTAAAGGTGAATATGAACTTGTTTTCTTTGCAGTATTTGAGTTCTGAAAAATACAGGGCATCTTTTCTGTTATTTGGACCCATTTCTCCAGGTTTTTTTTTCATTTTCTAGAAATAAATGCAAAGAGAAGCAAACTTTTCATTTGAAATTTGTGATAATTATCATTTTACCTATACGCATAAATAGTAATTTCAGGAAAAACTGAACAGAATTTTTAAATGGTCTGTTAAATTTTTATTCAGCGGCTGTATTGTTAGCTAACATATGTGCATTCATTGATTTCTTTTTTCTATTGTCTATATAGATGACAGCAGTTTGTTGAATCTAACGCCATACCCATTGGTCAGACAAAGAAAGAGGCGTTTCTTTGGCCTCTGCTGTCTGGTGTCCAGTTAAGAGCTCTCCTTGTGTCCAGTCACGATTGACTGCATTTCCTCACAATGTGTGACACTCACCAATCAACAGTACTACTGCCATTTCCTAAACCAGTGCTTTCATTTGGTGAGTGCTGTCCAGTTTCTCACTGCTATGAGAAGAAATAGAAGAAATACCTTGAACAGTCATAAAAACGAATATTATATATCACCAATACAACAGATTTTCATTTTTAAGTAAATGTATGTTCGTCCACATTACGCTTAGCAAAGATAATGGTTCATAGTACAAGTATCTACTATGTTTGTCCTATTCAATTGTTACCGTAGCTGAGTATGACACAAGGCTCTGTTATGTTATTGCACAATACATATGCTGTGCTTTTTGTCAAGACAGATGTTGTTATGAGGAGTTCAAGACTGCAAATTCCAGCTGAGGTTACACTATGTAGTTTTACTGCTGAACATGTATGATGCTTATTTTTTTATTAAATTATCACGGAGGCAAAACAAGACCGCGCAACATGAGCGAATGTGGAATCTGTTACCATGTTTTTACTACAGTATTATTTAGTCTTCCATAAACCGAAAATCCTGTAATTCTTTTCTTTTCATTTGAGTCTTTAGGAGTATAAAATACCTGAAGAAGCCTTTGTAAATAAAGAATATATCTATACATGGAAATTGTAGAGTTGTACATACACAATGTAAACCTAGCCCTCTGAATTATTTTTCAAAACTGTGATTCTTTTAAAGAGATTGTCAGTGAAGTGTGGCATGTCTATCCATCTGGTGTGATATAAGTCCAGATTGGAGGGGCTCAGCATGGGTCTTGCTTATTAATAACGGTTCTAATTGTGTCAGGCATGGTGCAGATACTGTAGTGTTTATGAAAAGGCGCAGTGTCGTTTTACATGGGTAATAAACCTTTTTTTATTGATTTAACAAAACGGCCAGTATGCGTCTTGTATTTTATTTAATGCACAAAAAAGCAGTAAATAGCAGGTGGTATACAAAAACAAAATGGCAAAAGTACATTTACTCAACGTATAAAAAATACTAGTTCTAGGAAATCTGGCTTCTATTCTGTTCTCAAGTGCCACAAATACAGCCGTCATGTTTGTATAATTTATCAGAGGTTTGACAATAACATTTTTATCAATGTATTAACATATAAACCATCTGAAGATCCTCTATCAGAGCTTTAATATGACCTCCTCCATTAAAAGAGCAAAAACAGCCTCTCAGAATAAACATCACATTTGGATCTCAGTCAGCTGTGGGTAATTGGATATGTTTGCAAATTAATAGGATGCTTGCGAAATCTGCACCTGGCAGCGGTTCCTACCCTTTACTTTCTCACAACAATAGTGAAGCTGTAATGGAGGACGTACAAAAATCGTTCACAAGGACACTTAATCATTTGGCCGTAACGCTGAAACTGGACAGGCTGTCAGGAGTTTGGCAGGGAGTATAGAGATGGATGAATACGACTGTGTTCAAGGCCAAAACAAGTTTGCAGAAATGAACAGCAATGTTGGTTTGTGTACATTAATGCAGTAATGTAGTAGTAAGTAAATTATTAAGTAATAATATTCTCCATACGAATCACCAAGCCTCAAAGGAATAGTTCACCCACAAATACAATTCTGTAATTGTTCACCTTCATGTCTTTTAAAACTTGTTTTCTTTTTATTAGGACAGAAGTATATACAGTACTTCACAACTCGTTTGTATTTCACAGAAGAAAGTCATGTGGGTTTACGTTTTGTACTTTAGGTAAATGCTGCTGGCATAATTTCCATTTTTCATTCAACTATTCATTAAACTTTTCAAAAAGCAAACAACCTCAGAGTTATTTGCCACAAACAAATTGTGCTTATATGTGATAGAATACTACAAGTAAAAGAATATGATTGAGACTCATGACTGACAGGGTTGAACACTGACAACGCGGACAGTCTCTCCTCTGCACTTTCTCACTCCCGCCTCACATTCTGTCATGGTCACAGGTGCAGATACTCCCTCCAGCTGCGCACACACGTGGATCCAGGGACCCAGGCTTGAGCATTCCTCACTCGTCTTACAGCGACAGGTGTTGGTTTGCTCTAAAACCACACAGTTGTTACAGCGTTACATTCTGGAATATAAACTAAAGACAATGTTAAAAATAATGGTTGCTGTAAAAATCATTCACCATCACAATTTTCCCAGGGCGTGCAGTGTGGGCAGTCGGTGGATGAGCGATCTGGCCACTGGCAGGCGCTGTCGTTAGCAAGAGTGAACTGGTGTCCCAGACAGCGCATAGCCTGTACCTTACACACGCTCAGTCTCTGTGTCTGAACACGCTTGACATTTGTGGCACATACATCCAAAGAAGACCTGCAAAAAAAAAAAAAAACACACAGATTGAGAAATAATAGAAATATGTGTGTTGCAGATGGATGGTTGTACACTGCAAAAACTGAATTTCTTAGTATTTAGGATTTTTACAGTACAAATATCTAAGCATTCTTAAATCAGGATACATTTATCTAACAAGGAAAGTGTCCTTAGATATTAACTCTAGTTTAATTAAGTTTATGCCTAAAACGAGGTAAAATGCGGGGAAAAAAACACTAAGACTAAGAAAAATACACTTAAATTAAGTGTAAATTAGTCAAGGGGTAAAACTCAATTCAAGTCTATTTCTACCCCATTTGCAAATATTTGGCATAAAATCAATGTACATTTTTTTCTTCAGAAAACAACACTCAGTATCTTGAAGGAATAGTTCAACTTCTATATGAAAATTCTGTCATCATTTACTTACCCTGTGTGATTTTCTTTCTTCTGCGAAACACAAGAATTTATTTTGAAAATCGATGGTAAGCAAAAACCATTGGTTGCCTTTGACCTGCATTGTATGGACGCAAAACCAATGCAAGTCATTGAGAGCCAACGGTTTTCTGTTATCCACATTCTTCAAAATATCTTATTTTGTGTTCTGCAGAAGAAAGAAAGTCATATAGGTTTGAAATGACAATAATAAAGGAATATTGTTCACCTTCGAAATGAAAATTCTTTCATTTATTTAAGTCATTTTGCTTCTGATGAAAATGCAAAACAAGCTAAAAATACAAAGAAATTCATTTAGTTTTTGCAGTGTATATTTTTAAATTCACAGTGTATTTGCATATATATAATTCTAACAGGGTACAGTACTGTAAAGTACAATTTTAAAAAGGTTAGTCCTTTTTTGTGAATGTGGAGTCTGGTTATGGATCATACTTGCACTCATGGGGTATTTTGCAAACACATTTTTCCTTCGATAAGTTCTCCCATGGCTGGCATTTCGTTGTTTCAGGGGTCGGCTTCACGGACACTAGTAAAGAACAGGTCACATAATTCTATTCTTATGCACTGACATATCTTTTTTTAGAAAACAGAACTGTAAAACCACCCAGTAAGAGTTGTCCCTTAATAATATAGTTGAGTTCACAATATCTTGTAATTTAGTTTGGTACCTGTGAGGCACCTTGCGTTTTTGGGTTGAGGCGACCAGGCAAGGCCAGCGTTGCACTGAATCTCAGGTGGACCTTCTTTTTCCTTCCCATCTGGGCATGACAGTGTGATGGCCTCACCGATTTTATAGTCTAGCTTCCATGGTCTTCCTGTGACATTTTGAGGAAGCTTAGGTGGATCACATAATGTTCCTGTCAGCATAAAATAAAAACTGATATTTATTAAAACAACTTTTATTATGAAACGCTTAACTTTACAGTACAACTTCTCACATCTGATCTCATCAAAAACAACAGCAAAAAAAAGCTCTTACTCTTGCACTCTTTTGAATGTTGCTGCCATTTTAGATTTTCTTGACATTCTGCGATGGCGTCTCCAATCAAGTGATAGCCCTCAATGCAAGTGTATTCGATCTTACTGCCTACTGGATATTGATCTTTGGGGTACTGGAATTGTAGGATGACAGTAGCATTATAACACATAACAAACATCACATTTGAATGGAGAATATTGTATGCAAGCATAATTTACCAGCACAAACCCATTGGCAAGGGCGGGAGGCGTTTTACAACTTTCCTTGGGTGTCAAGGACTCATCAAAGCAGTGAGGCTCCATTGTGCTGGAAATCAACAGGTTGACACCAATAAGTCACCCACATTTCCCACACAGTGGCAGTGTTGTTGCACAAACATTCTCTGGGCCAGTTGAGCTTATGCTGTTTAACCTGGAGATAACCTTCTCACCGTAGGTAATCCAGTTCCTCCTCATCCTCACAAGCCGTAGTCTCTTGAGCTTTGCCAATACAGTCCTTACCCCCTCGAGGGGCGGGTCGACTGCAGGAGCGGGTGCGGCTTTTCTGACTTTCCCTGCAAGTGCTCCATGATGACCAACAAGCCCAGTCTCCATGGATCACTCCTATGATACAAATTTAAGCACACTTTTCATGCACAAGCATGTTACGAAATCACAGTTGATGGGTTTAAAATGAAAATGACAGATATACTGTAACTTGAAATATATTTGGACTTTTTTGTCAGAAGATAAAATAAGATGTAAACACTGTGTCCAAATCATTTCCGGACAATATCCAATATCTAAACTACTCAGTAATCTATGAATATTGCAGATTTACATTTTTTTACGTTTATGCATTTGTAAATGACTTGCACTGCATTCAATCTACACTGACCAAAATTATAAAAGCAACACTTTTGTTTTTGCCCTCATTTTTCATGAGCTGAACTCAAAGATCTAAGACTTTTTCTATGTACACAAAAGGCCTATTTCTCTCAAATATTGTTCACAAATCTGTCTAAATCTGTGTTAGTGAGTGCATTTACATGCACAAAATAAAGGGATATCTATCAAAAATCAGCTCATAAAAGAAACCTGTTCCCCTTCAGTCGGTCTCTCGACATTGTGTTGACTGGGGTTTGATCTTGAGAACCTATCATCTCCGAGAGGAATTTTAAAATGCCAATGGGCTTGGCGAAAGGCACACGCACGCCAGTCTCTGCCCTGTGCATACGGGTATAAAAGGGAAGTGAAGGCGGCCATTCACTCATCCTTTGTTCTTCAGAACCTGCTAGACGTACATGTCAAGCGCTTCTCTCTTCGAGATTTTCTTCAAGTCTGCTGGAGTTACGACGCGGTGCAGCGGATTTCTCCCTCTCAGTTGCAGACTTCCCCTGGGCATCTCGGCAGCGAGCTACAGACCTAAAAGAGCAAATTTCTCGCAGCTGTAGGCATGTCTCGCAGCTGTGTTCTTGGGTGTGACAGACTCATCCCTGAGTCAGACAGGCACGACACCTGCGTCACATGCTTGGGGCTCAAGCATGCAGAGGCAGGGTTTGTCGATCCGGCATGTTCCGTACGTGAGAACATGGCGATTAAGGTGTTGTGGTCACAGCTGGCTACGTTCTTTGTGAACGCTGCCGCCACCCCGTCTGCTTACCAGGTGAGTTCGACTGCCGCTACGGCAAGGTCGACCGCTTCGGCGAGCAGCGGGAGTGATTTGGGGGTTCCTATGGATGTCGCTCCATCAGCTTTGGCTTCGCGGACCACCCATACCCCAGCATGCTCACCTGGCTCGTCCCCGATGGGCAGCGGTGGACCGTCCCATAGCGGGCAGACTCAACAGAGGGATGAAGATGAACTCTCTGTCATTGCATCGGAAAGCTACCTCCTGGCATCAGATGCGGAAGACCCCTTGGAGCTCCTGCCCCCGGGCGGTCGAGCCCAGATGAGGTCGACGCTGAGATGTCGGCCATGCTTGCCGGGCCCTGGATTCGTGGTTCCTGGGGACGGAGCCCGCCCCGGTTCCATTCTTCCCGGAAGTGCATGAGGAGCTCACGAAGTCTTGGAACGCGCCTGCTAGGTGCGGCTCAGGTGCTGTTACTTCCCTGGATGGTGGGGCGGCTAAGGGCTATGTCGACATCTCCCAGGTGGAGCGTGCAGTCGCGGTGCATCAGGGCCTGGCGCCCACTTTCTCACAAAAAGAGCTTTTCTCCCTGGGATCTCTCTCCTCACAGCACACTCGACTCGGCGGTGTCTCGGACGAATCCATACGCTGCCAAACGCAACCTCTGCCGGACATTGCGTCGGTCAGCGGCACAAAGGAGGAAAATCAACAGAGCCGTCGACCTCCCCGAGGTTCCCCCCGTGCAAGATGACCGCTCTGTCAGCCCCTGAACCAGCCTCCCACAGCACGGTGAAGCATATCATCCCTCTAGTTCCGCTGTCACGGTTCTTGGGCGCTTGGCACGAGCGCAGCAGCCCATCACGCTGGCTAGAGAGGACGATCCGTCTCGGTTATGCGATCCAGTTCGCCCGCCCAGGTTTCAGGGCATTCTCCACCATGTCTGCCATCTGCCCTGTGCAGTGAAAACCGGGATTCATCCATGAAGAGAACACCTCTCCAAAGTGCCAGACGCCATCGAATGTGAGCATTTGCCCACTCAAGTTGGTTACGACGACGAACTGCAGTCAGGTCGAGACCCCGATGAGGACAACGAGCGTGCAGATGAGCTTCCCTGAGACGGTTTCTGACAGTTTGTGCAGAAATTCTTCTGGTTATGCAAACCGATTGTTGCAGCAGCTGTCCGGGTGGCTGGTCTCAGACGATCTTGGAGGTGAATATGCTGGATGTGGAGGTCCTGGTCTGCGGTTGTGAGGCCGGTTGGACGTACTGCAAAATTCTCTGAAATGCCTTTGGAGACGGCTTATGGTAGAGAAATGAACATTCAATTCATGGGCAACAGCTCTGGTGGACATTCCTGCAGTCAGCATGCCAATTGCACGCTCCCTCAAAACTTGCGACATCTGTGGCATTCTGCTGTTTGATAAAACTGCACATTTTAGAGTGGCCTTTTATTGTGGCCAGCCTAATGCACATCAGTGCAATAATCATGCTGTCTAATCAGCATCTTGACATGCCACACCTGTGAGGTGGATGGATTATCTGGGCAAAGGAGAAGTGCTCACTAACACAGATTTAGACAGATTTGTGAACAATATTTGAGAGAAATAGGCCTTTTGTGTACATAGAAAAAGTCTTCGATTTTTGAGTTCAGTTCATGAAAAATGGGGGCAAAAACAAAAGTGTTGTGTTTATAATTTTGGTCAGTGTATATATTTTTTATTAGTATGTGTTCCCTGGGGTCAAATCAATGTGTTGCTAACACAGTGCTCTGTCAATTACAATTACAAAAGCATTGTATAGAGACACATTCAGAGGTCATAATATTTCATACAGTCATATTTCGTAATAAAAATAATATAAAATAACAATATTATAGAAGTAGGGCTGTCAAATGATTAATCATGATTAATCGCATCTAGAATAAAAGTTTGTGTTTATACAATATATGTCTGTCTACTGTGCATATTCATTTTGTATTTATACATGTACACATTTAGGAAATATTAACATGTATTTATTTATATTTACCAAAAATTTAAATTATATATAAGTGTTTATATTTTATTATAGTTTATATATATTTTAGTACACAGACATAAATTATATAAACAAACTTTTTGCAATTAATCGTTTGACAGCCATATAAAAAAGTAATAGTTTGTGTTACCTGGCTGTTCATCTAGTGGTGTCCCATGCTCGCATGCTTTGCGTTCAGTTCCCGGTTTGCACACACACTGACAGACGTTATCTAGAATTACCCGCAACCCGTTGTTCTGGCATTCTCTGCAGTGACACGGGTGTTTCTCATTGAGGTATGTCTCAATGGCACGCTTTAAGTAATACTTTTTCACTCCTGCGCATGGCACCTCTTTCACCAGCTCATTCAGAGGCCTAAGCTGCTCATAAGACAATATAAACACAGTAAGAAAAAAAACATTAATGTGTAGATTATCTTATGCTAACACAGTCTCTAAGTTGAATTCAGTTCAAGAGCTGATTATGATTTGCAAAGTTTTCATTTGCACACATGAATCTTACATGAGTACTGAGGTATTTAATCTAACCTTCTGTTTGATGACTTCTGGAAAGTTCTTCACTGATCCAGACCACTGAGAGAAAGCCCTCCCATTGTCCTCTGGTGTGCTTTCATTTAACAGTAACAGTTTCGCGATATGTCCAGGATATCCACCAATGATATCTGTGCTTTTCACACTTTTTGCTATCTTATTGTCTGTTTGAAAGACATTTTAGACATTAAGGTCCGAAAAAATCAATATATAAATAAATATGATATGATATTGCTTTCGCTGACTTACAAAAGGGATAATTTTTTTCAAATCTATCTGTCTCACAACGTTTAGTTGTCCACCGGATGAAAAACAATATCGAATGCGTTGTTACAACACAATGTGCATAGTCTCTCTTCTCCGATCCTACATAAAAAAAACAGACAGAACAGGACAGGACAGTTCAATTATTTTGAATAAAAACTGCACATCAGTGACACGTGTTATACAGTAAGGCATTGAAATAAACACATGCCACAGAAGTCACATACTCAGCTTGTTGATCATATCTTCACTCATTGCCAGAAATACTCTCATATGCGCTCCAAGCGTGCCCTCTGAAATGTAATGTGTCCCAAATCTCTCCAGCACATTACGGTAGGCAGCGTAATTGTACACGACCGGCAGAGAAAGCAAAGCCTTCCAGAATTCCTCTGAAAGGGAAAGATATTCTGGAGCCTGATTCTGGAACTGGCCAACCTCCACATCACTCTTAATGATGATCAGTTGTTCAGACTGAAGGGTTAAACAAACAAAGTTGGTTTCTTAGAAGAAAGTGCACGTTCAGGAATTGGGTTCTAGAAAATCATACTGAACAATTTAATTCAATATACATTCAACATCACATATATCTATTTCTGAGACAAGATCATACCTTAGTTTGTCGCAGTTCGTCGTGGAAGGTGTAATCTTCGTGCCCATAATCTGTGCCTGTTGTTTTACTATGTCGTTCAATGTGATGAAGGTAGTGCCAAGAGCTTTGAAAAGATTCCTCTGAAAATTCATTTTTTGCTGTCACCTGGCAAAAATAGACAACAACAAATTAAACATTAAAAACATAACATAAGGACAGTTTGTAGACTTCTGTAGAGATTAATTTAGACCAGTCCATGCTGATTTAGGCTGTTTGGGTGCTGGTTAGATGGTTTGGTCCTGCCAGACAGCTGATGAAGCTGCTTAAACACATTTCAGGCTACTGTAACATTTTTTGGCTGCCTTGAAGGGATAGATTTTGGGCAGAACTTTAATTCATAAACTATCCCTTTAAGTTTGTAAGTACAGTCAACTTGACTTTACAAGTCATTTCAACTTGACATTTAATTTTTTAATTTTCTTTACATTATTTCAACTCATCAAAATAAGTTAAGTCCGCTTATTTTTTTAAGTTGCATCAACTAAACCACTTAACACATTTTTAAATAGTACGCTGAAATAACTTGTGAAGCCAATTTGATGGTATACTTAAGACACATATTTAATATATTTTAAAAATCTGGTTGAGTAAGTAGCATAAATATGGTTAATGTAGTTAGCAAGCATAAATATATTCAAAAACATATTTAAATATAAAATGGATCAATAAATGACATTATAAATAGCCCTGTTTTTGTTTAGTCTTCTGCACTTACATTTTTCTACATTTGCATTTACATTTATTATATGCAGTTATGTCTAATCAATCATCTTTTATTTTTATCTCCTAAACTGTTACAGTAAAGTCCACCTGCCTGGAAGGTGTATCTGAGCACATTTTGGGGAATTCTGAACATTTGCGAGTGGTCTCCGCTGAAGGTCTTTCTACACAAACCACCAAAGCTTTTAGTGTTGATAACGGTTCCTCTCCGCTGTCTGCTCACTGCATCAAACCTGTGGTGCAAACACACTTAATTGAAGTGCCACATGCTTTAATGAACCTGGCTTGTGTGTGTGTTAGGAGGGCTAGGGGGGTGAACAGTTTGTACTGTATAAATCGGTTGAGGAAAGTTCCTATAAAATGTGTGTGTTTACAGTATGTACAGGTTTTTTTTTTGGAAAAGAGTATATATGATAAGTTTGGAATAATTACCCCTGACCAGTTAGCTCTACATTCGGTGGAGGCTGGTGCAGGTCACAAACGTTTATACTGTCACATTTCTGTTGCTCATCCAAACCATCTTCTTCACAGTCCTGATCTCCATTACATACTAGCGACTGGCTGATGCATTTTCCTTCAAACAGAATCAGGGAACTTGATAGACAGGAACAACTGAAAAAAATAACTATTTAGTCTTGCACATTCAAACAGGCAAAAATACATCTTCGCACAAACCAGATTGACAGCGAAATCTTCCTCCACAGCCCTCTTCTAGGGGGCAGACCTGAGCCGTGGAACACGGCTGTGTGCGGACTGAGCTTCCAGCACAGGGGAGACCACCAAACTGAGGATAGACTGCAATGGATCGAATCTGCATCTGTAAGACACATAGAAAAATTCTGTGTAATAAGGAACAGCATGCAAATGAACGTTAAGCAATTGTGGAACAGGTTTATATCATTCTGGGAAAACATAGCCTCACTTGTGTCTTGGAGCAGCCATCACAGGCTGACCAGCTTCCATAAGTTCCCCACTGGCAGTGCACGGGTTCAAGCACAGATCGAGAGTTCCTCACTAACGCACCGCTGATTCAGGAGTGAGCAATATGATTTATAAAAACGAGCCACTTTGTTGTATCAATGTTGATGATATATTAAAACATTAAATTGCATTTCATTTACTTTGTAAATAAAATACAGCAAATTAACGTATTAGTTAAAATGAATTAACATGATCAATATTTAGCATATTTAGCAGCAGTTATTAATCTTAGTTCATATTACTGTCAGCATTCACTAATCCATTTTTCAAATTAAACGTTGTAGCTGTTCACATATAGTATTAATGTAGTGAACTAACATTAACATTAACAAACATTAACAAAGAACAATAAATGGAAAAAACTATATCATCGTTAATACAACATTATTGTAAAGTGTTACCGAACTGTCTGATAATGACACATATGTTTTCAATTGCTTACTGTTTAAGAGCTGCTGAAGACAACAGAGAGAAGAGAAATGCAACTCCTTGCACGAGCACACGCTGAGAACACAGTTAAAGAGACAGTTCACCAAAAAATGAAACGGTCATTATTTACTTAGAAGTAGAACATCAAATAAGAAATGTAGAATGTCTGAGCTGTTCAAAAAGTTTGGTTTTGGAAAGACATTGTGCTAATTTTCATTAAACATCATTTCAATTTGTGAAATGAAATAAATGCATTTGATTAATGGTTTACAGTTATACCAAAGTTGAATATTTGCATGTTAAGAAACATCAGTTTCTGCAGGAGAGTATCAGGCTTGTAAAATAACTACAACCTTCTTAATGATCCATTAAAATAATGTTGTTGTATTTTTCAATGTGTTTGCAAGGCAGTGCGTTTGTTTAGATTTTGAAATGATCTTAATTTGCTTACCATTGTGAAGAAGCATGCAGATATCCACTCCAAAACTGCTTTTCTTTACTGTGTGCAACTGTAACAAAACGTTATGGGAACACCCTCAGTCCATTTCTTTTCTGAGCAAAAAAAAACACAAGCGGGAAATGCTCCTTTCTCTGCCAAAGAATGTGTGCAACGACGCATTCCTCATGTCACGGGAATGTAAGAGGGGCCTGGAGCACATCAATCTTTCTAATGACTATGGAGTACATTTCTGGAACATTGCTGAGAATTACATGGTTAGATTTGCATGTATATTTGCGTAAATAGACAGATTCGACCAGTTTCGCATCTAAAGAGAGCAAGACATGCACCCTGTAGAGAAATACATAATAAACACTTGATGGAGACAAAGCTCCATTTTCTCTTCAGTCATTGAGTTTAAAGAGAAAATTCTGTTGAAATTTACTCACCCACGTGTCTTTCCAAATCACTGTCAGTTGAATTTCAGCAGAATGAACAAACACAAAAAGCATGACAAAGCCTTCTGAAGCAACAAAGTAGATCTGACTGGGGAAAAGACAGACAATTCAGGAAAATCTCACCCTGCAAAATTTAACTTTAACTTGGTCAATATTCACTTTCATTGTTTAAAAAAAAAGAGTTGTTTGCAAATCAAGCTGTAAATAATTTCCTTTGTGCTCCGGATATAAAAGGGACACAAGAGAGGGAGTAAACAATGACAGATGCATATATTGGTAAACTATTTCATCTGCAAATGTGTAATTTAATACACTGTATACAGTCACTTCAACTTATTGAGATGTTTATATACTCGAAGGGTCACTTCCCCATCCACCCTCACCACTTGTCTCTGGGTCATGGGGGTTAATCTGCTTGCTTTTCCGCTTCCTAGACCTCAGAACTCAAAGTTGCTCACAGGATCTCATTTGCATAATGAAAAGGTAATTGCGTTTCTCAGTGAGCCGCCCATTGGCATGCTTTTATTAGTAATGTGTTCAGCTGACAGTTAATGCATCATAAATCCAGTCAGATTCACATGGCCACTCAGAGTTTGTACTGTAAGTGTATGTGTGTATGTATCTATGTTCATGTGTTTTGAGAACACATTAATTGTCGCAAAATGTTTTATGTAATGTAAATCCCTTAAAGGGGATGGCTTGGCAAACGAAATGGAAGGGAATTTAAGAAAACTAGACCTTAAAAATGTATATTTCCAATGCAATTAAAGCTGTTGGTGTCATATTAGGTAGAACATTTTTGCATGAATCAATAAACTCACCCAGAGGTCATACATACCATTTGTGACCCTGGACAACAAAACCAGTCTTATGGGTCAATTTTTCAAAATTGAGATTTTTACGTAATCTGAAAGCTGAATAAATAAACTTTCTATAGATATATGAGTTGTTAGAATAGGACAATATCTTGCTGAGATACAACCGTTCAAAACTCAGGAATCTGAGAGTGCAAAAAAATCAAAATATTGAGAAAATGGCCTTTGAAGTTGTTAATCAGGGGCACTGTGGCAGACCATCCACTCACAAAATAGGTCACATTTCGTTGCCTTGTACATGTGCAATGACAATAAATTGAATCTAAATCTAAAATCTAAATCTAAATAAAAGAAAAATCAATAATTTTGACCCACACAATGTATTTTTGTCTTTTACTAAAAATGTTCCCGTGCTACTTAAGACTGGTTTTGTGATCCAGGGTCACATTTGGTTCTTTCTGGGATGCAGTGAAAGTCAGATATTTTAATTAAAAGTTACAACACAGTGTTTCATTTTTTTTATTCTAAAACCTTCCGAGACCTTCCAAAAACTTTCCAAAACAATAAGATTTTTATTTACATATTTTCAATGTGCCTTTAGACTTTTGGACCACAGCGTATAAACATTGGCGTAGAAATTTAGTGTGCAAAAAGTCTTCTATACAGATTCAGCATAGCATATACTGTATCGCTGCTGTCCTTCTGAAACCTTATACCTCCATATTTCGTGATTTTGTCATGAATCATTATTATTTGTCAGCCCTGTCTCTGGGTTTTGCAAATATTTAAACAATAAAAAATATTTTTAAAGTGCTTGTCAACTTGTTTCGGGTTTCGGAAGCACATCAACGATATACAGCCGCGGAAAAAATTAAGAGGCCATTTCAAAATTATTTTCTGAATGTACTATTTATTGGTATGTGTTTAGGTAAAATTATTCATTCTTAATTCTTAACCATGTTTCACCAAATTTCAAATAAAACTGTTGTTTCTATTTGCACTTATTTGCAGAAAATGAAACTGGAGAAACAGGTCAAAATAATAGAAAATACGCTCTGTATTTTTTCAGACCTCAAATACTGCCAAGAAAACAATTTCATATTCACTTTTAAGCAATACAACAGTAATATTTGTACATGTATAGGAAAAGTTTAAAACGATTTTTTATGTGATAACCTTTTCGTGTGTCTTGTCATGTTGTCAGTCTTTCACATTGCTGTTGGATGACTTTGTCACTCCTGAGGTTTGATTTTGTTGAAATTTAACAAACACATGACTCCCAATATAAATACTGATAAAATGGATATCTGGAATGGTCTCTTATTTTTTCTGTCTGTAGTTCAACATAAACATAATATTTGAATCAGATATACATGAGCAAGTCTTTATGCCTTGAAATCTTAAACTGCCCTGCATTGTGGTGCAAAAAGCAATATTTATTATTTTTGAAAATGTTAACCACATTGACATTTTCGATACTCAATAATTTATCCAGCTGCCGACTCATTATGAATTGTAAAGGGATGCTGTCAAACCGAGATGAGCTAACTGACTAATATTGTTCAGCTGTCTGTCTGAAAGGGTGTTCGCATTAGGGAAACTCTTATCTTGCTTTAGTAACGCTTTCAAAATGCTAGCACGCTGCTTGTAATTACACTGCCGACAGAAAATCTGAGGTTTATGCCAGCCTTATTTGGTCAATTTCTGATTAGCGTTTTTATTCACACTGCTGGCAACTGTCATGTACAGCACAGAAGAGATTCTGTTGGCAGAAGAGACAGCCAGCCAGACAATGTCCACTCCTAATCAGGCAGAAATTGAAACTGCAGAATGATTCAATCATGATTACCACCCACAACAGATTTATGTTCCTCTCGCTTCTATACAGTATGACTTAGCATGACATTTAAAAATGCATTTTAAGTCACCTTCACTCAAGGCCACGTGCTTTTCAAAGGGTCACTTATTGGCCGTGACACCGCTAAACAGCAAAGAGCGAGAGGCGTCACACTTTCAGAAAAACAACACATGACTGCATCTTAAAAAATAGACAGCCGAACATCTACTAATAAATTCACAATGATACGTGAGCATGAAGTGCACGAAATAATGGAGGAGAGTTTTTCACAGCTGCGGAGTGCCATTGTCAAAACAAGCTGAGCGGACTTCTGCCAGCAATGAATAGCTGTAATTGAGAAAGCATGTAATGAGGCCATGGACTCTACTCTCTGCTTCAGAATGAGACAGAATTGGCAAACCGCAAATGTTACATTTTCTATTGCTATTTATTCAAATTAGTTTCACATCTGCATTGCAACAGAACAGTCATGAGTCATTTGGTAGTCAACCACATACACAATAAAATCATACAATTAAAATACTGAAGATACACGATTCAAGCTATTTAGTGAAAGAAAGACACTGTGCAGTATATATGCAGTATTTACATTTATTGTACACCAGATTTGTGATGGAATGCTAGACATACAGCTCATCGACCTTGACAACTACATGCAGTTTCATACTGTACAAAGATGCATGATTAATGCATTTACACTCAGGTCCATGCTGGAGATTGCCTGTGGGATTGTGTGGGATTGTCATATTAATCAACATGAGTCAAACACTTTAATAAATAAATGATCCCGCGAATCTCTGAGCTACACTTACGTTCAGGTGACCATGTTTCCTAGCCTGGAGTGTACCGTAGGTGAACTAGTCACTTTGTTTAATGATGTCATACCGAACAAATTTAATTAATTGGCATCTGGGTAATTAAAATATTTGCAAGGCCATTTAGCCAATTAGTTAGCCTAATCTGAAAATAAATAACATTAATATTAAATACAGTAAATTATATTAAAATGCCACTTGTACACTATTAAAGGGATAGTTACCCCAAATTTTTACATTACCATTTACATTAATCTGTATGACTTTCATTCTTCTGCAGAACACAAATGAAGATATTTTGAAGAATGTTGGTAACTGAACAATGTCGGTACCCATTCACTTCTATTGTATAAACACAAAACCAATGTCAATGGGTACCACCATTGTTTGGTTACCAACATTCTTCAAAATATCTTCTTTTGTGCAGAAGAAAGAAAGTCATACAGGATGATGAATTTAAATTTTGGGGTAAACTATCTCTTTAAGTAATAAATTTCAAAGTGATATTTCACCACACTAAAAGACAACTACAGTTTTTTTTCTGTACTGTATTTAGATTTAACTGGTCAGCAAACTTCAATGTCCGCTTTTTAACAGTCCTCAGTCACACGCAAACAAATATGTTGTTTCTTCACGGATACAAAAAGATTTGTTGCAGTATCGTGGACTATACTACAAAAATGTTGATACAAAGTATGAGGGGCCGTACAAGCCAAAATTCATTCTAGTCTTCTCACACGCTCACATTCTCCTTTCGCACACATACATTTTTCCTCTCACACACTCACATTTTCCTTTCACGCACATACATATCTACTCTCACACGTGCAGCTATCTTAAGCTAAATTGTCAAACGAAAATAAAATCCAATTGATTAGGCTGTTTAATGCACATTTACGGATTCTCAATTACAATGAAACTCGAAATGAAATAAAAACATTGTTCACACACAGTCGGCTAACTGTGCAGAACGTATACGGTATATGCAACACAAAAGCACTGGATATTTAGTTTATAATACGCTCCATCCACATCGAGATAAGTTTCTTTATAGGAAAAACACGTGCTTTGTCGAGAAAAATAAATCATATCGAAATGTAAGTTTGTTTCTCAGTCTGTTGAGGCCGGCTGCGGAAAAACGCGCTCCTCTGAGGCGCGCTGCTTTGGGTATAGCCTATACCATAAATACTGCCTTCTTTTATGAATGCGAGGCCGCATTCACTTATCTCAGTTTTAGTTTGGGAATTATGCTAAACAGCATTATGTAAATTATTTTGTTTTTACTTTTACGAATAATAAATAACTCCCTTAACTCTTATTGTCATTACCAAATTATTTATCCTTAATTATGAGTGCGTGAAGTCTAAAACTGTTGTTTTTTCAGCAGGGTCATAGACTATATTATATTTATATAGGCTAGGCTATTATATAATTTATATTAATGCATGAATATCATTAATATAAAAATGATTGAAAAATTAAAATGTTTTTTTTCCCGATGTTTTGTGTCAAACCAAGATTTAGAGAACTTGTTTATGCTTTCATCTCCAGCAGGGTGGATAAAAGTGAGTGTAGAAACGTATGTGTGCGAAAGGAGAATGTGAGCGTGTGAGAAGACTAGAATGAATTTTGGCTTGACCAGCCCCTCATAACGAAGCCTGACCTGTTAGTATTAATGATGGCAAAACTCTTATTAACATACATTTGCGATTTTTGGTTGTGAATACAAACATCTAATAGTTCACTTTTTCAACATCGTAAGACCAGACCGAGGCCCTGAAGGGAACCTCAACTCGTAATGTATGACAAATAGTAAGCCGAGAAACAATTCAACAGGTTTACAAGTATTTACAACGTGACAATCATACTAGTTACTATTACCACTAGAAATAAAGCTACTATAGAGTCACATTCACTGTACAGACAATATTTATTTCCCATGAAGTGAGTTACTGTTACTCGATCAGAAGCAGAAGTCAGAAATTTAGGTTTTAAGCGTGTGAATCGGTGCAATAGAGAAACATGGGAAAAGGCCAGCCATCTTTTTGCCCAGAAAGAAGTGAAATCACTGTTCGATTTATCCTCAGACAAAACCTGAAATTATTCCACCCGACCACCTGTCTGCGCTCTACCCTCATCCTCGCAGGTTTAACAGCCCTAAACTGTCAGAGACAAACAGAGCTTGTTTCGAAAAATGAATGAAATCAAATCATAACAAGGCAAATAGTAAAAGAGCAAGTGTAATTGATACCACAAGCGAGTAGGGAAATTCGAAGGTTCAGGTGGCGTTCTCTTCTTCATCATCCAGGTAGTAGTTGAGGGTGATGACAGCGCTGATAAATTCTCCCAGCTCCACAAAGTCGGCCGTGATGATGTTGACTCCGCTTTCTCCAGGTCGCTGTGAGCGGATCCACTGCATCATGCCAGGAAGAGCCCTGAGAACACATACAGTTTCAATTTAAAGGGGGTGTATAGATCTTCCTCGTGTCGTGGTGGGGACATTTGTGAGGGTTATGTCTCTGAAGCTCAATTTGAGATGAGGCTATGGTTGGCAGTCTGAATCAGCTATTCTGCACTGCACCATTCAGATTGTAGTGAGGTAGCAGAGGTCCTTTAATTTCTTTTTGTGTCCCTATTCTCTATAAATAAATCTGCCATCAGCACAATCGATGCAAAAATATCTGACACACTCCACCAAACTATGTCATTTGCTTTGTTCTTAATACAATTGTTTAATCAAAATGCACATTCTCTTTGCACAAACAATGACAATCAAACAGATCTAGAAAGAGAGTTGTTGCTTGGGATGGTGCATTACATGCGGTGGGGGGAGGGAATCAACAGGGACCTGCCATTAGGATATTATATCAATATCTGGGTCAGAATATGATAATATTGTCATTCTTTATGTTTATAGTAAAAGAAAGCTGCGATGTATCGCTGTTTTACATGTTTTTCTTTCAACTGCATTGGACTTGGAAATCGCCACTGTCCTTTTGAATCCTTGTATCTCCATATTTTGTTGTGCCATAAATTATTATTATTAGTCGCCCTTTATGTTTGTCACTGGGTTTCGCAAATATCTAACAAATAAAAAGTATTAAAAAGTGCTTGTCAATGTTGGCAACTCAGTATGTGATCATTGAAAAAGTACAGTGTTTTTCCATTTCCTGAAAAACAGCAAATTTGGACATACAAGGTTTCGGAAGGACAGTGACGAAATTATCTTCTGAGCTTGTTCCCAGTTTGGATTTTGGGTGAACAGAAATAATGGATTTCTTAATACACTTTGCCTTGTGCTCTGATGGGTACTCAATATACTTATTCCCAAAAATATTCTTGTTTCACTTTAAATACATCCGCAAATGCTGTGACAGACTGAGACTTCAGAATGTGTCTTCTAGTAACCAGGATGACTAACGCTGGTGTCAGCTCTGCCCTTTAGCTAATGTTCTAGTTACAATGAGCAGAAATAATACAATGCTTCACATCGTCTATGTGGTTTGGACAATATGAAGGTGGTACCACGAGCTACGATGCATTAAGGCTGGGCTACATTGCAGGCTCAATGGCACAATATATTGTGCATGCTGGCTAAAAAAATGTAGATGCAGATGGCAATCTATTCCACAAGGGAAGAGAAAAGAAACCCTCTCAGTCTTTTGAATGACCAGAATATTGGTTCACTTTAGAACTAATATGGCGAATAGGTGTTTCTGTCATCCAGTGCCATTTTAAAATGTGCCTCCTGCCAAAAGTTTCATGTTTCTAACCAAGCCTGACAAATCCTGATCAATTCAGCCCAAGAGACTCTGAGCAACGGCTAATAACTGTAAACAGATTAAATTGCGACCGTATAATGTCTTCCTGGTGCTGTTTTTGCAAAGACGAACATCGCTGAACTGCTTTTGTAATAGTTTTTAGATGGATGTTTTAATGTTATTACTAATTTTATTATTGAAAACGACCCAATTACAAAACGATAAGTATTGAATCAACCATTTATAAAAGACGTAATAATCTGATTAAAACATAAAACAATCAAGTTTGCTTGTTGCATTTTCTAATAAAAATGTGTTGTCAAAGGCAAACTGAAAGATTTGTGGTGTTGCGTTATTATTGAATAACACTAAAGTCACAGTAATACATAAATGAACTCAAACTATTTTTTAAAGATACAAATTAAATATAAACTATTTAAAAGCAAGTAAAAATAAAAATACATCAAAACAAATTTTCCAACCAAAAAGACTAGGGTTGTCACAACATGAGGTTTTCACTACACGATTATTGTGACTGAAAAAATATTAAATAAATAAATTATCAGGCAAATTCATCTAAACTATTTAAAAGCAAGTAAAAATAAAAATACATCAAAACAAATTTTCCAACCAAAAAGACTAGGGTTGTCACAACATGAGGTTTTCACTACACGATTATTGTGACTGAAAAAATATTAAATAAATAAATTATCAGGCAAATTCATCTTTACTTTTATTTATTTTATTTTTTCTGGCCATTGAGGCAGAGTTTGTAACCATTATGTATTTTAGAGCAAAACTACGATATTATCAAATGTGCGAATTAGCACAATATTGATTATCATGGTTTTAAACATCAAGGTTTATTGTAAATACTGGCATATTGTGACACCCCTAATAACAACCCTGGTGCCCACCTCTCTGTGATGATCTCCCTCAGTCCGCTGGTCACTCCCTTCATGACGGTACTCGCTTTAGGTGTGAGAACCACCTGGGACACAAAAAAGGTTCCCTTACGTCTCCGATCCTTCACTGAGGCTTGGAGGAACTGAATGAGCTTCTCAGGATCTGTGGTATTGGCCCAAGGGGCCGGCATCATCTGACCCGGCCATAGGAAAGGAACCTCCAGCGCCATGGGATTGTGATAGAAGACCAGCACCTGATACTCCTTCTCCCAGAGGTACTTCAGGCTTACCTCTTGAGCAAACACCACCGGGCAGAGCCGGTCCCCGAAGATGGTGCGCAACATCTGGACCAGCTTCTCGTGGTGGAGGTTCTGTACTCCGTAGAAGTGGTTGAAGTCCAGGAACACCACTTCGCGAGCGTGCGAGGCCAGGAAGATGCTGATCTGCTCGAGGCCTTCGCGCACGGTGGCGCTGAACAGGCCGTGTGCAAAGTAGAGCTCGTTGTCGGGGTCTCTGGGTTTGGTGGAGATACGGAGGTCAAAGAAGCGGATGCCTGCTTCCAACTGGCTGGTGAAGTTCATGGTCTGCGTAGCCAACCATTTTCTCATCAGCTTCTTGGCGACAGTGCCAAACACAGACACAAAGTTCTGCACCGTCTCAGGCTGCTCCGGCCCTACGGGTGAGGCCTCATCGATGTAGAAACTGAAGGAGTCGTGGGAACCTGAATGAGAAGGTTTCTGAGTTAGTATGTTTTTTGTAACACAGCACAACAATGATGATGTGTTATCGTCCCAAGAAAGGAAACTGAATTGTATCTCAAATATAAATGCAACTAGACGAATTACAGTTAGTGGTCTGTGAAATAACATTGATGACATTCACTTAACTATAGAGAAAAGGCGACGATTAGATGTCTTGTGGACACGGTTTGTTGTTTTCTCAATAGCTATTGTGTTTCCATTACAACTAAACGGTCCTCTGCTCATAAAAATCATGACATCGTGAACTTAGGCTGCCTTATACCATTTTAAAAAGTGTAATATTGCCTGACAATTTGAACAGCCTTCATGTGATCTTTTTGTCACACAATATATCGTGTTAATATAGGAACTTAAATACACTATGTAATATAATGGCTGCCTTCACAGTTAAAGGGATAGTTCACCCAAAAATGAAAATTCTGTGATCGTTTACTCACCCTCTCATCATTTCAAACCTGTTTGACTTTCTTGCTTCTGTAGCACACAAAATAAAATATTTTGAAGAATGTTGGTAACTGAACAACGGCGGTACCCATTGACTTGCATTGGATTTGTGTCCACACAATAGAAGCAAATGGGTGCCGCCGCTGTTCGGTTATCAATTTTCTTCAGAATATCTTCTTTTCAAAGTCATACAGGTCTGAAATGACCAGAGGGTGAGTGAATGATCACAAAATGTTTCGTCTTTGGGTTAACTATTCCTTTAAGGCTAAATCAGTATAATGCAATTGCAAAGCATTGAATTCAAACCACACCATAACATAAACTGAGGGAGAAAACCGTTGCCATGGCCTGCGGTACAATAGCACGAGTTCACAAGCCCGCTTTCAATGTAAATACAGAGCAAAGCCAGGTGCTATGTTTGATCTCACAAATCACAAACAACTACAACCTATTTATGCATTGCTAATCTCGTGAAATGAAAGCAGTAAGCAGCCTATAAACAGTGCGTATCAGAGAGACTCGCCGAATGTTATTTTTGATGAATAAACGATGCATCCCTCCACCCGAAGGCAGAACTGCAGCTATCAACATTCACCATGGGAAAGGGCCATTAGGCAAACAGTTGTCTGCTCGGCAGATGCATCTCGGCAATCGGCACCACAACGAAACCAGTCGAAATCATGAGAACATTAGAGGGTGCTTTTCACAAGCCATAGAGCTCCAACTAATGGAGATACTGGTCAGCAATGAAGGAAAAAGGAATGAATGAAAGAATTAATGACTGCTTATTAATGAGGTCTAAACACAGGCTTGGTTACTGTGCTAACTGCTAAGACTGACAAACACTTGATCTACGTGTTTTATTCAATCATACAGCCCAACATATTAATATTTCAACACATTTCCTAATTCTCGTTTGCTCTCATATAAGGAAACATCTACAAACCTGTGAAGTGTTATGAAACAATCTCTTTCAAGAAATGTAATCCATTGATAGCAACTAGCCTTGCCTTTAGGGCGTTGTAAAAAAGATTATTATAGCTACACTACTATTACTTCATAATTCACATCCACAAATAGGAATATGGTTGTTCAGTAACTGCTGTTCTGAGAGGTCCCAGTGCATTTATTTAGCTTTTATCAGCTCATCTGCTAAATGCAGAGGAGTGTTATGGGATCCCTGCCTTGAGATACACTGATGTAGATTTGAGGAAAATTATTTCTGGGAAAATGGACCATTTAACAAAATGATAGCAAGAGATTGGACTCATGTTTCATCTCTAAACCTCGTCGAGGAGGAACATCAGAGCCGATTAAAGACATTAACAATTTAGCCCATTTCTGATTTTGAAACACGCGAACCAGAGATTTTCCAGACAGCAATTTTTGTTGAGTCACACACGTCTACAAGTGTCACAGTTATGTTACAATTAGACATCTCCGTCTTTAACTTAATATAAAAGGTGTTGAATATCTAGTAGTATAAGTATATAAAAAGTGAAGTGTATAAGAATAGTGTTAAGATTACGGTAACACTTTACAATAAGGTACAGTAGTTAACTATTATAGTTAACTATAAGTTATCAAGAAATAGCAATATACAAATACTTTACAGCATTTATATACAGTACCTTAATATTAAGGTATATAAATTAATCTTAATTTACTAATACATTAAAAATCAAAGGTTAACATTATTAAATGCAAAATAAATGAACATTGCCAAACACCTGTATTTCTATTAAAGGTCCAGTGTGTGAAATTTAGCGTCATCTAGCGGTGAGGTTGCGATTTGCAACCAACGGCTCACTCCACCGCTCGCCCCTCCCATTTGAAGCACTGGGGTGGCTGACACAGAACTAAGATGTCATCACTTTTTCGCTTCTTTGCCGAAGGAGATAACATATTTACGAAAAGCGCTCTGTAGAGCAGTTTGTCCGTTTAGGGCTACTGTAGAAACAACATGGTGAATTCCATGCAAGGGGACCCGCAGTGTATGTAGATAGAAATAGCTTATCTAATGTAATAAAAACATAACGCTTCATTATGTAAGGTCTTTATACACCTCTGAAGACATAGTTATGTAAATTATATTGCATTTCTGTCAATAGATCCTTCTAAAAAATTACAGGACTTTTAACTTTCCTCAACAAATAAATGCTGTAAAAATATATTGCTCAATGTTGAGCAGTGAATGGAATCTTACTGTAAAGTGTTGAATAGCACCAGACATGGATAAATACACAACAGAAGACCTATATACCATATTACTGTTTGTATAGCAGTGCTACTGTATGTCATGCAGCTTTACTGGCACTAGCAATGTTAAAGTCAAGAATTTGATCTCCAGGAAATGCTGGCATTCATAAAATGTATAGCTTGAATGCACTATAAGTTGTTTTGGTTAAAAGCATCTGACGAATGCATAAATGTGTAGCAGATTGTTACAGTATTTCCATACAGTATATCATTTTGTGAACAGATAGCACTACATAAATTTGATTTAATATTTAAGTCTTTAATATTTCTATGCCTTTAATATTTAAAGAGTGTCTAGCTACACTCTTTAGCTGTTTATATTCACATTGCCTCTTGCATCGTATTGCTTAACAATAATATACAAATAAAAAGCAATCCAGCATCCGCAACAGGCAATATTGGATTTTAAGTTCTATTCAAGGGTTGACTATAAACCCCTGGGCTGACTGAAAGTGCCAACTTCAATAGATTGACATGTCATTGTCAACCACAGGGGACAACCTTACAGTTCATCAGGCAAAAAATGAATCGTTACAGGAATGAGACCCTTTTCCCACTGGTGACTGTGCAATTTCATGTCTGGTCACCTAATCTTTTCCATTTATCTTGTTTATTGAGACACAGTGGGCTGGAAATCCTCTCTTTTGGGTCTAAAGTGCAGGATTAATGGATGAACAATTGGACAGATGGTCAGATTTAAAGAGGAATCAGACAGGAGCAATCACGCCCTCCAGGATTGAAGCTATTACAATTTTTCATGCCACTGGTGCAACTTAAAGTTATTGAAATCATAATGTATGCAGCATGTACGTATCTGTCGGGTAAATAAATAATTTCTACATCTTTCTAAAAACATTTTGGAGAGGCGCTTTTGATATGAAAAAATTCAATTCTATGAAATAAAGACACAGAGGTGGAAGAAAGGAAAAATCTGAGGAAGAGCAATTATCCATGCAACAAAGACGTGCTTTGAGTTTCTTTTTAGGCCTTCAATTGAGCATGGTGAATCATACAAGTAGATACAAATGTGCCAAAAAAGACTTGGCATAGATGATGAGTTTCTCCTGGCACGGCTGTTTGTCTCAAGGTCAAATGTCTAGACCTGACAGGAGTACTAGATTCTGCCAGCTTCTGTAAATCCATCAACCAAAAGCTCCGATTCTGCCATTAGCAAATAGGTAGGATTACAAACACTACTACATGAAAAATATTTCAAGGGCAAAATAACTATGCTTTGCTCTCAAAGAAAGAATGCATAGATTTTTCTGGATGTCTGTCACTGGCTTGCGCTTAAAAGATGATTGCATGACTAACAGGCAATAGCCCCTCAGGATAAAAGGCAGCCATTGCTCAAATATCAATAATGGTTCTCCATAAAAATGAATGAGGCTCCATACACGTCTCAAGAGCTGCAACCGTCTACCTACTTTCCAAGACTTTTGGTGACATATAAAGCATTGGTGCCCTGCTTATTCTGTGTGTGTCACTTTAGCACAGCCGCCTTCAGCATTGACACATTTTTCTTGCCTCAGCCTCAGCTTCAGTGGCCTAGTGGTTAGAGAGTTTGAGTTTGAGTCAAGTATCTCAAGTAGGCTGTATGTATGACAGAATTGCCTGAAGCTCAAATAAAGCACTAACTACAATATGCATGAGACAAAGGCGAGAGATCATCGATTAGGCTGTTTTAGGACTTGATCCTTGGCTATACTTCATGATTTAAGATGAAATGACCTCTAATTTTATCTGTGTGTGTCTAACCTAAAAACGCTGTTCTACACACCAGGACACAAGCTCCTGGACATGCTGCATACATTTCCATGGATCTCATTTCCATCTCTTTGAAGAGCGAGATCCTAACCCCGCATTATGAGACCAATTCACCAGCTCCCTTCAGTTTAAGATTTCTGTGTGGGAGTGATGTGTCCCAGAAATCTTAGCGAGGACTTAATTTGTTTAGAGCGTTTTGATAAATAGCTGCTACAACTTTCCATCACCCACCCACAGCCTTGTTGACATCACGTTTTAGAAAACTTACACAAAAGAGAGAGGATGATACTGTGCCAAGTCGCCCTGAAGTACAGCTACAGAACCATGAATCCAACCTCGACCTATATCAGTAAGATTTAGTTTGCATTCATATGTTGCAGTCAGAGCATTTATTGTACGATCACGAAATCAGAATCTATAATTGATGGTTAACAAGATGATTTGGAGGTGGCTGGCCTGTTAATTAATCCCTGTGGCAATAGGTTGAAATCAGTGAGACAGATGTTAATCAGGGGGTTTAATCAGAGGCAGAGTCTCTTAAGGCCTGCACTGGCTGATTGCCTGAGCTTTTGCCGCTGTTTAACATGTCATTTTCAGCAGCGTACCTTAACATCCAATCCACATTACTAAAAACCTACCACTAGACCATTCAGATGTAAAAGTAAAAAAAAAGGTTTTCATTATCCTGGTGTAACCTGTCCTACCCAAACCCATTCACAAAATGGGACTCGAACTGGTGATCGGTCAAGAATGGGAGTTGGTGCTCTAGTAGGGAGGCGCTTGAGATTAGCTGGCCGCTGTTACACTGGGTTATCTTGTTCCATGTTTACACAGTTCATACTTCACCATGGCCTAGTGTCTATTATTACTATTATTTTGAGTACACAAAAACAGCACAAAACTTCTGTAAAACAAAAAAGAGTGAACCCCTTAAAGTGCGTGAAATGATGCGTGAAATGGCTTTAACCTAGGATTAAAAAAGAAATCTTAGATAAAACAGCATCCCACCACCATTGAGCATTTGGAGATTTCTAGTGCATTTGGCTAACCAGAAATCATAACCATACACTTAACAAATAGTGCAAAATGATAGAGGGCTATAAACTCTATTTCAACATCCATTTACTGACAGTTTCAACATGCGCAGTTCCAATAGAGAATACATGCAATCTGGATACTATGAGCACAAATATAAAGTATAATAAAGAAGAGTACTGTATTGTGTAACTTGGTGTTGAATAACGTTAAAACATTAAGCTTGTTTCTATGCTGCAACTATATGAGAGTTGTGTGTTGTTTTTATATTTAACTGGAAAAAGCCCCGAGCAACAATTGTCCCATTTAATTTCTGACACACATCTTAACCTTATTATACTGCCGTTTGCCAATTGCCATCGTATGACTACGAGTCACGCAGTAGAGATTATGTCATAAGCAGAATCCATTTCATCCAAGCTTGTGTGACCTCTTATTGCAATGTGAGTTATAATAAAGAGTTTATAGCTTACCGAATGCATACATTACCAACACAATTACTCAAACAACTTTTTAAAAGGGCTGTAAAATAAAATCAACATCAAATGCGTTCTCAAACATCACATCCACTTTCCTTTATGTTCATGTAAAAGCGCACTTACCCGGTATGGCGAGATTAGTTAGAGGAATGCTGTGCATGCTTTCCGGTAAATTTGACATCCAGTCCGCATTACGGAGTTCGCTCTTCCCCTGAGACGAAGCCATGCCGTCGGTTCTCCGGTGCTCGGTGTCTCTCTGACTGTCTCTACTATTCAGCTCCAGCGCGAGCGTCACCACACCCCCGAGACGGCGCGCGCCGCGCATACGTCACAATTCAACCAACCTTCTAGATTCAAACAACGTCTTTACAAGTAGTATGAACAAGCTCGTTACATGAAACAAGTATATTCCTTCATAACTGTCGTATCTGGGTGTGGACAGTGACAGTGTTAATAAGACAGTGTTGCGCGCGCGGATTTAATTTATTCATTTGATTTTATAGAAGAATTAGTGAGTCTTACATGTGTTTTTTTTACGCAAGCTTTTCTGGATATTGACATGGTCGCTGTCCACCACTGTGGTGCTGAATTGCAGAGGCGGCAGCAACAAGTGTAAAACAAATACATGACAAATAAAATAAATCTCTCAAAAGAGAGATTTCTTTTACAGCAACATTTCAGTGCTCTTTCTGTATCTACTGTGTTTTTGTGTGTATAATTAAACTGTTAGACAGCATCCAAGTGTTTACAAAAACAATTCAAAAGGCATCTGAATAGAGCTGTCAAATAATGTAACATATTTGACAGTTCTTTTCAAAAGTCTGCTAATATTACTTGTTTAACACGTGGTTAACTCCACTGCAGTTCATGAGTATTGAAACGAACACAAAAACAAGGCGCTTTTACTGGAGTGACAAATAGATGTTTATTGTTTAGTACAAAGCATATGTACACGCTGTGAGCATAACATTAAGGCTTTAGAAACATGACCAAACAATTTACCTGCAAACTTGAATTAGACCAAAATAAATTAATAGTGAAATGTACACACTATCTGATTAAACAATGCTAGTTGTTTTGTTGACAATATTCTCCATTTAATATCTATTGACAATATTCTAAAACCATAAAGAAATACCTTCACATTCAAACTATAGCAACGCTAAAGAAACCCGAAGGTTTTTATTAGTAATTTAAATAACACATTCATGGATGTTGTTTTAACAGATGAAGACACTAACGTGGCTTGAGGACCTCATTGAATAGTAAGTGTTTTGAGCTTACTTCGGTCACATTTCAACACAAATCTTTAGTGCAAGCCTCTGAAGGATTTGTGTGGAGGATTTAACAAGAGTCCAAACAACCCTAAGCAAGTTTTTGCTCGAAACGCTTCGTTAATTAAGCGTCAAATCTGCTGCATCGGTTTCAAGTTCTGAGAGACCTGCATGAGAAAATAAAAACAGGCAAGACTCAAAAATATGACCGCATTCTGATGCGGTTAGCTTTAATTCAAGTAAGCATTAAAGGGATTTAAGTGTCGTTAAATGTCATCTTGTGTCATGGAAACTACATTTAGTGCAAAGTGTTCGATATCATTGAGTGTTCCTAATTCATTCAACGTTACCTGAAATTCTGTCCCTGTGCACTTCCTAATGTCGTCTGGTGACAGACCCTCCCAAACCTCAATCAGGGTTAAACCTTTATCCTTGTCCACATCAAACACCGCCTGGAAAAACAAGAGCAATGTAACCATGATAGAAGTGCCATAAAATACAACCATATGCACCTTGAGGAGAAATGAAGTGTAATGGAAGAGATTTGGCCTGTTGAGGCTTAATCATTATGACTGCTAAAACCAAAATCCACCCAAGTAGTGCATAGATTTCCCCCAGAACTCTTAAACTATTTCTTTCAGAGAGAACATTTAAACAGGTTCATCAACTAAGTCAAATAACACTAATCTCAGTGTTTAGAGGGAGTACACAAACTATAACATTGTTCATGTGAAAATACATGCATTGCAGGTTTGCACAGACCCTTTCGATCTTTTTTTTTCAATCAAAGTGTTCTAGTGTACAGTTGTTAGGTTGTTAAGTGTTGCAAGGGTGTTCAGGATGGAGCAGCAATCAAAAATCCCCAACCCTCAAGTCCCTATGATACTATGGTACCTATGACTCAGGTCCCTCTGTTATTGCATATCTTTTGGATTTTGCGATCCATATGAGGACTGTTGCCCAGCACAAACAATAATACTTACATAAAATTCAGTAAAACCAGAGTTGAGAATCAGGAAACCTCTAGATGCATTTTGTAATTTCAGCCTGAGTGCTGTGCAAAGCACATGCTTTCACCGAACCACATCATGCATGTTTGCATTAAACCTGCAGTCTAGTTTTGCATGTCCCGACGCGACCCGTATCAAACCCTCCTGTAGTCTAATTTCACGAATGACCCGTGGAGCACAACCTGCCACAGGCAGCACGCTCGCTGTTAGTCTGCCTCTACCCTGCTGCCTCTGTTCCTCATCTCCACCTGAACGCGAGTCTCTTAATTGCCGGAAGATTTGCTCGAGTCCATAATAGTGCAGTCGATGGGATTAATCTACCTGCCAGAGTTCTGGTTGTGAGCTCTGACAGTCCAAAAAATGTTTCTCCTCCTCAGCCGTATTGTTGTGCACGCTTGTCTATTTTTTAGACAATCAGGGTAGTGGAGGAGGAATGAGGAATTGAGCAGTCAAATATGGCAAAGATGGATGGCGCAATCACATCACAGCTTGCTAGCGATATTTTTATAAAAACGTGCGTGGTCCTGAGATGACAAGTAGCAAATTGGCATCAGTAAACCAGCTTTAGTTTCACTGGCATTCTATGAAATGGGATTATTTGCAATGTATTAGTTCAATCTACATGGGTGTATTTGGCACACACTTTTATCCAAAGCAATTTACTGTGCATTTGGAGTATAATTTTAATTAATTTCTCAAGGACATACCCTGGGAATTGAACCCATAATCTAACACGACATCCTACCAGTTAAGATACTTGGAACACCTTCTACAAATCACATATATTAAATGGACAGTTCACCCAAAAATAAAAATTCTGTTTCACGTAAAATGTCTCATCCTATGTCATTCAAAACCTGTATATGATGCGTTCTTCAGTGGAGCACAAAATAAGATATTTTGAGAAATGTCTCAGTGGTTTTGTGTCCATCCTATGGAAGTCAATGGGAAAGTCCAACCTTCTTCAAAATTCTTCTTTTGTGTTCTGCAGAAGAAAGTCATACAGGTTTGGAATGACAGAATTTTCATTCTTGGGTAAACTATCCCTTTAAGCTCTCACAGCACCTCTTTCCGGGTAACATTTAATAATAGGAGGTTCATAAGCGGTCAAATAACTGACCTGTTTTTTCTAAACGTCAGCATGTAAGGCTGACAGGCAGGGTCTGTGTTGAACAGCAGGGTGAGATGACAAACACAGGTTGAACAGAAGGTGGTGGCCATGCTGCTGGAGAGATCTAACCTTTCTAAATGTTGACAGAATCCTTTCACTGGAAACCACGTTGTGTAACCGTTATAAAAGCAAACGCTGGCAAAGCACACAAAGGGGGAGAGAGAGGGGGCATGAATCAGGAAAAGAGAAGATTGAGAGGGAAGCATGGAGAAAGGCAGGCAAGAAAAGAGTAACAGAGCACTGTTATATAGTCCACCCGTGGCACCGCTGACTAGACAAGAGGCTGGATCAACAAGTGCCAGCAGCAGTCCATAAAATCAGCAGTTTTGAGGCGCTGAGATTGCCCGTGAATGCCTGTATCAGTCAAGTGCCCTTGAATGGTGTCGTAAGGCGGCCCTCGAGCAAGCATACAGACCGTGGTGCTTTTGATGAGAGCATAAAAAATCCTTGTTCTGCGCCTGCAGTGGAAGAAACTGCAACGGCTTGAGGCTGTGTGCAATAGAAGTGTCAACGTTTCATATCAGCTATCAGAATGTTTACTAGCAACAGACCCACAGGCTTGAGACTCAAAAACAATATTAATATATATTTTTTGCATAACAAAAGTGGGTTTACTTATGGCTACCCTTACAAAAAATAAGCATAGTTCATTTTATTAAGCCTACTAAGTTCAAGTATATTTTTAAGTATACTTAATGTAGCATGTATACTAATATCAAATAATAGTATACTATAGGTGTACTATTTCAACACTACTTGGTACCAAATTGACACAATTTTTACTTAAAGGTGCTGTGTGTATCTTTTTAGCGGCATCTAGTGGTGAGGTTGTGAATCGCAACCAACGGCTCACTCCACCCCTCCTTATCGAAGCACTACAGAGGCCGATAGAGGATTAAGATGTTGTCACGTTTTTACTTCTTTCCCGAAAGGAAACGTATTTACGAAACGCGTTCTGTTTAGGGCTACTGTAGAAACAACATGGCGACGTGTCAACAACATTCCATGTAAGGGACCCGCGGTGTATGTAGATAGAAATAGCTCATTCTAAGGTAATAAAAACATAACGCTTCATTTTGAATCGTCTTTATACACCTCTGAACACACAGTTATGTAAATTATATCGCATTTCTGTCAATAGATCCACCAAAAAACTACACACTGGTCCTTTAAAAGTATACTTTTAAGTATTCTTTGTGTGTAATAGTAGTAAACTTTGAGTTAACAACTCCTTTTTCCGTTTGTACTGCAACAAAAGTGTAAACACAACTACAAGCTACTACTTTTTACTTAAAGTACTTAAAGTATAAGTGAGTACAAGTATAGGTCAAATATTATTGTGTCAGTATACTTAATATAATACTTTTTTTATAAATAAATAAAGTATATTTCTTAGAAGTACATAAAAAATAGACAAAAGCATACTTATTTTTGCTAAAAATGAAGTACACACCGTTGAATAAACATATTTTTGTGAGGGTAGAAACAAAGGGTGATCTAAATTAGTGCACCAGAAATGAGAAACATCAGGATCTTCAGGAAAAAAATACGCAATTGCACTTCAAGTGATAGTGCACACAAAAATGAAAAGTCTGTCATTGTTTACTCATCCTCTTGTCATTTCAAACCTGTATGACTTTCTTTCTTCTGCAGAACACAAAAGAAGATATTTTGAAGTATGCTGGTAACCGAACAGCGCCGGCACCCATTTACAGTACTTTTATTGTATGGACACAAAAACAATGCAAGTCAATGGGTGCCCCCTCTATTTACCAACATTTTTCAAAATATCTTCTTTTGTGTTCTGCTAAAGAAAGAAGGTTTGAAATGACAAGAGGATGAGAAAATGACGACAGGATTTTCAATTTTGAGTGAACTATCCCTTTGATTGGTATGATTTAAATTTAGACATCTGCAAATCAAGGGAAGTAAAGTGGTCAAACATTTCCATTGTAGACAGCTTTGTTGATTATAATGGGAGTGATGTAGTTTTGATGCAATGTGACGGCCCACAGTGTCAGAGTCTCCGAGACACAGCTTGGATTTCATGCCCTCTATACCCAGGCCATGTGGCCGAGATGATATTATTAACAAACATTCACATTAGGAAGCTCTGTGTTTGAAAAAAGAGAAGTTGATATGTTGCTCTGATCAGGAGATTTGATTAGGGTTAGCCCAATAATTGGATTTCCATTTTCCACTGTCTATGTGCAGTATCACAACAATTTATCAGCTCCCTTATGCAACTGCACGATAGAAAAAAAAGAACGAACCCTTTCACAACATTTCACAGATATAAAATTTTATCCTGCGATCCAGAATAGCCGGTGAATAAATTAGGTACGTTTGATATTCAAGCAGGCAGGTTAGACATTGTGTGGGCTGTTGATTAACATTAAAAGCGTAAAATCAATGATTCCTATAAATCGAAACCCACCTTTTCTGTAATTATACGGTCCACACACTGTTTTCCGGTGAGAGGCAGGTCGCATTTGTCCAGAATCTTGTGTTTGCCACCCTAAGAAAGACAACACATTTACATTTACATTTAGTCATTTAGCAGACACAAAACAAAGATAAAAAAGCAATGAAACGCACTGTAGTTTCATCGGCACATACTGTATTACACAGATTCATTTTCCCCTCCTGTTCCATATTGATGAATCTTTCTGTTGCACTGTCGACCACTCAGCCCATGGGCACAGAAGACAAACACCCTAAGCTAGCTATATCCATCGCCAGCCGTAATGGAGAGAAGGCCCCTCTGATGTCATGTGCTGCTGGATCAGGGCATGATAATTAGAGAGCTGATAGTGGATAATTTTACCCATGTCCAGAGAGTTCATCACACCAGGGGTAGGCAGCTGGCAGTGCAACAGTGAACCCCGCCAAGCCCCTTCCCCCAGGGTAGCCAATGCCAGCACGATGACATGCAAGGGCAGTGTTTAGGGCAGCATACCTTTCGATGCCGTACTCTCTCTCTTTTTTGCTCGATCACTGGATGCACCAGTGAGATCAGAGCGCTGGGTAGGGATTCAAGGCAATCATAATCATACCATATTTCACAAATGGGAACACTGAACTTTGACACGGATCAGTGTCATTTATGTTAATGGAGGGTTGTAATGATGGACACAAAAAATATCTAAATCTATGTCTGAATGGTTGAAATTTTAGGAGGTGAATATTTTTTCTCCTTGTAACAAGCCTTATTGGAACAGACAGCCTGGAGATTTGATATGGGTCATCTATTTTACAGTATATGGGCAGAGCATGTTGAATACACAAATCGACAGCATTAGTTAGACTGCATATACTGTTGTATACATTTACCTAAAAACTGTGTACGGTTATACTGTAATTCACCCAAAAATGCCATTGATTGGTCAGCATGAACTGTCACTGTATGGCAAAGCGACATTTTAAGTTAAGTGCAAGGTTTTTCTTCTCAAGAATAACAACAACAGCAACAGCACAGGTTTGGAACAACGTAGGGATGAGTAAATAAAGAGGACTTTCATTTTTGGGCGAACCGTTTCTTTAAGGTTGCAGATACAGTGTGTGCGCAGCTGAAAGCTTCCTCGAATTCTGACATCTCTCCAACTGTCTGCTTAAAGAAGGGAGATTCTGTCACTCACAGGAAATAATTATGCTTTTCTTGCTGTGACTACAAGCCATACGATGTGACTCAAAAAGAATCGGTTCAAAAGTTAAGCTGCATTCAACACTTCATTTTGCATTTTATTACGTGAAGCATCACTTATTTAATTATTTGAATGTGGTCTAGCGTCACTAAACTCCGGCTGGATCTAAACATCCAATTTTCACCACAAAAAGTCACATCTGGGTACTCTGATAATACTAATTTCAGCATACTGTGATTTGGGACATACTAATTCTATACTAAGTGCAATTACAGCACTAGTCAGCCAAACATCTGGATTTTGTTCCAGTCCATTGCACACCTTCCGGCTCTTTCTATGACCACGTTTACATGTGCACCAGTAATGAGATTATTCGCAATAACCACTTAAAGGTCCAGTGTATGGAATTTAGCGGCATCTAGTGGTGCGAACTGCAACTAACGGCTCCCTCCACCCCTGAATGTAGGTAGAAACAGCTCATTCTAAGGTAATAAAAACATAATGCTTCATTATGTAAGGTATTATACACATCTGAAGACATAGTTATGTATACTATATTGCATCCTCCTAAATATCACACATAGCACCTTTAACATGACCTCTTCACTCCCGTTTACATGCAATTTTTATTACTCTGATTATTTGCTATAGGGCACAGCAAAAATCGTAAATTTGGATACAGTAGGTGTGTTACTAGCCACTGATTTAATATATTTAAATGCAGAAGTTTTCTACGGATGTATTTTATAGTTATTCGGTGCCATGATTAATAAATAAATATGATGAAAATGCTTTTGCAACCGTTGTCTACGCTGACATTGTGTTTGTGTCGTTTCTGGATGAAGCTAAAGAGCAGAGACTACTGGCAGCAAGTTGTGTTGACGGTGAAACTTCCGAATGCCACATTTACTATGAATTTATGGTCAAGGTGCGTGACACAAAGAGATGCACACTTCGGTGTTTTCATGTTGCTTCCGGCGTTTAGTTAAGTCGCCATACGCCACATATGTTACTACGATTATGCTTACTACGATTATGTGCTTAATCGCATTATTTAGATCGAAGTATTGTGTTTACATAAGGTCAAGTTAAATGGCAATATTGCCAAAATCTCATTATAATCGCATTATGAGGGTGCATGATAACGTAGTAGTCTATATGTTGTATAAAAGCAATACCACACAACTGTGGTACTGAAACTGTTGTACTGAAAATCAGCACAGTTGTGATCTTGCACAAGTTCACCCAAAAATGAAATTCTGTCATGAATTACTCTCTAGTGTTTGTTTCAAAACTGTATAAATGTCTTTGTTTGGTTGAACACAGAGAACTCTCCTAAGTAATTTTTCCTACTACAGTAGTCTATGGTGGCCAAGAACTGTTTGGTTATAAGCATACTTCCAAATATCTTTCTCTGTGTTCATCAGAACAAAGAAATGTATAAAGATTTGGAACAACTCAAAGGTGCGTAAACGATAACAGAATTTTTATTTTTGGGTGAACGATCCCTTTAAATAAAAAGTCAATATGATGTTGTCTCATGTACATGTGATTACCTTAGCAGAGTGCTCCATTGTAACAACCACTTTAGTCCCAGCGCTGGCCACTAGATCCATAGCCCCTCCCATGCCCTTCACCATCTTACCCTGAGGGAAAACACAAATAAAGATGGTGCAAGAAATGAGCAACACACACATTCACTTCAAACACACATTTTTAGCATTGTAAACACGTAATATTTCAGCAAATGCCAAACAAAGAGACAAGAATCAAGTAATTAAAACTCGATTCTACAGTGGCTGCATTGTGCAATTTAAGGACAGGAGAGATCGGTCAGGTTTGTTTTGGAAGGGAATCAGAAAAGGCATTGTTGCTAGGAAACGGTAAACCTGATTACCTGTGGCTGGAGTCACTTACCAAAAAGGCTTTCTGAGTGACGCTGATTTTATTGTCTTTTCGCTAACATGCACGCACATGTGCACATGCACAAACACAAATGCTGGGAAAATCGATGCGGAGTGTACACGCCAACACAATTCTTGAGAATTACATCTGTTTTGTGCCATAATGTTCCTGGTTATGCCAATGCATGATTTACTTCCTTTGTAAAAATAAAATATGATATCCCTGACCGTTCATGCTGGCTGATTCCCTGTAGTTTCAATTTAAAAAAAACGTTCAACGTTTATTTTTTAGGCTGTGAAAATTAATTTAAGGAAACGTCTCACTCAGCTGGCTGCAGCTCAACCAGCATGTCTCTACAGAGGCGGAAAGTCTTATACTTGAATGCTCGAGTAGTTGCTTAAATAAAACGAGTGTATATGAATGGAATAAACAAACTCTCAAGGGGCTTTTCTTCCCAGAGCCATAGAGGTTTTGTAAAAGGTCAAGAAGGAATAATATGCACAATCCTAAAAATAATATTTCTCAAGGTCTATGACTATGATAGCATGTGGTCCAAAAGCAGGTTAAAACTTAAATGAGTATTTTTGTCTACAAAAGTAATTTTAGACATTTAAGCATACACCTTGAGATTAAAAGATTTTTAAAGGTGAGAATTTTAGCGGCATCTAGAGGTGAGGTTGCGATTTTGCAACCAACGGCTCACTCCACCCCCCCTTTTCGAAGCACTATGGAGGCTGAAACAGAACTACGATGTCGTAACGTTTTTGCTTATATGTCGAAGGAGATAACGTATTTACAAAACACACTCTGTAGAGCAGTTTGTCCGTTTAGGGCTACTGTTGAAACAATGTAGTGAATTCCATGCAATCGTGTGTAGACAGAAATAGCTCATTCTACGGTAATAAAAGCATAACGCTTCATTATGTAAGGTCTTTAAACACCCTCTGAAGATATGGTTGTGTATATTACATTGCATTTTTGCATTTATGTAAATAGATTCTCAAAAAGATCACACATTTTTACCAGTACTGTATAGACAAAGGCATCAATACTATGTTATATTAAAAAGTACAAAACACATGAGTGTAATCAAGTAATCGTGTCCATACATTTGTTGGGGGTCAACAACACATTTTGGGTAACGGAGAGTAATGTAACAAAACAGCTTTAATTTCAGCTTTTGTTCTTGTTATAAGTTCAGGAATGACATCATGTACACTCACATACTGACGTATAACGCATATGATATGAAACTTGAACCGTCATCTGACAGATGATAAATAATAATGCATCAAGTTCAACCAGTTGAGAACGGTCCAAGAACCTATATGAAAAACCACAGAGCAAATAAATCTGTCCACCACAAGTTTCATCATCACTCCAAAATGCTCTTAACACAGAAAGGTTGACCAGCGTGCAAATAAATAACAGGTAAGTGGAAGGTCCAAGCGCAAGCATCTGGGCTTTTTACTCCTTCAACTGTGCAGGCTTTGAAGGCGGCACACATTCAGGAAGGAGAACACTTTACACGTCGGGGAAGTGGCACATGGAAGTGGTGTGTGGGTGTGTGTGTTGAGGGGATATTTCTCATGGAAAAAGCACAACTTTAGTGGACAGCAGACTGAGAGTTTCCATGACAACATATCAAATATTTTTCCTGTAAATCGCACTATACACGCATTTCATTCCTACTGATGAAGATGAGAAATTATGTCCTTCACTTCTGGCAATTTGCTTTCGTCTGGTTGCATCCTTATCCATTCCCTACACAAACCGGCTGGACATTTAAATGCACGGTAATTCGACGGCGACTAGCGTTAATGTCGTTTCCTAGACAACTATAGAAGTGGCAACAGTGTGACAAAAGGCTGTGTGTAGTTTAACAGAGCGGAACAATTGCAGACAATTGTATAATTCTTTATCACATCTTGAAGGAAGTCTGTGAACTTTAGGGGATAACATTTCATGTTCTTTGTTAATGAACAATTAAATTGGAGCATAACCTTTGGCAAGTCGGATTTCATCGACGCCAGGGGTGTTATCCTATGTCTCCCACTCTCTTGTCAAACCTGTATGACTTTCTCTCTTCTGCAGAACACAAAAGAAGATATTTTGAAGAATGTTGGTAACCAAACAACGGCGGTACCCATTGACTTGCATTGGTTTTGTGTCTATACAACAGAAGTGAAAGGGTACCACCGAACAATGGCGGTACGCAAAGTACAGGGTTTTTCTTGCATAGAAGAATTGGAGGCGGCCGCTTCTGTCAAATTTCATGCCACCTCAGCCAAAATTATGTTGGGTGTCTTCACAAAAAAAAACTGTGTGCACTCAATGGACTGTCAATTGTAACTGCGGTTGCTGCATTACGCCACAATGGCGGCGCTGTTTAGCTGTCAGCACCAGTGAGGCGCTGAAGAGTCGCATACAAGAGCTATTAGGAGCTGTATTAGCTGTATTTAACAGCTGTTCAGGTGAATATTGTTTCTTTTGCATTCATGTACGTTCAATTTCTTGAAAACGTTTCTTAAATTAACGTGGCGTACATGATTGTAATGTTCTAAGCTGTGCAGTTGGCTCGTTGAATCAGTGTTATAATGTACACAGCGACTTTGCCACTAACATTGTGATCAGAACGACTCGTAAAAGAATGACTCTTTTGAACTGATTCATTTAAACTGTTGAAACTTTGCAGTCACTAGCGAATATAAGAGATCAGTGAACCAAAAGAGAACGCAGGATGTGAATGAGCTTTGCTCATTTAGTAAGACTGGTTAATTCAGTTGGCTGTTGTGGGCTGAAAAGTCAGTTGAAAAGGATAAAAAGCTTTATTTGATTAATAAACATTTCTTTTTGGTTGAATTAAAGTAATGTTTTATATAACTTAATAATTGTCCTTTTCATCTAATTTTAGAACTTGTATGTTGTTTGTAAAGTGTTTGGTTAATCCACTTAAAGGTAAGGTAGGCCTACATGTGTGAGTACAAGATCAGGATGGCACCACCCAGGAAAAACCCTGAAAGTATGCATTAAAATCTGTCTGAGAGACTGTGTGAATTTGTGTTTCTATTATGTGTGTCTATTATGTTTTTAATAATAATAATAATAATCATAACAAAAAATGTGAACAACAGAGAACAAGATTCCTGCAGAAGCGTTGCAGAGATAAAGTAACGGCAGTGGCCTCAAGTTTCCTCTGTGTAATTTGAAGTGGACTATAATTTCATGTCTGTGTTTCCTGAAAGGAAAGCACAATTTCTGAACGTGGGTCAAGAGTTAGCGAAACAATTTGCATTCACGAATCACATCTTTTTAACAAGAGAATGTGTGGGCGTTGGTATCTGGATGTAAGCGGGACTATTTCATCTAGTTCGACCCCATTTTTCCATCAGGCTTGTACATTATAATTAAAAACACCGCATGACTATAAACCGAGTAATGGCTCTATTTTCCCTCTTCTATCCAAAAAAGATAACAGAGCTTTCCCGTTAAAACAGCCACAACCAGCTCTTCTAAAAGCTCTGATGAGCACCTTCAGCTTTTTTTGCTGTTAGATTAAGCCATCCTGGAACATTCTGAATGCTAATTCACAAATCCCCATTATGATGCTTCTACCAACCATGGAACACGCAGAATGAAATGTGCACCCTCTTTCTGCTCAATTTTCCAATGAATATCAGAACTCGTTCCAAACTGGCACAACCTGAAGCAACTTTTCCTCTTTAACAGTTTTGGCTCCCTGATGAGAATGCTATGATCTGTTTGATGTAGCGTGCCTTCATCAACATCTGGGATGCCGATGAGAGAGAACTGCTATCAGTGGACAAGTGGGGAGGGAGTCTTGTAATGCCCGAGTTCATCTCTTGACACATCTTGCAGCTCCGGGCCCTGCGGTTTGTTGCCCCTGCAGTGTTGAGGGGTGGCCAGGGAGCCCAGAGTAATTGGAGGGATTATTGTAATTAGTCTGCCAGGCTCATCTGATTCATTAAGAGTTTAAAGGCTAAAGACAGCTTAGAACAATCTGTAGCACTGCATGCAAACCAGTTTGTATCTGATAATGTATGCTGATGTCTTTACTGATGGCTACTGGCCTTAAACATATGCATACATGGGGAATTAAAGGCATGGTGGGTGATCCTGTCCAGAAACATTTTTTGTCATGTTGGTTGGAAATCTCTTTACATCCTGATAGCAATCAAGAAGCATAGTGGTCAAATAATATTTTTATAATTATATATCGTCTGTGAAAGGTGTAGGACCAAAAAACCATTCGCCTAATCAAAACCCCATTCGCCTAATCATTCTCAAGTTTAGACTGTCCACTGCAGGCAGAAGGTCATTTAGTGTTAATGCCCCAAGTTATGGAATTCTTTACCTATATCGCTCCGTAACTCTTCTTCTCTATCCATCTTCAAAACACAAGTGAAAACATACTTGTTTGAAATGTATTATCGATAATCTTGTCTCTTTTCCTGTATATTTGTGTTTGTTTGAAAATGTAATTTGCTCGAAAGTGTTCATTGTAAAGCGACCTTGAGCTTGTGGAAAGGCGCTATATAAAATAAACTTCATCTTCTTCATAGTAGGAAAAATTACAATGGTAGTCAAAAGTGCCCCAGACCTGTTTGCTTTCCTACATTCTTTAAAACATTCAAAACATTTTTCAAATTTTCTAAGAATTGTATAAAGCAATTTTACTATGGTAGTCAATGGTGGCCAAGAACTGTTTGGTTACTTGCATTCTTCCAATTATCTTTCTCTGTGTTCATCAAAACAAAGAAATGTATACAGACTTAAAACAACTTGGGGGTGAGTACATGAAGACAGAATTTTCATTTTTGGGTGAACTGTTCCTTTAACTAATGCTAACAAATACAACCTTAGTGTAAAGTGCTACCAAACATTACTCATCAAAAACAATGTTCTTCGAATGCTTTTCTAATCGCTTCACCTCAGAACTCACATTTCACCCTTTCCCAAAGTGCAAGTGACATGACTTCAAAAAAGCGGCGATACGAAAAAGAAAGCAGAGTGCAGCTAAGGTCCACATGCGCCGGTTTGCAAGAAATAACCTTCAACCAAACTCGATAAGCGAGACGCGCAGAGGGCCAGGAGGCTGGAAGCATCTGTCAGTGACTGGCTGGGGTCCTGAAGGACTATAAATAACCCTGCAGAGGTGTCTGCATGAAGGGCAGCTGAGTATCGACAGCCCCCTCAACTGACAGCAAGACCAGACGCCAGAGGCGACAGCCAACAGAAGTATGGCTCCCAAAACCACAGCCGGCAGTGACTCTCATTAGGGCTTGGAACTTTTACCTGAAACTAGCGGGAAGAAATGACTTTGGGTTTAGGGAAATAAGCAGGCTGACTGCCAAGCGACTGCGGGGGAAAATAAGACAGAATAATGCGAACGGAAATAAAAATAATAAGAGAGAGAGAAAACTGTTGTGTACTGACCTGCGGCAGGTCTAACTGACTTTGTGTCACATTTAGGTGTTGCTCATTGCTTGTACATTGTACATATCAATTGATGAGCTTTACTAGTTTTACTGGTTGTGTTTTTATGTTTACAAAATGGCAGTTTAACTGATTTGACAGAATTACAGACAGCAATGATGAATACAAACAAAATGCAACTAACCACATAATCGTGTATATTTAGCATAAGAAAATAATGTCAAAGGCTGTGCGTCCAATCAAGATTCCACAGTATTTTGGCACAAATTCATCTGTCATGTGGCAGAAGGAAGCCAAATTAGCTACTGTAGATGCCAATATGGACAGATTGTGTGCAGCGTGACATCTTTGAAAACTATGAACTACATTAAAGACCGGGTCCCTTGTGAAGTTTTGTGTCGTATCTGCTGCTAATTGTTATTATATGTTATATAATTATTTGAATAATTATGTTGTACTAACTATATAACAATTATTATGTATTACTATATTGTGTACTATCTCTCTAATATTACTACGTATTATTATGTATGAATTTGGTAACACTTTACAAAGTTGTATATTTTTGGTGCAAATAATTCTGGTGTTTGATCACTTGTTAATATTCAGTGTAAAATCTGTAGTGCATGATTGCATAAAACATCAAGTTTTATGCACTCATGCACTACAACGTAGCATTATGAATGACATTCTTCATGGGCTTGTACAAGTTCTACCTGAGCGATCATCTTTGTCCCGCTTGAAAAGAGATCGTAACAGCTTAAAATACGACCACACAACGGTATTTGAGCTCCTCGGAGAACATCTACATAAATCATTTCTGATTTCATGCTGTGCATTCTGTCATTAGCTGCTCAGCAATTTCCATAAAACAAAAGAAAAGCTTGAGTTAATTTCAGCAGGAGGTGGAGGAAAATAGATGCAGGTAAAAAAGCACAGCGTTCTTGAAGGTCGCTTTGATTCAACGTCTCAATGCTGATTCAAAACTTTTTCACATGCCTTTATTTTGACATACTTTAGACCAGGATACAACAATAAGCAATTACAAACACACTGTGCTTGAGAATCTACCTGCTGCAGTGTTAGAATTACTGCCTGTGTGTGGGAGCACTTAGGGAGGCTAAATAATTCTTTAGACTCTGTTCTGTAAAATCCTTTAGCTTCGCTATGCCTCCTCAAAGTCAGTCTGACATACAGAAATGTACAACCTAATTAAATTATAAACTTACAGGAATCATCCAGTTGGCTAGATCTCCGTACTTGGATACCTGCATGGCTCCTAACATGGTCAGATTGATGTGGCCCCTATAGAGGAAAATATAACAGAAACAAATTCAGCAGGTTTAAAAAATTGATAATAAGAACAAGAGGTTAATGCTAACCAACAATATAAAGGAATACTTCAGCTACAAAATGAAGACTCTGGGCCCTATTTTAACCATCTAAGGTGCACTTAGGGTGTGTCCGAATCCACTTTTCCTAGTTTAACAACAGAAAAAATGGTCGGCCCGCCAGGCGCATGGTCAAAAAGGTTTGTACCTAATCTCTTAATGAGTCTCATCTCCCGCACTTGCACCATGGCACCATGGCGGAATTTGCAATAGCAAAGAATAAACGCTTCTCCAGAAAGGAAAAAAATCTGTTCGTGCACAAGGTTGAAGCATACGAGCAGACCATCTATGAGACAAGACAGATTTGTTATCTTTATGTATAATAATCTTTCACATTGTAGTCATTTAATTTTTAATATTTGGCATGTTTGTGTCCTGCTTTGCATCCCTCTGTGTGCAATAAGCAGCGTGAAGGCGAGTTGTGCATCTGCCTATAGGCACATTTTACTAACGTGTCCTTTAAATAAAAGAAAATCCTGCTCCATTGACTTTAGACCAGGTTTTAGTTGGTCAATGCCGCAATCGTTTTACAGTTGCCTTTAAATAGCAACTCAAACTATTTAAACATTTCTGGTAATTAAAATGATATAATATATCTGCCTAAATATTATTTGAAAAACTTCAAATAAGAAATGTCGCTTCAGTAATAAACCGAAATGTCACTAAAGTCACTAAAACAATTAGCTAAAAGTAAATCGAAAATAAACTAAAACTAAAATAAAAAACTTGTATCTGTCACTGTTCTCTTCTATTTCTCCCCATGTTTTCCCCAAGGACTTCACTTCCCACGATCCTTCATGCTCCCGCACCTGTGTCTCGTCTGCAATCCCCACACCTGTCAGCAATCCCCTCATCACCAGTGGACTATATATACTCATTCTTTTTCTCCAACCTTGTCCATTGTTGTTTGAATGTCAGTGTGTTTATTCCGTGTGCTACCTACGTGTTTTGACTCTGTTAATAATTGTGTAACCCGCCGCGATCCTGTGTGGACTACGTTCCCTGACAGTATCTTATCTACAACTTTTTTGCCTAATAAAATAAAATGACAAAAGCAAATAACAAAATTGCTAACAAACATACAAAAATAAAAAGATATAATCTAATTTTTTTTATAAAACTACAATCAAATTAAAAACAAAACCAACATCTCTGCTCTTTCATCATTTATGTACACTCTTATGTACATATAGAACCGCTGAAGAACCATACAGGGGCTTAACAGTTTCTTTATATGGAAACGGTGCTAGATAGCACCTCGGTCACCCCAAAAAACCTCTGCAGAACCACTGAAGCACCAAGATATGGTGCTATATAGCACTAAAAGTGGTTCCCCTATGATTACGAGCAAAGAACCACTTTTGGTGCTATATAGCACCTTTTTTTTTTCTCCAAATTATGATACAATATGATCACAATATAATTTTCTTTATTATAAAACATAAATGCTGTTTATGTTTCTTTATTATAAAGGTATAAACGCCGTTATTTTGCAGAATTAAGCTGCTCTTGTCTGTACAGTAAAAGCATACAATAGAGTCAATCAAGCTCCAGAAGGACAAAGTATCAATACAACTTGTTTTCTCCCTTTCAAAACTTGAGTTTTTCAAGTCATTTGACAGTTTTATGTGAGAAACAGACTGAAATATAAATCAGTGTTTGCTCCAAATCTCTACATCTGACTAATCCAATTTGCTTTCGTGCAAAATCTAAATGTCTTGAAGTGCAAATGGAACATGAGCTGTGGTGGAGCAATGACTGTCCAAATACAGTCGACATTTACTTACTTGAACGAACCAGACCAAATGATTTGAGTGGGCAAGGACCTGTGTGCCAACACATCCTGAAATAGTGCACCGGTAAACCACTGGCTTGTCTGATAAAGTCTGATTCATGAATCTATAGACAGACAGTAAGTGGGCGGAAGGGCTCTATTGTTAATGCATGTGCTGACATGACTCCCCTTGTGCTCGGTACAGCACAGACCCCATGACCACTCTCCCCGCTCCCTACAGCACCAGACAATTAAGACTTAAATATACGACCGCTGCTGGATTTGCAGACAGTGAACACAGAAATAATGCAGAGGCTTGTGGGAAGACGGCGTCAGCCATCCGTGAAAAAATCGAATAGGCCCATAAAATATCAACAGCGAGGACTCTGAACAACATGGGACTGATGTTTAACATACAGAAAGCAAATAGCTTACTCTCACGGGAGCAGAATTATTAAAGAGGAACGTAAACGGCACCTGGAATGATCACACAGCTTACAGCAGATAATATGTATTAATACAGAATGCTGAGCAAAACAGCATTTAAAATGGTTTAAATCAGAAAATTGATATTCTCACAAGCTGACAGGATGCACAATCATACACTCCCGCACTCAGGACCAGCAAGAGTCAATTGCTTTATCGACAGCTCCACACGGCCTCTCCCCTGAAGGCCCTAGCAAAGACAAAGCACCCGCTTCTGGCCCGCCTCACCCTACCGAGCAGTACAAGACGTGTCCAATTAAAGCAGCCACCTGTTTTGACAGAGCTGAAAATGTCAGCCAACGCCACCCGAGGCGCAGTCAGCGTCACGGCCAACTCATTACATATTCTGCCTCTGTCCATTCTTTGCTTCCTCCGTTAACACTCGGTGAACAACCCTTCAGCCACTCCACATCAAGCCCTCAGCCCTGAAAACAGCCGCAAGAGCTTCGTTCGCAGCTTACGCGCATGTTGTTTGTTGCTGGATTGTTTAAGTGGCTCTTCCACCCACAGCTGATTTCTTTTAAAAAGTGTCTGGGTCAAAGTACTGAGAGCAAAATGTTGTATTTTATGGAAAGCTTAAAGGGATTGTTGGTGCATCCAAAAATAAAAATGATGTCATCCTTATTCTTAACTCTTAAAAATAAAGGTGATTAAAAGATTCTTCGCAGCGATGTCATCGAAGAACCATTTTTGGTTCCACAAAGAACCTTTCAGTGAAACGTTCTTTAAAGAACCATCTCTTTCTTTCCTTTTTATAATCTGAAGAACCTTTTTCTCCACAAAGAACCTTTTGTGAAACGTGTGTTTTTATTGGTCTGTTACAGCTACAGTAATAAAACAAAAGAAAATATAAAATAAAATTGAAATAAAAATGAAATAAAAAAATCTAAATTTTATAGAAATAAAAAAAATAAACAAAAAAATAAAATAAAGTTTAAAAAGTTCAATCTTCAATTAAACTTTTTGTAAGAAAACCAAAAAAATTCCGTAACAATTGACCCTTCGCAAAACCCCATCCCTCTTCGTTCCTGTTGTTATGTCCGATAAGCTTTCGATATCAGCCATGCACTCCCAGTGTAATACTCCCCCGGGGGAATAGTGAAGAATTTCTGGAAAAATGACACGCTGATTTCAGACAGAAAGGTCTGCAATATGCATTCGAGGGATACATTCAGGTTTTGAGATAACTTTAACAATAATTATACCTATAATTGCATCCACACCAGCAGACGATAACATTACGTTAATTCTAAACTCGCATGATGCAGTAACATTAGGCTACACAAATAGATGTATAGCTAACCAAAATGTGGTGTATCAAGGGCTCGGCATAGTCCAGCCGAATTGCGCTTTCGTTCTGCGTTTGGGGGTAAAACGAAGCTCGAAAACGTTGAGAGACGGTATAGTGTTTTCGAACAATCCAACACGCCTTTGTTTCTGGAGGCGGGGTTTACGTGACGTATGCAAATAAAATAACGCGTTATTTCCCACAGACCAGGCGGCGCTACATAACACACCCACCTATTACATAATGGCCATGGACCAATGGTGGCTCGAGGGTGTCCGGCCAACACGAACTTTCCCGGAGAGTTCTGTTTGGTTTGCTGCGGCGAACTAGTGAAACGAATTGTCGTTTGGACCAGATTTTGTTCGAAATCAGGTCACAGACGGTCGTTTTTCGATTTCGAATGTAGTATGCCGAGCCCTTTAAGTGTTTATGTTTACTCTGAAATTTGTAGTAATGACAATTTTAGAGTGAGAGAGAGTAACTTTGGGCAGAGTTTTGGTCGGCCGTGATCCTTCTTTATGAAAACAAAAGTAAACTTTTAAATATTAGTTAAGTACAGAAAAGAATAACAATCCATCAGTGTCTTAATCTTTATTTTTGTTATATTCCGCCTTAAAACACCACTTGCCGAACACTTTCATCTGTAATTCGTACATTAATGATTCCAACAATATCGTGTCTCGTATCTGTATTGGTATAGTTGTGATGTGAACTCTGCTAATCTCCTTCATTTAGAATGATTTTTAAAAGTTATAACTTATTTATCGTTTATGTTTATAGTGTGAACGTTTATTAAAGTTGGGTACATATCTCTCGGTTTACTATTACAATAATTATAAAGCTATTTTTCATATTAATCACCAAAGCTCTGCTACGCCAGGTTTGTCAGATAATATCGGCGTTATGATTGGTCAGATCGCCTGTCAATCAAACTGCTTGCGAAGGGTCAATTCTCATTTTGTGTTCAACAGAAGCTGAGTAAACATTGACAGATTTCTTTTAGCTCTTGATTTGCCTTCAACAAAACAAAACAATAAATGATTTTTCCATCAGAATACATGTTTGTGTAACATTAAACTGTGATTCTTACCCTCTGATCATGGCAAAGGAATCGTCGCTAGAGAAATACGAGGCTCCGGGAAGAACTGTGACAGTTTCTTTACCTGAGAGAATGAGGGTGAAATGTGAAGAGCTTTTATTAAGTGCTCTGAATGGACAAATTAGGATATTAAAAAGCAATTTATGTAATGCTAATGCTGTATAAAGGTCTAAGTATGAAAGTGAGGGATAATTATTACCAGCGTTGATGAGATCGGCATCAACCTCTTCCTCAGTCGGGTATGGACCCTGAATTATTCAAAAACAGTGCTCATGAATTTATGCATTTATGATGAGTGCAAAATCAATCAGCTCACATTAATAGAGAAATAAGCGTGACAAACAACAACAGCGTTTAAAGTTAAATGGAGCTGAACGTTTGATTGTTCTTTCATGTAGATTAAATACAAATCAAATACATAATGCTTTCAATGTACCAATTACTTCTTTCATATATGATTGCTATTTTAGATACTGGAAATATATGTGCCGCTATTAATATTCATCTCATAGAAGACACAGATACAGTATCTCACAGAAGTGAGTACAACCCTCACATTTTTGTATATATTTTATTATATCTTTTCATATGACAACACTGAAGAAATTAAACTTTGCTACAATGTAAAGTAGTGAGTTTACAGCTTGTATAACAGTGTAAATTTGCTGTCCCCTCAAAATAACTCAACAGGCAGCCATTAATGTCTAAACCGCTGGCAACAAAAGTGAGTACACCCTTTTGGGCCCAATTGACCCTTCGCTAAGCCACGCCCGAAAACCGCCACAGGCCAATCGTGGTTTAGCAACCGTAACTAGGCGCGGGAGGTCTGTCAAGCTTTCGAGAGAGGGAAACATGCCAAAGCGTTGTGCGTATGGATTGTGTAAATCTGATAGCCAGTATCCTAAAAGTTTGGACGGGGTGGTGGAATTTTCCCGAAACCTAAAACCCAAGGGGAGAAATGTCGGACGTGGATCAAGCAGTGTGGAAGGCCTCATTCACAACTAAATGTGAGACATTCTAAAACGCTTAACGTGAAAAACGCTTAACGTAGCTTAACGTACCTAAACAGTGATCAAGGAAAACCAAATTTCTGTCAAACCTTCCTTGTTTTAAACACTTGCTGCTGTCAAGAACGAGCTCTTGTTCCGTGGATAAAGTGAATATCACGTTAAGCTTTTTCTCCCCCATAGAAGTCCATTACAAGGAAACAGCTTAACGTGGCGTAGCGTACCTAAACAGCGATCAAGGAAAACCAAATTTATGTCAAACGTTCCTTGTACTAAACACTTGCTGCTGTCAAAAGAATGAGCTCTTGTTCCGCGGATAAACTGCAACGCCAGTTAGCCTACTGACGCAATAGCGACGCGAGCATACGTGCCACAAGAACGCACTGTATCATCTCATTTATATTTCTGTCCCTTTTTATCAGAGCTTTTAGAAACATTTGTGCTGTTTTGTTCTAGTTTGCTCCACAGGCTATTCAGCTTGATGTAACAACACTGAAGCCAGGAGTTAGCAACTTTATTGCCTTTCAGCCTCATTTCTTAATATTGGTTTCAGACAGGGCATAAAGAGGCCCCTACTGCACTTTTTAACACAATACACGGTGGCTTTTGAAGTATTAATTACAACTAAAATGACAGAAATTTGTCTAAGCCCCGTTAAGCTGTTTTCTCTTATAATGGACTTCCATGGTGAGAACGCTTAACGTGATATTCACTTTATCCGTGGACCAAGAGCTTGTTCTTTTGACAGCAGTATGTTTATTAGAAGTCAAATTTGACAGAAACTTGGTTTTCCTTTATCGCTGTTTAGGTACGTTAAGAGTTTTTCACGTTAAGCGTTTTAGAATGTCCCACTAAAGGTCGACAGGATTAACAAAAACACCTATGTTTGCTCCAAGGTAAGAGCACGCTAATGTTAGCTAGCTAGCTAACTCAGCACATCATTGCTTGGAAATAATGACGGTTCTTTGTTCATAATGCATATATTTGAACGTAAAATAAGATGATTAAAGGCAAGACGGAAATTTGTTTGTGTTGTTGATGATGTATGGCTCAGCTCAGCATCTCTGGCTCTTGCCAGGTCCAAGGCGTAGATTAGACCCACGACTTGTGAGCAGTAGCCTGGCGCGCTACTAAAATATAAGCGGGAGAATGTTATGATTCATAGGCTTTAGCTTCAATTTTGATTAAATTATTTTCTAATCGGTTGCATATTATGTCGTGGATATATCCCTCGAATGCACACTGCAGTCCCTTTTGTCTTGCTCTCTCAGATATTTCACATGTTCGCCAAAAATGACTAATTATCTCCTTGGGAATGTCTGACATCGGTGCATACACACTGTAATACACTTGCCAGGCGTGAAAGTTTGACAGGCGTAGCAATAGTAACTAAGGAGGGTGGGGCTTAGCGAAGGGTCAATTAGCCATTTTCCCTCCCCGGTGTCATGTGATTCTTTAGTGTTACAAGGTCTCAGGTGTGAATGGGGAGCAGGTGTGTTAAATTTGGTGTTATCGCTCTCACTCTCTCATACTGGTCACTGGAAGTTCAACATGGCACCTCATGACAAAAAACTCTCTGAGGATCTGAAAAAAAGAAATGTTGCTCTGCATAAAGATGGCCTAGGTTATAAGAAGATTGCCAAGACCCTGAAACTGAGCTGCAGCACGGTGGCCAAGACCATACAGCGGTTTAACAGGACAGGTTCCACTCAGAACAGGCCTCGCCATGGTCGACCAAAGAAGTTGAGTGCCCGTGCTCAGCGTCATATCCAGAGGTTGTCTTTGGGAAATAGACGTATGAGTGCTGCCAGCATTGCTGCAGAGTTTGAAGGAGTGGGGGGTCAGCCTGTCAGTGCTCAGACTATATGCCGCACACTGCATCAAATTGGTCTGCATGGCTGTCGTCCCAGAAGGAAGCCTCTTCTAAAGATGATGCACAAGAAAGCCCACAAACAGTTTGCTGAAGACAAGCAGACTAAGGACATGGATTACTGGAACTATGTCCTGTGGTCTGATGAGACCAAGATAAACTTATTTGGTTCAGATGGTGTCAAGCGTGTGCGGCAGCAACCAGGTGAGGAGTACAACGACAAGCGTGTCTTGCCTACAGTCAAGCATGGTGGGGAGCTACAGTTCATTGAGGGAACCATGAATGCCAACATGTACTGTGAGATACTGAAGCAGAGCATGATCCCTCCCTTCGGAGACTGGGCCTCAGGGCAGTATTCCAATGTGATAACGACCCCAAAAGAAGCTGAGTGTAAAGGTGATGGACTAGCCAAGCATGTCTCTAGACCTAAACCCTATTGAGCATCTGTGGGGCATCCTCAAATGGAAGATGGAGGAGCGCAAGGTCTCTAACATCCACCAGCTCCGTGATGTTGTCATGGAGGAGTGGAAGAGGACTCCAGTGGCAACTTGTGAAGCTCTGGTGAACTCCATGCCCAAGAGGGTTAAGGCGGTTCTTGAAAATAATGGTGGCCACACAAAATATTGACACTTTGGGCCCAATTTGGACATTTTCACTTAGGGGTGTACTCACTTTTGTTGCCAGCGGTTTAGACATTAATGCCTGTGTGTGGAGTTATTTTGAGGGGACAGCAAATTTACACTGTTATACAAGTTGTACACTCACTACTTTACATTGTAGCAAAGTGTCATTTCTTCAGTGTTGTCATATATAATTAAATATTTACAAAAATGTGAAAGTGAAGTGAAAGTGACCTATTTGTCAGGTATGGTGACCCATACAAGAAATGTGACCTCTGCATTTAACCCATCCAGAGAGTCGTGAACACACATACACCCGGAGCAGTGGGCAGCTATCACTGCAGCGCCCGGGGAGCAAGTATAGGGTAAGGTGCCTTGCTCAAGGGCACCTCAGTCGTTACCCGCCGGCCCTGAGAATCAAACCGACAACCTTCTGGTCACAGTCCAACTCTCTAACCATTAGGCCACGACTACCCAAAAAATGTGAGGGTTGTACTCACAGTATTCTGTGAGATACTGTAAATTTACAACATAATATGAACTTCAAAAGAAGCATTTGCATCTCTCATTAACATGAACCAAATAAGGAAACAAATTTCATAACAGGAATTTTATATTGCTTTTGTAAGAGTATTAAGCAATTAGAAAAGGAAATCTTACCAGTCCCAGAATGCCATTTTCACTCTGCAGGTGGACTTTAATATCTGGTTTAATGAAATTACTGGCCAGCATGGGGATTCCAATGCCCAGGTTTGCTAAAAAGATTATCAAACTGCATTAACGAATTACCATCAGAGATAAAAAGAAAATATTCTTTTCTCATGAACAGCCCACTTTATTATTTTCATTAGTCTTCATTTCATTTATGATGCAAAAACCTAAAAGGTCTAAGCTAATATCACATTTGTAATGTTTCATAAACGTACCGTACATTCCATCTTCAAACTCCAGCGCGGCCCTGCGAATAATCCTCTCCCTCACGATATCAGAATCTTTCTTGGGTTTGGGCTTTTCTGTCTGGCCTTTCCTTACCGTGCGCCTCTGCAAAAGGTCAGGTAGAGGGGTAGCAATAAGAGAGAGATGATGGAGGATAAATGGATAAAGAGAAACCGATAGAAATAAGACGAAACAAACCTCGATTCGCTTCTCATAGTGATCTCCCTTGACAATTCTGTGGATGTAGACGCTGGGTATTTGGATGTCTTCCGCTGCGAATGTACCAACGTCTACAATCTCCTCCACCTGATAAGACAGAAATCTTTAGATGTGCTATAGGATGGCCTGAGATGAGGACTTTGTTACAAATCCTTGGTCTGTGTTCAGACTTGACTTCTTTTTTGAAGCTGCTAACGTTTGTTTTACATTATTATTCTATGGAGTAAACAAACCACGCAGAAAACGCGAGCCGTGCCTCTTTCTCTCTTCAAATGACCCGCGGTCCGCGCGCGGCACTCCGAAAAACTGCGCGTCGCAATCGCGACGCCCCCTATTTGCCCACACGTCTACATTTAAAATAACGAATATGCACGCGGAAAAGACGCGAAATGTGAATCGGCATCTTTTTCTGCAGCTCAGAGCATCTTTTGAGGTTGAAAAAGTTAAACTTTTCTGAAAAAAAACGCCTTACGTCAAGCTCCTTTTTCACAGCTAACCATAGTTAGCATAGTTTTGTATAAATGTAAGTTTAATTTTCACTTTCAACAACTTCTGATTGCATTTCCAGCAAGAAATTAGTATTATAGTTTTTAAATATGTGATTAATTATTGCAAAGACGCTCTTTGTTTATAATTCAAATAGACTTCCGTTAGGCCCGATTCAAATTTGCGTCTTTTCCGTGTGCATATTCGTTATTTTAAATGTAGGCGCGTGCAAATAGGGGGCGACGCGGTCTCTAAGCTCATGTGGTGCGAGCACATTTTGGCATAAAAAGAGGCTGGATTTCTCCGCTTGTGTTCCACTAAAGTCAGGTTTGAAACTATATCAGTCATTAATGACATTTCTATTTTGGTTTCTATGCAAGCAATGGTAAAATCAACTTTTATAATGTTTAAAGTAAACTGATGAGAGTTCAGTAGTAACAGATGGTTACCATGACTTATGGTCAAACGCTATTTCAATGTCAAACGCTTCTTCACTGTCCCGTATCATGATCCACCCTCTTCTGCTTCTGTCTGGCTGCTATCAATCACAGTTGAAAGTATATTCTACATTTTAGATCAAAAGGCCTGCGAGAAGGACAGAGATTCTTCAGATTTTACGAGAAGAAAATGCTTTCAGAATTCAAAGAGTTGGCCTTCAGAGTTGTTACACATCATTCATATGGGTGGCTTTGGAGCTACGGAAATTAAATGAAAATCTCACATAAGCAGCCTCATCGAGCAAATGGGAAAATGTTTACCCAGCTTTCTTTGGAGACCAGAAGGGCAAAAATAAAATAAATAAAGTGCTGACAGCAGCTGAAGTCAACTAAATGGATTTTCCATAAACTGCAAATGTCAAGTTAAATACATACACAAACCCATCTATTCATCATTTGACTTTTGGAAGAGTAAAGTCAGAAATCAAAAATGACAAATTTTTTTTATGGAATATTGGAAAGTATATTAAAAATAATGTATTTGTCCATGTTTTTTTATTTATTTATGTGCCCTCTTTGATCAAAATCAGACGCTCTCACTCTAAACTTCTTTGTATGATGTACGTCTTGGCCTGAAGGTGGGACTATATTGACTATATTGATTGTCCAACGGCCAGGCTTCCAACTTTCAATAATCCAATCAATTCCCAAAAGACAAAATAAAGCTCTTACTACATGTTTCTAATTCCAGAAGTAATAACACTTAATCACAGTTCGGAAGAAAACACCATTGCAACTTCGGTCTTATGTCAACATTACTTTAGGGGACTTAAAGTGATAGTTCACCCAAAAAATCTGTCATCATTTACTCACCCTCTTGTCATTTCAAACCTGTATGACTCTTTCTTCCGAAAAGAAGACATTTTGAAGAATGTTAACTGGCCTCCATTCACTTGCTTTGGTTTTGTATCCATAAAATTGAAGTGAATGGGGGCCAGTGTTGTTCAGTTACCAACTTTCTTCAAAATATTTTCTTTTGTGTTCTGCGGAAGAAAGTAAGTCATAAAGGTTAAATTAACCTTTAAAGAGTAAATTATGACAATTTTCATTTTTTGGTGAACTCTCACTTTAAGGGCAAACTCTGAATTTGAAGAACTGGCTCACTTTCAATATATGAATTGGTCTAAACTAAACTGGCCATGCCCGACTGGAAGTTTAATTGCAATGACAAGAAAACAACTTTTCTAGAAAAAAGTCTATTCCCTTTAAATTTCACTTCCCTTATTGCAATTACAATCCTGTAAATTAAAATGTTTCATCCTGTTTGCTATCTCAATTTAAATTCTATTCAAGTTCTCAGTGGTGAGAGCATGGCGCTAGCAATGCCAGAATCATGGGTTCGATCCCAGGGATTGCACATACTCAGTACCAAAACGTATAGTATAATGCAATGTAAGTCTCTGTGGATAAAAGCGTCTGCCAAATGCATAAATGTAGTGTAGTGATTCTGTTCATCACATATTTCTTATGTTGCAGATATGTTTCTATCTATATCCTGCTATGTTGAATTTTGATGTTGTACCTTGCACAAATCCCCACACAGTGAATTAATGTGCCATGGAGAGCGCAGAGAGCGGCTTTTAAGGACCAAAATAGGCTCTTAAAATACTGAACAAAAATCTGAGGCTCTGATAAAGGCTCAGGGGAGAAAACGCACTTTGCCGAAAACCAAATCTATGCACCCAAAGCGCCTTTAAGCCTGCAGTCGTGCACAAACAGAGAACAAAAGGCAGGCTGCCGTGCCATCCAAAAAACCCTAGCAGCACACCAGCGTGACTTTGACTGTCAGTTTCGATAGGCTTGCATATCATACATGAAGGGACGTTTCAAGAAATTAGTGTGTATTGAGTTGTCCTTTGCACGCAGCACTGTTAAAGAGGGCAAAAAGATGACCCTGGATTGAGCAGTGTAGCTGTTGTCATGGTTACTGCTGGTGGCGTTTGGCTTTTTATCATTAGCTGAGCTGCACAGGGCGAAGAATCATTGAGACGCTCAAGCTTCTAGACAGCCTGAGGGTCTATAGCAGAAAGCAGGATGAAATCTGCAGGAGTTAACGATAATCTCTCTGGGGAGTTCCATACCCCATTAACCCTGTATGTGTACAGTTACCATGTACAGTAGGATACAAACAGACACCACGTTTCTTAAAGGAATAGTTCCCTCTTTGCTTATATACTGTAGTTGCATTGAAATGTTCTAATGTAAATCTGTAAATTTGTAGAATGAGTAAATAATAAGAATTTTCATCTTTGGGGAAACTATTTCTTTAAAGTGACAGTAAGGGTGGATGTATACTTAGCTAAAAATAATGCTTTACATTGATATTTTTAAATTATATTATTTTAATCATAAATGGTGGTATCTTTACATAGAGAGACACGGTCACGGCCAAAAGTGATGTCCAACTTTCGGAAACACTGGTGTCTTCGAGTGTAAACTAAAGCTCATCTTTACGAATTTAAAGGAACAGTTCATCCAAATTCTGTCATCATTTACTATCCCTCAAGTTGTTCCGCATCTGTATCAATTTCTTTGTTCTGGTGACTACAGAGAAAGATATTTGGAAGAATGCTTGTAACCAAACAGTTCTTGGAAACCCTTGACTACCATAGTAGGAAAATTTGCTTTATACATTTATTTGTTCTGTTAAAGATTAAGCAAAAAATTACACACAACACATGCGCAAAGCTTACTGAGCCAAGACACAGAAGTATGACTTCAAATATACAAAATGTTTTATGTAAAGTTTTTATTTTTCCAAGCATTTTCAAGTTTATCTGAAATAAATACATATTCCCTGATATGCTGCAGTTTGCATTTTTGCGGAAAAATTTTTTGTCAAATAAGCATTTTAAAAGTTGAGCGTTTTATCCATTTTTTACTACACTTCATATTTTGATGGTTTAATCTAACTTGAGGGTGGACAATAAAATATGTAAGGAATAATTGACGACGGGCCGTTCAATTATCGAAAGTTCGCGTCGTGGCCGTTACACCTCGGGTGTGCATTAACTTTCGATAATTGAAAGGACCGGAGTCAATTATTCCGCTTATACCACGGTCACAACACCACAAGACGTTGTTACGATGTTTTATGTCAAGACATTTGTATGGTATTTGTCCCGGAATGCTCTTGCTGGTAGAACTAATTTCTTACGCATCTCATCTGAAGGCGTTGCTTGAGCTGCATATGCAGTTTTCCGAGAGCGAGAGGAAGACAGACAGTGCACATGCATACGCGTTTGCTTCACTGAGAGTGAAAAGACAAATATCTATATTTGATTTGTTTTCGTCGTATTTAACACCCCTGTCGTATAAGAAAAGTATTAAGAGAAAAAAATGTGACACGGAGGTTTCTGCGCCAGCTGCGGTTCTCGCAGTGGCATAGAAAGCTTCCTGCTGTGTGTTTTAAGTCCCGTTTACCCATTCCACAGACGAATTTAACATGTTGTTTTTGTTATGTTTGTGCTTCGTGTTTTATCTTTAACCCGATGATTGTGTCATGTAGTTTGCCGTTACCTTTGATATATGCTTTAGTTTTTCGTCTGAACAGTCCTGTACAGTGCTCTCGCCATTGTTGTTCAAATGCTGTCCATAAATAATAGTTATTTCTTCTCAGACAATGGAATTTGCCTGTCACTTTGTCTGTTGTTAGATACGTATTCACTGGTGGACAGTAGGCTACATTTAAGTTAAACTGGGCGCAGTGATATGGAACTGTAATTCGGTCGACAAATCTGGAACTACTTCATAGGTGTGCGTTTAACTGAAAAATAATGCACACCCGTCGAACGTTCGTCAGCCAATCAGAATGAAGCATTCAACAGCCCCGTGGTATAAACTCAAAATATGTCTCCTGTACATTCTAGAAAATGCTGGGATATTTTCAAACATTGGGTCAAAAAGGGACAAAACCAGCCATTGGGTTAGAAATTAACCAATGCTGGGTTGTTTCAACCCAAATGTTGTGTCAAATATGTATAATATATTTTCTAGGTTAATGTAACTCAACTGTTGTACCTTTTGGACTATGAATGCTTTAAATAATGCTGGGCTATTTTCAGTGTGTTATTATTAGAGAGAAATGACAGAGATAGAAGTATATCTCTATGGCATATAAAAACGCTTTATAAACTGTTCTCCCTCTCTTTAAATCATTGACATTGACTGTTACAAATCAATGTATCGCCATAAATGCATTATCTGTATATCATATATTCACTATGTACACAGCAGGAGTAAAGTCAGATATTAGCCCCATCAATTTGCCTACAGTAGCATTTGCACTTCAATGGGAATGTAAATAGGCTTGATGTCTAAAAAAGAAAGAAAACAAGGATACAAAATCCTTGAGGGATACAGATTAACCTTTTTTTCAATGGTTTGTTCTTTTTTTGGACCTTGTCAAAGCCTGTTAAATCTGCAGAAGCTGATGGGCACATGTTACGAAACAGTCTGCGTCTCGATATGAAGCATTTCAATCAGTGTATATCGCTCTGAATCAGGCAGGTTAATGATTATGCATTCATTTACTGTTATTTCACATGACGTGTCATTTACAGAGCAACAGATGCCGTGCAAAGAAACATTAATATGAAGCTTGATGAAACAAACAAATCTAATAAAGGCATGCATGATTGAGTTAGCTGTAGGTGACTTTTCAAAAATAACAGAAGGTATGTCTGGAAATAGGTTGCAGTCTTGTCTATTTCTACATTCTAAAATTGTACTTTTCTCTACTTTCTCCTCTCCAGATGGTTTTCTTCTGAGGCAGGTTCCAGCTCAGTGTGTGTATGCTAAAACCGAGAGGAAACTCTGCCTATCAGCCGTGAGCACCTTGAAGGGCTGTCAACCTGAGGCTAAATACAATTACCACTTCACTCAAGTGGACCTTGAGGGGGAAATATGAAAAAGGGGATGTCCAAAAATACAGGTAAGATTTAAAACCTTGTAGTAATGTAAAATGGAGTAAGTTTTCATAATCTATGCCAAGAGCCAAGCGGAATAAAGTTTTTGCTTCTTGGCTGAAGGAGATAACATATTTACGAAATGCGTTCTGTAGAGCAGTTTGTCCGTTTAGGGCTACTGTAGAAACAACATGACAAGTACCATGTAAGGGGACCCGCGGTGTATGTAGATAGAAATAGCTCATTCTAATGTAATAAAAACATAATGCTTCATTATCTTATAAGGTCTTTATAAACCTCTGAAGACATCGTTGTATATATATATTATATAGCATTTCTGTAAACAGATCCTCCATAAAATGACACACTGGACCTTTAAGATAAATAAATGTCAAACTACAATATTAACAGTGGCTGATGATCTTGGCACATTAATCACTATTATATATTATGATATTCAGCTTTCATTAGGACAAAGATATAGAGATGAATCTCTAAATTGAATCAAACAGAATATCCCTACATAGACACAAATATTTTGCAAGGTGTATTTGACTGAATAACATTACATTTAACAATATTCCAGCTCTCCCTCCCTCACAACGCCCCAGCTGTTGCGCTGGTAATTTATGTGCAACAAACCAAAGGATAATCAGCGTTTTGAAATTGGACAGTGGTAGAAGGAGAGATAATACCTTTAAGGACGGATTTCATCAATAACCAATTAGCCTCATCCTGGAAAACCCATTTCGTGCAACCTGTAGCTTCAACAAAATGTGAAAAACAGATCGGTTCACTACATATGATGTGACCAGCAAATACAGTATAGCCTTGTTGAACTCACACTGCCCTTGTGTCCCACAATGCTTTGGGACCCTCATTGTATCTGCCATAACAGGATAACTGGAACATGCCACAGACCTGCCGTGAAAGCTTTCGTTGCCTGGCAACCACTGGGCCAAATCGATTATTTTTCACCTGCTCTATTAATATTACTTTTGTTAGTGCATGTTAATTTCCTTTGCTTAATGATGATAATTGTCTTTTACAATTTAATACACATTAAGCAGCAACTATCTAAAGACGAGTCCGATATCGTGATCACATCACAGCACAGCGCTCGTGTGGTCTATATAGAATGAAATGAAGGTGCTGTTTCCCGCCGTGACATGTTTTAGCCATCAGCGTTTTCAGCGCCTGCCTCTGACAGGCAACGGGGACGTTTCTCTCCATTGGCAAGCCTCATCAGCTAGCTAATTGAGAGGAAATAATTCAACATGGATGCTGCTGTGATCTGGGTGATCATAAAACACTGTCTTCCATCCACTATGCTAAATATGGCCTCAGCTATTTTGGAGTGAAAATCTGACCGGAATGCAAAGGAAATACTACATGAAGCTATGAAATAAAGCACTCCCAACAGAAAATACAAAAGGGTCCAAACGTCTATTTTGCATATATTTAATAAAAATATTGTTTTTCCAATACAAAAATGATTTGAGCAAAAGATTGCAAAAGGTGTCTGCTTAGGCAGGCAGCATGTATTGCAGCATGAGTTAGCATCGTGTGTGCCTCAATGATTGTTATTAACAAATTATTAGCTTTATAATGTTTATTTTTGAATCATAATGTTTCTTTGTTTTACCTTTTCAAAGTCTTACAATTTCTGGGGTTTAAATTAGATTTTGAATCAAAGGCTTGATTTTGAATCAGGAGTCTTAACTAGGACAGTCACAATTTTACCTATGAAATTATTGTGGCCAAAAGATTTATAATAATTATATTATCGCAATATTTTCTGAAATGTTTTTAAAAATAAATAAACAATAGAATAAATTCATCTTTAAGTTATTTAGTCTTGTTTTGTCCAATGAATCACAACCAAAATATGACTGTAGGGAGACGGAGAGAGAGTTTGTAACCACTGTGGATCCTACAAGGGAAAACTTTAAATCATTGCTAAATTATTAACGTAGAATAACTATGGATATTAACCATAGGTTTTAATATCACAATTATTGTCTTTACCTGACATATATTGTGACTTAGTCTCAACCTTTTGGTCACCACTGTACCTACAGCTACATAAACCAGAAATAGACTCCCCCTACAGACGGTTTCATCAGACGCACACGCCTGGCCCAAAGTTGCCTTCCGGTCTGTGTTTGTTGATTGGTCTGGCTAATGGCTAATAATACAACTATTTATATATATTTTTATATTAATATATAATAATAGTTTTATTGTATAATAATTTCTATTGAATAAACCATTTGTTGAATTTTATTGTATATTAATTGTATTAAATAATTAATTTGTTGAATGGGTCGTTTAACTTTGTCGCATTTAGGTTTAGCCAAGTAACTGTTCTTCTACTGGTAACCCAAAATAATACTGGCTAGACATACTTTTAACTTGCTAGCTAATGAAATGTACTTGTTATTTCTTCTGCTTGTTATCAGAAATAATATACAGGGACATTCTTTGCAGATGCGTACCAGAAGTTAAGTTAGGGCCACTAAAACGCACATGAGCAGTAACGTTTGTTTATGTTGTTGCTTTGAAACCGTCTGGAAAAAACAGATGTGCCAGAAATCAAATGAGATGAATATATCACCTGTATTGAACCAGTCAACTGTTTTCTATAACTTATCCTCTGACAAAATACCCCATTTTCATTCTGAATCCCTGCAGTGAATGCTGAAGGATTCCTGCCACAAACATCATCTTAACCAGTCAGAGTCAGAACTCAAGACACACATTACTGCTCAGCACTCCACCAACTCATTCATTCACCAAGCAGGGCGACTTTCACCACCGGGTGCACAAACATGGGATGAGGCCTATAACAATTACTGTGTGTTCAATGAACAGATAAGCTTACAGTATCTTTAGTGGGTCTGCGATAACCGTATTATGAGATGATGTTGGGCTGTAAAAAAGATTGTATTGCTGTATAGCTATAATAAAGATTGGAAACCAGGCAAATAAAAGCTATGATATGCTGATAGAATATGAAATGATTGCAGAAGAAAAGCGAAAAATCTTTCTTCCATATGATAAAGTAAAAACGTGAGGACTAGTTCCAGAAATATCTGCCTGCATTCAGTAGTGATTTTACTATAAACCGCTTGGATCCAAGCTTGCAGGATTCAGGAGGCTCCTGAAAGACCACATTAATTAATGTAGTTCGTTCACGGCAACTGAAAATGCCTTTTGATAAGTCTTTTGTTCGTACGTGCGCGTTTTGAACAAAGGCTTAGATAAAAGCATATTTGATATGCAGACAAGTGTTTGAAAAGGGCTCTCGCTAGAAAGGAAATGAAACAGGAGCGAATAAGAAACAAAAACCTCAAAGATCCAGATGAAACCGACAATTTGTAAAAATAATCAAATGAAGCACAGGACGACAGATATTGGAGAATTAAATTCAGAGACATGATAACATGATATAGGGATGATCAGCGCTAAAGCTAGTTGTCACATGGGAGGGTTGTCACAAGGGAAACTGAAGTTTTGAGTCATGATTTTAAAATTCGATTCTCCTGCATAAAATTTGAACACCACCAAATATTTACATTTAGGGGTCAAGAGTATACATCTATTCAGGGGAATCCTTCACATTTTGATTAAAGCAAGCAATTACATGTGTTGTAAAATGTATACATATAAATCTATAGTTAATACAGTATTTGTTGGTCAAAACAATGGTTTGCTATGTTTCCATTCTACTTTTTCCATTTTTGCTTTTTAATGAAATAGGTGTGTTTAGTAAAAATCTAAAGTGTAAACACAAGAAACCACAAGAGACCAAGTGATTTGAAGCTACTTAATGTCACTGAAAACCTGCAGATTGCACATAGCTGTAATACTATATGTATAAAGCCTGTAGATTGTATAAAGAAGCTGTACTTACTCACCTCTACTATTGTGACCTTGGCTGCCTTGCACATAGGCTGGTTGAAGTTTCGTGCTGTTTTTCTGATGAAAAAAACGTTATAAGGTTAAAAGCATTACTTAACATCAAATATGTATATAAAACTGATGCACTGTATTAAAATGATGTAAAATCTTTTTTTTCTTAAATAATCTTTTAATAATATTAAAACCATAGAAATTTAAGCAGGCCCATGCGTAATTCATTTTTATTGAAACAGTGCAACCTTGTGGTAAAATCAAATACTGCATATTACTTTGTGTCCTGCAGATAAATTGAATTTATACAATCATGTCATTATATTGTCAAGGTTTAAGGTGTTTTTAACTTATCTTTACATCCACTATTTTCCAATCCAATATAAAAAACATGACCATTGTCCGCCAACACAAAGTTGTATTCTACGTAGGTTGTTTAAGGCCTATGTTAGAAATTCAAGTTATTTTTAACTTGTGCTTCTTTGACTGTGTTATGAATTTAGTCAAAAAAAAGTGTGGTTTATGTTGCCTTTCAGTATTGCCTGTGGGCATGTGTTAAATGGAAACGGCAAGGTGAGAAATTCAGAGTTATTTTCAGGCTTGGGCAAAGCACCAGCCACGCCAGTGAACATGTGATTGAAAACTTTGCAGTTGGAGGAAATCTTTACCTTCTCTCTGAAGTGGAGTGCAATAACCTAAGAAGGGGATTAAAGTGAAGAACATTTGGGTACCTGAAGATAACATTTCCTGCTTTGTCTGCTTTCCAAGCTTTGACCAGAGCGAAGTCACCCGTGATGGCTTTCTCCATGATGAAATGCCTGCCGTTAAATTCACGCACCTGTAATGGAACACATTCAGGAAGAATTGATTTAGACTTGAAAATCTCAGAGAATCCTGTATGAATTTTTACATATGAATGCATTTGGCATCATTATTATTATCTTCTAATTACTTTAAATCTTCCAATGCACACAGAACATTAGAAGATGCTACAAAATTTAGATTTTATCATCACGTCAATTGTCTAGACGTCACATCCATGAATTTAGCATTGCTAGTGCAACGCCCTTCCATAAGTTAACAGAAGGCCTTTTTACTCATTACACTTCAGCTACACATAGCAACATCATCAGCAGGCTGTTTTATTCTAGCACACAGTAGGAATGGGAGATAAGTAGCAGCTCTGACCTCTCTGGGTTCACTGGCGATGGCGATTGTGCCGTCTTTGTTGTATTTAATAGGAGAGCCGCCCTCCTGGATCAGTGTGCCATAACCTGTGGCGGTGAAAAAAGCAGGCACACCTGCTCCACCTGCCCTGATCCTCTCCGCTAACGTTCCCTGTCATCAGAAGAGTCAGACAGAAATTAACACCCACCTGATATGACATTTTAAACAAATATAAAACCCCATATACAGTGGGGTCCAAAAGTCGGAGACCACTATGTTTTTATTCAAATTCAAAAAAGGAATTAATGGCAGGAATACACTACAAGACTTTTAAAATCGGAACAGATTTTTTTTTAACTAGACATCATACACTTGCAGACTTTTTGAAAGTTTCAGATAGAAACACACTAACTGATCAAATCTGAAGACTGGCACAGACTTTCTGCAACAAGTCCAGACTGAAAATCTGGGCAAAATCTGAGCAAAAGTCTTGTAGAGTTATTTTAGCCTTAACTCATGGAGTTTACAAGTTTGTGCAAAACTCGATGATTCATGTTCCCAGTATGTTCTATAAACACACATAGATTAGTGGCTTTAAATAGATTTTAATCCCAGAATTTCAGTATATTCTCAGACATTTGGACCTCGCTGTATTTTATAGAATAAAAATAGACGGTTTCAGTGGGAACAATATGAACACACTTATGTGGCCCAAAGGTAACTTCCGGTAGTCCTCCGCAAAGAATCAATAAATGTATTTAATATAAATAAAATATCAAATAAATTGTCAGAACCAAACACAGACCGGAAGTTAACTTCGGGCCAGGCTCGTGCTCCCGATGAAACCATCTATATAACAAAAGCAAATAAACTGAGATATGTCAGAGACAAAATGTGCTTCTATGATAAATGGATCTGATGTTTATGCTAAAAAATGGAGTGCCCTCTCACCTGTGGGGTCAGCTCCACCTCAAGCTCTCCGGCCAGATACTGCCTCTCAAACTCCACATTTTCCCCCACATACGATGAGATCATACGCTTGATCTGTTTGGTCTTCAGAAGCAGACCGAGGCCAAAGTCATCCACTCTGCAGAAAACAAGCACAACTAAAACATCAAAGATAATAGTTTGTGCTATTAATGTCATCTAGAATACAGGGATCATCTCAAACAAGGCGATACTTAAATGAAACAACTGAGAACTCTATAAAGTCTCATGAGCTATGAAAGAGCAATTACTTAAGTAATTCATTAATTATTTCTCACTTGTAGGGTTTAAATCCACCAACATTCAATTACCTGTCCAGATACCACATCACTTGAAAAACAAGTATACATTGTTTAGAAAACTAATTTTCAGTACAGGCTGAACTATTGTTGGGAAAGAAACGTGTTTTTTAAACGGGTCTAAACTCAGTGTCAAATAAGCAACTGAGATTCAAGTCATTAAAATTCCAAACACGTAGAGAATACTGAGCCAAAGGCCACACAATTCATTTTTACAGCCTGAAACATAGAAACATTTTACAGCTCTCTGTGGTCTCTCCGGTTCAGTGTGTACGGTGGCTCGATACGGTTATTGAAGCAGTGACTCAAAACTGATTTTGTCATCCATTAACAAATGGCATGACTTACTGTGACTTGAAATGCACTGAGGTGTGAAACTGAAGCAAGCCGTGTGCTAGCCATTTTCACATTTTATACAGAGTTATACATCTGCAGTAGAACAGATTTGGACAGTTTTACAGCTTAGCCGGCTAGTTTGAACAACACAGCCAGCACTTTACCATACAATCTACTACAAACAGACACCAAAGTCAGTTTACCTAGTGGCCATTTTGGTAACGGCTCCACGTATCGCAAGTATATCTCCAAGATTACATTTCAATAACATATTTCTACTTACAAAAAAAACAACTATAACATAAATCAATTTTCAGATTAGGGTGGTACAGCTAAAGCAATCTATCATCTAACACATACTAAAATAAATGCTGTATTTAGCATTACAATTTATGTCAGCGCCCTAATTCCTCTGACAGACATACAGGACACACTGAAAGATTTATGACAGTCTGTCAATCATAACAATATACTGGTTTAGATTAGGGGTTTACATGTTAAAGCCAAAAGCATTCTGATGAAACATAAGGGGGAAAGTTTGATGGCAGTTAATACAAACAGTTACATGTTCTAGTTTCATTCATTCAACAGGGAGTACAATCTCTTGTCACGATTTCTTCAGCAGACCGAGAAAGGTTGCAATTAGATGTCTGCTGTGTCATTCTTTGTTCTCATTAACTTTCTCCTAATGTGTCCTGCTCACTTTACGTATATGCTGGCAGAGAAAACACAATAGCCTTTTGTGCTTAAGAGTTTAATTTTAAATGACAAGATAAAAGATACTCTCAAAGTCCCTATTTAGGTCAAATGCGCTGAGAATTCAATGAGGCAAAAAGATCTGACTTCCAAATTTCATTAAAGTATAATGTAATGAGTAAAGCAATTACTCAAGTGTGCATATTCTTTTATTAGAAGTATGTATTTTATGTTTTTATATACTAATCTACATGTATATAATACTGTGGCAAAACTGCGTAGGCCTTTTAAGCATACAGTAAAAAAGTACACTAAAAGTCACAAGCTGGGCGTCAAAAGTATCAGCAGGGACTGTTGATGGAAAAAATGTTGCATAGGAAACAGTGTCCTTCTGTGCGAGCAATGCATGTTAATGCCAAGTGCTGTGTGATGCCAGTTTCACATTACATTCATAGCTGAGCAGTCTCTCTCTCTCTCTTTCTCTTTGGTAGGACAGAAGCATTTCTTCACTACAGAGACTCTAGACCCACAGAGCACGTTTTCTGACAACAAACGATAGGCTTCAAAATGTCAGATGGGAAAAAGACAAACTTCAAGTACGAGATTGTTGCATGTGGAGTATTTTATATTTGTGTAGACTCTTGAGGTTTTCCAAAAACGAACTCAGAGTGCTTCAGAAGACTTTTATTCTTGGATAATTGTCAAACAGACCACTAGAAAGTCAACAGTCAGAGTCTCATATTAGAGATATATTGATATGTAATTCCATAAATTCTATATTTAATTTTATTTTTAGATCTTACATATAGACGGTTTCAAATAAACAACATAAACAAACGTTACTGCGTATGCGCGCCTTTGTGGCCCAAACTTAAATTCCGGTACACATCCGCAAAGAATCGAGTTCTTGTAGATTATTTCTGATAACAAAAGAAATAACAAGAAAATTACATTAGCTACCAAGTTAAAAGTATATCTAGCCAGTATTATGTTGGGTTACCACCAGTAGAAGAACCGTTACTTTATTATCATGGTCATGCTCTAGCATTTAGTAACAAGCTACAGTACGTTAAAACACATTAATTGTGTTTAGGCTTAATTTACATCTGAACTTGTATATTTATATACTGTACAATATAACATTAACTCTCCACAAATTCCTGCTTAGGCCTGACTGGATTATTAGAACTGACTTTTTCGTACAGTCTTCAGAAGGTTCACAAACAGGTTTTACTTACTGGTCACAATGCAAAATGGGCCCATTCTCGAAAACTAGCCTACAACTAACCCTGGGAAAATGCCAACAGAGAGAGACCTATTCATAGACCAGCCTCAAGTTACACGCTCAGCCAGAGCAGTTGAAACACATCGGCAATGAACTACACCAATGTCCTACATGATTTAAAACACTAAACAGACCACAGTCCATTTAAAAAACATTTTAACTTTCTAAGAAGGAATCCTAATCACTCATTTCACAGAGTATCCTCTTCTGTATTTACCAGTAGGACTAGACTTGTGTAATGTGTATCTTGTAAAGGGTGGTGTGATGCTTCATACTGGTAATCTCTTAATCTATCCCATCAGATCCGATCCCACCTATTTATACAAAGCCTTGAAGCCACATCCGAGGAAAACAAATAATGTTGATTTGTACCTCAGATGTTTAAATGGAGTTATTATTGTTGTTTGTTGATCTATTACTTTTATTTTTGCTATTTTCGTTACAAAAAGTATGTAACGTGACAATAGCTGGAAATCAAACAGCTATAGTGTAACTCATATAATGCTATACCACTCATAAACACAACTGAGCAAAACATTACTGCTTGTTTTGGTTTTTATTTTCAGTTCTTCGGAAGATATAATTCTGTCAAACCTGGCTGGGCATACAATGTTTAAAGGGGTCATTTTACGTGGCTAAAACGAATATTATTGTTTGCTTTAGATGTATTACAATGTGTATACATGATTTAAGGTTAAAAAGCGCTGTATTTTCCACATACCGTGCATGTTTGTATCTCCTCTTAGCCCCGCCTCTCTGAAACGTGAGGATATTTTACAAAGCTCATTGCTCTGAAAAGCGAGGTATGCTATGATTGGCCAGTTCACTACTGCGTAGTGATTGGTGGAATACTACAATTGTGTGACGGAAATGTAACGCCTCTTACCATATTCGGAACATCAGGTTTCAAAGCAATTGTACTGACAGGTACGCCCACATTACTTGCGTGTAGATTTGGGCGGTTTTAGTCAAATCACTCCACTAGCTGATGTCAAGTTGTGGGGGTGTGGTTACACGAGGCATTTCAGGCAGGTCTGGGTGAGCATTCGCTTCTAGATAAAATACATCTTTTGTTCCGACACTTAAATTTTTGCAATTTCACGTGTCTAATACATGCATGGGCAACTTATAACACACCAAAGACATAGAAAAACACGTACTTCCGGCGAATGACTCCTTTAATTCTACATATACTACTTACCCTGCATTATTGCTGACTGCGGTCAGACTTTTCACTCCTGTCTTTAATAAACTGTTGATCAGGTTTTCTGGAATGCCACACAAGCCAAAACCTGTGAATACGCAATTAAAAAATATTATTTGGTGACATGACCCTCGGGCCACTGACAAGTAGAGTATAATACATATAATACATATTAAGAATTGTGTAGTATAATTATTATATTATTATTATTATAAAATAATCCTTACCTCCAACAAGAATAGTAGCACCATTAGGAATATCTTTGACAGCATCTAAGGGGTCAGAGCAAAACTGTGCAGATCGTTGACTTGAAGTGGAAAAGTAGCAGCCACAAGTCTGCCAACATCAGACATTAGGAATGAATGAATTGGGTTAAACAAAATCAGACACTCAAGCAAGAGCCTTAAAGTCTTGACTTAACAGAATTGCTCGCTTGATTGACTCTGTGATTCTTTGAACCTCCTGCCAATTTACCATTGAATGAAATCTAGTGTTTACACTATTTTGCAGTAGCCAAACATAAAAGATATGGTTTTAGACAAAGGGTGTAGTCAAAGCCCGTTCAGGGAAGTCGTGCCACCCGACGACCATGTTTGCATCACACCTCCGGGCAGTTAGGGCAGTTATTACGTAATTCAAACAAGACGTGAATTGGGAATACTGATATTTCTACAATCGCCTGCTAAAATCCCAATTAAACAACATGTTAAAAAACATCATTTAAAATTAAAAATGACAAACTGTACCCAACGTTTGTTTCCTATGATCAAATAGACAAAAAAACATTATTTTTCATGTTGGTTTAGATACTAGGCATGCGCAAAGCTTCGCTATGGCGTCCATATGGAGCGTTGCGTTCCTCCCCATTCATTTCAATTGCATCTTGTTAATATTATTATCTTTGGTGTAGTTGAATAACACTGTACTACAGGGGTCAATAGTTAAGTCTGTTTCCATTAACCTTGGGTGTCACTGCTGTAAGACATTAATAGTTTACAGTCTAATCTTCCATAACGTAAGAAAAAAAGAAACCAAAACAAGACTTGGTAAGAACATTATAAACAATGTGCTGGTTTGACTGCTTTGAGATCATCTCTCTCGTCAAGGAAACGACTTCATTGTTTATTTAACAAACAGATCATTACCTAGCACTTTGTTATACTTTGAAACAGTCATTTAAAGGTTTGCTCTGTCTGCATACTGATGACTTTATGAATCTCTCAACCACATGACACTCACAGGAAACTGTGCCAGAAGTATCCTGTATAAATAAATGGCCCAAGCTTTGACAACAGTCACCTATAGCTGAACATGCAAGGTTATTTTTCAGGGTTACTAGGTTCTGAATGACATGTACAGACAGACATAAGGAGACTGAAAAGATATGGGTGTTTTGGAACGTGTAAAAGTGAGAGTTTAATACCTGAAGAGAGTTAGAAATTAAATAGTTTTGTGTTATGGTTGGGTTAGTTATCAAAGTTTAAGAACTAAAAGCACATCCAAGAAAGTCAAATTCTTGAATCTGTGACTCAAGCAATCACATTGTGACTATGTGGTACTAAGGGCAACAATAAAACAATAACATTTAAACACAGGAATACATTTAGTACTGTAGGTTGTGAGTATGGTTGCTAGTTGTGTGACCTATAAGGTCCTGAGATAGATAACAATACAGAACAAATCAGTCAAAATATTATACAGACAAACAACTATAGAAAAGGCAGGAAAACTTGACTCCATATTTATTACTTAGACTAGATGACTCACATCAGCCCAAACTCATGAATACAAAAGAATTACTGTCGCTGTTCTACATTACAATACAACTTGTAAACAGGAAATAATAACCAATCAATGTGTTAGTGCAAAATACTAATAATGTGGATGCACGTGCTTGATCTATTCACTTATGGATTTTTTATGATTCATTTTAAAGTCCACCTTGCTCAACCAAAAAGACAAAACATGAGTACCGACACGTTCACAGTCAAGCAATATTTGGGATGCATCTTCTTTTGTTTGTAAACACTGACCTTGCCGAGAGAGTGTCGCGAGAGGCTCGATCTGATCGTCGCGGACACGGCCCTTAAGTTCACATTATCCGCTCTAGAAAGCAATTTAAGTGTCGCCATGTTTCTAAAATACAGGTCCAATTTTGTGTTCGAGTGATGGTGGGTGACAGTATGCACTCGATGATGTCAGAGGCGGAGATGGGAAGCAGAGGAGTGAAGGGGGCTCGGTTTTGCTCATTTGCATTTAACCCTGTCGCCACCAATGTACGTTTGAATCCACTGCTATTAACACATAGCATTTGTGGGTGTATGTTTAGTTGTGATAGAGTTAACTGTCTTTTTCACGCAGCTGTGATACGTTACGTTTATAAACAAAATATATTTGCAGAAATAAAACATAAAAGCGACCTTAGTAATCCTCCGCACGTGAAAGCGCGCGGTCGTCACGTGACTGTCGTTTGCAGTCATGGCGGACGACTACAGACGAAGCGTCGAGCTGGAGAGGAGGATTTTTGAGTTAGATAACAAGTGTGCCACTCTAAGGACGGAAAAACCAGGTAACTGGAGACCGTGTCGCCGAGGGCATAAATGCGGTGTATATTTATTAAAGAAATGGCATGTTTAGTGACCGCATCAGCGCTGTGTTGTCATAGCTAGCTAACGTTAGTCAGTTAGCTTAGCCGGTGTGCGTTAGCATCACTGCGAACCAAAACAAACATTTCCCTGCTGCTCTCTCTCCCCGTTTATACAAAAAATGTTACATTACCAAGTTTAAAACAGTAAGCTACTACTTATACTAAACCTTATGTTACAATGCATGGTAAACTTCGTTTATTATAAGCTGTATTTTGTTATTTGTTGATTAGCCAGTTGTTAAATGCGGTTTGCATTGAAGTTGCGTGTAGTCATGCAGCGACTAAACGTGAACTAACGTTACAGGGGAACACAATGCGCACAAAATATTAACGATTGCAATTGTAGTCACTAACGTTAACGTTACCTGCCTAAAACGTGACGTTGAAAGTGTAGACACCAGTTGTTTAGTAGACGGTCACTGTCTCTTTTTGTAAAAAGTAATTATGTTTATTGGCAAGGCAAATAAACATTATGTCCAATTACATGATGTTCCTGTCTTGTTACTCAGTCTGCAAAAGTGTAATTTGTTTCACAGTTTTCTGCATGGATACTTTCATGTTTCAGGCCCAGCCAGGCATAAGTGCTTTACATATTTGTTTTGTCTTTACATGCTTTTATTTGAAACAAATATGCATGTTGATATCTTATGTATTATTACGGGGTAGTGTATAATCTGATAATTGGATAATTATTTTAAGCCAAGTGCTACCAGGCACAATGTGTGCAGGTCATATTCAGTGTATGCTTTGCAGTTCCCTAATAAAACTACTGTAGTGTGACCTCTGTGTTAAAGTGTACTATTTATTTTTCTCCTAGATGATGATTATTTACAGAATGCATCCTCCATACTAGACAAGTTGAAAACCTTTTACAGACACGGTGGAGAGAGCAGCAGTCTCCCTAAACTGCTGCAGGATTTTACACAGGTACTGCATGCAACGCATATCACACTCTTATTTTTTACTAATATGTCTAGGCATTATTAAGCTTATGAATTTTCTCAAGACCAGGCATATGTGGAATGAATAATGAGTAATACTATTGATTTTCATCACACCAAGCTAAAAGTCATTTTGGCCACATTTCTGACACTGTGGATCATATTGTGCATTCTTTTCCGCTGTGTGTTCACAGGTTGTCTTGGACATTACATTTTATGAGGAAAACAAGCTTGTAGACCAGGAATTTCCAGAAGATACTTCTCCTTTTAAAATTCAGCAGTTACTACAAGACTTGACAGAGCCAGAGGTTTTAGCAGGACGACTGGTACCTGCTCAAGAGGTAGTATTTGCCTGTAAACAATCTTTTCTATGCCATCTGGAAATGTGCAACTTTGTTACATTTTTTTGTTAGTAATGTTTTTGTATGAAATGTAAAAATGCATGCATGTTATTGCGAATTTTGATGCATTACGACCTGACTTGATGTTAATTAGACAAAAAAAGCCGTTACCCCTTTTAAAACCCTTGAAAGGACTTGTTAAACACTCTGCTGGAAGCAACTTTTTGTATGAACCTCTATTTTGGATCAGGTGCAGTCTGTGCTAGGCCTGGAGCTCTTAGAGTGCCTATACTGGAGGCGTGGGGCATTATTATATATGTACTGCCACACACTGCACCAGCGCAAGCAGTGGATTAAGAAGAACAAAGCCACATTCCTTAAGGTTCTTTTTCCAATCTCTCACTCCACAGTGCCTGTTTAAGTTGCCATGATCTGAGTAAGTATTACAACGCTGCATGTCTTACAGTGTCTTCAAGAAGGTGTGCGTTACCTTATGAGAATGTTGCAAGTGAGGAACTCTGTGAAGTTGAACGATGGTGTGGTTTTTCATGACTCTGCGACCGCCAATTTTCTGGCAGAAGGTACATGTTGCAAGTGTACTTTCTGTTTAAAAGTAAAAGTCAAATGATTGATTTCTTTGATTTCTCAATTCCAAAGTTTGTGTGTATGTTATCCAAGTCAGCCCCCAAAGCCCAGTGTCTGTATTGAATTAAAAATGTGTCTGTGTGCGACAGATCATGCATTGCATCTCTGCTTTTGTCACATACTGATTTTTAATTAAAATAAGATTTATACCATCTTAACAAGTATTGGTTTATTGAGAGGGATATTCGAGAAATGTGTGACTTAATGCCTAGCAATCAAAAAACAAATGTTTTAATAACCAAGAAGAAATGTTAGTGATAAGTGTGTTTATTTTACTTGAAAAAAATGACAGTTTTCCTTTTATCTCCTTTAGGTATCTTTTCTGATACACACTTGCTTACAATGATGTACATTGGTGAGATGTGCTTCTGGGCAGTGAAATATGAGGACTGCAGCATGGATAGCACAGAGCGAAAAGAGGACAGGCTTCATTTCCGGGATATCGGCACACAAATCCTGCATAAGTATGTGCTGGCATGTGAAGGGCCGCTTCAGGGTCAGGGCTGGAACACAGAAAACGCAAAGGAAATCCTTAGTATTTTACAGTAAACCAAGAGAGAGGAGTTTCACAAAATGTTATTGTTTTAAAGCAAAAACGGCAAACAAAACAAACAGGAAAAAAATTAAAAGGTAAATGCTGAAAACAAAAAAGGGCACTTATCTACCGATCAAGATTGGCTTTCTGGATGTTTGTTTTCTCAAAGAATGTGGAATAATACGTCTAATGTAAAATAAACACGAATAACTATTTGTTTAAGAAAAACAATATTCCAGCTGAGAAACGTCAAGCTACTTTTTATTTATTTTAATTTGTATTTATTTATTTCTAATTACATTTATATATGTCATTTATATGTTAAAAGAAATGGTACAAAGGAGAAGGAGAGTACATATATATGTTGCATATTTAAGTATTCATAACCATTTTTAAGTATGGAACTTTTCTTTTAATAACACGTTTGTATGACACCTTTTGCTCACTTATTAAAGTTGCATCTTCATTTTATTTGGTGATGAGGTGTAATGTTCACAGATGGGAATCTGGATATTTTGATAGTGTACTTTTAAAAAGCTAAACTTTTTGGTCATATTCTTTTAAAAAAAGACGTTCCGTTTTTGTTTTTTATGTCTTCATTGAAAATAAATTTTGGGTTAAGAAATGTAAATGTGTATGTGATAATTTGGTTTGTGTATAGGTGGTTTGTTTGAAGTACACCAAAGAAAAGTTTTAATAAATAGAGCTAACAGACACGTGTCAATAATTGTGAGCAGCAGTAGTTCATCTTTAGATTAAGAACCAATGTAAAATAAATTTCTGAAACAAAAGTAAATGTATACAATGAATTTAATATTTGATTAATTCCAAAACTGATACATCTAAATATTGCTGGTTGACATTCTTTTATCCGATGGCTAAATCCAAATCCGTCAACAACAAAAAAATGCGGCTGTCCGGCTTATTTGAATAAACTAGTTCTGTAAACGAACAGACTAAAACTGGGTTTAATCAATAAGTAATTTAAAGTTGATTGTCATTAACTGTTTGTGACTGGAATTAACAGCAACAATATTACGATTATTTGACCGTTTCGCAGTATGTCCCTCCACAAATACTAAACAAACCGAGATCATCATAACGCTTCGTTTATTATTTTGACAGCGGCGCTTTGCGAAACTACTACAATGCCCACAATGCAAAGCCGCGCATGACGTTGCACACACTCCTATGAAAACACGAGAGACGTGTAACTTTGACAGTTCCGGGAAAAGCCACAGGAATTATCTTGAGATTGAGTTTTTTAACAGAAAGACCTGATTTACATGATTCATGTCTTCTTATGAAAGAATGTGAAGTGTTGTATTTTTAGGCTGTCGAATTTGCACGTATAGGAAACAGGAAATCGTTAATAAATCGTTTTAAACAGTTGTCAGCATGCTGAGCCGAAATATAGTTTTGCAAAGCCTCAGGTGTATTAGAGATAGGTTTTTTGATACAAGACAACAAAGTGATGGTTGGTCTGAGCCAGATCATGACGTCACCGGCCCTACTCTCGACAATTTGTCGGTAAGACATATTTATTTTTGTTCATTTAATAATTAATTCGTTTTGGTATTAATTTATTGTATGTACAGTGTCCATTCCACATACTTGATACTTAAACATAACATAATAAACTGTATACAGACTACAGCTGTATGCTAAAAGTGCTAAAACCTTACCATGTTTTTTTTTTTTTTAGCAAATAAGGCAATTGACATCATCGTTATGTGTAACCTATATGCATTTTTTTTTGTCTTCCTTGTCTATATCCACCCAGGTTGACATGCAGTTTCATATTATGACCTTCCTCACTCCACAAGACCTCTGCAGACTGGGAGGCACGAGTACATACTGGCGGTCAATGGTTCGAGACCCTGTGCTGTGGAAGTACTTTCTGCTGCGTGATTTGCCACAGTGGCAGTCAGTTGACCATTTGTCAATGCCTGAGGTCAAGCTCACTGGCGTATCAGTGTTGGGGAACACTGAGATGAAGCAGTTTGATTATATGGCTGAGTAAGTGTTTTTAACAGTGACAGTGATGGCAGTTAGTTAATAAAGGACTATGGGAAATTGGTTTTGGATAGGGTAATGTAAAAGTCTACTAAGCGTATGAAAGTCCTGTGTGTATGTTGTCTTGCTATGACATCAAATCTACCTTAGAATTCTGCTCTGCACCCACAGGTATCTACGGGTCTGCCCAGCCTGTCGCAACCAATGGAGACAGCAACCCAAGGCCACGTTTGAATCCGTCACTTCTTTCTTCCACTCCTTTGTACCGGTTACAGAGCCACAGTTCGCCATGTTTGGACCAGGACTTGAACAGTTACAGTTTTCTCTGTTGACTAAAATCATCAATTCCCCTGATGTACTACCTAGAGCAGGAATACCTCAACGTCAGATTGACGGTGCCAGTTATTACTTATATTTCAGAAATGCAGGTAAATTCAAGCTTTCTGCGCTTGATCTCATTTACATTTGTTTGTTCTTTCTCAGGCATTGGATCTGGAATCAGTTTTAAGTACAAAGATCAACACAGATTCAATATTATAACTCTGTATTCAACTAACAGGTAAGGTTTGATTTTCTCATTCAGAAATATTAGCTTTGTTCAGGGGTGTAATTTCCACTGGGGACAGGGAGGGCATGTCCCCCTCACTTTTAAAAATCCCATCCGTGTCCCCCTCACCTCAAATTTGTTTGTAATGATTTTTTAACCACACGCCGTCATCGCCACAGAGAAGTAGGACCAAGCAGGACACAGAGAGTCTGCCTGTACACTCTAAAAATAGATCACTGAAAGATTGTTTTCAATCACGTGGTTTTGATTTGAATTTAATAGAAATTTGTTTTTATGTGGTCATTGTTTCGGTAGGCTATATTAAGCTGTTTCCTTATAATGGACTTATATGGGGAAGAAACGCATAATTTATTACTTTTTAGTGTTTATGACAAGGCTTGACAGAAACGTGGGCTTCCCTGGTCATTGTTTAGGTACGTTAAACCTCATTAAGCATTTTAGAAAGTCATCCAGCTCGTCTCCTTCCGACCGCAGATTCAGGTTTACAAGCCATGTTTTCCTCCATTTCTCAATCGATACTCGCATTTTCCCCCTTCATGAACATCAACTTCATCAAAATTCAAAAAAAATTGAAATTTAATCAATTCAAACAATCAAAAACAATGCAAAATTTTGAATTTGTGATAGGATTCAAATCAAAAACATTTTCCCCCATTTTGTGTCCCTCCCACTTTTCAAACCAAAGTTACACCCTTGGCTGTGTTGGATGCAGATGTCGCTTTAAAAAGTTTTTAATGGAGTCAGTGTTAAAATGAGTTTCATTAAAGAGTGTGTCTTGGTTTAGGACCGAGAGAGAGAGAGCCCGTCTGGAGCACCGAAATCTGCGCAGTAAACTTTTTGTCTTTCAGCAGGATAGTGAGTCCAATGTGCCAATAGGTCTTAACCCTGCGTTTAATCAAATGTGTCAGGCTGTGAACGGATTCATCTTTGTAGCAAACGTTGAGACGGAAGGTATGATCGACGTTACAAATAAAAATACAAGCCACAACATATTACATACAGTGCATTAGCATATCCTTAAAGGAATAGTTCACCTCAAAGTTGAAGATGTTTAGGGAGAACGTTGATAACCAAACAACATTTGCCCCCATTGACTTCCATAGTATGGACACAAAATCCCTGAGACATTTTGAATTATTCATGACTTGAATTATTTTTTTGGGTGAACTATCCCTTTAAGAATCATTGAAAGTTGATTGAAATGTCTGAAATTGTTTTGTTTAGGAACTCATATGGCATTTTGATATATACTCTAGATTCATTAAGCATGTACAACAAAGATTGATTATTATATCAGCAGATCCTCATGGTGGATTTCTCTTTGTTATATCATGTAGGATCTGACAGAAATTGGGAGGAGCAGAGCGCTCACATCAGGATCATGTTAGACCCTGTGGTGGGTTCTGTCTCCCGGCCCATTCTGGTGCTCTCTTGTGTATCTAGAGAAGCTTCAGACAGACACAGAATTCCATGTGTGACTGTGGCCAATCATCTTCAGCTCAGCTCACTGTCTAACCCTTGGATGGTAAGAATAGCATTTGTACAAAAAGTGACACTTTCAAAATTTCCAGTTTCTCCTTCAAACTCTGTACAATAAGACCGTAAATTGCAAAGAAATGTGTACCCTACAATGTGTTTTGTCATACTGTAGGTACAGAACACAGCTGCAGAAACACTTACAGGACTACTGGATGGGATTGATTGGCTACTGGGAAACTCTGGGGTTAAACTGTAATTTATAAGACTGTACCTGCTGGATATACTATATTATTAAAAGCATATGATTGATGCTTTCAGACATAAAATAAGATACAAGACACAGTTTACACTATTACAGGTGTTTGTACCGTTGGTGGTGACAACTGTAATACAGTGGATCTGATTTTGAGTTATGAAATAGGGATGTAACGATTCCCCATGAGCCGGTTGAAAATAGATTATAATATGTTACGATTCAAGTCAGTTGAAATGTTAACTGAATCTCAATACATTTTTGAACAGCAGGTGCCGCTGTGTTAAATGCGGACATGCTGGTATTTTTTAATGTAAAAAAAGATCCAAGTCTTAGTTTGTTTGTATTATAGAAACTTCTGTATTATTCATTTTTTATTTGCTTTTGAATTTGTTTTAAAATTGCACTTGTTATTTGACATAATATATTTTATTTTAAGTAAATGTGCAGCATTTGAGAAATAATACAAGGGCAGTTGTTCATTTCTAATTGGTCTCAACTTAAATTTGTAAAAATAAGCCGTGAATAAATGTTATCGTAACATCAGTATTGTGAATCGCAACGCATCGCATCATGAGCTGAATGAATCGTTATATCCCTATTATTAAATATAGTGGATGCTTGTTTCTTATATTTTTTTCTATGCAGTATGTAGACAGTATACATGTTTGGTGTCTAAAATATGTTGCTATTAAGTTTATTGATTGTTATTGAAACTGTAAACATGAGACCATGCAGCTTCTTTTGTTATATTACTGGGTGAACCAGATGAAGTGATCTGTGATTCAGTCATTGACTGTAGTCCTACATTCAGATACTCCAAAACCGTTTTAACATAAAATCTCAACTGAATCCACATTATCCACAGGATCTTTTCTTAAAAATCATCCAGTTGAGGCCCTGTTCCCCAAACCTGCTTGGACCCAGATACTTGCTGCTTGCAGCTATATTTATACTTGATTTTTTTTCATCTGTCTGACTTCGTGTAATATAACCTATTCCATTTATTTTTTTGTCTTAAAATTGTCTTTTACTTTAAATTATATTTTGACCAGGTGCATTATAATTATGTAGCGTTGCAACATGAATATTTTTGGTATGTAATTGCATAAAATAAAATGGCATAATGCTGATAAAATGCTAATATTTAAGGTTGTCTTAATAATGCATTCCTGTCAGCATTTTTAAAAACGACCCATGAAGGGTGTTTTACCTCTTTTGTCCACAGAGAGGCAGCAGCCTCAGCTTTATTAAGAGCTTTGTTGACAACAATAAGAACACTGACCCAGCATAACCTCATCATCCTGCTGCCCGGTTTTATTCAGGGTGGAGGTCATTCACTGGCCAGTGTTCCAGAGAAATAGGTGTTGCTTTGTCTCTGTCTTCTCTTTGTTTCCGACTCCCTGTGGCCCTGTTCTCTCTTCCTCTGTTTATTAAAGTGAAAACCAGTCTATGCTTGTGGCATTTCACAGAGTAATACGCTAAACTAAAGCAATTAAAACTAATCCTACCATTCAGATGCACTAAAGGCCACACTTTGACTGAGCATGTGCTACGTCAAAAAAAAAGTATAGCTACATGATTCTGCCACTCTGGGAACTGAAGAAATTAGTTTCATAAGATGCTTTTTTCTCTTAAAAGGTTTGACAGGTACTTCACTTTATATAAAAAGGTGAGTCATTTCCGGCACTATATGGTCTTATTTGTCCAAGACCCATTAAGTAAAAAATTAGTAATAATCTGTCTTTCCTTGGTGGAACATGCGAGATGTTTCTCTTGCAGTCTCTTTTATTATTATTCACCCAAAATGACTAAAGCAAAAATCTATGTTTAAAAAAAAACACTGTTTTAAAATGAAATTGTAATTGCTCTAATTTGGATGCATTAAATCTAATCTGAAAGGTAGAAATGACTGTCTGCTCTGTGGTGAAACTTGACAAAATGGAGATTTGTGTTGTTTTCCTCAACATGCCTTTCTCTCGTCTCTCTCACTCGTGCCATGATTTTGTGTAGCGAGACAAACTGTGCATTGTCTTTAACCAGCTTGAAGAATGACAAGAATGAAATTTGGATTTGATTTCTGATGATTTTCTTGGTTTGCATTGATTATTCGCAAATCAAATGATTTCAGGGAAACACTGACTAAATAATGTATACGTAAATCTCCAAACCTAGTAGGTTTTTATTTATTGCAATATGAATTGATGCATACATTTACAGAATCTATGTTATACCTTTCTTATACAAACAAATAGCCTGAATGTTCTACTTTAAAGGATTAAAATTAGATTAACTTATATTTATTCTTATCTTTACATCAGTGTTCTTTAAATGATTTCCTTATGTCAAAACAGTTTGTATCAACATTGTGTGCTCAGGTGCGGCTTAGAAATACACCATCTCTGACAAATATTTCATCAGAGGGAGGTTAAGAAAAAAATAATCAAACATGTTCAATCACACAAAATTACCAGAGTGGAAGATGTTGCATGTGGACATAAAATGGTGCACTCTATTTCATTTGGTAATGGATGTAGAAGAAAATGTCCATGGTGGACTTTTCTGGAGGGTTTTGATATCACATGGTGAAATACAGGATTACATAGTCTGGCCATTTAGGAAAAACAACCAAACAAATTACATTTGTGCATTCAATTTGATGTAGGTCTATATCGTGTTTGCAGTTCAGCATAGATTCAATGCATCTCAGACAGAGGTGCAGAGATAAAGAGGCGGGTCATAGATATAGCGTGACTAACATATCAGTAGTTGTGATAGTATGTGTTGTTTATTCAGATTTTCCACATTGACATAGGGGGTCAGAGCATACCTGCTGTTTTTCAAAACATTTCTTTGATAATGTGCCAATAATCTGTCACACGTTGTTATACCAAGTGTAAATAGCTGCTTTTCTGTAACAGCTGTTGTTTTTTGTCTTTATATACAAACTAACATATTCACTGAATCATTTCCTCCAAACAAAGATAAAGCATTCACCCACAGGCCTGAATTTCAGCTATATAGGTCTCTACATAGATTTTTGTGCCAGGCGTCTCACGCCTGTTACATATCATGAATTATGGACACAGTGCAATCTGATTAATATCTTTTTTATGCATCTGGCCCTGTTTCTTCCACCTTCCCCACACTTTGCAATTCTTTTCCAATTAAAACTAAATATCTTATTTGTATTCATTGTCGTTAACCTCCATTAAGATCACCCATGCGCTCGGAAATATGAGGAAAACATGTAATTTGCACACTGTATTAAAATTGTGACGAAGACAGAGATGATAATTGCTTTGTTTTTTACTCGCCCACTGCAACTGTCTGCAGGTGGGTACAAACATCTCTTTTGAGTTCACAAGGGCCACGTGCTGATGTACATGTACGGCGAGGTGATTCGCACCACTGCTCATATAATTATCCGCATTTCATTATAGTTATAAGTTATACATGTCATTTGCATAGCTGTCTATGGAGAGGGTGGCTGCTTATGTGACAACTGCATACTGGTCATATTGCATATGAAAATTCTCATCTTAAAGGGATAGTTCACCCAAAATTGAAAATTCTGTCGTTAATTACTCAACCTCAGGTTGTTCCAAACCTGTATAAATGTCTTTGTTCTGTTAAATATATTTGTAAGAATGTTAGCAACTGAGATTTCTGGGGCACCATTGACTACCATTGGTTGTCAAATGTCATGAACTCGGGTGAGGTGAGAGACAAAGGACCCAAGTGCAGACAGGGACGTAAGGGGTTAACAAGACTTTTAATAAATAATTAACAAAACTCAAAACAAAGACCCACGTGGGGGTAAACATAACAAAACAAGAACAAGATTAACTAAACTGACAAGACTAAACTAATAACACAACGAATAGGAACACTACAAACTAGACTAACTAACAAGACAAGAACTCACCCACACGACACAGTGCAACATAACAGAACAATGATCTGACACCAGACAGAGAACACAGGGGCATTAAATAGAGGGACAAATCAAAGGGGAACAGGTGTGGGGCATGAACTAATAAACAACCAATAACGAGAGATACAAAAGGGCGGGAACACAGACAAGGACCGAAGAGAGTATCGAAGGCCGACAGGGTCAAAATGACTCTCTCCACACATAACAAGGGATCCTGCCGTGATTCTACCACAAGATCAAGAAAGACATGACACGACGAGCCAGAATCACGACAGTCAAAGGTGCCACAGAACTGTTTGTTTTTCTAAATTCTTTAAAATATTTTTTACTACAGTAGTCAACGGTGCCCCAGAAATCTCAGTTGCTAACATTCTTACAAATAATTTTCTTTATGTTCAACCAAATAAAGAAGTTTATACAGGTTTGGAAAAACTTGAGGGCGAGTATTTCATGACAGAATTTTCATTTTTGGGTGAACTGTTCCTTTAACTAAAAATATCAAATAACTGTTTCACGTCTATATTTTGACTGTGGTTGGCCTAGTCTGGTTTATTTGTACTCTGCGGCTATAATTTCAAGAAGCAGATTTTTACATCCCAAAAAGTTCAATAGTGTATCATGTATTTTTTTGTAAACAGCAATTCGATCTGTTGAATGTGGATGGAACAAACATTCTGTCTCTATTCCTGTCCAATAAGCTGACATTTCCCTTTTCTCTTCACACCTTACTGTCGTTTAAATTACGCATCAGTTTATACAAACGTTGTTATCTTAATGCCTCAGGGGACTTAAATCTGGAGCTGTGTCCAACCAGCCGACAGCCTGTGCACAACAGTCTTCCTAATCCAATTGAAGCTTGGTTGGTGTGACACCAACAAAGTGAATTACGGTTTATTTGTAGACAGAAAAGGCCACTTTTATTTTTTTAAAGAAATAGCTGAAACTTTATATGTATTCTCATTTATAAGGCATGTATTTTTAGTTCATTTCACTTTTTCTACTTTTTCAAATTTAAGCAGCTCAGTTTTTTACAGTGAAGGTTACATCCAAGTTCTTTACTCTTCATATCTGCAAGAAAAAGTTGTTGCTGAAATGATGATAACATGAACTTGGGCGAGATATGCACAGTATACTCTATGTGCATGTATGTTGTATTTAAGGGTTCAAAACGTTAAGGGTGTGACCGTGACCCTGACTTAAAATCAATTAACAACAACAAATATGTTGGACAAACATGTGATGCACATTTTTGAGATAAACAATGAAGGCAAGGACAACAGTTGCTCTATTAAAAGTGTGCTAGGAGAGGCGTTGTGGATATTGGCGTCTTATCCAAGCGCTTTGTTCACATGCCACATTCACTTAGTGTGAAGTTACTGTTTTTCCACTTCCATTCACTTCAGCACTAGGGAGCTTTCAATGTGCTGTTCTCTGTTGTGGCCTCTTTTAATGGACCACCCCTCTACGATCTGATCAAAATTCACAACAGTACCCCACTTGAGTGTTCTTTGATGTAAATTAAACTAAAGTAAATCATTACAACATAATGTTTGTTTTTTCTCCCAAAAGCTATAGAAACCATGCATTTATATTGTACACATTGAACCTCCACAGTAGGCATGAGGTCTTTCAAAAATAGCCGCACAGCATGTTGACACTGATTCATCATATTTGAGGCACGAGTGTCAGTAATAAAAGATGCTTGCTTTAATTTAGTACTTAACATTTCACAACCCTTTCGAAACATAATTAAGTCAGAAGTGGAAATTTATTGGGGAGGTCTGATTTAATTATACCCAAACTGAGCGTGTAAGTTCTTTCAATGTCGGAGAAACAGGTCAACTTGTGTGTCATTCAGCTGAAGTTGAAGACAGATGCAAATTATAAACACATTACAGGCCATAAACCAGATTTGCCATATTTAAAGCATTAAAATATTCCAAGATATATAAATCAAGATTAGTGTTATGCCAAGATGAACACTAGAATATTTTATTTCATAAAGTTAAAAAAATAGATTTATATAATACACTGGTCTATAAAACCTTTAAAAAGATCAATAAGCGATTAACATCAGATCAGATTTTAGACTGGTCAGCAGATGGTTTTAGATGAATGTCACTTTACATTAAAGATCGCGTATCGCAGGCAGTTTCTGCCAATCTCATATTAATCTTGAGTGCCTATACAGTAGTATTCCATACGTCGTATCTTCGAAGAGTATTTAGTTTGATCAAATTTATAAAAGAGAGATACAGCTGTACGATTATTTACGGAAAAATACGAGCTGCTAGAGGTGGTACTAGTGGGGAGAGTGGGTAAGGTCAGAACTACAGCACGAGCAAGCAACACATCATCACATTAATCCCTTCGTGTTTTGTACATGCACTCAAAAAAAAAGATTTTTGCTCCTTGTCCACAACTTTTGGAAAATTGTTTTTTTTGAGTGTGCACATACACGCCGATTGCCAAAAAAACCCACAGACGTATGACTTAGTTTGACTTACCGCGTGCAGTTCATGTCCGGCATCTTTTAGCACTGGGACCGCGCCATCGAGAGTTTCAAACGATCTCCAAATCCAGCCTCATATCCACCGTTTATATAACATCCATCACTGAAATGCCGTGAACAAACAGACACCTAAACTTCACTATCGCAAGAGTAACGCGCTGCAGCGCAGCCCATCTTGACGCAGCGCAGATAATCTTTTTTTTTATTTTTTATCAATGCTCGTAAAACAATACAAAAACAACATGTTTACAATAAACTCTTTATTTCGCCTTGCCGTGCTTTTCCGGAAGAATGGCCAATAAAAGGAATAAAAATCGTGATAAAATGACGTGATAAAAAACGTTCCGAATCAAGTTGAAGTGCTCTGGGCTGTAAGTACAGAAATACTAAGTCAACTCGTTTTTTAACAAATTGACCATGTTACGCATGAGAAAGCCAGCACGTCTAATAGTGTAAAGAAGTCAGAATGCATGACATAGCATGATACTCGATATTTAAAGCAATTGCTATTTGAATCAATTGTCATTCATTAGAATCATGTCTAGTCAAAGGCAGCTTATCATTTTAAATGACATATGAGAAAATGTGACTTGTCTAAAACAAATAACAAAACTGTCCACAATTAACAAAAAAGTTCTAACCATATGCTTCACGAATGTTTCGGATGTGCACACTTCACCTCGCAGCTCGCGCCAGGACCTGAATATCTGTCGGCAGGGGGCGCGAGCCCATGACACTGATCGAGTCCAGTGAACGTGAATCTGGAGACATGCACTACTGCGCAGTCAACGTGAGACCCTTCAGGATCAGCGCTGTACCCCCCACCCCCTCCAAATCCAGTCAACACTTCCCAGCGCGTTATATCTGAAAACCCCGCAACACTTCACGCATTGAGCGGTATTTCCGAAACAATGTTAGGGTGGTTTTTGAGGGTCACCCTGCCACGTTTTTGCATCGTTTTCAACGGGGGAGAATAACGAGAGACCCACGCGTCTGTTGATCCGGATGAACAAACTCTTGTAAAGTAAACTCGCACCAGATTTGTGCCGCGGACAACTTCTGTGAGACCGAGTGAGTTTCGCTGATTTCTTCTTAATATCTCATGCATGCTATGCTTTTAAAATGATGATTTTGAGTGTTGTAGATGGACTGGACTGGACGTTGGTTTAAAGTGGTATGACAAGCCTGTAGCACTGGACGGACAAACAGTAACGCAAACACGTTTTACGTGTTTTGTTTAGAAAGTTTGATAAAAGATCATCGTTTTCTGTTCAACTCAAATTCCTGTAGTGCTGTTCAACTTTGGTCCGCAGTCAAGTGTACCTGAGGCAGAAATATAGTGGAGCAAATGTAGCGCACTTTAATTTCTCAATATGTTTTAAAGGGGCCTCACATGGGCTCGTTTATGGGTTTATTAGCTGGGAAAACGTTTTAAAGGTTTGTTTAAACCAAGACTAGAATAACAGAATGGAAATTAAGGTATACATTTACTGTTTATCCCCGATATAATGCAAAGCTGGATTTATTCACATGGCGCCAGTGTTGCAGATGTCTGATGAAGGTTTAATACTTTGTAACGATACTTGAAGGTGCTTCAGGTGTATTTAAAGCACACTTTAGATGTTTTACAAGCTGAAGCAGCTAGCGTCTTTTACTATTTTAGAGTAATCACATTCATTCTTTATTTTTCACTTATTTTAATAGTTAAAGTTTCTTTTTAATTAAACGGAAGACATTGTAATATGTCATTGTGCTAAGGTGCAGCTACATGATGTAACAGAAAATATTTTGAAAACACTTTACAATCATTTTAATTACCATCTAAATTAGGCTGTTTACGTCCTAACTGATCAGTTCATGTACAGTACAGTTGAATAATGAGGTAATTGCAGCCTTTACAAGTGGTAACGGCTTTTTCAGACTGAAAAGCTTCATTGAATGAAGCTGCAAAATCCACTAAACATACTTGTCATTACCTGTGCGATTCATATTGAACAAAGAGATACAAATGGATTGCATACAGAATATCTCATGTAGGCATGTTTTGTAGCCACACCTTTACTTTAAAGAGAAGCTTCAACAGGATAGTCTTATTCAAATGCAGTCTTATTCAAAAGTCTTGGAATAACAAAGAAACAACAGTGGGACAGATTTGTTGAAGTTCCTTAAACACTGAAATATATTTAAAGATTTGTCTTTATCTAAAGTTTGAAGATCTGCTGCTTTTTTTGTTACAGCCCATGAGTGATAGACTGATATATCGCAGTGACAAATGGATTTTTTTTTACAAATGGATGATTTTTTGTTGGCTGCCATAATGTCATGTGTGGACCTTTTCATGTGTTCTAATCTGTTAATAACTATATGTAATACACAATAATTGTTCATTTACGTTCACCAATTTTCTGTATGTCTCTCATTTACTCATTAAATTGCATTTGTGTTAGTCTGCCCGTCAGGGTTTTTCCTGCATTGAGAAATAGGAGGCGGCCGCCTCCATCTAATGTCGTGCCGCCTCAGGCTCTCGCCCAAATTATGTTGTGAGTCTTCACAAGAAATGCTGCGTGCATTTAACAGACTGTCATTTGTAACTGAAGTTGCGACCTTACGCCACAGTGGAGGTGCTTTTTCGTTATCAGCACACCGAGGCGCTAAAAAGAGTTCCAGAACAAGAGCCAGCCTGTGTTTCACGGCTGTTTGTTTTGCATCCAAGTATGTTTAATTTCTTGATATTTTTTAAATGAACATGATGTACATCATTGTAATGTCTTTAGCTGTGCAGTTGGATCGTTGAATCAGCGTATATGTATGAACGCACATTGCGTTCAGAACGACTCGCACACAATCATTTGAACCGATTCATTTAAACTATTGAATTTTTCAGTCACTAGCGAACATAAGAGATCTTTGAGTCATTTAAAGTGAACCACAGAGAATGCAAGATGTGAATGAGCTTTGCTCAGAAAGACTGTTTAATTCAGTTGGCTATTGTGGGCTGAAAAGTTAGTTGAAAATGATAAAAAAGCTTTATTTGATGAAAAAAATCAGTTTAGTTGAATCAAAGTAATGTTTTATATAACTTAATAATTGTCATTTTTATCTAATTTTATTAGAAGTTTTAATATGTCAAACTCAAAGTCACTTTGGTTAAGTCACTTAAAGGTACGGTAGGCGTGTGTGTGTGTAAAAGATCAGTATAGCACCACCTCCGCCTCATTTTGAGCCAGGAAAAACCCTGCCCGTCCAAAAAAAGTCACCACCTGGGCAGTGCTATGATTGGAGTTGCTGCAGTTGGTCAGGTCTAGGTTCAGCAACGTTATGTGCCCAAAGAATGATGTCAGCTGACTACCGGAATATACTGAATGACCGGGTTATTCCATAAATGGATTTTTTCTTCCCTGATGGCACGGGCATATTCCAAGATGACAATGCCAGGATTCATAGGGCTCAAATTGTGAAAAAGTGGTTCAAGGAGCATGAGACATCATTTTCACACATTGATTTGCCACCACAAAGTCCAGACCTTAACCCCATTGAGGATCTTTGGAGGAACTTTCCACAGCGGTCTGACTCTCCCATCATCGATACAAGATCTTGGCGAACAATTAATGCCACTCTAGATGGGAATAAATGTTGTGACATTGCAGAAGCTTATCGAAACGATGCCACGGTGAAAGCTTGCCGTAATCAAAGCTAAAATCGGTCCAACGAAATATTAGAGTGTGTGAATTTTTTGGAAGGGCAGTGTACAGTATATCGGCCACAGTGCACAGTGCATCGGCCATTAAAAAACCCATATCGGTCGACCACTACAGCCTATTTGCCAACTTGAAAAGATCCCCAATGACAAGGTTTGTCCTTGTGGAAAAGATTGCAGGTTGTACAGTTTTTCTTCTCAACGCACAGCATGCACAAAGCAACTTATGTTAAACTACGTTAGTTAGTTTTCTTTTGCAAAATATGGACATGCTTTTGCTTAAGAGTTTTTAAAACAGACATTAAACATTTAAAGGTACTTAGGAGTCCAGTTGATGTTTCTCACTTGCTAATTTTAAAATGTGTTTCTCCGTTACTGACCCTGATATTCTTTACCGTTTCAATTCATTATGTTTCAAAAACATTGTTACCATCAGCAGATTGATATATTTCCTCCAGTTCAATATTTGTCTGGAATTAAATATGGTCTGGTTTGAGGGTAATTGCTTCTTGTCAAGCATTGAATGTACACAAATGGAAATTAGAATATGGGGAATTTCAGAATGGGGTTTCGCAAGATGGCTTCTGGAATATTTAAATGTTATTATATGCAAACCATATGGCTTGGAATGAAAAACGGCTAGACATTTGCAGACCTTTAAAACACAGACAGGTTTGCAGTACTTTCTCCATGAACTTGCATGACCTCGGTTTACAACAAGTACAGCAAGAGCGATTCCTCTCTTGTCCTCCCATCCTCTCTCTCTCCTTCTTGTTAAGTGTTAGTATCGTAAAATCATTCCTACCAGCACACAAACACACACGCTCCAGCAGCATGCTCTGCGACCCAGACTTTTCCACTGCCCTTGTGAAATAGGAGCTGGGAAGATGATCGGGCCTCACCAGCCAGAACTTGAATGCCATAAGGAAGCACACAGAGAACCAGGACAGTTCATACATCAAGGATTTAAAATCCTCATTCAAGCGAGTGAATAGCTATAACCCTGCTTCACCAGAATGACCACACCTTTGGCCCATCTCTGTATTGGACGTTCAATTTTTATGGATTTTTTTGAGCACATGGAGACACTGATGTATAATAGCTTACACAAGGGTCTGCGCTTGTTTCAACAACAGATTATTGACTTGCTTGTGCAACTGCCGTTGTTGAATGTCAACTTTGAACCTTGCATATCAGCTTCCTCGGCAGACTGAATAGATCGTGATATAAGGTTGGATCCTGTCTCAAAGATCCAAGTCAAACGATCCACAGCTTTCTGTGGCAATGCACTTATTACACTATGAATTATGCTGGCGTTACCTGGACCAGCCAATTACGAGATGCTTTCATGAATATGATTTTATGTTTGAAAATAAATATGGACTGATTGACCATTTAATACTTATTAGATGCCCTGTCAGGGTAGGAATAACCCAATTGTTATCTGTATGTTTTAACATCTTGCTGCTGTTTTAAAAAGCAGTCAAAATAAGTTAAACCTATTCTTAAAGCCACAATATGGAAGAATTTTGTTATGAAATATCCAAAAATCACTTGCACAGTGTGATAAATTTCATGCAGTTGTGTACTTACATTATCCCAAATGTTCCCAAGAATGTGCAAATCCAGAGAAATTCCTATTTAAAATAATGGCCCGTCCCTTGTCTCCCTTGTATTTGTCGCATATCAGTGACTTAATATCCGGTGCTCCGCACTACCCTCAGTTTCCGGTTGTAGAAACTATGGTATTTGCAAATGCGGAAGTGGTTATACAGCATCTGGGACGCAGCATCTGTTGTTCTGTTATTATGGATGACGATTACTCTTTGGCGAGTAAAGGAAACACAAAAAAGCGTAAATGTAGGCCAAATGAGGCAAGCAGGCTTATGGACAAACGAAGAAATAAAACAAGGATTAATATCGGCATGGTGTTTTCTAAATGGAGAGAGCTTCGCGACCAACTTGGACTCGACAGAGACTCCACTCTCGCATGTGTTTTAATAGACAGGTAAGCAAATATTTTTTTATTGTACATGAAATACTCATGCACAAATTATTTGAATAGTTATGAATGCAGTTACCCTATAAAATACAGTATATGTCGCACAAAAATATGTAGCCAGTAACATTACTTGTAAATACTGTGGGTTCGTTCAAATTTACTTTCTAAATGACGACTATATGAATGTTTTAAACACGTAAAACTGTGTAGCATTACGCTACCAAATCAATTGACAAAGTCCAATATCAGTCGCGGGCTAGCGTAGCTTTACATTCCACGTTTCTTGCCAGCTAATTCATTAGGATGACATAAAATAAAATTAATTAATTAATTACCTCATCCGTGAACATGAAGGGCGATCTCCATACGCCTCTGGATGGTGAAAACGACATGTCCCATAATTCCACTCTCCTACATAACGTCATTTAGCTTCGCCTTTTGTTGTTGTTTCGAAAGTACGCCATCTAGCGGTCCAAATATTCCATATTGTGGCTTTAATGTCCTACAAGATTTGTGTTACATTTTGAACACATTCAATTATTTTTGCATTATTTATTTTTATTCTCAGTTCTCACTGTAAGCTCAATGTGTATCTTGCAGACATTGAGATTGGATTTTTTTTACTGTGGACAAGTATTTCCCCTTAGTACAGCCAACATGCAGTAAGACGAAATAGTCTATAATAGTCTATTTTATTGTGTGCGTTTTGCTTTGCAATGTTTTTAATGTGGTATAAGTTTATTTACATAGGAATCACAAAATTTAGAATTTGACCAGAGTACAGCTGAATGTACATTTTGTCTGTTTATCTTTGGCAAAACCAAACTCACCCCAGAGAATCGTTGACTTTGGCTGACTGGACTCAAACCACAGCTCAACCAAATTCTACATTGAGACCAGAGCTAACAAATGTAAGACAGTATTGGCCTAAACTATCTGAAATCACTGGAAACAATGTAGCATTGTATCAATGTTACATTTTATCAAATGTCTTATAGCGTTCTTGTAAAATTTTCAACACAACAGTTAACAAAAGGCAGCATATAAATTCTGCGTAATTGATGCTCATATATGTTTTACATCACAGAAGTCAGGAAGACTGTGCTCAAAAAACTGGAAGAAGATTCAGATTCAGTCTCCACTTGATTGTCTGAGGGTGAATACAAAGTTGCTTAGCAGGTGTTACACTAAAAAGAAAGTCACTGAGGTTTTGAACGACATACAAGTGAATAAATGATGACAGAATTTTTATTTTTCGGTGAAGGTGAAGTACAATGAATTAATTATTACAGAGCAGTTTTCAAGAGTGACAAGTCTTAAAGTGACAGTTCACCCAAAAATGAAAATTCTCTCATCATTTACCCTCCCTCAAGTTGGTCCAAACCTGTATACATTTCGTTGTTGTCCTAAACAAAAAGAAAGATATTTTGAAGAACGTTTGTAAGCAAACAGTTCTGGGGCACTACTGACTATCATAGTAGGGAAAAAACCTACTATGGTAGTCAATGGTGCCCCAGGACTGTTTAGTTTCCTACACTTTCCAAAATATCTTCTTTTGTGTTCAACAGAACAAAGAATTTTATACAGTGTTGGAACAACTAGAGAGTAAATAAATCATGACAGAATTCAAATTTTTGGGTGAACTATACCTTTAAAGATTTATTCTTATTCGACATACATAGTTGAGCGTGACTCCGAGTATTTATTGGTTCAGAGACCAGCAAGGTTGAAATTATAAACTGTCATACAAGGATTAGTCACTGATAAATCTGGATGTTATCAATTCAGTTTTGGATGTTAGCCCAATGTGAATGATACTTTACCCTCACACTTGTTAGCCTTGTGAACCTAGTAGTTCCTTTAGTAATGCCTACAAGCAGTCAGCAGCATTTAGAAGTTGTTTTGATTGTCATTTTTGTGACCAAGATTACATAAAAGGTAGCAAAACCAGATCCCTTCAAGCACATCCCTCATGGTTGCATCGGATTATCATTTAAACACTGACTGCGACAAACATTTTACTGAATATTTCATATAATATTTTACAGAGGAACTAAGTTGCACTATAGACCAAATGCCCTAAACCAGCGGTTCTCAACTCTGGCCCGCGGGATCCATTTTTATGCCGAGTTTAGCCCCAACTCTGATATAAAACACCTGAACAAGCTAATCAACGTCTCCAGGCATAGGCGTGTTCAACTTAATGTGGCGCTGAGCAAATCGGCGTATGACATTAAAGTACCGTGAGAGCGATTCAAGTGCTGAATGCTCCGTGAGCTTTTGAATCAGTCTCGCGGTACTTTAGTGAGATACGCTACGCTGCGCCATGCCGCGTTAAGTTGAATGTGCCTATTCCTGGAGACGTTGATTAGCTTGTTCAGGTGTGTTGTATCTGACTACTGTTTAGAAAACATGTAACTGTCCCTTTAAGTTAAATCCCTTAAAGTTTAAGAGTGACATGTTACTTTAACACGTTTCTAAAATGCATTCCTGAATGCATAAATGTTAAATATTGTTCATGATGCGCCGTGATGTCAACAGAATATTTTAGAGGTTAGAGAGGAGCTGTTTAACATTTTCTTTACATTGGCAAACAAATAGCATGCGCTGCTGTAGCAAATCTGCATGTGCTCTACAGGAGCGGGAAATTCTTTCATCCAATGAGAGTCAAGGAATTTCCACTCCTTCTCACAGCTATCTAGACAATCAGGTCTTCTGTGTTGAATGACTGGCCCCTCGAAATCCCTCGTGGGGTGGGAACCTTCTTACAGTCAAGGCCTTCCCATATACTACAGCAGAGAAGCTCAGTTTGTACATGCCACATTAAAAACAAGAGTTAAACAGAATTGCGTATTTTCTGTTTCTGTTATTCTATTTGCATATGTCATGTAAAAAAACAAAGGGGTGTTGGATTGTTCGAAAACACTATACGTTTTCGAGCTTCGTTTTACCCCCAAACGCAGAACGAAAGCGCAATTCGCCTGGACTATGCCGAGCCCTTTATGGTGTTACTGTAACATTCATCTCGAGAAATCTAATCACAAGTTGTCAAGAGCGATAGACCATCATCGGAATTTGTCATAGTAAATCTGTGACCACTTGGACTTGATTCACTACGTACGGTAGCCTTCATCATTCACTAAGTCACTGTATCTATTTTCACAGGGTCTGGGGCTGTTAATGCACAGTAGCCACATTTTACTTTCCCAGCCCGAAGCTACACAATCGTGATTCTCTCATTACTAGTGACAACAGAACAGATAGCAATGTTTGGACAAGCTGTCAGTCTGGGTGTGCTTTGTGTAGCAGCATTCAAGGGCAGAATACTACTTGACTCTAGAGTTCTTGACCAACGGTAGGGAGAAGGGATGGAAAGTGTTCAGTATAAGTGTAACCATAAACAGCGTTGTAGTCACATGCATTTTGTTAATTCGCTTCGATGGTGAGGTTAAAGTTACAGGTCAAGCATGACAAAAGCATGACAAAACCAGGTTTCAGCTTTGAAACCAAACCATAGTCTAGAACTCATCATTAATCAAACTGAATCTATAAACGCACAACACAGTCCATTCCAGATACTTTTTGTTAAAATTACTACAAGTGTGAGGTTAAATATTTGGTGCACATTTATAATATTGCTCTTGTGTTTTTTTTTACCTTTATAAGATGTCTATTTGGCCGTCTACATAAATCTATGTATGAAATTGAAATCGTCAGACTTGATACACCGGTCACCTGTCTCATAGCTTAATGATTTGTGGTGTGACAAAGCAAAAATAGAATGAGCTGATTATTTTTAGCTCAGCTCTTGAGAGCTTGAAACAACCTGTTTATTCCACTTGGTTTAGAAAGTACTTTGTCACAATGTCATTTCAGACAAATCTTTTTTTTTAAAGATTTTTAAATGAAACTTAAAATTGTCAAGGGAATGCAGTAAAGCTGACAAAGCAAAAAAAGCATTCGGCAGAATAAAGTGAATGGTGGTTTATGCATGGCAGCCTGTCAACAGTGTTTCTGTAACACATCTTGCATTCATATAAATTCTATTTATCCAGTTTAAATTATTCATTCTGTATGCGATGATGTCTCGTTGAAACAGCACAAGCGTTTGACATTTTGATTGTGAAGCTGAATTCAGGCAGTCTAATGAAATTTTATAATGGAAATAATAGTTTAGCAGAAAAGCCTGGAGCAGTGCAGATCTTCAGAGGAACAGAAAGACTGAGTCGTTTCCAAGTGAGCATAACAAATGAAGTGATAAATATAGTGTTTTTTAAGGAAAGATAACTATAAAAAGGTATTAAAATGCTCAGCTGCATATAATGTAAATTATGTATTTTTATTTATTTATTTTTTGCAGTAGACAGGTCAGGTTTTAATCACAGCCTGAATGCCAGTGAAGAATAAGAGTGTACACCCAATAGAGTGCCGCAGAGATGAGATGACATATTTTTGTGTGCAAACCCCGGAAGCGAGTTAGCATTTTTATGCTGCATTCCCACCAAACGCGAATGAAGCGTTAAGCGCGAGTGATTTACATGTTAAGTCAATGCAAAGACGCCATAGACATCCTGCGGCGCGTAACACGCGAATGAGGCGTGTAACGCGTGATTCGTGCGAGTTGAAAAATCTGAACTTTGGCGAAAATTCGCGCCGCGTTAACCAATCAGGAGCTTGCTCTAGTAGTGACGTGATTATGACGTAGCGAGCGGAGGCAGAAATCCGAAAAAAGGATCTTGCTTGGAAGAAAGTGAGTGAGCAGGTCGGACAATCTGGTAAGTTGTAAAAAATTATCCTTACTCAATTTGAGCTATATATATATATATATATACACGAGACTGGAGCCGCCTGGCAGAAGCCCCTCCCATGACGCGAATTCGCGTCTGTTGTGAAGTGAATTTCACGCGCGAATGACGCGAGTAAACTCAAAATGTTCAAGCGTCCAACTACGCGGGAATAGCGCGATTTATGGGAACGCTCTATAAGACTTCCAGTTCCATCACCCTAAAGTCTTTGGGTTTTTTTGAATGGGTTTTTGATAAATCGCCTGAAAAAGGTGACTAACAAAAACCTCTAAATATTTACATAAAACACACCAGTTATTACCCCCTTGTGATTTTTTAAACCTTTATTGTGTCTTTAAAAAGGCGGTTGCTAACAAGTTGCTAAAAGCAACTACTTCCTTTGGTGGGGACGTTAGACGTCATCGGGCATATAAAGCTCACAAATAATGCAACATGTGCACAAATGTGTAAAATCATTGTTGGGGATTCATTCACAGAGTAATTACTTATCAGGGAACACGTTTTTAATAAAGTTTGAGAAAGTTGTTCTCAGAAACAAGCAGAAGGATCCTCATAACAGCATGCTTAAAATGAACCCACGGGTAATGACAAACCATCTCGTGTCTGAGAGTAATGAGCATTGCTGGGGTTGTGTCTGGATGTTAATTGTCTGGTGTCAGTATAGGGTTTCACAAAGACCAACAAAAAATGAATGTTGGTCACAGCCAATGCGTTTGGCATGGAGGAGTGAAATGGACTAGATTAATTGGCTGAGATGACCCTGGGGTCTGTGGATTTCAGCTTGGTAATTCGAAGAGAAGTGTCATCTATGAGATAATTTTTCTGTTTTCTTTTGCGGCACAGGGATATGGCAGAGGCTATGGCTCACACGCTCTCTCTCAGTCTGCTGTACCTGGGCTTGCTGTGTGGGAACGTGTCTACACGAGGGTCCGAGCTGTTTGCACCAGGTACCGTATTCATCACAACATTTCACATCACAGACAGGGTTAATGTTGCTCACCTGTGCTATCTATCCTCATTTTATTAACCACAGCTGTCCCCCATGGCCCCCTTTAATATATTTTTTTTTTTTTGAAGAAAGAAATTTATTGAGTAAGCAGAATTTTATTTGTTATAAACAGTGTTGGGGGTAACGCGTTACAAGTAGGGGTCGACAGATTATCGAACTGGCCGATTATCGACGTCTATATTAAGCTTTTTTTCGATTATCGACATCGGTAAAGGAATTTAATTTTGAAATGCGCTATTTGGCTCTGATGCAGCCAAGTATTTAGTGAGAGCCATCGGAACACGGCACTCTAGTCTGTTGCCTAGAGTAATGCCCACCCACTGCCCATCTGATTTGTTGGGAGTCACAAGTCCGGCCAATCAACGCGGGAGGCTGAAGGCACTGGAAGGATTGGACTTACTCGTACTGAAAGCATTTGCTAGTTCGAGCTGCTTCAGTGATCGCGCATCAGTTGACGGAATAGGCATTTGAACATTATTTTAAGTCATGCCAATCACAAACCATTTTAAAGCATCATGTACTCGCGTGCTTTCAAAAGACGATCTTCAGTCAATGCATTCAGGAAATGCACGCGCAAACGGGACACAGCTGTCACTCAAACTGCTTGCAACAAGTGTCAGATTGAGTTATTTTCGCATTGAGTTCATATTTCACATGATCCGCGCAAGCCCCAAACAATGGCACAACAAAACAGCAATAATCTTCATTAAATATGTTGATTTAACTATTGTTTGTTTATTTCCTTACTGTTTACCATGGTGTTGCTATAGTAAACGTGTAGTAACCATGGTTTTTGGGCAAAGTTTTTGTCAAAGCTCTTGTTATTCTTAATTTTGAACATATTTTTCATTTTTACACCTGACATATATATCGGTTTAAAATACCGGTTATCGGTCTACTTGACCTGTAATAATCTATATCGACATCGACAAGGCATATCGGTCGACCTCTAACGTGCCTTACGTAATCAGAGTACTTTTTAAGTAACGAGTAATGTAACGCAGTTACTTTATAAATTTACATATCAATACTTGAGTTACTTTGTTTTTCAAGTAACTCAAGTTACTTTTCAGTCTAATCATTGATTATATGAACATTTTTTAAACTGCAGAAGTGAAATTCTGAATTAAAAGTAGTGTAGACATGACCGCTCATGCTTGCACAGAAACAGCCGCTAGTCAGACATAGGCAATGTTGCCGTGTCTGCAGTGCTGCAGTGTTCCGGCTTCGTTTTTGTTAAGCAAATCTGGCAACCCTTGACGCAGCGATGGGAGGCCAGAGCTCAGATGCGGAGCTATAGAGCAGTGGTTCTCAAACTGAGGGGCCCCAAGATGGATCTAGGGGGGCGACATATATTGTGGCATTTTATGAAACATAGAAATTTATCATAGATTTTATGCAATCAAACATCAGAAAAATGACACCACCAACCAAAAGAATTGAGGTTTCAGCATTGTATAACTGAATGTGTCTTTATATGGGGGGCCGCAAAGCGATGCACTTAACACAAAGGGGGCCTTACAACGAAAAAGTTTGAGAACCACTGCTATAGAGGGTATGCATTGACGTCACTTTCCCACGGGAACACGCTCCCTTGAGTGGTAAAACTAAGGCAAAATGGCTGCATTCAATAGGAGGAACAAAAACCGCGACTAAAACACGCAATTATTTGCTGAAACTACAAGCAGCTGGACTCGACGGTGATCCTTACGACTACCTTATGACTTACAAAGGAATCAGGTGTTCTTAGACACTCAAATGTTGCGCGGAATTGCGTTTCCTGATATTGTAACCATTCATTTTGCCCAGTGTTTTACCACTCAAGCAGGCGCGTTTTGGCGTGTTCACGTGGGAAAGTGACGACACGTGCATATACCCTCTATAGTGTGGCCGCACTCGCCACCATGGACAAAATACCTGCAAATGCCGGTCATGCTCAATAGATAACTTTCAGATCGTGAAATTAGCGCGAATCACGAGTCGCAACAACAATCAATTGTCCTGCAAATGCCGATCATGTTTGGAATATAACTTTCAGATCGCAAAATTACCAAAATCATGACACGCAACAGCAATCAATGGTCTCATGTCTCGTGAATGTAAACAAGCTGTGTTCGACTGTTTGTGGTGCTCCACGCACAGACAGATCTGCAGATTTAAATGGGCATGGTCTCTGTTATAAGAAGGGTTGGGGAGTAGGCGGAGCATGGGAGAAAGAGAGGAAACAACTGTCACCTGTTAGTCTCCTCACCAAATACCAGCATATATACTACATACAGAGGTGGACGAAGTACACAACTTCCTTACTTGAGTGAAAGTACAGATACTACTGGTCAAATATTACTCCACTACAAGTAAAAGTTGTAAAGACAGATTCTTACTTTATTAAAAGTACAGAAGTACGTGCTTTTAAAAGTACTCAAGTATTAAAAGTAAATTTCCTTTATGTCAGTTGTGCATTGTTTTACTGTCGTATACCTTATGTGTCATGGCTCTGCTTCATTTAGTCATGATTTTCTTGGTCCTGTAGCAGAGCCATGACAAAGCCTTTGGTTATGTGTGGAGAGAAACATATTATTGTCCTTTTGACAATAATATGGTTCTCTCCAGTGTCTCGTCATTGGCCCCGCCCCTCTCGTTTCCTGTATTGTCTCCCTGCCGTGTCTTGTTTCACACCTGCCCTCGCTCGTTATCCTTCGTTTGTCTTACCTATATATACCCTCTTGTTTCTTTGTCCTGTGCTTGTGGATTGTACTTTGTACCGTGTATGTACTTCGTGCCGTGTCATTCCAGTAGAATCCATCACATACAACTAGACAACAAGTATCCATAGTACAATTCCCATTATAACCATTAAATCCATTACATTTTCTGTTGTATTTTGGGCAGGGTTCTATTGTTTTTATTTCAACAGGAATACTTCAACTATAGTAACTTCAGTAAAAACATCATTTATTTTCCAAATCGCTTTAAATGATATAGCAGCAGATCAGAAGTTAACACGCACGTGTAGCTCAAGGTGTATGTGATGCTTATTTACCGTTTAGCCGTTATGCCGATCATTTTCATGACAATGTTTCTACGATCTTTGACTGATCATAACCCACAGATGATTACACCACACTTTAACATGTGCCTTTTTGTCTTTTATTGTTCTATTTGCCTTTTTAGAGCGCTATCAATGGTGTAGCAGCGCCTACGTTTACATTAGTTTAGCGGGGAAGATCCCAGAGTTGCCAGATTTGTGTTAATAAAAAATCTGCCAAATGGCCATTCAAAGCTTGCCTGAAAACGGCGAGCATAGAAAAACTGAAATACTTGGCAACAGTAAAAGGTTCTGGCAGATCGCAAACCAGATAAATTGCGCACACAGGAAACCCCGCTGCATAGAAACCATTTTCTACTTTTGGACCTTTTTATAAATGTAGTGGAGTAAAAAGTATGATATTTGTCTTTCAAATGTAGTGAAGTTAAAGTACAAGTACTCAGAAAAAATAATACTCAAGTAAAGTACAGATACTCAAAAAGTGTACTTAAGTACAGTACTCAGGTAAATTTACTTTGTTACTGTCCATCTCTGACTACATAATATGTTAAGTGTCATTTTCCCCTCAAAATAATATTATATAATATTAGTAATATATTATATATTAGATTAATTTTGTTTTGGCTCAACGAAGTGCTCAGCAATGCAAAAAAGGATCTGTCATATCGCTTATATATTACTTTTTAAATCTAAAAAAAACACCCATATTTGCCGGCCAAAAATCCTCCTTTTCCCACACAGTGTTATACGACTGGAAACTACTCTGCCGACTCTGCCGTCCCAAAAGCTCACCGACGCCATCTTGTGCAACTAGCCGCACTGTCAAAACACAATAAATATGGAGAGTGACACCGAAGTTAGCAGTGTCAACAGTAGACAGATCTCTGATGTGGTGGAGGACTACTGGTCAGGAAATATTTGAAATGTGTTTTTTAAAGAAAATAAGGGGCTGTGTCCACCGAGGTGCATTTACGTGGCTGAAAACGGCAGGAGCTCGGCTGAAAACGCCCGCTACAGGCACAGCGAAGTTGAGCATTTTTCAACTCTGGGCGCCCGGTCGAACGCCGGCGCTGATCGTGGGAAAAACGCATAGCACCAGCGCTGAGCGTGGAAAAAAACGTCAACTGACGGCATTTCCGTTGAAAACAATTGAAAAAACACGCCGGCCACAGGCGTAAACGCCTCGGTGGACACAGCCTCTAAAGGTGTGTTATAGGCTATATAGGATTGTTAAATGCATTACAGTGTTAAACACTAAAGAACAGCAAAGTCTGGAAAAGCATGAGCATCAGTTAGGTGAGAAAAAGTAACGCAAAAGTACTTTCAGTTACTTTCCACAAAAAGTACCTAAGTAACGTATTTAGTTACTTTTTATAGAGTAACTAAATATTGTAACTAGTTACTTTTAAAAGTAACTTTCCCCAAGACTGGTTATAAATGCATACATTTGCAAAGATGCCTTTTATCAATCACAGAATAAAATTGTAAATCTATATGCCAGATCATTATCGCAAAATCATTGGGCCTGTGTCAAGATTATTCACCTTTGAGCACACAGAACATTTTACTTTGGTCTAGTCAAACAACCCTTCAATAAATAGTTTTGTTTGAAAGTAAACACATTGACTGTGGTCATCCAAAGTCCAGGGACAGGATACAGTGGTGCTTATGAGTGACGATGAGCCAATACAGATGGCATCACCGCATGTAGCAAATTATTGATGAAATCCACCTTTTTCTCCATGGAGGGCGGCATTACCGTGAGTGACTTCCTTTTTGTTGCTCCACACTTCCATTTTGTATTTGTTACTATGTTAGAGGACATTTCTCTTAATGGTTAAAAATAAAGTTTCTCGAAGAATTTTTGCTGGAAAAGGCTGTAACAACAGCCACAGACCTTACGAACTAGTGTTACCACGTGACACAACAAGAGCGTAAAGTTAATAACATTTAAAGACAGCTCGGTCTTAGCTCTGACTACTGCATTCTGCACCTCTCAAAAACATCACAACATATTGTTTACTTCGTTATTTACTTTATTGTTATTGCATAGTACATCACTATTAACACATGAAGCATACATCCAGGGCTAAGTGACATTATAATAATTTATTATAATATCAAATGAAGTTTAAGTTACAGTTGCGCTGTATTCAAACATACGTATTGACATTGGATGACGAAGGAAATACACACTATTTAAACGTTTTTTGTATGTAATGTATGTATTTAAAGGCGCAGTTCTTAATTAACAGCGGCCACTAGCGTTGTATTATAGATTTGCCACGAATCGCTCAGTCCAAACACGACGGTGGCCACCACAGTACAAAAAGATGTCGTTCTCATGTTGACGCAGGGAAGAGATTTTGCGGGCATTAGAAAAACTGTAGAAAGAGCTATGACCTATGTATTGCATAAAATAAAAGGTTTGTGGATTTTACGTTTAAAAAGGATAAAAGTGCGACCCCTGTGAAATAATTTAGACACGGTTCTTTGACATTATGCTGTTTTAAATTACATTATAACGTCAGTTTAAAAGCTTTCAAGCTAACTCGGTAATGCCTAACTAATGGGATCAAGCGGCGAACCGGAAGTCTTAAGCATTAGCCCTATGCGCAAGGCATAATAATTGCGAAAAACGTGGATACAAAAAAAGTGAAAAGATTAATAATGAAATATTGATCATTCTTTGTAGTGACATTAATACCTTACATATGGTATAATAGACTTTTAGGTGTGCAGTGAAGTTTCTTGAAATAATGACCCAGTAGGTGCACATAAATTGTAGCACAGACTTAACTAAACTAAACTAAAGTTCATCGTAGTGTTTTATGTTTGAAATTAGACTGCTTGAATATAGATTCAGTTAGTATTTAACTACTGCTGAATAAAATATTTTTACTTGGAACTTGAGGTCTGTTAGGCACTGTCATTGGTGCAGCATACAGTCCCACTACTGCATTAACATTTTATCCAGTTCATTTGTCCATTTCATCAGCTATGTTTCCATTCAAAGTTTGCAAAATTGGAATATCGCAGGAAACATTCACAAAAACCGAACAAAATCGTAACTTCTCAATAAACTTGCACCAAATATCAGACAAAATGGGTTGTCTTTTTTTAGATAAAAAAATCTATGTATATATATATATATATATATATATATATACTGTATATAATAAATTACTTGCGCACAGACGAAACACACTAAACAAAGCTTTTGGGGGCATATGCATGCTCTTTAGGAATGCAGTCGTGAAAGACAGTTATGGGATGTAATACTGAACCACTTTCACAGATTTTGGGTTAAGCGTTTAACAACATTACAGATGTTGCACAACAAGATCGGATGCTGGTTAGTCCAGTTCTGCTGTCCATTGAAGACACATCACATGACTTTTTTATGCACAACATGGACTTTTCTGGGACAAAATAGTTTTTGTGTGTTTTTTCTTATCGGATGAAAATTTGTTCCAAAAATCTAAGCATATACATTTTTTAGCACATATTTTTAGAATCTATATCAAGCTTAATATGCAATATCCCAAATGTGCATAAAAACAGGTGGATGGAAACAGAGCTATTGTGAGTTTCATCATGTCACAATGTTCTTAAAAAAGAAAATCTTTCCCGTAAAGGGCTTATACTGTATACTGTCGCCAGGCTTTGTGCAAATAATCTGTATTTCCAGTCTAATATATTTATTTCAAGCTTTCAACATGTTGTCCTATTAAATCAGGCCTGTAGGTGCAGGAGGTGATGCCCAGAGTTTTCAGCACCATATGAGCTCATCATCATAATGTGCATTAGTTTGCTTAATAAACCCCCACCTCGCTTGTTAAGGAAAATGTTGTAGCCATGCCTCATAAACACATCTCAAAGGTATTCTGAGGACAGAGTGCACTTTTTTTGACAACAGCATTTATACAGCTTGAGTTATTCCTTCGGACAGGGGCCATGTTTGTGGACTCTTTTCCAAAGGAGGTCTGGCTAGCATGACTCTCCGATTTTGGCCGGAATTTCAAAGACATGAGGATGCCTTATGGAGGAGAGAATGAGCTGGCGGTGGCTGAACCAGCTGTGGCAGGCTTGCGCTGTTAAGATGATGTGTGCATGCAAATAAACATCTATACTGAAAAAAATTATAGATATAAGGCAATGTTGTGAATGCTGTTCCACTGCTTGGCAAAAAATCATGTTCATGCAGTACTGTAATGACTGTAATGAGAGAGAGATGCTGATTATGATGTAGATTTGTTGTGCTTTGAAAGGTAGATTTAAGAAAAAGTTTACCCAAAAATAGATATTTTGTCATCATATATTACACCTCATGTCATTCAAAACCTGTATATGACTATTTCTTCTGTGAACCACAAAAGAAGATATTTTGAGAAATGTCTCAGTGGTTTTGTGTCCTTACAATGGAAGTCAATGGGGGACAATGTTATTTGGCTACCAACGTTTTTCAAAATATCTTCTTTTGTGTTCTGCAGAAGAAAGAAAGTCACATCGGTTTGATATGACATGGGGGTGAGTAAATGATGTAAAAATTAATCAGATTAGAATCAACACCCCAGGACTCAGAAAGCATAAAACTGTTAATAAAATGAGTAAAATGTGAAATCGGTTTTCTGCCAAAAAAACCATGGTTATACTTTTACTATAATGCAACCATGGTTAATTTTCATAAGGCAAAGCCTCTTCCAAATACAAACCCGATTCCAAAAAAGTTGGGACACTGTACAAAGTGTGAATAAAAACAGAATGCAATGATGTGGAAGTTTCAAATTTCAATATTTTATTCAGAATACAACATAGATGACATATCAAATGTTTAAACTGAGAGAATGTATCATTTTAAGGGAAAAATAAGTTGATTTTAAATTTCATGGCATCAACACATCTCAAAAAAGTTGGGACAAGGCCATGTTTACCACTGTGTGGCATCCCCTCTTCTTTTTATAACAGTCTGCAAACGTCTGGGGACTGAGGAGACAAGTTGCTCAAGTTTAGGAATAGGAATGTTGTCCCATTCTTGTCTAATACAGGCTTCTAGTTGCTCGACTGTCTTAGGTCTTCTTTGTCACATCTTCCTCTTTATGATGCGCCAAATGTTTTCTATGGGTGAAAGATCTGGACTGCAGGCTGGCCATTTCAGTACCCGGATCCTTCTTCTACGCAGCCATGATGTTGTAATTGATGCAGTATGTGGTCTGGCATTGTCATGTTGGAAAATGCAAGGTCTTCCCTGAAAGAGACGACGTCTGGATGGGAGCATATGTTGTTCTAGAACTTGGATATACCTTTCAGCATTGATGGTGCCTTTCCAGATGTGTAAGCTGCCCATGCCACACGCACTCATGCAACCCCATACCATCAGAGATGCAGGCTTCTGAACTGAGCGCTGATAACAACTTGGGTTGTCCTTGTCCTCTTTAGTCCGGATGACATGGCGTCCCATTTTTCCAAAAAGAACTTCAAATTTTGATTCGTCTGACCACAGAACAGTTTTCCACTTTGCCACAGTCCATTTTAAATGAGCCTTGGCCCAGAGAAAACGCCTGCGCTTCTGGATCATGTTTAGATATGGCTTCTTTTTTGACCTATAGAGTTTTAGCCGGCAACGGCGAATGGCACGGTGGATTGTGTTCACCGACAATGTTTTCTGGAAGTATTCCTGAGCCCATGTTGTGATTTCCATTACAGTAGCATTCCTGTATGTGATGCAGTGCCGTCTAAGGGCCCGAAGATCACGGGCATCCAGTATGGTTTTCCGGCCTTGACCCTTACGCACAGAGATTGTTCCAGATTCTCTGAATCTTTGGATGATATTATGCTCTGTAGATGATGATAACTTCAAACTCTTTGCAATTTTTCTCTGAGAAACTCCTTTCTGATATTGCTCCACTATTTTTCGCCGCAGCGTTGGGGGAATTGGTGATCCTCTGCCCATCTTGACTTCTGAGAGACACTGCCACTCTGAGAGGCTCTTTTTATACCCAATCATGTTGCCAATTGACCTAATAAGTTGCAAATTGGTCCTCCAGCTGTTCCTTATATGTACATTTAACTTTTCCGGCCTCTTATTGCTACCTGTCCCAACTTTTTTGGAATGTGTAGCTCTCATGAAATCCAAAATGAGCCAATATTTGGCATGACATTTCAAAATGTCTCACTTTCAACATTTGATATGTTATCTATATTCTATTGTGAATAAAATATAAGTTTATGAGATTCGTAAATTATTGCATTCCTTTTTTATTCACAATTTGTACAGTGTCCCAACTTTTTTGGAATCGGGTTTGTACATAAATATATCCGCTGCAGTCCCAAAGATTGCTTCTGATAACACAGTCCTGATGTGTTACCATTGTATCCTTTATCAAGGCCAAGTTGCTTCAAGGGGACTGTGCTTTAAATAAATAAATAAACAAACAGCAGCGCCGAGGACTTCACAGCATTGTGTGTGTACAAAGGAAATATTAAGAAACACGGGAAGATTCTTGGAAGTCTGTCTGTTTTACCTCCACTAGCAATACATTCACTGAGCCGCAAGCCACTGCACCCCTGAGATGATGTTCTCCACAGAGCGTGTTGTTTTAAAGGCCCGAGAGTTATGTTATGTTGCCGTGCCGATTCTGTAGTTTTTATAGCCGTAACCCTCGCGCGTCACAGGCTGCTGTGGGCGGAGGGGAACACAAGAGCCCGCTCCTGTGACTAAGTGAGTTGAACACACAGGCGGAGCTGCTTTTGGACTTTAGTTTATTTACGTTAGGCAGCGGGGAGGAATCGGGAGGAGAGGCCGCTGTCTTTGAGACCTGGGGAGAAAGTGGAACAGCGGAGGGCAGCGAAGAGCCTAGCGTTATGTAAGACAGTGGTCTTACAAAATTGAGTCCAGTTACCAAATAGAAAGCAGTGGGGACTGCAGGGCTGTTCACATGCAACACATTTTTCCACTTCACCACAAGGAGCGTGCAAATAAAACCATTCTGAATGCGTATTTAAAACATTTAGAACTGCGGTGAACACGTTTGCAGAATCAGCATATTAGTTTGCGGAAATATGAGGGGAAAATGTCGAAGGTTTTGTGGATGGATTTTGAGGGATGGCACTGTGAAGGTTTTAATCTGTGGTAATAAAAAATTAGAACAGCAAGCTATTTACAGGAGCATTTCTGGTCAGTTAGAATTATCTTTTGCAAAATGCCACTGGAGAAATTATTTAGTAGATTAACTCAAGTAATGTCAAGTAAAGTCAAGTCTTGCTGTTATGGAATTAGGAAGGATTATAGTCATTTTTGTAGATTCATGCATTCCACTCTACACAAATCTGCTGTACTTCTGTCTGAAGGTCTAGATTTGTGTATTGAGTTGCATTAATAATGGATGTATTTCACAGCTCTCTGCGTTTTGTGTTAAATTTTAAAAAGCATTTATATTAGGGCTGTCAAACGATTAATCGTGATTAATCGCATCCAGAATAAAGGTTTGTGTTTACATAATATATATCTGTGTACTGGGCATATTAATTTTGTATTTATAAAGACAAAACATACACATACTTGTCTATAAATTTTAAATGTATTAATTTATATTTACCAATAATTGAAATTGTAAATAAAAGTTCATTAATAGTTATATTTTATATTTTTCTTAAATATATGCATTTATGTGTATGTGTTTATAAATACAAAATTAATATGCACAGAACACCAGCATATATTATGTAAACACAAACTTTTATTCTGGATGCGATTAATCACGATTAATCGTTTGACAGCCCTAATTTATATGCATGTAGGAAAATGCAGATAGTGGCTTTTCAGTAATTGATATAGATGTGTGAGAATATCACAAGACCATAGAAAGCTGTGTACTGAATATTACAGGCAAATGTAATTTTGACACGATTTGTGTCATAGGGTGTTGTAGTGATCCTTAAATAACGTGGGGTGTCGGGAGGCAAGATTCGATAGTTTCGTACTATATGGTTTGTCATGGTTTACGACCAGTACAAAACACACTTGCATTAATAGCCACTGTTTGTTTACTGTCTTGTTTGTGGAAGTCACACACTAGTTCTGCCTTTCTCGAGGACATCATCGGCAAAGACAAAAAGCTTTGCGTGTCGGGAAGTATCGTACTGTATGCTGTTTCATCTGACTCAGATGCCTAACCCGAAGTTAACTTGTGGCCTGTGATGGTTATGATATAGCAGTTTATTTTATATTAAAACTAATTAATATTAATGTTTTATTCATATATTTCATTAATTCTATTCAATTATATTAAAACTACTCAACATTTATTAATTCTTTGCAAAGCTCTACCAGTAGTTAAGTTTGGGCCACATAATGTGACACTGTTTCTTGTCCATGACACAACAAGAATTTTGGAGCCCAAAGCGTATATCTGACACGTGTGATGTGCCATTGTATAAATAACAATACTATAATTTCTCATCCCACAATGTTAGTCCAGTGTATTTTGTAAACAAAAATGATCTTGGAAAGCCACTTTCTGAGACAAGCAAAGGCATACAAACAGGAAAGCCTTCCAGTGCTGTTATACTACATATAAGCACTCTTGGAGTGCTGCTTTTGCTTATCAAATTAGAGGACCGGAATTGTTTTATAATGGTCTTCCTCTCTACATTTTGTGTTTGCATTAAGTGAACACTTGCGAGGTTACTGAGTGTAGACTGCGTGTGTGTTCTCACCAGTTATTTATAACACCAGTTTACATTCTGCTGTAAGTATCCATGGGTTCATTGGACCTTTCGTTTATGTTCAAGACACTTTTTCACTCTGCCACCCTCTTTTTCACTTGCTCTTCAAACCTTTCATCTCTGTAGTCTAAACCCCCACCTCACCCCAAGATATTCCTTATATCCACGCAAATTAGTTGGTGGTAATTGTATTCTACACACCAAAATGAAAGTCAACAGAGACAAATGCAGACATACAAAGACAGGTAGATTATCACAATATATTGAGCAGTAAAAGTTTTTTCTATTCTACACAAATGACTCGAAGATCTAAATAATTCAAATAAATTAATAATTTTAAAGAATGCTCTATGAAATAACACAAGTGCATGATTTATTGAATAACAGTCCACTGTTTTAATACTTTTAAATGATTAATAATAATAATATGGTTGCATTGCTTGACAGTTTGCTTTGTTGTCATGTTTAGTCGTTGGAAAACATGTGTTCCTCTACTTTAAATAATCGTTCAATAATTAGTTTGTCTTGTTTCATGTACATGTTCTTCTGAGGTCTGTGTGTGATGTTTTAGGGTGAGTTTTGTCTCACGGGTGTTCACGTAATGAGCACATTGTTCACCATGCTCTGAAAACTCATATTGAACTGTTTAGAATCAAAACCTTGTAAATAGAAACATGAAAATCCTGTAAAATTTATGAAACATTGATATTTCAGATGTGTAGGATGATGATCAATATATGACTTGCTATTAAGATCAACAATGTAGCGACAACTTGTGGGCCAGGACATTGTCAGAAGTGTATTGTGTCCCCATTTCAGCATCATGCTGCTTTCAAAGATAAAGCACAACAGGTGATACACGTGCCAAGCTGTCATGGCAGCGTGTGTATTTTTATGTGCAGGTCTGATGGCAGTCTGACCCTTCCTTTGCACTGACACAAATTCTTGTGCTGGCAAAACTCAATGCACTTTTGTCCTGACACAAAAACACGTCTGTCTCAGCTTTCTCCCTGCGGTGAGCCGAGAGATGTAAAACAATATACAGTGACCCCACAAGCCGCTCTGAAAAGGTCTGGATGTCATTGTACTGTATTTAGATTTAAAAAATCAAGTGATGAAATCCCGTTCATTTCAAGTTCACACAGGTGTCTTAGTAGGATAACAACAGGTGTGTTTGATCATATGAACATGTTTTAAGCTTTTATTAGAGATGCCTTGATATATTTGCCAATAAAAGCAATTTTTCATGCTATCGGCAATACGCTCTGCAATAAATGCAAAAAGTTTGATGTTCAATATTAATAGTCATTGTATGAATTAATAACATTCAGAAGGTTAAGAAATATTATTTTAATCTTCAGAATCGGTTTCGGCAGATATCACTCACACTGAATAATAGGCTATCAGTATCGGTGGAGAAATTTAGTATCGGTCCATATCTAGTTTTTCTTAATTTTAAACAGTGTGTAGTGTAATTTCAAACATAAGGTGAATTCATACCTTTACATGAGTGTTTGCCTTGTTATATGTTTGCATGTATGTTTCAGGGCCACTACATACAATTGTGTGTTTGTTTAAAATGATTCTGTGTGCATCATGTGCATACAGCAGGAGTCTTCAACTAAAATTGCTTGAGGTCCTGTAAACGAACCCTCCTTACCAGCCGAGGTCCGCACAATTAAATACCTTAAAACATGAATTGATGGTTTTTGGCAGACCAAATAAATAAACATGTATTTTCATATCTATACGACGGCATAACAATTTCTGACAAATGTGCAAAATGCCCCAATCTCTAAACCTGCACTGAACATACATTCATTTCAACATTAACAACTTTAAAAGAAAACTAAAGTGTTGTTTTCTGCTGAACTGAGATGAACAAATAGCAGCATCAAGTCGTGACTGAACATCCTCTGATAACATTTCAGCTCTTCTTGTGGCTGTTGCAGCTGAAAGGGGGGTTTGTTTCATATTTTCTTTTAGTTCATGTCTTTATTTTCCTTCTAAAAGTGTTTCACACGCAGCCTCCATGCACTCTTACTATTTTCCCATCAGTAAAGGGCTTTTTATGTTTTCCTAAGATCCACTGTATTCTTAGGGAACATTCATATGCTTGTTGTTGGGCGGTAAGTGAGTGAGGGAGGACCCGTGTAGATCGCTCCTACTGGGCTTTGAGCTAATATATTTTCCGTGTCCTTACCTCGGACTGCTGCGGGCAAGTCTCTTCATAGTGTCTATGTCTAGTTTCATAATGCCATTTAAGGTTTCCACTTTTGACAACTGCAATAGACTCCGAGCAAATGAGACAAACCGGACTCGTGCATGTCGATGCAAGAAGAATAAATGCAAATCTCTCGACCCATTCATCGGAAAACATGGTTTTCAGCGTCAACTTTTCTAACTTTTGAAAAGGATTGTTTTTCCGTCACTGACAGTTACATCTGTCTGCGCGTTGTGCAGCGACTCTGTCTCGGCTCTCATCACTCATCGACGTCTGAACTAGGGATGTGCACATCGATGCTGCAGTATCGATACATCGATACTCAAAAGCTGCTATTTAGGTATCGATATTTTCTGAAAAGTATCAATTATCTTGTTAATTACATTAATAGTTTCAGCATAACTAAATGTTGTTAGCTCTGCGCATGCCGATCAGTGACGCTATGTTATGAAAGTAGCTCTCGCGGCAGTTTGATGTCACACACGGATCGGTCTCCGGCTGCGCAGCGTGAGCGACGTGGTCACGTGATATTCAGGCATGTACACATACATAACACGCATGCATTGCACACTTCCGCATCAAACAGAGGAGATGTTGACATGTTGCTTTTCTTAAACTCCTATCTACAATTTAAAGATTAGGAATTCTTAATCAGCAATTGAAGTGAAACACAAGTGAAAGTATGCACAGTTTATGTTGTTTGTAATGTTGTTAATTGTATTAACTTTATTACATTTTTGTTAGTTAATAAATATATATATATATTTTAAATACTGTATGTAATAGTACAAAAAGAATGTTAAAGCCTAAGAAAAATGGCCTGTTTAAAAATAAGACAGTGAAAAATGCACATTTTTTGTTGTTGGTATTTTTGTTCATTTTATTAAGATTTATGTTATTTAATCAATATTTTTGTAAGAAGGTTGTTTAAACATTTTATTTATTTGTTTAAATTGCTTTTTTTTATTTGTTATTAGTAGCCAGTACAAGTATGTAATTTGTTTTTTTGATTGTAATTAGATTTTTATTTTAAAAAAACATCAGTATCGGTATCGGTAACATTTCAAGAAAAAGTATCAGTATCGTATCGAATCAAAAAAATGTGGTATCGCCCATCCCTAGTCTGAACGTAGCAACAGTGCGCATATGTTAACTGTCCGTGGCGCCATAGGACCCAAACTGCTACTGAGCGGACCTTGATGTGCCTGGTATAAATTTGATTGCATTAGAAAATAATGTTAGCCGTTCATTTATTTATTATGTCAAAAGGCTTTGAGGTCCGGACGGACACATCTTGCCATCCGCATTCGTACCGGAGTCTGCTAGTTGGTGACCCCTGGCATAAAGTATGTCTTTCCGTTAAATCTTATTCGAGTGTTAGAAACTGTTTTTTGTGTTTTATTCAGTTCAATTTGTGTTTATCTCATATAGAGCTTTTCACTATTTGTATTGTAACAAAGCATCTTTACAAAAAACACATTGTAGGACTAACTAAAGACAGACTAAAATGGAAGCATCTTTAGGATATTAGTCAGACTGTTACATTAAAGGTAAAGTTTGATTTTCTATGTCTGTTGGTTTTGGAAAATTCTTTTGAAATGTAAAAAGCAAACACTTACACAGTTTTGGATCATTTAAATGGTTACTTCATCTGAATTTGTAGTTAAATTTCTGCACATGTTTTTAGGTTGGTAGCATGTTCTTGTTGCATGTAGTGGCTTATCACTCTTGTTTACACTGCAAAACTAATCATGCATCAGGGTTGTTTTGTTGGAGCGGTTTGATGCTGCACTTCGTGCTCTCCTGAAACTTATTTGATTATTTGAATTGTATTTCTCAGTAAATATTGAACCACTTTAGTTGCGGTTATGCGCTGGGGTCAGGGGCTTTTCAGATATGCGCTCATTAAGCACTGTGTGTATGTGTGTAATTGGTAATTATTTTTAAAGGACAGAGAGAAGGAAAATGGCATAATCGCGGCTGTCATATTACTGGTGTTGTTTATGAACAGTGCATCTGAAATCCATTGATGCTGAGGTCAGTATAATCTGCAGGGGAAAAAAACATGTTTTGTAAAGTGTTTATGGCAACAGCAGCAACAGAAAACATAGACTTTTTATTTTTCCTTAAGAATTATAAGAAAAAATATTTTAAACTTGTTATCTTGTTGGAAAATAAATTCCTAAAGCTGGGAACACACTTAACGATTTTACTAATATTTAAAATGGAATTTGATCACCAATAATCGTGCCTGGTCTATTCCAGTTGTGCTCGGTGATTGTTTAGAATCGCAGATAAAAGATCGTTCAGTGTGTGGTGTCTTATGATTCTAGTCTTAGAATTTATGAGCCAGTCGTTGCAGTCATCCTCACTAAAGATTTTATTAAACGTGTTTAATATTACGACTGGCTGCTGCGATCAATGACATCAAAGCCGCACTGGAGGTCACGATTCTCGGGTGAGGTGAGACAAGGAGAGAGGATGCAGACAGCGGGTAAGGGGTTAAACAAGACTTTTAATAAATAATAAAACACACGAAACAAAAACCCACGAGGGAGTAAAACAAGAGTATAATAAGAACAAAGGCTAACTACACTAAACAAGAATAAAATAACATCTATAACATATTACACAAGACTAAGCTACACTTAACAGGACAAGAACTCACCCACACAACATAACGATCGAGCACAGTGAACCCAGCAGGCAATATGGACCGAGACCAGGTGTTCCTGCGGTCCCGCGAGGCCCACCTATTGTTCGGGTTTCACCAAGGGGACTACGGGACCAAGGAGTTCGCCGAGGCGTTTACGGTGGTGGCGAGGGAGACAGACTTCGGAGACGCTGAACTGCAGGTGATCTTTGATGGCTGCCTCACCCACCGTCTGACGCCTTGGGAGAGGAGGACGCTGAGACCCCTGAGGATCGCTGACATGGTCCGGTATGTAGTCAACCGGAGGACTGCACACTGGCCACTGTCACCCTGGGGGACTCTGCACCTCCCTCCGCTAGCTCCGCGGCCCTTGGACCTCCTACGACCCTCCGCGGCAAGCGGGGGAGGAGGGCGTCCGGGGGACGTCTACGGACTCCTCTGGTGCAGAGCTAGCCACTCCCTCCTCCGCTGCCTCGCAACCGACCACAGGCCCTGTGGTTCGGTTAAAGAAGAAGAGGCAGCGGAGGGGGGCACGGACTCCAGTGCAGCCTGTGTCCAGTCCAGCACCCAGCCCGGCGCAGCGGCCGGCGTCCCAGCAGGTGCAGCAGCCGGCATCCCAGCCGGTGATCCAGTCGGCGTCCCAGCCGGTGATCCAGCTGGCGTCCCAGCCGATGATCCAGCCGGCCTCCCAGCCGGTGATCCAGCAGGCGTCCAGTCCAGTGCAGCCGGCGTCCAGTCCGGCATCCAGTCTGGCGTCCAGGCCGGTGATCCAGCCGGCGTCCAGTCCGGTGCAGCCGGCATCCAGCCGATGATCCAGCCGGCGTCCCAGCCGGTGATCCAGCAGGCGTCCAGTCCGGTGCAGCCGGCGTCCAGTCCGGCATCCAGTCCGGTGTCCAGGCCGGTGATCCAGCCGGTGTCCAGGCCGGTGATCCAGCCGGCGTCCCAGCCGGTGATCCAGCCAGCGTCCAGTCCGGTGCAGCCGGCATCCAGTCCGGTGTCCAGCCCGGTGCAGCCGGGGTCCAGTTCAGTGTCCAGTCCGGTATCCAGTTCAGTGTCCAGTCGTGTGCCCAGTATGGTGCCCAGCCCGGTGCAGCCGGCGTCCAGTCCGGTGCAACCGGCCTTCCAGCCGGCCTTCCAGCCAGTGACTCAGCCGGCACCCCAGCTGGCAGTTCGTCTGGCCCCTAGCCGTGTCCGGCCGGCAGCCAAGTCGGCCGCCCCTAAGTCTCCTGGGATTCCACCCATGCGAGCACCCCCAGGGACTAAGACTATTCCCCTGAGTCCCCACCCTTTTGGACTTCCCCTTATGAACCCTTGTCTTGAATGTTTGTTATTCTTGCTGTCCCACCCCAACCCATTTATTGTCATTGCTGTGTTGCCCTTAGTTATGTTTTCTATGTGTATCTGGTTCTTGTCACTGTCCCGGTCTGTCTTGTCTTGTTAGTCGGCCCTTTGGTGAACACCTGGGGGTGTTCATTAAGGGGGGGCTCTGTCATGGTCCTGCCTTCTTGTTCAGGATTTTCTAGTCTTGTGGCAGGATCGTGACAAATCCCTTATGTTTAGTGTGAGAAAGTCATGGGGTGTTTACCATTGACATTCCATGTGCTTCTCTCATCATTGGCCCCGCCCCTCTCGTTTCCCATATTGCCTTGTTCCCCAGTCCTATGTACGTCGTGTAAGTTTAGTTTTCCTGTCTTTGTTGTTTTTTTCCCCCTTGCGGGAAGTCTTTGTTTTGCATTTTTGTACAATTAGTCCAGTCTGTTTTGCACCCCATTGTGGGTTTTTGTTTTGTTTTATTATTAAAATCTCTTTTGTTTAACCCCTTCACCACCATCTGCCTGCATTTGGGTTCTTCCCCTTCCTCGTCCGTGACAGGAGATAGTATACAGGCAGAAACAATGAGAGAAATGCTGACAAAGGTCAAAGAAATAAGCTAAAATAATCAAAGAAATAAGTAACCTTTTTGTGGTTATTTTATGTTTAAAATAATAACGGGAAATATACTGTATATGAAGAGTTCGGATGCAAAACCCTCTGAATCCGTCAGACCTAATTTCTTTTAAATGGGCATTTTTTTATCAGGCTCCTATATTTACTTTCATTAATATCAGATATTTTAGACTGGGCGAGTGTGGTATTTAGCGGGTTTCGAAGCAAAATTATTTGAATTACATAGGCTATACTATGTGTGGAGAGCGTTCACTCAAAATCGTGAAATCATTTTTGACGGCGTTGGCTTTAAAGGGTTTTGCATCTGAACACTTTGTTTTTATGAATTAATGCGGAACAACAGGTGCAATTATTAATTCATAAAAAATTATACACATTATAGGCATATAAAGTTAAATATAAATTGTCAAACAAAAATAAATAAAAGCTAATTGTTTAGCCTGCATACATACGGAGCCTCAATACAAATGACAACGGAACAAAGCGAGTCTAAATGAAACGAAAATAAGGCAATATCTGTGCAGCAATACAGTAACTGTGCAAAACAAATGCAACACAAAAACGGTTTATATACTGTATAAGGTATGGCATTTTCATCAATATAATTCCCCATAATATTACTTAAAATAAGCTATATCCTCATATTCTAAGTTTCTTAATAGAAAATATGCAGTGTGTTAGTAAAGGGATACCTTACAGAGCAAAAGCAAAAGCGAATGAAAAACCTGTTTACAAAGAAGACTGCCCATAAGAATGTAGAGAACATAGGCCCAGGGCAGGGTTGTGCGGCCCTAGGCAAGACCTTGAAAATGAGCCCACTGGTGTAAAAATTGTAATAGCACTGTAATTTGACAAGTGAAAATAAAACAAAAATGACAATTTATTAATTTAAGTGTAGCAGTGTTTATTAAGTGAAACATATTAAACAAAGTTGTTATAGTTCAACAATTGTAACAGAACTACAGTATCTTTAAATACAAATATATAAACAGATTTAAACAAAGATGACGTGAAGACAAGGAATTTAACTAGGGATGCTCATTTCGGTTAATTTCACTAACCGAGAACCGGCGCTCATTATCCGAATATTAACCGTAACTGATAAGATTTTAATATTAAATTGGAATTAAATAAAAATACATGTTGCGTCTCATTTCAAAGGCTGCGTCCTCCGGAGGTCACGTTAGTCGGCCGCATATGCCTTCGCATGCGACATCCGGAGGACGCAGACTTCGAAATGAAACACAGCTACAGTTGACGATGGTCTGTGACACGTTAAAAATCCAAACATTTTTTTCACAAATTTATTTGAACATGCAAACAGCAGCATAACGAATAGATCAACAACAGCACCTACATTCACATATTATTACATTTTCACGAGCCTGCAGCGTTTTGGACAATAATATAAATAATAATACAGTGAGGGAAATAATTATTTTATCCCCTGCTGATTTTGTAAGTTTGCCTGCTTACAAAGAAATGAAGGGTCTATAATTTTATGGTAGGTTTATTTTAACTGATAGAGACAAAATATAAAAAAAATCAGGGGAAAAAATGTTATATAAAGGTTATAAATTGATTTGCATTTCAGTCAGTGAAATAAGTATTTGATCCCCTACCAACCAGCTAGAATTTTGGCTCCAAAGATTGGTTATGTGCCTATATGGACCGCAGATTAGTCCTGTCACTTTAAGGAAGTACTCCTAAATCAGCTTGTTATGTATATAAAAGATGCCTGCCAACAGAATCTGTATCTTCCAGTTCAACCTCTCCAACACCATGGTCCAGACCAAAGAGGTTTTAAAGGATGTCAGGGACAAGATTGGAGACCTGCACAAACCTTGAATAGGCTACAGACAGAAGCTTGGTGAGAAGGAGACAACTGTTGGTGCGATTATTTGGAAATAGAAGAAATACTAAATAACTATCAAATGCCCTTGGTCTGGAGCTCCCTGCAAGATTTCCCCAATGGGTTAAAGATGATCATGAGAATGGTTAAAGATCAGCCCAGAACTACACGGAAGAAGCTTGTTAATGATTTCAAGACAGTTGGGACCACAGTTACCAAGCAAACCATTGGTAACACGCTATGCCACAATAGATTGAAATCCTGAAGCACCTGCAAGGTCCTCCTGCCCAAGAAGGCCCGTCTGGCTCATCTGAAGTTTGACAATGAACATCAAAATGATTCAGAAAAGGCTGAAATCAGCAGGGGATCAAATAATTATTTCCCTCACTGTAAATCCAAAGCATAAGATTTTTCATCAAATAAAAATAGCAGGCCTATCTCAATCCAAAGCTTGGCTAGTTTTTATTTAATAAAATAACATGTTTACGTGTTGTGGGGACAGTCTGGAGCCTGTTGACGGTTAGATCCGCAACCCAAAACACCCTTTCAGATGGCATGGATGTCCCGGAAATGCAGAGATAACGCCTCGGAAAGGGCATTTCATTTGCTTACCACCAGCGAGGATTAATATTCAAAGAGGGCACTTGGCCACATAAATGTGTCTTGCTAAACATAAATCCGTTCTGCTATACCCGCGCAAAATACAAACATTATTTATTACTTATTCAGATTTCAAATTCGTATTTTTACGTCACGTCTAAAAGAAGGCAGGGAAACTACAGGTCGCGCCGTTTCCTCCTCCTTTCCAATAACAATTCTAATTTCTGTTTAATTGTTAGTTTTTCAAATAATGTATAGAACAATATTTTGATTTCAGTAATCAGATTTTTTTTAATAGTTTAATTTTTGTAAACTGTAATAATCTTATAGGCTACTTGCATGTTTACCTTATCCTATTAACAAAGAGCATAGACAGCATATGGAATATTTTTACCTTGTCTGTATTTATTATATAAACTAGGGCTGTCAACGTTAACGCTTTAACGTATGCGATACATTTTTTTAGATTGACGCATTAAAATATTTAACGGCCTTAACGAAACATCAGTTTTTTCTGTCATCGTTGTCTAGCGTTACATGATATAATCACGCTCTTATTCATATAAAGGCCTTTAAACTATTTGAGTGCGATTTGAAATGGTCGTATTGACATGTCCAGTACATATATTGACAGCTTCTGGCTGTGAAACACAGCTCAACGCGACAGCGGTCCCGTAAAAAATATTCCGTAAATTTTACAGTAAAAAACCGGCAGCTGTGGTTGCCAGAACTTTACCGTCAAAAGTACGGTTGCAACGTTATTGGTTTTACGGGATTGCACCCACTGTACCGTATATTTTACAGTTGATAATTTTCTTTTTTACGGTTCATAACTGTCTAATTTACTTGTTTATGCTGTTATAAAAACAGTTTATACCTGTCAAATTCCAGGATTTACATTGTATTAATTACGGTTCATAACCATCTTTTTTACAGTTCAGCACTGTCTAATTTAAAGGTTTATGTTGTAATAATTACAGTTAAACTCTATAATTATTTGCTAAACATTCAGATTTAACCTTTAAGAAACTATTAAAATTACTGTTAAACTAATTGATAAATATCTTACATTTGCAAACCTAAATCAAATCATCAAAACCCATCAAAATCTATAAAAGACAAAGACATCAGTGAGGTCCCAAGTATCTTTAATAAAGACTGGCAGGCATTTAAGACAAAATATTAGTGCATTTTTCTGTTCTCGTGTTTCAACTGGTATACAGTGGTTTAATTAAAATCGTTCAGTCCAGTCTACATTTAAAGTGATGCTTCACCCAAAAATGAAAATTCTGTCATCATTTACTCACTCTCTTGTCATGTCAAACCTGTACTGTATATATTTCTTTGTTCTGCTAAACACAAAGGAATATATTTGTAAGAATGTCATTTACCAAACAGATCTCATCCCCCATTGACTCCCATAGTATTTTTTTTCCCTACTATGGCAGTAAATGAGGGATAAGATCTGTTTGGTTACTGACATTCTTATAAATAGCTTCCTTTTTGTTTAACCGAACAAAAAATGTATACAGGTTTGGAAGAACCTGAGAGTGAGGAAATGACAGAATTTTCACTTTGGGGAGAACTATCCCTTTAAAGTGATACTTCATGCTTAAAATCAAAATTTCCCCATGTTTTACTTACCCTCACGGCATCCTAAGTGAATGTGACTTTCTTCTTGAAGAATAATGCAATCAAAGTAATAATACCACGTATTCTTTGACTTCCAAGCGGCAGAATGTGAGTGAATGGGGGGGATTTTTTGAAGCTCCAAAAAGTGCATCCATCGATGAAAGAAGAACGGCTCGACACGGCTCCGTGGTCTTAACAAAGGTCTTCTGAAGCGAATCAATGCGTTTGTTTAAGAGAAATATGCATATTGACAACGCTATTAAGGATAATGTCTAACAGCCGCTGCAGGCGAAAGAGAGGCTTGTTTTTCCGTTAAATGATGGCGACGAAAGCTCCCGCCCAGAAGAGGCGGTGTTTATATTGGCGAAAACGAAAAATGCTGTGTTCGTCACAGGAACTTACTTAGGGTGAAGACTCTGCGTCATTTGCCGGAGAAACAAGCCTCTCGCTCGCCTGCAGCGGATGTTGGACATTATCCTTTATAGCGTTGTCAATATGTATATTTCTCTTAAACAAACGCATGGATTCGCTTCAGAAGACCTTTGTTAAGACCACGGAGCCGTGTCGAGCCGCTCTTTGATCAATGGATGCACTTTTTGGAGATTTAAAAAATTGCCCCCCATTCACTCCCATTCTACTGCTTGGAAGTAAAAGGATACGTGGTATTATTACTCTGACTCCATTATTCCTCAAGAAGAAAGTTACATTCACTTAGGATGCCTTGAGGGTAAGTAAAACATGGGGAAAATTTGATTCAAGCCTGAAATAACCCTTTAAGAGATTAAAACTTGGAAACAGTCTGTAGGCCACCTTTACAAAGTCTCTCACCCCGAGTATAAACTTGGAAACAGTCTGCAGACCACCTTTACAAAGTCTCTCGCCATTCATGATCAGAAAGGTCAGCGATTAGGGTGAAGACTGGGAGTAGCTTTTTGTTTTTCTTTTCCACCTCCTTTATTCCCTTTCTCCGGATTGATGATGAAAAAAACACCTTGAAAAGAAAAAAAAAAACATTTATAAGTCTGTAAATTAAGCTACACCGTAATGAATCTCCCCTCCTAAGTCTCTTTACATACCTTTGCAGGAATTCAAGCACTGACGCCAGTTCAGTAGGGTAGTTAATTTTGGAGCAGTAATAACTGCAGAACATTAGGCAAACAGCAGAGATGAAAGAAGTGATGTCATCATTCACAATCTTGCGGTCCACAGCTAGCATGAATCGGACAGCAGCATAGCAGGAGGGTCCTGTAGATACATTTCAATGCAATATACATAAATTTATGAACGTAAGATTATTGTGTATTTACATATACAGTATGGCAAGAATATTATACAAATTGCAGTTTATTTAGTACTGCCCTGAAATAACCATTTCACAAAATAGATTTTAGAAATAATAGAAATAAACCAGTTCTAAAGTTTAGATTTGTGTAAACCGAGTTATTAATCTGTGTTGTGGAATATATGTAAAAACATATATTATGTGGAACAGTTTGTTCTGTGCAGAACTAATTAAAAATTGCAATTTGTATGATTTGTATCTTATTTCTTAAATTGATAGTTCACCAAAAATTAAAATTGTCTCAGCATTTACCCTGTATGACTTTCTTCTGCAGAACACAATTTTGAAGAATGTTGTTAACTGGCCCCCATTGACTTGTGTTGGTTTCGTGTCCATACAATAGAAATGAATGGGTGCCACTGCTGTTCGGTTACCAGCATTTTTTTTAAATATCTTCTTTTGTGTTCTAGTTTAAAATGATAAGAGGGTGAGTAAATGATGACAGAATTTTCATTTGTGGGTGAACTATCACTTTAATCCCTATCATTTTGCATACTCTGCAAGGGGCATGTAAACTTATAAACTCAACTTTATAGTTAAACATTTAATCATTAAAGCTTTAGGGTTCTACTGTATATTAACAAAACGTTCACTTACCACACACACAATAATGCAAGGCGTCACAGGCAGGTTTTCTAACTCCACATCCTTTGCCAGGCTTGTCTCTTCTACATAATGGAGGAGCTCCTCTTTCTCATCAAAACAGGAGAGAGGTAGAAGAATCATGCCTTTCACATCCTCTGAGCAACCATTTCTGTACTCTCAAAACTTCTAGTTTTGTGACAGCAAGGGCATGTGGAGTAGCAACACGTGAATCTATTTTGTTTACGGTAAAAATGCACACTTGAACACGCACCGTGGTTTAAGGTGAAGTTTGTTATGTAAAACATGCTACCTAAGGATTTGCACTGATATCACACAGAACTGACAGCTAAACATTTAAACTACGTGAACAAATACACACTCTACTACGGTTTCAAACACATAAATTATATTTCACAAACTGGGCAGGACATCTAGAGCTTGCGAGTTTTACTACATCCGCTGCCAGACATGTTTAAACAGTGTAGCCTACATGCTAACTTACTCGTATTTAAAACGATGCACTGCTTGATTCTATTTAGCAAAAGTACTTAACAAACATATATTTTACAGAATATTTCCACGGATCAAGAGCTCTCACGCTTTAGGACTTGCAAGTCTGCCTACATGCGCTGGCTAGTTAAATATGTTTATGCCCCATGAAAACAGTGTACATTCTACTCGTGTTTAAAATCACACACTGCTAAAACCGTTAAATCCAACTTACCAATATGCCCAATGCCATATATACATATATATATATATATATATATATATTCCACTGATTTGTAGTTCAGCTCCGACAGTGCTTCATCAGAATCGTCACTGTTGAAACGCGGGAACGCAAACTTTACGTTACTGTGTGCTCCGCGCCAATGAGTATTCAACCAATCACATCCTTTGTTCACGAAGCCAAGGCGCAACGTATATCTTGATTGGATGATGCTTAACGGTTATGTTTTAAATGCTTGTTGAGTTGATTGCTTTACCATAAAATACATTCTTGAGTTCAGAGACAAAAAATTTGTTTCACACAATCTAAAAATGTAAAAGCACTGCTAATTACATAAAAACAATATTTAAATTATCAAAAGTGACAAATGTCAAGGTGAAATTTTTGGGGGGGTTTAGGCAGACAATTTAAGCTAAACAATGTATAGAAGTCATTATATTACAACTTTACACAGAAAAAGATGATTTTATAACACATATTAAAACTGGTTTAAGTGCACACTGCACAGGGGAGTCAGATATGTTTATGTAGCCTATTTGTAATAAGAATATTTTTAAGACGTTCTTTTTTTACGGCAAATAATACAGTGTACTGTAATGTTTTACTCCAATAAACCGTATTTTCATATGTTTTTACCTGTTAAATGTACGGTCTTACTCCGTAAAACTAATTACAGCTTTCCACTGTAAATTCTACGGGTTTCGCATGTTTTATGAAATACGGTTTTATACTGTAGCATTTATACGGTATTTTACTGTTAAATCTATACATTTTTTACAGTGTGTATACACATGGGCTAAAGGCCGGGTCAGAATCTGTCAGACAGCGCACCAGTATGAACTTCTCTTTCGTGCTAGAATGGACAAAAACACACAAGATTATGCCAGAAAGCACATTTTGTCTAGTATTTTCGCAAGCATAGTCTTCAACGAGTTAAATAAAGTCTTAAATAAATGTAAAGAGTAGTGAAAATAGGAAGTGCATTAGACCTGCTTAGAGCGGCAGCTCTTATAGGGGCTGCGTTCTTAAACATGTGGCTGTGACTCCTGTCACTAATGTTAATCATAGAACAAAAGAAAAGAAGAAATCAGTTTGATTTTGTAGCTTTAATGAGGATTCTTCTGTATTTCATGTACTGTATTTCAGTAAAGACTGTAAAGTGTTTGAGAACTTTATTTATTTTCTGTATATTTCCTACCTGTTAGACAGGCACACTTACATTTACATTTAGTCATTTAGCAGACACTTTTATCCAAAGCGACTTACAGAGAGTTCAGGGAGCAATAAGCCATATGTCATACAGGAGCAATAATACAATAGGTGCTAATACAAAGTTACTAGTTTCAACAAAAGCTAGACCACTACCTGTTGAGAGAAAGAGAGAGGGTTAGTGTTTTTTTTATTTAAATTTAATAAATTTTTATTTAAAATTTTCCTTGTTAATTTTTCTGAGTTTTGTATTTTCAATGCTCTACTATACAGTAGTAAATACATTTGTCCATAAAAATACTGTATACTATAGTATTTACTACAGTAGACTGCAGTAAAATTCTTGTGTACTATAGTTTATTTGAACATTACTATAAAAAATATTAAAATATACTATAGTGTTTACTACAGTTTATAAATTTACTACAAGTTAATTATTTTATCATCTGGTTCAAATTAAGCTGACTTTTATTTTGGCGGGTGGTCGCAAAGATGCTTGAGCTTCAGCTTGTTTGACAGTAGCCTCACACAAACAGTGAAATGCTCGTAAAATAAACTTAGAACAACTCTGTGGATGAAGTTCATGTGTTCATGTCCTTGTATAGTAAGATACAGACAAATCCACGAGTGTCACGCTTATAACATGTTAAAGTGTGCAACTAATTCACTCATAGACATGCAGAACAAGCAGAGGACATATTTAAATAGTAGAATTCCACTTTCGTGATTCCTTCCATGTTTTCCCACATCGCGCAGATCATAGGGCTCTAGATCAATGGACTCGATGCAGCCGGAAAACAAGTTTTAATCGCAAAATGAAAATAAAGAGTGGTGCGCCATTAGTTAATCTCACACACGAACAAGCACAACGACAAACGCACTTCACACAAACAAGCGGCTCTGTCTAATGCACCTGCCAAACTGTATCGCACGTGTGCTACACTATTACATTTTATTCGTAGCACAGACCGATGTTTTCGTAGCATGCTGTACAGCCCTGCTATCCCTTTTATATTTGTCATTTACCTCAAACCAAGCTGCTATTCTTTTTGTAAAAAAGTACCGAACAAGTATATGTGTGCAAAAAAACATGTTTATATATAATTAGGGTAAACAGGGTAAAAAATCCCTACTAATTACATCTTTTTATGAACATTGGAAACAGGTCCTGCAGACCCGAACACCAGACAAGGGTTAAGTTTTGTTTTCCCGCTTGGTTTATCATGTTTTTTGGGTGACGCACAGCTGTAGAGTTATACTCAGAAGCACTTACGTAAGTGACGTGAAGCCATTTACCAGACGATGCTCTTCGTCTCTTAGTGTCAGTACGATAAACACTCTCTGATTCTGCTATTAAACTCCACTAATGCTGTCCTTTTATCAAATGAGGTGGAAAAGATTGTTCAGCAACTCATAAACTCTGAGCCAGTCAAGACATTTACTTGACGGTCACAGATAAAGGTGCTTTTTCAAAGGAGTTATTGTTATCCATCAAGATGCTTTAATTGCCTAAAGGGGCCATTTATTCAGAAGTTTGCTGCTTGCCGAAGTGAAAAACATTAATCCTGACTGTCTGTCTGGGCTGGTATCCTGGTTACCGGTGGTCTGGCTTCACAGGGAGCTGAGTAAACATGTTTATCATTTGCGGGAAACCTTCACCAATACGAGCTGCTGCTTTGGGTTATCAAGCAGGAGATGTGTGTCTCAGCAACTGTATGTTCATTTCTAAAGAAAAAAATATTTGGGCTTAAGTGAAAAGATATTGATTTGATGCTTTTTGATTGTTGTTTATGGGCATTAAGATATTTTGATTTCAATTCTTCAGTCAACATCCCGGTACAGGATGATTTGTGATATCTATTGAGTTGCAAGGAATCACAGCTCAGTACAGATCCAGAATTTTCACAGCTGCACAAGCACGCACACAGATTAACATTCATCAACACTGCCAAACATCGGAGTGATAGATTACCTTTTTGCACAAGTACTTTGGCTCAAAGGCTCCGACTGCTGAGCATTCACAGCTCACAACAGCATGAAGCAAAACAGTTTGTATAATTTTAGAAAGAGAATCACAAATACCACAGGTGACATGCCATTTGCATTGTGAATGTGCCCATCACATTGTAGAAAACAATGAAAATTTCATGTTTGTTCTTAAGAATAGTTCACCCAAAAATAAAAATTCTATCAGCATTTATTCACTCTTATGTGTTTTAAAATGTGAATGTCTTCGTGGAACACAAAAGAAGATATTTTGAGAAATGTCTCGGAGGTTTCCATACAATGGAAGTCAATGAGAGCCAGTGTTGTTTGGATACAAATGCTCATCATAATATCTTCTGTGTTTTGCAGGGTGAGTATATGATAAAAGAATTGTGAACGATCCCCTTTTACAAATAAAGATAATAAAAATAACAGGTAATTTCATAGAAAAATACAATAAAATATTAATAACTAAATTCTTATTTAGTTTAGAGTTAACATGTGTCCCATAGAGTTTATTACAAAATTGTATTGATATTTCTGTCACTAGGAAACAAATGTATCAATGACATAAAAAATGACATCTGACACAGTTGTATCTGTTCCCAGTGTTGAAATTTGACCCTTTTTACAGCTGCTTTCGCAACTTTTTTTGAAAGCGAATTGTGCGCGCTGCCATGCTGTTTGCCCCCCTTTCAACACAAAGGCAAATATTGACCAGGAACAATTTAATGGTGATAATATCCTTATCTGTTGTCTTCTTTTCAGCGCTCCCCAAATCAGCCGTTCATCTCAGACCCAATCAGTTCCATGTCAGGAGCTTTAAAGTGGTGGGGACAACTGAATCAAATCATAACTATGCTCTTATGAAAATATTACATATTTATATTTAGCTTTTTAGAAGAGGTTTTGTAAGATAAAGGGAAATATTGTATATATCTGAAGTGTGTCATTTTCACCCCACTAGCGTAACCAAACAGTTCAGTGACACTCCTCCCATCTGCCAACAGTCAGCAAACAGATCTTTACGTAAGGGATAATGTGCAGGCAGCCGGTTATTATCGCAGAAATAAGCCTCGACAGTGTGATCAGGAGCTTGTATCACACTGAAGGGGCTTATTTCGCGATAAAAGCCGGCTGCTTGTACATTATCCCGCTTATTACACGTCTACTTGCCACATGAGAAAAAACTGGATATGAAATGTGAATTTGAAATATTTTCTTAGCTCATTACCGAATGCAGATCTTCCACGAGGAAAGCCATTTACTTTCGGTTTTAAGGTAAGAAACGACGTTCAAATGTCATGAACAGGCAATTTGGTTTAATCATTTGTAAATATAATGTCATATATGTTATTAAGATACATATTAATATTTAATTTGTCAAAAAAATCTGTCAAAATTATTTGCTGCATCCGGGTTACCGTGTGTTATTAGTTTTGAGAGGTTGTTATCTGGGAATAACGAACCTGCAAATGTCGCGACTGGCCAATCAGAATCAAGCATTCCAACGAGCCTTGTAATAATTTTGTATAACAGCACTTACTTTTTTCTCTGTGTAGTGTAATCCCCAAACCTTTACAAGCAAGGCTTAGGTTTGCCTCTATGCGTATGTGCATGTCCCCAGATGTGTATTTGTATACCCATGCACTGACAAACCAGACATCTCTGTGCTGTTTTGTACTGCTCAGCATCTGCAGGACAGAAGGGAAATACATCTTGTTGTCACTATAGAGGACTAGATGAAAGAAATTGAAAGAAGAAACTGTGTGTGGGGGTTCCTTAGCAGAAAAATTGCTTTAGAGTAAATTTGATGTTTAACAGCCCTCCCAATCCCCAAAGTCAGCATTAGCTTAAACTAGATGTACATCAGCAGGTGCAGTTTAGAAGGGCATCAAATAAAAGCGTAATCTCTACAAGGTGTCATAGAAAATCTTGATACCCAGCTGATTTGCTGCCACATGCGAGTCCGGCTGATTTATACTGCAGTTAGTGAAGGAGCGGAGAAATAGAGGGCGAGAAATCAATTGCACCCTCCAAGTCTTATTTATGGCTGCGCAAAATGAAGAACTTGGCAACCAGAGGAGCTCGACTGCAGAGGACTGAGCAAAGAGTATGCTAAAATATGTTTTATATGCATATGAGCACATTGCAAATATAATATTGTGTAGTATAATGTTATATATTTCTCAAAGATTTAGCGATTTAAACAAATCCATATTAGTTAGTTATTAAACTTTGGTGTCTACCTCATCCCATACTGTGGGTGCAACCAACAGTGATTCATACCCTAAATCACGCAAGGCTTATTAAAAGGGGTTGTTCACCCAAAAATGAAAATTTTGTCATCATTTACTCACCCTCTTGTCATTTCAAACCTGTATGATTTTCTTTCATCTGCAGAACACAAAAGATGATCTTTTGAAGAACGTTGCACAATGCCGGTACCCATTTACTTTGGTTTGGCATTGGTTTTGTGTCCATACAATAGAAGTGAATGGGTACCGCTGTTGTTTTGCAGCTTGTGCTTACAGTTTAAAGGCTGTAACCAAAATTAGGTGTCTCACAACCCACCCACCAAATATGTCATACTTCCATAGAACGTTCATGTGACTCTGCCTTTGACATTGTGCCCACCTCATTTCCCATTTACAGTTTCTTCCAGAAAATCTAGTTTTCCTCACTTTGTATAATGCAGAAAGCATACACTTATGTTTTTCTTCATTTGTAACATGCCTTTTTATTTTTCCTTCTGCTTCAGATCCATCCAGAGGACCTCATTTCACTGGTTGCCGCTCTAGAGAGCAGGAGACCTTCAGATGCTGGTGGAGCACCGGCATCTTCCAGAATCTGACTCAGCCTGGAGCTCTCAGAGTATTCTACCAGACAAAAAAGTATGAGAAAGACACCAATTTCCAGCCATGGAATATACATTTTCAAAGAATAGTTTAATCGAAGATAAAAAATAGTAAACACATTTACCCGTAGGTCATTCCAGTATAGGACTGACTTTATTCAGGTGTACATAAAACAATGTTATATTAAAATCCCATCATGTTATCTTATATGTGCTTAAATCATTAAAATAATCCACTTCAGTGGCATGTCAGTAACTTCAGCATGTTCAGCAACTTATTTGAAGTCATATACATCTGGAATACCATTAGAGTGAGTGAATTCTGAGGAATCTTTCATTTTTGGTTGAACTATTCTTTTAAAGGGGTCATTTGGCACGAATACGTGTTTTTATGTGTCTTTGGTGTGTTATAAGTTGCCCATGCATGTATTAGACACGTAAAATTGCAAACATTTAAGTGTGGGAACAAAAGATGCATTCTATCTAAAAGCGAATGCTCACCCAGACCTGCCTTAAACGCCTCGTGTAACCACACCCCCACAAATCTACGTCAGTTCGTGGTATGATTTGACTAAGACCGCCCAAATGTATACGCAAGTAAGGTGGGCGTACCTGTCAGCACAATTGCTTTGGAACCTGATGTTCCAAATATGGTAAGAGGCATTACATTTCCGTCACACGCTTGCAGTATTCGACCAATCACTATGCACTGGTTAACTGACCAATCATAGCACACCTCGCTTTTCAGAGCGATGAGCTTTGTAAAACATCTGTGCGTTTCAGAGAGGCGGGGCAAAGAGGAGATACAAACATGCACGGTATGTGGATAATTTTTGAACCTTAAATGGTGTATACACATTTCATTTCATCTAAAACAAACGATAATATTCGTTTTAGCCGTGTCATATGACCCCTTTAAATATATATATTTTTAGCCATGGTTGACTAAAACTGTTGGACCATATGGCTCCTAAGTAAACTAATGATTTATGTTGCTATTAACAATCCAATTCCTTTTAAATATGTTATATCTTGTGAGTTTAGCTAAGCATTTTAATCTGTGTATGTCTTCATCTATGCAGTGTAGTTCACCGAGATGTTGTTAAACTATTTATAAATTACATTTCTATGAATTTTACACAACGTTTGTATATGTCTGTTATTCATTTCGTTATGCTTTGGTATCTAGCACCCTTGAATGGCAGGAGTGTCCAGACTACACACCCACTGTGCAGAACGAGTGTTATTTCAACAAGACCTTCACACACATCTGGACCTCTTACTGCATGCAGCTACGCTCAGTTCCCCAGAACATAACCTATGATGAACACTGCTTTACAGTGGAAAACATAGGTAATTAGGCACAAAGAAGTCTCTGTCAATCTGTTCGGTTTGTTCACCCTCTATAAATGGCTGGACTGTTCTTTTAATGTCTGTGAAATTGGCTTACAGACAGCAGTTTTGCTGGTAATTCAGCTGTTGTTGCATGTATTAGATTTTGATTCAATTAGAATTGGCTCACTCCATTTAACGTTAATATTTCCGGCAACTTCCTCCAGTGCATCCTGACCCACCAATTGGACTCAACTGGACCCTGCTGAACGTCAGCCGCTCAGGGCTTCACTTTGACGTCCTCGTGCGCTGGGCCGCCCCTCCATCAGCGGATGTTCAGATGGGCTGGATGAGTCTGGTGTACCAGGTTCAGTACCGGGTCAGGAACACCTCCCACTGGGAGTCGGTATGTCTTTATCAGCATTCACTGAAGAAGGAATTGATGAGTTAAGACACTTTGTTCAAGAAACCTTAATTAGAACTTCAAACTTGTACTTGTTTTGTGCAGATTACAATTAGCAATCAGCATTTATTGTCATTGATGACCATAAAATGAATGTGTTTAGCGAATACATGTGGAAAAATAAGAGTTCAGTGTTCTCTAGGTGACTATAGAACTTGAATAGCGGTTTCCTCTGCAGTTTAAATGAAATGGATGTACTTCATCGACATGTTTATTGTGTTACGAACAAGGTTGTTATTTCTGTTCATGGAAAAATAAGAGCCTACTTATATTTGGGTAGCGGAAATAAAAGCTGGAGTTCATCATATTGAAAACTAAACCGAAACTACAAAAAAACAAATGGACACTTAATGAAATTACGAAGAAAATGACTCTAATCCATTGATGTTTGATTGGGTAATGATTTGTGTAGTCTCGGCCCACGGACCGTTGGCTAAACATCTGATGCATAAGACACACTTTTCTAAACATGACGTGGCACAAAACGAAACATGATTGGTTGCTTGACCTGTCAGTCATATGGCCTCTTGGGCAGGCCTTGACCAAAGAAAGCGGCTAAAGACTTTCAGTATGAAGAAGTATTTAGTAGAGATTTGTGTCCATGTTGCATTATTTGTGAGATTTATATGCACGATGACGTGTAACCCTTGCCAAAGAATGTAGTTGCTTGTTAGCAACCACCATTTTTAAGACATGATATAAAGCTTTAAAGCATTACGAGTAGGTTTTAACTGGTGTGTTAACAAAACAGATGAAAACATGAAAATATTTTGAGAGATCTGATTTCAGGCAATTAACCAAAAACCCATTAAAAAAACCTATTCGGTTGTAAAGTTGTGGCGTATGGAATACCATTTCCGGGTCCAATCATCTATTCATTTCAAGCGGGGCTACATCTTAAACAGCTGTTAATGAGCACTGTTTTCTCACATCGCATATTTCAGCGGAGAATTTATTAACTCACAGTATACACTACAGTCTCCATGCTTACAGAATCTCCGACATCAATATTTGAATAAATTATGAAAAATGAATCACTGACTGGCCATGTGGGATTTTGTTACGAAGATAAAGGTTAGGATCGTGGTTTTCCGATAGTTTTACAGCTCGCCATGAGTATATATTAGCCTTTTTTTGTTGTTTGCCTATAGGATCTTATTGAGCGTTTGGACCCGGAAATATGACCTTCAATATACAGTATGGTGGTGCGTGACGTCAGACTAAACAACGGAATAGACTTTGTGGCAATGGAAGCGATAAAATGCTAACTCGCTTCCGGAGTTTGCATACAAAAATACGTAATCTCTGCAGTACTCTATTCTGTAACTGTACAAAAACTACATGAAAACATTACAAAAATACAACAATATAAATGACTAAAAATATAATGTGAAAATGAATCATTATAAATTATATAATGGTACTATCTAGCCGTTCTAAAATGGTTTACGCTGCTCCAAAGCGCAGATGTGCTATGTAATTCAGGCCTGTTGCTGTGGGAGTTTTTCATCTGGCAAAATCCTGAGGAGCCATCTCAGATTACACACCGACAGACTCTTTCCCCGGCCTGCCCAGACTGAGGAGACACAGGGAAACCACACTGAGCCACATGGTAAATCACTGCCGTATGCTGGCAGGCCTTAACACATCAGAGGGGAACCATTCTGCAGACATCACACACTAGTACATTAGCTGTTTGGTGTCTTCCAGGTTATAAACGTTAACGTTTATTTTAGTGACAGTTGCCTTACTGAATCTGTCCTAGTACAAAAATGCAATCCTGCAAAGCTGGGTTTTAGAATGAAATGAGTATATCCTTTTACATATTGGCCTACCCACAAATCCCCTTTTCTGTTTACTTTGCAGCTGGAACTGGAGAGCGGCACGCAGCAGTCCATCTATGGATTACACACTGACAAAGAGTACGAAGTGTGGGTGCGCTGCAAGATGTCAGCCTTTGACAACTTTGGCGAGTTCAGCGACAGCATCATCGTGCATGTGGCACAAATACCGAGCAAAGGTAAGACGATGCCAATAAACTGGACTGTTGTTTGCACAAAGTGAAGTCATGGGTGATTGAAGCGTGATGAATCATCGGTGCGAGAGTTACAAGTTTTTATCTTCACACAGAATCAACATTCCCCACTACATTGGTGTTGGTTTTTGGAGTGGTAGGTGTGGTGATTCTTCTCATCCTTCTCGTGTTCTCACAGCAGCAGAGGTGAGGGAGGTTCAGGAAAAATAGTGACTTTTTTTAAACCTACAGTGTGAAGAACCACATTCAAACAAATCTACAGCTTTAAATTAAGTGATATACTTTATTTTTATTTACTGTATTACTAGGGAAATGTGCATAATGTTTATGAAAATGTCATAATGCACATAAATTAGTTTTATACTCTAAAAATACTGTTTATTTTTCAATGTACACTAAGGCATAAATTAACCAAATTTTGCTGTTTTACACAGGTTGATGGTAATCTTTTTACCACCTATTCCTGCACCTAAAATCAAAGGCATTGACTCAGAATTGCTGAAGGTAATGTTAAACATGTACCGTGTTTAGCATGAGTAATGTAAAGTACAAAGACTTTTTGTTTAGAAATATATTACACTTAAAAATGTTGTTTTGTGTGAATGACAAAGGTCTACAACCAAAATTGTTAGTAAAACAATGAGGGATGCCTCTATGAATGGGTACATTATGCAAAATCTTACAAAAGCATTATTTCAATCATAATAAAGTTGAAACGAGAAGTCTATCTGCAGTGTGGCATGAATTATAGCACAGCGAGGTGGTTTTAAAAAGGTCATAGTTGTTGACATATTGTGGGTCTTCTCCTGTAATTTTCTGCCTCCTGAAAGCATTGGGAATTGTTCATTAAACAACCCTCATATTCCATTTTTAGAGGGCAGTGTAAGCGGTAAACACACAGAACAAACACACCTATGCCTACCCAGAACAATCCTTTAAATGTTGCCCCTTTATAATAGAAAATATTGTAATACATATTAAATATTACATATATCTGCACTACCATTCAAAAGTCTAGGGTCACTTCAATAAATGTTTCTCTTGGTTTTTATCTAAAGGTCTATGCTTAAGTGTTAGAAATTAGTTTGTAGATAATAATATAATTGAGAGTATATCATAAAAATAAAAATATCATAAATTTTTTTTAAAGAATACATGAAGGACTTGAAGAAAATTTGTTTAATATGAGACCTCCCTTAGGACTGTTTATAAAGCATTTTAGGATTAAGACCAAAATACATTAATAAAGTGACAAGACAACATTTCTACATTTTTAGACAAAGGGTGACTACACCAAAGATGCTAAAATATAACATTGTTTTGCTTTAGTTTTTTATAAAACCTGTATTTGTGTCATTTTATAGTTTTGATGAGTTTGCTATTATTGTAAATTACAGATGCACCGATGTATTGGTCCAATAATCGGTCAATACAAGCAATTTTTCACACTATCGTCTATCGATGATCAGGGCTGATATATCCTGTCAATCACAAGAGGACAGGAAAATGCAATGAATTTGGGCTCTGTATATAGAAAATGTAAAAAAACATCACCAGTTTGATGTTCAAAATTATCTGTTTAGTATCGCAGTCTAAATTCACAGTAATGGAGAGGCAAGTTTAGCCAAGTAACGGTTCTTCTCGGTTTCTTTTTTTGTTATCAGAAATCATCTACATTATTATTTGTGAATGTGTACTGAAAGTTAAGGGCAGTTAATAAATGTGTGCATGCGCAGCAATGTTTGTTTATGTTGTTACTTTGAAACCGTCTATATGAATTTGTAACATTCAAAAAGTTAAAGGGGTCATATGGCGCGAATACGCGTTTTTCTGTGTCTTTGGTGTGTTATAAGTTGCCCATGCATGTATTAGACACGTAAAATTGCAAAATTTAAAGTGTCAGAACAAAAGATGCATTCTATCTAAAAGCGAATGCTCACCCAGACCTGCCTGAAACTCCTCGTGTAACCACACCCCCACAAATCTACGTCAGTTCGTGATATGATTTGACTAAGACGCAAGTAAGGTGGGCATACCGGTACAATTGCTTTGGAACCTGATGTTACAAATATGGTAAGAGGCGTTACATTTCCGTCACACGCTTGCAGTATTCGACCAATCACTATGCACTGGTTAACTGGCCAATCATAGCACACCTCGCTTTTCAGAGCGATGAGTTTTGTAAAAAATCTGCGCGTTTCAGAGAGGCGGGGCAAAGAGGAGATACAAACATGCACGGTATGTGGAAAATACAACGTTTTTGAACCGTAAATCGTGTATTCACATTGCATTACATCTAAAACAAACAATAATATTTGTTTTAGCCGTGTCATATCACCCCTTTAAGAAATATTAATTTAATCTAAAGAATCGGTATCGGCAGATATCACACTGAATAATCGCTATCGGGGAGAAATTCAGTATCAATTAATCTCTATTGTAAATGTCGAAAAATATATACAGTATAAATAAAGAAGAGACCCTAAACGTACTGTGTATTACATGTATTACACACATAAACACTGTAAAGTCAATCTCAACAGAATAATTAATTATGTAATACAATATCCCATACATAATAATTCTTCACATTTTCTCCTTGTCTGACAGAATGGAAAGTTAGACCAGCTTAATTCCTTGCTGAGCAGTCAGGAGATGTACAAGCCTGGCTCGTACCATGAGGACCCATGGGTGGAGTTCATCCAACTGGACCTGGACGACCCCGCGGAGAAGAATGAGAGTTCGGACACACAGCATCTTCTGGGCCTGTCCCGCTCAGGTTCTTCTCACGTCATCCATTTCAAAAGCGACGATGATTCCGGCCGTGCCAGCTGCTACGACCCGGAGATCCCGGAAGACATGCTCACCGCTTCCCTTCTGCCTGGGAATTCCGGTCGCGGAGACCAGCACCCTCTGGTTTCTAGGAGCAGCTCGTCCACCCCGAGCCTTACTGCTCTTCAAACATCTGAGGGGGCGGAGACACCTATTAAACCCACTACACCAAGTTGGGCGAACATGGACTTCTACGCCCAAGTAAGCGATTTCACACCTGCGGGAGAGGTGGTACTCTCACCCGGGCAACTAAACAGCCCTCCGGAGAAAAAGAAAGAGGACGACAAGAAAATCAAAGACGACGTGAAAATACAATTCCAGCTTCTTTCCGACGGAGCTTATACCTCGGAGAACACCGCGAGGCAGCTTGCCGCCGATGTGCCGTCCAACCCTGGACCCAATCAGGGGTACCAAACATTCCCACCTCAGGCTGTTGAAGGAAACCACGGCTGGAACGTAGAGTACCTGGCTCCTGTGGACGTCTCCCAGATGCCGTACCTTCTGCCTGTAGCTCCACCAGCCTCAATACTGCCACCGGTGTCAGACTATACAGTAGTGCAAGAGGTGGACGGCCAGCGCAGCCTCCTCCTTAACCCTTCTACCCCACAGACATCAGTGTGCACACACAGCCCAAACAAACAGCTCCCTGCCATGCCAAACATGCCCATGGGGTATCTCACGCCCGACCTCCTGGGGACCCTGACCCCGTGAAGTCACGCAAGTCATCGCTTGATGATGTTCTACCTTCTGACTGCTGGAAGCCAAAGTTGCAGCAATGATGGGACAGAAATTCCATCGCGCTTGCTGCGGGATTCTGCTAATGTTTCTAGGCTTTTCTCTGCTGTAGGCTGTAAAGACGATGAAGCCAAAAGCGTTTCTTCTCTGTTGGCTGTTTTGAAGCATAGTAGTGCCTGAAGCTTGCTTGCCGGGAGAGTTTAAACACATTATCAATATAAAATCAATGACGTTGCACAGAAAAAACAAGTCAATACAGAATATGCTGGCTTACTTTATCAGAACAATTTTTAAGATGTGTTTGTCATAATACATTGACAGAGATCTAGAGCTGTGGCATTATAAAATAGATTTAAACAGATTTAGATAAAAGCAGACATATCTTTAGATAAAACTGTTTACACAGAGGTAAAAAGACTTTTATTTTATTTTGATTTAGCGTCCCAGCTGTATATGGAATGTTATATTTGGAAAAATCTATCGCATTATTTCAGGGTTGCTTAATTTTTTTGGTCTGGCCAAGTGAGCAAATTATGCCCTGACAGAAGATGAGTCATCCTTTGGACGACGCCATATTTTTTCCGACTGAAATTTCTGAACAGCCTTGATGTTGTTACGAGAACCAGCATTGTCAGATTTATGGAAGCCATTTTGAGCGCTTGAACAATCTTGCTCATTTTAACCAGCTCATGTAACTACAACGGCCAGATGTCTAAACGGTGGAGTTTCATACTTTTCTTAAACATCACTGTATATGGCTGTGATATTCTGCGATCCGTAGAAAATATTGTGAACTTGTGATGATATAAGCCCAGTGAACGTGTCATTACCTAGTTGACCTTTCTGCTGTTTGTCTTGTGGGTTTTGCTTGTTTAGAAGCAAGCAAATAACACTCTTTATTTGTATTAATGTGTCCGGGGAAATGTTGACAACACTAAGTGCTTGTAGGGTGTAGCCTTTGCTGTGCCATGCAAACCGTATGGCAGATTTTCGAATGTTACCTTTGTACAGCAGTTTTATATCGATGAAGACAGTTCTCTTACACTACATACATTTACAATGGGAGTTACATTGCCAACAAGCTGGGATAGAAGTGCCAAATTTTTGTACTGGTTTTAATGGACTTTAGGGTCTCAAATTGTTGCCTGGACAATTTATTCAACAACATGTATATAGCATCATGTAATGCACCACAGCCTCTACATGTGGCAAAAAGCTGCTTTTGACTAGTTATTTTATAAAATCATGCATTGTAATATATAATGAATAATAACTGGAGAGTCAAAAAATATTTTTATTCAAAATTATAGAATGGTTTACTTTTTAAGTTACACAGTAGAAGCATAGCCCACAGATTTCTCACAAATGTAATTCTATGCTGTTTGTTTGTATAGAAAAGTGCTGGTTGGTTGTTATATAGATGAGCTTACTTTGAGCACTTTTGTGACTTGTACATGTTCTCTGTTTTTAGAGAAAAACAATGGAGTTATATGATGGTGAAATGGCAGCCATGGGGACTATAAACTCAGTTGGTCCTGGCTGTGCAAATGATGCTTGAATCCTGGATCCTACCTTGTTTTAGGTGTCTCTTGTACATTTTCCTACATTGCCTTTCAAAACACTTTAAAGGGGACAGATTGCCAAATTTAAATCCCATATTTTTTGGTTCTTGACCTGTGGTTGGCTTTGCTATGTAGACCACAAGATCTGTGTTTTGCGATCTCTGGTCAGATCTTGAGTATGTGAATGGTCTAAAATTTGCATGTTTAAGCTAGAGGGATAGTTCACCAAAAAAACAAGATATTTTGAGAAATTACTCTGTGGTTTTGTGTCCAGACAATGGCAGTAAATGGGGGCCAATAGTGTTTGGTTACCAACGTTCTTCAAAATATCCTCTTTTGTGTTCTGCAGAAGAAGGAAAGTCATAAAGGTTTGAAATGGCATGAGGGTGCGTAAATGATGAAAGAATTGTTTTTTTTGTGATAACTATTCCTATAAAGAAGTCCACGAAGAAGTTTTTCTTTAATCTTTCTTTAAATTTCTTTTGGAAGGCAATGTGTGTGTTTTCATAATAACAGCTCAGGCTAATCAAATGTATTGTCTGATTTAATCATTTATTTTTTACGACTCTGGTGTTTCATTGCAGTGTCGTAGAATGGAGTAAATTGTCACTTAATTGCATGCTAAGCCTCTGTTATCTGTTATTACCTGTGTGCAAACACACAGGTACACCTAAGACAGTTGGGACCAAATACTGTCGAACAATGAGCCAGAGGAAAGCACTTGATGCTGAAGCTTGTAATCTGTGATAGAGAAAATATGGTACAGTTTGCGTTGGAGAACTTGAGCTGGAAAAAATATCAGATATTTTGGACATTTTTGAGATAATAACATATTTTGTCATGCATTATACAAATAGGATCAGATAAAAGAATGAAGGTAAACCACTTAGACCCCACAGCCCACACGTATAGTACAGAATAAACAAATAAGCTAGTGGTAAAGCATAGATGGGGTAATTATGTCACATTACTGTAATGTTTAACAGTTTCACTTGGAAAGTCCTGCACACGTATATATGTGTTTATGATAAATAGTGGACTTATATGTAATGCATTCAATCCTAACACTGTGCTAAGCGACGTGCCATTCTTTTATATGTAAAGATATTGCCTTACTAAGGAATATAAAGTATTACACGCCTCTTCTGCTGCTGGCATCGCTGTGAAATCAGCATCTTCATGTTGAAATGGAAATGTCTTAAGCTGTGTACGACATGCATATTAGCTTGTGCTGTATGTTTCAATGCTGCTCTTTCTGTACGTTTCCTCTATACTTTTCCTCTTTATGTAGCATCTCTCAATTTTGCTTCTTACGTTCTTGAATGCAAAGCCAACTTGGCAAAGATATATGTGTGCATGTGCGAGATGAAAAATGTACATGATATTTTGACATACTAGTACTATTAATCCTCTTCGTGGTTTGTCATGTTTGGGACTATGTAGGTTTTGTGCCAATTTTTATATCAAATGATGTGTTTGCCTAACATGGATGCACACACGGCTAAGCATTCGAGACCGTATGAAAGAACTTAATTCAGGTTTGTTATTGGAACATTTGTATGGTTTGCTGGTTGGTTGAATTTATTATACCTCAAATGAACAATTTTCAGTATTTGCTTTGTTTTCTTCAGTTTAATAAAGATGGCTTCAAACAGTTGGATTAATTGCTGATTTATGTATTATATTTGTTATGTTATGGACAGACTTAATGTAATATTGGTAGACAACAAAATGTGCCTGTGTGTATGTGTCTGTACTACTGTTAAGTAGTGAAGATACTGGAGAAAAGATTGTGAAGATATATTTCAGGTTTTCAAGCATCAGTTTTGCTGAAAGTTGAGGGCAGACTGTGGAGAATGAATAGAAATGGCCCTGATTTTGAGTTTTATATAGAGAATCCTGCCATGTTCACAATTAATTTATTTTAAGAGAAAAGTATCGAGTTATGGGCAACTGGGAATCTATTTTTGTATTTAAACGTACTGCCCATAATGTTACAGAAGAAATTTGTCAAACCCAGCAAGCACAGAACGTTCCCCTAATGTTTTTATAGGTTTTAAATAACCTAAAAATAACTTATACAGACCGTTCCATTACGGTTATTTTGGGGTTATTATTTTGACCACCAAATGGTTCTTTTTAGGTTACTATTTTGCAACTAGAATATAACGTTCCCGGAACGTTGCAAAGTGTTTTTAAAGGGAGGTTTTAACGCTGTTTCGTGCATTCTGACTTTACAATGTTAAATGTGCTGGCTTCTCATGCTTAACATGGTCAACTTGTAAAAAGAAAGATTTTCTGTGCTCGATACACTCCCCCAAGGTTCATAGGTTTCGGAAAGTTTTTTTCTAACGCAAAAAACCGTTACATAACAACTTCTTCAAATTCTCCCGGAGAAAGCACGCCCACGGCTAGGCGAAAGTAATAGCCCGCCCACGCGTCAACTTAATGGTTCTCTTTTTGGATATTATTTTGCAACCAGAAAATGACATTCCCAGAACATTGCAGGGTGTTTTTTGGTTTAAATAGCCTAAAAATAAACTATAGGTTATTTTTTGCAAGCACGTTTTTTGTGAAATTGTAAATAATAAAATGTTCATATATCTGAAATAATCACATGTTCAAAACAACATCTCGCAGGAATTCACAACTTTTTTACAAGATGGCTAATTCGTATGAATTTGTAAGATTATATTCTTGATAAGAAAAAACTGTCCATCTAAACATTTATTAGACAGTATTCAGAATCAGAATCAGAAAGGGCTTTATTGCCAAGTGTGCTTGGACACACAAGGAATTTCAGTGAGGGAAATAAGTATTTGATCCCCTGCTGATTTTGTAAGTTTGCCTACTTACAAACAAATGAAGGGTCTATAATTTTATGGTGGGTTTATTTTAACTGATAGACACAGAATATTAAAAAAAATCAGGGGAAAAAATGTTATATAAAGGTTATAAATTGATTTGCATTTCAGTCAGTGAAATAAGTATTTGATCCCCAAGCAAAACATAACTTTGTACTTTGTGGAGAAACCCTTGTTGGCAAGCACAGAGGTCAGACATTTCTGATAGTTGGTCACCAGGTTTGCACATGTGTCCGGATACATTTAGTCCACTCCTCTGTCAATCTTTAAGGTTTCTTGGCTGTCGCTCAGCAAATTGGAGTTTTAGCCTCCTTCACAGAGGTTCTATAGGACTAGGGTCTAGAGACTGGCTAGGACATTTAATGTGCTTCTCCTTAAGCCACTATTTGGTTGTCTTGGCAATATGTTTTGCGTCTTTGTCATGTTAAAGGCTCATCCATGACCCATCTTCAGTGACCTAGTTAAGGGGAGGAGGTTCTCGTCCAAGATTTTACGGTACATGGGCCCGTCCCTCAGCCCCTCAATGCGGTGAAGTCATCCTGTATACCTGTAGCAGAGAAAAAGCCCTAAAGCAGAATGTTTCCAACACTGTGCTTCTCTGTAGACATGATGTTCTTGGGCTCATAGTCAGCATTTCTCTCCCTCCAAACACAGGAGTCCATTTTGGTCTCACAGCAGTGCCAGCACTTTCGCCAAAGCCTTTTCTGAATCATTTTTATGTTCATTGTCAAACTTAAGACGAGCCAGGCGGGCCTTCTTGGGCAGGAGGACCTTGCGGGTGCTTCAGGATTTCAGTCTACTGTGGCATAGCGTGTTACCAATGTGTTACCAATGTTTTGCTTGCTAACTGTGTTCCCAACTGTCTTGAAATCATTAACAGGCTTCTTCCGTGTAGTTCTGGGCTGATCTTTAACATTTCTCATGATCATCTTTACCCCATTGGGGAAATATTGCAGGGAGCTCCAGAACAAGGGCATTTGATAGTTATTTTGTATATCTTCTATTTCCAAATAATCACACCAACAGTTGTCTCCTTCTCACCAAGCTTCTGTCTGTAGCCTATTCAAGGTTTGTGCAGGTCTCCAATCTTGTCGCTGACATCCTTTAAAACCTATTTGGTCTGGACCATGGTGTTGGAGAGGTTGAACTGGAAGATACAGATTCTGTTGGCAGGCATCTTTTATATACATAACAAGCTGATTTAGGAGTACTTTCTTAAAGTGACAGGACTAATCTGTGGTCCATATAGGCACATAACCAATCTGTGGAGCCAGAATTCTTGCTAGTTGGTAGGGGATCAAATACTTATTTCACTGACTGAAATGCAAATCAATTTATAACCTTTATATAACATTTTTTCCCCTGATTTTTTTTAATATTCTGTGTCTATCAGTTAAAATAAACCCACCATAAAAATTATAGACCCTTCATTTGTTTGTAAGTAGGCAAACTTACAAAATCAGCAGGGGATCAAATACTTATTTCCCTCACTGTAACTCGATACTTTTCTCTTAAAATAAATTAATTGTGAACATGGCAGGTTTCTCTATATAAAACTCAAAATCAGGGCCATTTCTATTCATTCTCCACAGTCTGCCCTCAACTTTCAGCAAAACTGATGCTTGAAAACCTGAAATATATCTTCACAATCTTTTCTCCAGTATCTTCACTACTTAACAGTAGTACAGACACATACACACAGGCACATTTTGTTGTCTACCAATATTACATTAAGTCTGTCCATAACATAACAAATATACATAAATCAGCAATTAATCCAACTGTTTGAAGCCATCTTTATTAAACTGAAGAAAACAAAGCAAATACTGAAAATTGTTCATTTGAGGTATAATAAATTCAACCAACCAGCAAACCATACAAATGTTCCAATAACAAACCTGAATTAAGTTCTTTCATACGGTCTCGAATGCTTAGCCGTGTGTGCATCCATGTTAGGCAAACACATCATTTGATATAAAAATTGGCACAAAACCTACATAGTCCCAAACATGACAAACCACGAAGAGGATTAATAGTACTAGTATGTCAAAATATCATGTACATTTTTCATCTCGCACATGCACACATATATCTTTGCCAAGTTGGCTTTGCATTCAAGAACGTAAGAAGCAAAATTGAGAGATGCTACATAAAGAGGAAAAGTATAGAGGAAAAGTACAGAAAGAGCAGCATTGAAACATACAGCACAAGCTAATATGCATGTCGTACACAGCTTAAGACATTTCCATTTCAACATGAAGATGCTGATTTCACAGCGATGCCAGCAGCAGAAGAGGCGTGTAATACTTTATATTCCTTAGTAAGGCAATATCTTTACATATAAAAGAATGGCACGTCGCTTAGCACAGTGTTAGGATTGAATGCATTACATATAAGTCCACTATTTATCATAAACACATATATACGTGTGCAGGACTTTCCAAGTGAAACTGTTAAACATTACAGTAATGTGACATAATTACCCCATCTATGCTTTACCACTAGCTTATTTGTTTATTCTGTACTATACGTGTGGGCTGTGGGGTCTAAGTGGTTTACCTTCATTCTTTTATCTGATCCTATTTGTATAATGCATGACAAAATATGTTATTATCTCAAAAATGTCCAAAATATCTGATATTTTTTCCAGCTCAAGTTCTCCAACGCAAACTGTACCATATTTTCTCTATCACAGATTACAAGCTTCAGCATCAAGTGCTTTCCTCTGGCTCATTGTTCGACAGTATTTGGTCCCAACTGTCTTAGGTGTACCTGTGTGTTTGCACACAGGTAATAACAGATAACAGAGGCTTAGCATGCAATTAAGTGACAATTTACTCCATTCTACGACACTGCAATGAAACACCAGAGTCGTAAAAAATAAATGATTAAATCAGACAATACATTTGATTAGCCTGAGCTGTTATTATGAAAACACACACATTGCCTTCCAAAAGAAATTTAAAGAAAGATTAAAGAAAAACTTCTTCGTGGACTTCTTTATAGGAATAGTTATCACAAAAAAAACAATTCTTTCATCATTTACGCACCCTCATGCCATTTCAAACCTTTATGACTTTCCTTCTTCTGCAGAACACAAAAGAGGATATTTTGAAGAACGTTGGTAACCAAACACTATTGGCCCCCATTTACTGCCATTGTCTGGACACAAAACCACAGAGTAATTTCTCAAAATATCTTGTTTTTTTGGTGAACTATCCCTCTAGCTTAAACATGCAAATTTTAGACCATTCACATACTCAAGATCTGACCAGAGATCGCAAAACACAGATCTTGTGGTCTACATAGCAAAGCCAACCACAGGTCAAGAACCAAAAAATATGGGATTTAAATTTGGCAATCTGTCCCCTTTAAAGTGTTTTGAAAGGCAATGTAGGAAAATGTACAAGAGACACCTAAAACAAGGTAGGATCCAGGATTCAAGCATCATTTGCACAGCCAGGACCAACTGAGTTTATAGTCCCCATGGCTGCCATTTCACCATCATATAACTCCATTGTTTTTCTCTAAAAACAGAGAACATGTACAAGTCACAAAAGTGCTCAAAGTAAGCTCATCTATATAACAACCAACCAGCACTTTTCTATACAAACAAACAGCATAGAATTACATTTGTGAGAAATCTGTGGGCTATGCTTCTACTGTGTAACTTAAAAAGTAAACCATTCTATAATTTTGAATAAAAATATTTTTTGACTCTCCAGTTATTATTCATTATATATTACAATGCATGATTTTATAAAATAACTAGTCAAAAGCAGCTTTTTGCCACATGTAGAGGCTGTGGTGCATTACATGATGCTATATACATGTTGTTGAATAAATTGTCCAGGCAACAATTTGAGACCCTAAAGTCCATTAAAACCAGTACAAAAATTTGGCACTTCTATCCCAGCTTGTTGGCAATGTAACTCCCATTGTAAATGTATGTAGTGTAAGAGAACTGTCTTCATCGATATAAAACTGCTGTACAAAGGTAACATTCGAAAATCTGCCATACGGTTTGCATGGCACAGCAAAGGCTACACCCTACAAGCACTTAGTGTTGTCAACATTTCCCCGGACACATTAATACAAATAAAGAGTGTTATTTGCTTGCTTCTAAACAAGCAAAACCCACAAGACAAACAGCAGAAAGGTCAACTAGGTAATGACACGTTCACTGGGCTTATATCATCACAAGTTCACAATATTTTCTAAGGATCGCAGAATATCACAGCCATATACAGTGATGTTTAAGAAAAGTATGAAACTCCACCGTTTAGACATCTGGCCGTTGTAGTTACATGAGCTGGTTAAAATGAGCAAGATTGTTCAAGCGCTCAAAATGGCTTCCATAAATCTGACAATGCTGGTTCTCGTAACAACATCAAGGCTGTTCAGAAATTTCAGTCGGAAAAAATATGGCGTCGTCCAAAGGATGACTCATCTTCTGTCAGGGCATAATTTGCTCACTTGGCCAGACCAAAAAAATTAAGCAACCCTGAAATAATGCGATAGATTTTTCCAAATATAACATTCCATATACAGCTGGGACGCTAAATCAAAATAAAATAAAAGTCTTTTTACCTCTGTGTAAACAGTTTTATCTAAAGATATGTCTGCTTTTATCTAAATCTGTTTAAATCTATTTTATAATGCCACAGCTCTAGATCTCTGTCAATGTATTATGACAAACACATCTTAAAAATTGTTCTGATAAAGTAAGCCAGCATATTCTGTATTGACTTGTTTTTTCTGTGCAACGTCATTGATTTTATATTGATAATGTGTTTAAACTCTCCCGGCAAGCAAGCTTCAGGCACTACTATGCTTCAAAACAGCCAACAGAGAAGAAACGCTTTTGGCTTCATCGTCTTTACAGCCTACAGCAGAGAAAAGCCTAGAAACATTAGCAGAATCCCGCAGCAAGCGCGATGGAATTTCTGTCCCATCATTGCTGCAACTTTGGCTTCCAGCAGTCAGAAGGTAGAACATCATCAAGCGATGACTTGCGTGACTTCACGGGGTCAGGGTCCCCAGGAGGTCGGGCGTGAGATACCCCATGGGCATGTTTGGCATGGCAGGGAGCTGTTTGTTTGGGCTGTGTGTGCACACTGATGTCTGTGGGGTAGAAGGGTTAAGGAGGAGGCTGCGCTGGCCGTCCACCTCTTGCACTACTGTATAGTCTGACACCGGTGGCAGTATTGAGGCTGGTGGAGCTACAGGCAGAAGGTACGGCATCTGGGAGACGTCCACAGGAGCCAGGTACTCTACGTTCCAGCCGTGGTTTCCTTCAACAGCCTGAGGTGGGAATGTTTGGTACCCCTGATTGGGTCCAGGGTTGGACGGCACATCGGCGGCAAGCTGCCTCGCGGTGTTCTCCGAGGTATAAGCTCCGTCGGAAAGAAGCTGGAATTGTATTTTCACGTCGTCTTTGATTTTCTTGTCGTCCTCTTTCTTTTTCTCCGGAGGGCTGTTTAGTTGCCCGGGTGAGAGTACCACCTCTCCCGCAGGTGTGAAATCGCTTACTTGGGCGTAGAAGTCCATGTTCGCCCAACTTGGTGTAGTGGGTTTAATAGGTGTCTCCGCCCCCTCAGATGTTTGAAGAGCAGTAAGGCTCGGGGTGGACGAGCTGCTCCTAGAAACCAGAGGGTGCTGGTCTCCGCGACCGGAATACCCAGGCAGAAGGGAAGCGGTGAGCATGTCTTCCGGGATCTCCGGGTCGTAGCAGCTGGCACGGCCGGAATCATCGTCGCTTTTGAAATGGATGACGTGAGAAGAACCTGAGCGGGACAGGCCCAGAAGATGCTGTGTGTCCGAACTCTCATTCTTCTCCGCGGGGTCGTCCAGGTCCAGTTGGATGAACTCCACCCATGGGTCCTCATGGTACGAGCCAGGCTTGTACATCTCCTGACTGCTCAGCAAGGAATTAAGCTGGTCTAACTTTCCATTCTGTCAGACAAGGAGAAAATGTGAAGAATTATTATGTATGGGATATTGTATTACATAATTAATTATTCTGTTGAGATTGACTTTACAGTGTTTATGTGTGTAATACATGTAATACACAGTNAAATGTTCATATATCTGAAATAATCACATGTTCAAAACAATATCTCGCAGGAATTCACAACTTTTTTACAAGATGGCTAATTCGTATGAATTTGTAAGATTATATTCTTGATAAGAAAAAACTGTCCATCTAAACATTTATTAGACAGTATTCAGAATCAGAATCAGAAAGGGCTTTATTGCCAAGTGTGCTTGGACACACAAGGAATTTGTCTTAGTGACAGGAGCTTCCAGTGCACACATACAGGTTAAAAAAGTGACAAGGCACAGGTAACAAAACGTAAACAATAAATATGTGAGAGACAATACACATTTGACAAAAAGGACAATATTAGACAAAAGGACAATAGACAGTATATTGTATTCAATCGTTGACACAGTGGACAAGAGACTGACATGAGACCGTTACGATATGAGTAATAAAAACGTATTACAAATCCAGATTATAAAACAACAAGTTACTTTCCTCATCCTCCTCATTTCACGGGGTATGCAAAACTGGAAAAAACTGGAACCCACAGCAAAAGGGGTCCATTAGTTTGGTGTTGTCTGATGTGTATGACGGACATGCTTAACTACATCATTCAGAGCCATGCTGTTGAGAGAGCTCGGTGCATTATGAAGGCCGGGTCAACACCGTTGAAGCCTTAATGTACGAGAAACAGGGGAAGAGCAGACGTCCAGCAAGCACCGAATGGGAGCTTTCTGCTAAGTGGATACAGAAGAGATAGGAACTAGATGATGGCGAAAGCAGATCAGGCAATTTGGCGAGTGCTGCTTACTTAACAACACTGCGTGATGCTGATTGAATCTGTGTCGCCCACTCTCACAGCCTGCTTGTCAGGACATTGTAAGTAATTGCCCACGAGTCCCTGTAGCCCTGTATTGTATCTTCAAGCCAATTATGCCTATCAAACTGACCGCCCTCACCATTGATTGCCTCTGTGTGCTTGTTGACCTTTATCATTGTGGGCTGTGAATGGGATGTTAAGATTTGTTTAAAGGAAGTGATGTTTACCTGGTTTCTCAAGGGTTATTGAAGAGGAGGTGACTTGATTCTTGATATTACAGTTTCAGGGTAAAATTGCTGCTTATATACGCTATGCCATCCAGACCGACCTTGCTGTTTTTCTATTCTATCTACAGTCCTATGAGGTTGTGGTTTTTTTATGATAGCCCTGCTGACAAAACTAATTTACAATGTTTAAAACTACAAACTCCCTTATGACCGAACAACTATTTACCATTAACCATTTCTTTAATGTAGTGTGTTTTGGGGCTTATACGGTTGCATCGAGCATACGTACCTGACCCGAAGTTAACTTACGGTCTGTATTTGGTTATAATATAACAATGTATTTAATATTAATATTCATTTGTATTCCTATTTTATTGTATATTAATTGTATTAAATTAAAACTACTCAACAGTTTGCTGAGGTCTACCGGAAGTTAAGTTTGGGCCACATAGTGTTTGTTAATGTTGTTGCTGCTGAAACCGTATACACTCCAGTAGGGGTATACATTACCAACACATTGCACCACAGATCCACAGAGACCAGTGGAGTTTCCATTAAAACCAATACCATTACTATTATAACCTTTAAATCTCTTAGAAATTCTTTGATGTTTTTTTTCAGCATGCATAAGAATGTGTTTCTTTATGAACTGATGAATTTAAAGAAGTGAAAACAGCAGGTATTATGGATAGAAAGTCAATTTTACCAGTAAGTTTTGACCTGGTCGGGACATTTTTTTTTTGTCCCCATGAGGAACACAGCTTAAAAATCAAACTAAATTAGGCCCATGCTTATTTGAACATGTACAATTTCAGAAAGGTTTGTGTGATGGTTAGGTTTAGAGGTTAGGCGATAGAATAGGCTACAGTTTGTAGGCCTACAGTATAAAATTAATTACGTCTATGGAAAGTCCCCATAAAACCTGGAAACACAACGGGTATGCGTGCGTACAGAAACATCTTAAACTGCTGCACTTTTTGATCTGCACACTTAATATTTAATGTTACCCGTAATGTAAGTGTTTTGCGAGCAATTTAAGGTAAACGTCTCTCTGTTTTGCATGCGTGCAGTATTAAAGTTGCACATGTAGAGACACACGTTGGTCAATACGGATATTCTAAAAGGAAACGCCGCAGACAGATTCTACACCCAGTTCTTGCCTGGGAGAAAAATGTTAGGGGGGCTCAAAATGGGAGAGCAAAGCGGACTAGAATAATAGATGCGTGCTCGCCATCTGTTGGTGGATTTCAGTATGAGAGCATACGACACTTTATACTGGTTTATAAAAACTAGAACTTTGTTATTTTAAAATTTGATACATGTGAATACAAATGAATACATAAATAGTAAATAAAAAATAAGTATAATATAATAAAAAAGTGAATGATTGAATGCACATTCATGTAAGTCAAAACTTTATTTGATTTGATCTTGGTCACAAACATACTTCCCACATACCTTCTTTGACACAACATACATTTTGCATACAGTTTTTTTCAGGTCTTCCAGGTGATAAAACATTTCCCAGAAAACTTTCATTAAGTAGGCCTATGTAAAACGTTCCAAACAATTCTCCCCAAGCCAACCGTGACCTAACCTTTACCAATACCAATAACTATTAATAAATGTGTAGCATATGTTAGATGTTTTCATCATTTCTTTATGATCCATTAACTGTAATATAAAGTATGTTATGTCAGTGTTAGTAACAAGATTAAAATAAAAAACAATTCCAGAGATTTCTCTTTATGTTGTATTCAAACAGTGTTTGGTTCTAGTTTGATCAAAATTTCTCTGCCTACTTCCAAATAACCTTTCATACAACTTTCATATAGAATAGCATCTTTTTTGAATATCAGATTAAAACACTTCTTATATTACCCAATATGTTTGCATAGTAACTTCTTTTGGGTTTATCAAAGAGTGCAGAATGTTACATGGCCTTTGCCCTCCGCTCTACGTGGACTAACATCTGACAGGCACCACTAGGACATAGTTTCTGCACCTGCCTTCATAAAAGCCACATAAAGCCTATAGAGGCGAAAAACCATCACATGACTACACCCGACACACTCTCAGGAGGAATCAGACACTGGACTAGTTTGTTGCCCCACCGATTTAATACAAATAACAAGATGTCAACCTTATGCTTTTCAGATGTTTCTTAGTTGACTCTGATAACATAATTTTTAAGACCCAATTTGGAAATCGAATTTCAAAATCCAGTGCCGCCACACACTGAGGTGTAAATACTAGTTGGCAAGCACAATCCAAAGCACTGACCAGCAGTTTACTTCTCCTGTCACACTCAACTCGTGGTACCTGCTGGTCAGACTCAGATCGGCTGCGACAGCTGTCATTCAGCTGGGGGGGCGGTACGTCACTGTCAGGTCTCTCTTATCTGATTTTCCTCCCCCCTCAGGCCCTGTCAGTGTCAGGAGGCCGGAAGTGCCTCCTCACACTGTCAGAGACCTGCCGAGTGCCCTTTGCCCTCCTCAGAAAACAGCTGTCGTCAGTGTCAGCATCAGCTGACCGAGGGAGAGTCTGCCCCCTGCTGTCAGCTGTACTGAACTTTTCACCTCAAGTGCTTAGCTCAAGGCTTTTTCATGACTGGTGGCTCATTGAGGGCAACCTGACCGAAGTCTACCTGGCTGAGTTGGACTTGACCCACATCAACCTGTTGTTGGCCGTGTTGGTGACCCTCATGACGATGCTGTTGGGGTTGCCTCTCCAGTGTGTCTTGGTGATGCCGATGATGGTGGTGGTGACCATGATGGTGGTGGTGACCATGATGACCATGATGGTGACGATCGGGCTCTCCATTGGTACGCTCTTCTTCTGCTATTACACGAGTCTCCTCAGGTTTGTCATCTGCTGTTTTGTTGCACTCCTCGAGTTCAGATGAAGTCTGAAATGAAATGAATTAAAGTTTCCACTTATTTCCAACACTAAAAAATTCAGTGAAAATGAACATTTTCTGGCAGCTGGGACGCCAGAAATAAACAGCAAAATAACAGTTTTTGTAAAATGTCCCTGTTTCTCTTGTAAATGTGCGGTCTTTTTCTGTTTTTTTTTTACCGTATTTCAAAAACACATGAAAATCTGTAAAATTACACTTTTTTACATTATATGTGGAAAATCTGTGAAAAAATATATAACAGAAAAATTCTGTAAAATAAAATCCTTTTTGTGTTAAAATACTAATTTAAGTGTAAAAGCTTTGTTAGTTTGATCAGATTCTTTTGGGTCAACGAGTGGCTTGAGTTTGGGGTGGAGATTTTTTGTCCATCCAATGGCAAATGGGATGGGTGTGGCCTATTTGGCTTTTAAAATAAAGAAGTGTTTACCTCCATGTCGCACTCTCCACAAATACGTTTACAATTAGTACTTCTTATAGACTCCTCCACGTATGGGTAACTCAGGATGGTGTAAGGAAGAGATAGATGGTAAGTGAGTCGGCCACACCTGTCAGAAAAGAGTATTTAGTGAAATATTGATAAAGTAATAAAATGATTGCATTGTGGGTTTATCAGGTAAAATAAACTGGATGATGTTCCAAACCTGTCATAGATCAAAATGTCATCCTTCACAGCGTTTACCGCCTGCCAGATGTCAGGCTGGTTGGGGTCTTGGCCGTACAGCGTGATACTCTCAGACAACCTTTCCTTGAGCAAGTGGTGGAGCCGTTGGGACCTTTCCTCTCTGTTGTTTACCACCATGTAAGTTATGTTTACATAGCCTTGGTTCTCCAACTTCAGGAGCAAGCCGTTCACCCTTGAAGAACATTCAACAAGTTGTATAAGGAAAATACTCCGTGTAAACAGTACAGAGAGAACAGATCAAAATGTGACCTGATAAGGCTTTGAAAAACAAGGTCATGTCTGATCGTAATGTCATATAATAAGTGGTTGTCAGACTTTTTTATTATTATAAATGGGTTTGCATTGCTGTTATTTTCAGCGACTCACTTTGATGCTTGCTCCAAGCAGAATAATCAGCTGGCCTGGAGGTAAGCAACCACTGTAACCCGTCCGAGAGCTTCCTTCATGGGCTCTGCCTCTCCTATGTTCCACACGGGGGGGAGTTTACAGCGGGCTCCGTCTCCTTCGCTCTCTGCGCTGCAGCCCGCTAGCAGGCAGAGAGCCAGAGTAAGGCTAAGTGCCTTCCACATGCCTCCAACCAACAGACCCACTGACCTAAAGACAAAGATGATGAGCAGTGAGACTGCAAGCAGAGACTACAATGGTAGACTTGAAATGTTTAATACAATTCTAACCAAAGTAAGAGTAATATATGTTTTATTTTATTATATTATTTATTTATTTACTTATTATATTTACTTGCCTTTTATTTTATTTATTTTATCACATTCTTTTTATGTGATTTATTTTATTCTATTTCATTATTTTATTTTATTTATTGAAAATCATAATGTAAAAATATGTTTTTTTATCATTTTTAATTTGGACTTTTTTCCAAAATTTTGTTTTATTCGATTTCATTTCCATAGCATTTTTCAGACTAGTTCCATGCAGCTTTGCAGAGTTAGCATAAAGGAAACAAACTCCTTTTCAGCCTTTTTTGGTCAGGACCATATATTTTGGTCAGGAGCCAAAATAAATCAGGTCGAGCAACACAAAACATGCTGTCTGTTCAGCAATTACCTAAACCTGCAGTCACAAGGATATACTGAAAGTTTGTTGAGTATCTGGACAAATTCCATAGTCCATCCTGATACTACTAAACCATTTGCTTTTGGCATTTATCAATTTAATGTTCACAAAATGGTAAGTTATTAAACGTTATCAAAGTAACACCCATTTATCAAAGAAAACTGTAATAGACATTACACGCAAAGATTTATTTTTTTACAAAATAATTAAAAGGACAAAATCTTATTATGTCACATAATTCTTGAGTGCACTTACGTGTTCACTTAAAATCCTTCAGCAGTGATCCTCACTGAGCTGCCTTTAGACGAAAACAACTCACTGCAGCACGGCTCCTCCTATTTATACTCCTCTTGTTTTTCCTGACTCAAAGCAGGGCAAAGTTCCCCGTGTCCCTGTTTCAAAAAACTGTAATAGCTCACGTATTCACTCCAGGAGACTGATGCATAAACAATGAATATGTGTACCTCCAAAATGCGTTCGAGTGGAGCTGAAAACCAATCAACTGGGTTATAAATGTTTTCGTGTCTTTGCATAAGTCTGTTTTGTTTTCTCAGCGCATCTTATTGAGGGAATCAAAAACAACCAAATTCTAATACCAAAGTTGTTTTTTTCTCTTTGTTAAAAAGTATCCAGAAAATAAATGGTTAATGTACACTGCATTCCAGACTTATGTTTTGCTAAAGAGCGGGGGAGGGGTGCATGTAACATTGACAAGTAACCACAAGTAATTATTTATCAGAACCCTGTAACTGAAAATCATTTATAGAGATCTGTTTGTTTGTCTTTGATCCATGTATTTACACGTTTCTACATGCTTAGTGTAGACTGCTTGCTTTCTTGTGTTAATCTTCACATGATTCCTGACACTGTTTGTGCAGCAGTGCACAGCTGAGTTAGTGTCAGCACTTTTCTTGCTGAGATGAAACTTTGAGAGCTTCCTGTCTCATCGCTGAACTTTGGTAAACAACCCGATTCTGTCTAAACTGAAGAAACAATGATTTAAAAAAAAAGATGTGTTTTCTTATGGAAGATGGCGCTTAATACTTTCATAACCATTCAAAGTTCTTTCTGACATTTAGACAACCACTATGTGTGTCCTTGAACAATTTATCACGCAGTTAATCTTCAAAATCAGGTCTCATGATCTGTTTAGTAAGCATTAAAAGGACACATTGACCTCCTAGTGATGCAATTTAGATACACACATAAGATTTAAAGTGTCTGGCTAGATCATGGTTAACTTGAGGAAACTATTATAAAGGCATTTTTTATGATTAACTAAAACAATGGAAAGAGAAAATAATGAAAATAATCATTGGACAGTTCAAAAATGTAATATTATTAAAGGGATTTGACTTTCTTCAGCAGAACACTAAAGAACATATTTTAAAGAATATCTTCATTGCCACGTGACGTCATTAAGCGATGTCGAAGGCCATCTCAACTTGAACGAACCTTACAAGGCAGCGTTCATTTTGTGTCCTTCATCGGCCTCTTTTGAATAATACATGAAGTATCTCCTTCATGTCTTCCAATCACCCACAAACCTTGGTGCACATTCCAAAAACATCACTCTTGATATTCTGCAGCAGGTGCTTCTCAAATGGAAGGATGTACGGCTTAATAACATGAACAGTTTAGAATTATGTGTTTAATTTTTCAAAAAATAAAAGACAGCACAAATAAATTAATTTCTGAAATGAAATTGGGCAAGTTTAATATCAGCTCGTTTCCCACAGTGTTTTGGGAATCTATGTAAAGAATTGGTCTTCGATGGCACCTGATGACGTGCCAGCCGAGATGTTCAGCTTTTTACTAGGACACCTCCATTGAGAATCCCCCATCTGACTGATCCTGTTCAGTTAATGTTTTTCATTCTAGGAGAATCATTTGTAAATTGGTCTAAGTTAAACTGGCAATGGTTTATCATATTTGTGACCCTGGACAACAAAACCAGTCTTATGGGTCAATTTTTTGAAATTGAGATTTTTACATAATCTAAAAGCTGAATAAATAAACTTTCTATAGATATATGAGTTGTTAGAATAGGACAATATCTGGCAGAGATACTCTGATAATAATACAGAGATAATCTGAGAGCACACAAAAAAATCAAAATATTGAGAAAATTGCCTTTGAAGTTGTTAATCAGGGGCACTGTAGCAGGCCATCCACTCACAAAAACAAAGTTTTTTTATATTTAAGGCAGGAAATTTACAAAATATCTTCATGGAACATGATCTTTACTTAATATCCTAATGATTTTTGGCATAAAAGAAAAATCGATAATTTTGACCCATACAATGTATTTTTGTCTTTTACTAAAAATGTTCCCGTGCTACTTAAGACTGGTTTTGTGATCCAGGGTCACATTTATCCTCTCTGTAAATAAAAGAAATAACATTAAAAAAAATCAGTAACCAAATCTTAGTTCTTCCTAGACATTGTGCTTAAAGGTATCAGGCTTATGTAATATACAATTTTGTGTCCTGCTTTTTTAATGTTATCTTGCATGCAGTCTATATGTACTGATAAATTTAGCATAAATAAGTTTAGTGGGTTAGCGAGGATTGAAACCCCTCTGGTACTGGGATGTGCAATCTCAGTATCACCTCGGGAGGGCAGTATAGCGCCTTTTCAAACTGTCAAAAATGCAGATGATGAAAAAATAAATATTAATAGATGCCTCACAGAAGCTGAAATGCTTACACAAGTGTTTTCGGCTTTTATCATGCAGTGTATGCAAAGGGTATGCCAATTATATTTGTCAGGATATATATTTATATAGTATTGTTATACGCGATAGAGTCTTTTCGCGGTGATTTCTGGGAACTTGAGGCCAGAGCGCAAGCGACCGCCCTTTTCCGACGAGCGTAGGAAAAACAGCACATTGATCGCTTCAGGCCTGCGACGCACATAAACAGCTGCATTGAGCATCAAAGGCTCATCTGGGGTAAGTACTCCGAAGTGTTATGCGATCTGTGTCACCTATAGTTCAGCCGAATTGGAATATGTCTGATTAAAAGTGCATTTTAATGCGCGATTTGATGACGTAACGACAATGGTCCAAAAAACAAATGGCGAGTGCGTAACTAGTCATAGGCCCAGCGTGGAAGTTACATGAAGCGGACTGGGGAACGCTACTGCTTGTGTTATTTTTCTGTAGAATGTTTATACGGTACAGTGGCTTTGCGTGGCTTTTGCAGCAGTTAAATTCGCTCATCTTGCGTGTGGAGTTTCTGTGTAGAAATGCGCGCTTTTTCTGCATGCGGCTCAAATATGATCGCTACACTGTGGATCTGCTGGCATATGGGCCATTACAATGTACAGTATGTGAGAAACTTGCTTTCAAAATAATCTGTCAGAATAATATTTGCAGCTCACTGTTATAACGGTTAATGGATTATGGAATCGGAATTGTGTTCAGTTTGTGTTTTAAATGATGTCAATATGTGTTTGCGTATTTATTTTGCATGCATTTGCTTCCTAGCTGTAATACCAGCATATTAAAATTCCTTGCGTATATTTTATGTCAAATTACATTTTGTCATTCTTAGGACTTACATGAGCAGGGAAAGGGCTGAATCATGTCTGTTGATGGAGATGTTGATGACTGTGGGCACGAGTTTCCAGCCCATTACAAAGTGATGCTTGACAAACTGAATGAGCAACGTCAGCTGGATCAGTTCACAGATATCACTCTCATTGTGGATGGTAAGATTGCCTGGCAGTGCATATGTCACTTCAGTGCCTTTCTGCAAAATGTTGTAAGGTTAAATATTTGGTGTTGCTGATGACGGCCTTTATTTGGACAGGACATCAGTTCAGAGCTCACAAAGCTGTACTAGCTGCCTGCAGTCAGTTCTTCCACAAATTCTTTCAAGACTTCACTCAAGAGCCTCTAGTGGAGATTGAGGGTATGTAAACAGACATACAACTTTGTGAGAAGTGTCTGTGAAACATGGAAATATGCTTAAAGAGATATCGGTCCCCATGCAATTCAAGTACAGTGACAACACGGTTTACATTTTGACGCTATGAAAATTATACAATGTTGTTTATTATTTTTGTATTAAACAGGGGTTAGCAACACCGCTTTCCGCCACCTGATGGAGTTCACATACACCGCTACATTAGCTGTTAATGGTGAGGCAGAAGTCAATGATGTCTGGAGAGCTGCAGAATATCTTCAAATGCAGGAGGCTATCAAAGCTTTAGATAACAGGTTACTCACCATAGTAGTTTTGGAAAGTTTGCTTCTGCCATCTTTTAGAAATAAAATTTTTCAATAAATGTTTATTTCTTCTACCCAGAAGGAATGGTACCACCTCATCAAACTCGCCACAAGGCCTAGCTGGAAAGAGCAAAGCTAAGAAAAGGAAGATTGCGGAGACCTTCAATGTGATCACAGAGACCCTCCCTTCTGTAGAATCTGAATCGGTTGAAATCGAGGTAGAAGTTGGCGAGGACCATATTGAGGTGGAGGAAAGTGGTTTGGTGGAAGTGGTGGATGCTGCCAGGACTACTGCCGAACCCTCCTCAGATGACTCTGCTTTGGCCTTGTTGGCTGACATCACCAGCAAGTACCAGCAAGGAGAGCAGACGCTCCACGTGGTTAAAAAAGAGGATGATTCAGTGGTCGTGCAGGAAGAGACTGTGATGGCCTCCAAGACGCTTGAGAATATCGAAGTGGTGGAGGTCCAGATTTCTCAGCTGGACAATCTTTTCCGTTGCGACAAGTGCGATCGCTGCTTCAAGCTGTATTACCATCTCAAACAGCACATGAAGAGTCACACAGCTGCCCCGGAAAGGGGCTTTGTTTGCAGGCACTGTGGAAAAGCGTACGCCCGTGAAGGAGCCCTTAAGCAGCACCTAAATAATTACCATTTCGAGGCAGAGGAACAGTCTCGACGGCAGAAAAAGAAAGTACACGTTTGTGAATATTGCGAAAAGCAATTTGACCATTTTGGACACTTCAAAGAGCATTTAAGGAAGCACACTGGTATGTGTGACTGTTTATTTTTACAAAGAAGTTTACTTTTTATGCTGTAAGTTAAAATGCTGCTAATGTTTTTATCATGTAATAGGTGAGAAACCCTTTGAGTGTCCAGAATGCCATGAACGTTTTGCCAGGAACAGTACACTGAAGTGCCATATGTCAGCCTGTCAAAATGGCTCTGGTGCCAAAAAAGGCAGAAAAAAATTATATGAATGTCAGGTTGGTCACATTTCAACTATGGATGTGTTATGTACCAATAAAAAGCATATTTAATTAGAAAGCAAGCCTTATTTAAAAGTTTTTCAGGTGTGCAATGGGGACTTTTATTTTGAATCAGCCCACGCCCTCATTTGTTTTTCTGTCTTGTTCTTCAGGTGTGCAGCAGTGTTTTTAATAGTTGGGATCAGTTCAAGGACCATCTGGTCACCCACACGGGTGAGAAACCCAACCACTGCACAATCTGCGATCAGTGGTTCACGCAACCCCGAGACCTCCAAACCCATCTACTAGAATTCCACGGCTTACAGCAAAAGGTCATTGTCACGGAGGAAGTAATTATTGCAGACCCAACCACAGTCTTAACCATGGCAGAGGTGGAGGAGGGTTATTCTGAGGATGGTATGAGGGTGGAACATATTACCGTGGAACCGATGGACGTTGTTGCTGTCGAGGAGACTCTTGTGGTGGAGGAGGAGACAACGCTACAGGCTTCTCCGTCTGTGGGCGGGGTGGAAGAGGCAGTGGTTTTACAAGTAGAGGACGAGAGACTAAGAGAACAGCCAGTGGAAATCCACATAGAACAGGTGACTGTATCTGACACAGCAGACTCTGAAATTCAACCAGAGGCTGTGGACAGTTTGAATGAAAATGTTGAGATTGCGAATGTATGAGAGGCCTTGATGCTTTAACCAGATCTGTTTTTTCCACCCTTAATTCTGTCATAAATGTGCAAAGGCACTTGGTAAGTGTGATGTCATCCAGAAAAAAACTGATTGTTTCCAGTTTTGCTCTTCTCAAAGGGCTCACCAGGAAAACTGTGTTTTTGATATGATCTTTGAGTTTGATCAAAGGTTTGTTATGCTTTCAACATGTTGTGGATAGGAACGATTGTAAGAGGTGCAATTTGTTTCAGGAGTAATGCATGTCGCCATGACTGTTTTGGGGTGGAGGAAATGTGATTTTTTTTGTAAGTTATGTTTATGTGTGTAAGAAACGTATTTTCTTAAAAGAATTAACTGATTGCCCGCAACTGGTTCAGAAATGCTAAAAATGCAATTATGGCTTGTTTCTAAATTTTCTTAGTGCTAAATTACAATGGTCAACTTTCCATTTTCATTCAGATAAGCAAAAACTGAATGTCCACATCTTCATTTTTTAAAAAGCAAGTTTGCTTTTGGGCTGTACAGAGCAATAAAATCATGTACGAAATGTTTCTCCCCACATATCACGTTGAGGCATGTTCAGTAGTGAGACTGTTCAGTAGTGCCGTTTAATGTGAATCTGAATTAAAATAATTGTATTGTTGATAAAACGTCGGTAGTTGCTGGATGTCATTATACACACTGGTGTAAATTGACTACAGTATCACCTTCACCTCCAAATGTCATTGCAGTATTAAAGTTCAGATTTTTCTAGGAAGGGAAAAACAATCACAAACGATCAGGACCCTGGATAGTTCCAAGTTACACGAACAGTTACTGTTTGCTTTTTAAAGAAATTGTTCTTTGTAATGACGTTTTTATTACATACCACATTGTCTATCCGCCAAAAATATGTGTATATTTATAATTTAGATTAGTGTAATTAAAAATATGTTTTTAATCCTGGAATATGCCGATAGTCGATTGGTTTCAGACTACCGTTAGTTTCACCCCCAAACAATTTTCATTGGCTAATAGAGACGTCAATCAATTAACCTCCCTGTTGTGACTGTGCCTGAAGTCCTCGCGCATCAAGCCGCATTAGCTGTAAAGAGGAAGCCGACGAGACGTACCGATCTAAAACAGATCAAATTGTCTCTCAAATAATAAAATGAGATGAAGAGACAACGCTTAAGAAAGGTAAGAGGTATTTATCGTGTTATTTTGAATGTGTTGGGTTTCAGCGGGTCCCGTTATTATGACGGGATCCTTGGCAAGGAATTCATAAAAGCAGAATCAATCCATGCTTTCTCGTACGTTTTCACCTAATAAATGTCGTAATTGTTAGGATAAAAATCGCCAAATATTGCTATTTATTTACTCACTTCCCATCAACGGTTGTTATGGACGCGTAAAACTACAACTCATCATTGGCGTAGATGAGAGCGTCATTATTTCACAAAGCTGTGTGTTATTATAAGACGTGTTTTATGGTTATATTGAACATACATAATATACAGTACTTATAATAGACTCCAGAAACATGATCCCAACTCGTCTGGTATCGCTTTTAGTGCTTATTTTGAGAACAAAAAACTACAAAAAGGGGAGAATAATTTTTTTGTTAGTTTTATTGACCCTTACATCTAAACACTACAATACCCAGATGCCAATTATAAGCTAAATGATTTAAAACTCGAGTTGTTTGGAATTTGCTACAGAGGGTCTCATGTCTATATTGTAAGGTCACATCACTTCGGACAAAGGTGCAGGTGTGTGCATCTTTGAATGAATAGCTGATCCCAAATGCCCAATGAATAGGAATATTAATTATCCAGTGTGGATATTGTAATTTTAATTTATGATATTGAATGATCCTTTCTAGTTTCTCACAGATTGATGTCAACTTTTGTTCAGGCTCCTTTGATGACTCCTAGTTGGATGACATGAAACATTTAGCCTTTGGTTTTAGGACTGAGATTAAAGCTGCTTTGATGGGTTGCGAATACATTACCAGGGCACAATGCAACGGAAACTGCTTTTTTGTGGTTTCGCCACATAATCTGCATGTTTTTTCCTCAAAGATCCAAACATCAATTGAGCTCCTTAATTATAATCCTTATTTAAAGACTCATTAATATGGACATACTCGGGCATGTATCAAAATCTGAATATGTTCCAACGCATGAAGCTTGTGGTTTTATGCAAAATTTTAATACTGCCATTATTAAGAATTCATTTTATTTAGAATAAAAAGCATACAGTTAATTTCACATATGCATAGTTAATCCTAATCTTTTTTTTTAATCTTGGTCAGGGAGATTAGTGATTTTGGAGACAATTGGACTAGGAGATTAGTCAAAATAATTAGCTAAAAGCACTAGGATTTTATTTATTATCATTATTTAAGTTTGAATTCACATAAATTTAGGCCCGGTTTCACAGGCAAGGCTTAGCCTAAAACAGGACTATGCCTTTTATGAATTTAGCCTATTTAAGTCGCTTTTATTAAAATACCCTAGAAAAACATTACTGATGTGCATCTTGAGACGAAACAATGGCTCTGATATATTTTAATTTGTGTCAGGGCAAGTTATTTTCAGTTAAAACCGCTCAAAATTTTAGTCTGGGACTAGCCTTAAGCCTTGTCTGTGAAACCGGGGCATAGATATTTATCAAGGCTAAAATGCTGCTTTAGCTTTTGTCCAAATTAAACATTTGCATTGTCTTCTGATTTTCTTTCATCTGGTTGATTTTTGAAGACTGAATATAGTAACTTTCAGTTTTGAGTATACAGTTTGGTGGTTGTGGACTATTAATCTTATCTGTAAAAGTACAATACAATTTTTTCAGTGTATTTAATGTCAATAGACATTATGGTACATTTAAAGCTAGGCTCAAACTAGTTTACTTATGATGCACCTTTAAGCATAAAATGTCTTTGAGGCCATTGACCAACAAGGCAGCTGCGTTCGGACAGAGGCAAAGTTACATTTGCACTTGAAGATTCAAGATCGGCTCCTCCGGCCCCCGGCTACTGACACCCTATTGTCCTTGTCTTTTTACTGAGTTCTTTTTGTCCTCCGGGCCTTGTGTCTCAATCAAAACACACACAGGGTAGCTTTGTGCAGTCAGCTATGGGTTTGAGTGTACACAGAGACAGAGTGTGGGAGCAAAGGAGGAAAAAAGAATGGTTCTGAGAAGTGAGAACATGGTGAGAATGTTGAAGAAACAGCGAGGAAAATGATTGAATAAAGAAGCAGTAAAAATGATTTTCTTTCTAAATGCGCCTGCATTTATCTCAACAATCTTCTCAGAAGATTCTAGTTAAACCTTTTAATGAAACCGGGCTTTTTCTTACCCAAGGGCCACTCATATCCCTTGTGAAAAGTGTTTAGATCACAGGCAGATCAAGTAGAAAGGCCCCTGCGGATGGTGCGTCACACAGTCAGCGCTTCAGGTCCCGTGGGGCATGAAGGGATTCACAGTTGAAGTACCACATCTTAAATACTGCTCTGGGGGCTCATGATAATAATGTTTTTGATTGTTCTACTTTGAAGAAATTGATAATGATGTGTGGCTTGATATCTGAACATAGAGACTACATTAGTGAATATACAATTCTTGTTTTAAGCCCCATCTGCAGTTTACTTACCCTACAGACCAGAGTTCAATGAACCAGACGTGATCATTTTTGTGCAAAAGTACAAATTGTTTTATATGCAATTGGCTGGGGATTATATTCACTTGCACTGGGGATTGAGAGGGATCATTATGCAGGTACATGGACATCTATGCACTTGAAAGGGTCGTTTTAGGACTCTTGCTTGCTTCTGAATCTTCAACAGTGGTGCACACACATATACAGAAAGACGTTTGAAGTCAGAGGACCTTGAGTATTCATGAGAAGCATCACTTTGATTTTTTGTACTCAATAGAGTTTGTGAAGTAGAGGAATCAAAGAGCACCCGATCTCAAATAAAATATAATAATATATAATGTGGGTCAAATATCTACCTCAAATAATCTACATTTTTGAATCGGCATAGAACCTCTATATTTTCATACCAAAGGTCTTGCTTATATGGCCTTTGGTGATTTCCCGATTTGGAATTAAACACTTACTCTGAGTGAGTGAATGAATGAGAAGGGATTAAGAGATCCTGCCGTTTCATGCTGTTTGTCTTTTATTGGATTGTCCAATCACTGTTTTGGCTATTACACAAATATGTACCACACACGCACACACACACACACAAACACACGTATACGTTTTTGTGACAATAGGGTTGTTTTGTGTTGATGTTGATGCTTGGGGAGTTTTTGCAGCAAGAATAAAACCAGAAACAGTTTGTTTGTATTATATCAATAAATCCTGTCGCAAAACTAAGCTCAGCATTTTCTGTCAGCATCACCTCTGATCTCAAGCATCAAGGGACACATTGTTACACTTAAAAGTGTTGATGCAGGTGCGAGATGAACTTCTGCAGTTCAACACTCTTGGTGTTGTTTTTATAACAAGTTTTTTGTTTTCTGTATGTGTTCTTTGGTAGCCGTTTGTGGACGGAATGTTTGATGTTACCAATTAGATTTGTACAATTTCTGATGAGATTTTGTTTAAAATTCATAAAAATGCACATATTCAATTGATATTGCTTCAAGCATCATAAGAATATGGAAATGTGTGTATTGCATGTTCAGTGTTGATGCTCAGTGGCTCTAGAGAGTGAGGTGAGAACACTCTGTGTTCATATATTCAGCACTATAGGGACATTGTTACGGAACCTCCATCAGCAAACTCACTAATTACATCCTGAAAACACACTCACACACAAACAAACAAACACATTTATCTATCTGTCTATCTATTGTTTTGATATTTGTAGGATATCACTGCTGTCCTTCTGAAACCTTGTTCCTCCATATTCCGTGATTGTTATTGTTTGTCATAAATCATTATTGTTATTAGTCATCCTTTATGTTTGTCACTGGGTTTTGCAAATATCTAACCAATAAAAGTGCTTGTCAACCTTGACAGAACATTATTTAATAATTTAAAAAGTACAGAAAGAACATCTTAGGTCTCAGAAGAACAGCAACGATATATTTCATAGATATTTTAAATGTTTAATTAAAATTTTCATGTAATTATAGTTTTCATTTCAGATCATTGTTTATGTATATAAACAGATCCACAATAAATAGTAATTCACATGTTTTACTACCTTTACCTTAAGTAATGTTGAGGTAAGTCCAGTGTAAAGATCATGGTCCATATTTACTACTTATCCCTCTCTCTCCAGGTAAAAAGTCCTCAGTCTAGGCATCCTTCAGTTACAAGTGTGTGACTAAAAAAGACAGGGATTAGGATCTGTGTACACACTAATCCCAGAGAAGAAGACGCACGTGGGAAGCAGAGAAAAAGCACACAGAGATGAACAAATGAGAGGGAGTGGCTGTTTTCCACGTGAGGCCCCCATTTCTGAATGACCAAACAGCCAAAGATGTTGAATGAGAGGAAGCGGCGTACGAGAAGCATGGACCAGAGAGAGCAGTGCGGAGCCTCATTATAGCACCCAGGCAAAAATCACAACCCTCTTCTGTCTATTTTTATCGTTGGTAATACACCGCACCAATTAAATCAGGAACATCTGATGAGGGCCGGGGAGATGTGGGATTGAGGGGCAGGAAAAGCTGTCGCTGTGCACCTGGCCGCTCGGCTGAAGAAACAGACGACTCTAGACATCTGCTCGTTTGCGCTTGGATATGCGTGTCACTTTGAGTCGAGATGAGGAGGTGAAAAGCTAATTTAGGAAATTGACACAGGCGTACAAAACAACATGTGAAGGTAAGCAAGGTTGTATCTAAAAATTGCACCCATGTGAATAAGTGGTGGATTTTTTCATTTTTCATTTTTTCACTCATATGCAGTGACTCCGAAATTCATTTTTAATTAAAATATAGCACAAATGTACTTTTTTTACAAAAACATACATCAACCTTGAGACTAGATGGGGTAAAATTATAGCAAAGAAATAAGTGAATTTGATTTTACGTGTGATTTAAGTGTCAACAAGTGTCTAAATACATGGGGCCATTGTATCATTGACATTTTTCATAGATAAATAATTCATATTTTTTTTATTTTTAACAATTGTTTGTAAATTAGTTGCCATGGTGTAATTCTACATTTTCTGTTGATTGTGTATCGTTTTACACCTTAAGGTGGTGCTGTAGGGTTAGGTCTCCTGCCATGAGCTAAGCCCCCCAGTGGCCTGTGGCAGGATGACTGCTGTCTACCCGGCTGGGGGGGGCTCCGTCGGGGTCTCAGCCGTGGCCACGGTCCCCCAGCATTACGCACGATGGAGCCGACAGGACAGTTCTGACATCTGCACAGACGATGAAGGACCCCAGCTGCGTCGCCTCACCCCGCTGGAAAAGCTCAATCTGGACATGTGCCAAGATGAGAAGATGGTACGAGAGCTCACTGTGGGCCGACGCATTGGCTTCTATAAGATACGCGGTGAGATCGGCTGCGGAAACTTCTCCCATGTCAAACTAGGCATCCACGCTCTGATGAAAGGTGAGTGATGATGAATAATTTGTTATTTTACCTGTTCGTAAGAGCGACTTGGTAAATTTCTAGAGAAGCAAATGATTTTTCTCAGATTTAATAATAAACTAAATCTGTTATTTGAAACGTTACAGTGTTTTGCAGTGTTAAGTTGCTTTTATGACAATTACATAGCCCAAATCAGAATATTTTGAATTTGGTCAAGGTCAAGCTGAGCCCAAATGTCTGAATCAGACATCAGATTGTTTTGAAGTGTTGTATTTCAGGTGAGACCTTTGGAATTGATACAGGTCTCATCAAAGATTGGTGTGCGTGATAGGATCCTGTGGTGTGCCATTACAAAGCGATATGAAGTACATGTACCGAGCATTTTGTACGGATTGTTAGGGTTTAGAATGACATCCATATGGCATGGCACCCAATATCTTATCCCAAGACTTTCTTTGCTTACATGGGATTATTGTTTCTGTCTTGACTGAATGATTCATATATTCATAAACAGTAAAAAGCAATGCATGTTTATATCTAAGAAACTGTTCACGTTGTCATCAACAGACAAAGTGGCCATCAAGATCTTGGATAAGACCAAACTCGATCAGAAGACCCAGAGGCTGCTCTCACGTGAGATATCCAGCATGGAAAAGCTGCACCATCCGAATATCATCCGTCTGTATGAGGTGGTGGAGACGCTGACCCGTCTGCACCTGGTCATGGAGTACGCAAGTGGAGGGGAACTCTACACAAAGATCAGCACAGAGGGGAAGCTCTCTGATATCGACAGCAAGATTGTCTTCTCTCAGGTTCTTTCAGCTGTGAAACATATGGTGAGTTATGAAAGAATTAATCATGGACATGTTCATTTGAGTGCCTTGTAAAGTAAAGAATGTTTGTAGGAAGATTCATGTTGAACATTGCCCTAAAATGTCTATTAAAAGAATCATAATTTAATGTTAAATTGATGAGATTACAGTATTAAGATAGGAGCAAATACTTTGAAAAAGGTCTGATATCTATATTATTATATTTGGAAGATTTGTGAGATGTGTGCTTAAAAATATGTATCTTAACTGTTAAACTGTGTTAAACTATTTGCGCAAATTAAAACTGATTTGATTTTCAAAGTCATCATGGTACATTTGCCTTGTTTTCAGTCCAACTTTTCAGTTTTCAGCCAGGAGTACAAATAAAAAATATTTTACATGATTTGGTATTTCAAGAAAATTACAGTCATGTTCCTAGATTTCATTGTGATCTATTTTTTTATGAAACACTCTATCACCATGCCATAACATCATAAAAGTACATTTCAGCCCTGTGAATGCATTAAATAAACTCCAAATTGTTACTTTATTAACATTATGTTTGAAAATAACTATAAAATAATTGTTGATCTTTCTCTTGTCCAGCATGACAACAACATCATTCACAGAGACCTGAAAGCAGAGAACGTGTTTTACACCTGTAGCACCTGTGTTAAAGTAGGTGACTTTGGCTTCAGCACCGTCAGCCGTCGCGATGAAACCCTCAACACCTTCTGTGGCTCTCCCCCTTACGCCGCCCCTGAGCTATTCAGAGATGAACATTACATCGGTGTTTGCGTAGACATCTGGGCTTTGGGGGTCCTGCTGTATTTCATGGTGACCGGCACCATGCCCTTCCGTGCCGAAACGGTGGCCAAGTTGAAACGTAGTATACTGGATGGGACGTACACGGTGCCTACATGGGTACCCGAACCGTGTCAGAAGCTGATTAGAGGAATCCTACAACCGCAACCGTCTGACCGCTACAGTGTAGAACAGATGATGGGTTGTGAGTGGCTGTTGCCGATAGAGTTTCCCAAAGCCATGGAGCCATTTAAACTAGACCCATTGTACTTGGCTGAGTCCGGTCCGAGGGAGCTGGAGGAGCATGAGATTGAAGTTAAGAACGCCCTGGAGAACCTTGGCATTACTGCAGACCACATTCGTAACAACCAGGGCAAAGACTGTAGGAGCTCCATTACAGGAGTGTATAGGATTTTATTACACCGGGCACATAAACGACAAGCAGTGGAGAGTATGCCAGTAGTTACCCATGTAGTAAATGCAACTGAAGTTAAAAAGGACCGTCTGAAAGCATACCGGAGCCTTAGACATACGTCCAAACTCTGCATCATTTTATGATGCTAAAATATGGGAAACCTTTGATTATGTATAAAGGATGGTAACTTAGTAGTTATGTTTGATATACCTCTTTTGTTATCTTTTTCATTGAAAATGAATTCAGCCTTGAATGGAATGTGTGACAGCAGCTGGCCTGAATGTTTTTGAGCGAAGCAAGACTTTTGTCCTGATGTCATGAAAGTTGTATTTCAGATATTTAATAAAGTACTTTTGACTGCATTGTTTTGAATTTTACCCTTTTAATCAAGTCAAAGTCAAATGTATTTTTATAGCGTTTTTTACAATTTGTATTGCATCAAATCCAAAAGATAAGGAACAAAAACAGCATCAAACTAAATATTTTGAACACACGCAGAATAAGATAAAACTTAAAGTAAATGAAATAGAGATGGTAAGGAAAAACAAATATATGTATACAGACACATATGTATCTATATAAACCTAAATACAGCTGCAGAAAAAATTAAGAGACCATTCCAAGTTTTAATTTAATCATCATTTCTGATCAAAGTTATCACAATTTTTTTTACTTTCCCTAAATACATGCACACATATTACTGTTGTATTGCTTAAAAGTGAAAATGAACTTGTTTTCTTTGCAGTATTTGAGGTCTGATAAAATACAGAGCATCTTTTCTGTTATTTTGACCTGTTTCTCCAGGTCTCATTTTCTGCAAATAAATGCAAATAGAAACAATATTTTTATTTGAAATTTAGGATTAAACAAGAACGATAAATAGTAAATTCAGAAAAACTGTAATGATGCTTTGAAACGGTCTCTTAATTATTTCCGCGGCTGTATGTACAGCACACACATAGGCATTGTATACTATGTAATATTGTAGAGTACAACTCTCATGTTATTATTGCCAGCCTTCAAAAGATGAGCTAGAAATACTTTAGCTATATTATCAACATATATTTTAAATTGAATGTGTAAAATAAGAAAAAGATTAATTAACCACGCTGTATGAAATATGTTATTTGTGTGCCAAATGGTTATACTAATTTATTAGGTTGATGTAAAGTTTATGTTCTAAAAGATCGTAAGGAATTAATTGCACACTGTGAAATATTGGGAAACTCCTGATCCTGAAAAATGATGTTAATGCAAACAGAGAGGAGCAGTCAGACAAAATTATTTTAGCATTTAATAATGCAATACACATTATTTTATACAAGTTATCATGAATTTACTTCTGAAGTCGAAGGACTGATAAAGCTTAAGACATTCTGTAAAGATAGTTATTGCCAATTGTATTAGCCTACTAAAAGTCGAGTTCCTACATAATCTATTAGCGTACAGCAGGCTTGAATATTATTTAAAAAATAATATTGTAATAATATATATACTTTATAATATATTAAAATTAAACATTTATAAAAAGTTATAAAATTATACGGACTTGTAATATTACATTGTTCGAGGAGAGATATTTCACTACAACTCCCAATGAGCGTTGCGAGGACGACGTGACCTTGCTGACTCGCATTACGTGATGACGCAATTTTTGCCTCGTTGGAGGGTGATTTCATCAGGACAGATTCAAGACAAAGCGAAGTGACTTCCTATTTGTTGTATATGTCCACGTATCTTGGTTGGCTATAGGATCAAGAAAGGTAAGCTCTTATTTTACAGCTTTTCTTGATGTGTGTTAGAGGTTGATTCCTTGCCTCAATCTAAACATTTACATACTTTCTTATAGAATGCATTTATAGAATGCTGTCAAATGTCAGAAAGCCTTCCGCATGCTTTACTACAAATATTTTTAACGTGATGTTTATAATATATTGATATAAGCCTACAACCATTGTAAATGTTGATATGAATTCATTATTATGAGTATTATTATTGTTATTGTTATTATTATAACAGTAACAGTACGTGTTACGAGTTTTGTCGACTGTGTTGACCATGAAGCAGAATAAGTCATTATAAAAAATTGCATCCGCCATGTAGCAACAATGCTGTTGCTGTTACTGTAACTAATGTAAATACATTGTTACATTAGCCATGAGATCGAGCTCGTAATGTTACAGACTTAAATATTCTTTTAAAAATATATCCCATTCATTATTGTTTTATTGTGAATTTGTTTTGTGATATACGTTGGACTGTCAGTCCTTGAAAGTGGTGAAATTGTGTTTTTTCCATTGTTTCCATTAAGAAAAGCCCCAGTCACATGATAAGTGGGCGGGGTCTGTATTAGCTCGAGCTGTCAGTGCGCAGTATCACTGCGGTTGTAGCGTGTTATGTTCTCTCCTTTGATGTGTGTAATTAATATAATATCTAAATTCCTTTCAGATGTCGGTTAATGACGATATCGATAACACAGACCTGTTTGAATTAATCTTTCGAGATGAAGAACGGGGTACCCGCGACCTGTTTCTCTCAGAAGCGAACAGCCTGCTGGACGATTTGCTTTCAGAGCAAGACGTATGTATTCCTCAAGTGATCTGAAAACTAAAAGCATGTTTTAATAATTTATAGATGACTCCAATAAAAACTGTATTTACTGTATCATGCATGTTGCTTTCATTTGCTAATATTAAAAAGGAGACATCAAATTAAATGTTTGTTCTTTGACAAATTAATTAGTTACAAAAATGTTAAAACCTTGAAAAAGAAAAACATTACGACCATTTATAGGACATCGGCATACGCTATTCTTTATTTTGGAGGCTAATATTAGTAAAAAAATCTTAATTAAGAAAGTCCACAGACATTTATAATTTGTGATAATTTTAAAATGCATTATTGTATTAGATGCTGAATGGAATGGATACAGAGGACTTTCTGAGCACTCTGCTGGGTGAGGAAGATGATGGTCTCAACTGCCTGTCTCACTCTCCTCATGGCAGTGACAGTGGGATTTCAGAGGACACCACTCCCCCACACTGTCAAAGTCCAAATGACGGCAGTGAGACAGATACTGCACCCAGTCCAGGTTTCGATCCCCTGTCTTATCCCGAGTTTGTGACAGAGAGCTATGAGGCACAGGTGGTGCAGACAGACCACTGCTACACCCTCCCACAGGACACAGAGACCCTGCTGAGCGTCCGATCAGAGAATCCGGACTCAGATGTCTTTATTGATGTTGGTAAGAAGAGTATTATGGTTTTTACTGTTTTCTATGAATGTGTGTGCATAATAAACCAAGTAGATTCAAGTTTCATTGAAGTTTAATTTCCCCCGTCAGATGATTTGGATGTTCATATGACAGATGATTTCTCAGATGAGCTCCCCTGCTCACTCACAATCGAAGATTACACACAGAGCAGCAAAACAGACAACCAGGTACATGAAAAAACAATTCAGGTTAAATGAAGCTTGTGTTTATTGTGATAGCTGTCTGAGACATAGCGTGATATATTCTGTCTCCAGTTCCAGTTTAAAGATATTGTTTTGACCGATGAAGAGAAAAGACTTCTGGCCAAAGAAGGTGCTTCCATTCCAGCCCATATGCCTCTTACAAAGGTAAATACCTTGGCATTCTCTTCGATCTCAGATGCAGAGGTTGTGTTTATTTAAAAGGTTGTATATATGTGACAAATTATATGCTTGTTAAATTTATAACATTTCTTTAGGCAGAGGAACGAACCCTAAAAAGGGTGAGGAGGAAAATCAGAAACAAGCAGTCTGCTCAAGAGAGTCGCAAGAAGAAGAAAGTTTATGTTGACGGCCTGGAGAACAGGTTAGACTGAAGGAAACTGACACTTACATTTACATTTAGTCATTTAGCCGACACTTACCAATCATATAATCATATCATTTCATTCTTAACTCGCAATGCACATTTATATTTAGGGTTTGAATAATTCAGTTAATAAAATTACAGAAATTGTAATGTATCTTTGTATTTAGAACTGTAGATCTGTTATATTACTCCAGTTCTTCTGGGTATTCAGACTAGTGCTGTGATCTGTATTTCGTTGCCTTCAGTGACTTAGTACTTATTTAAACATTGTATGTTCCGTAGGGTGGCGGTCTGCACTGCTCAAAACCAGGAATTACAAAAGAAAGTTGAGATGCTACAGAAGCAAAACATGTAAGTTTTTATTTTGTACGTTTACTCAGATCATGTTGTTGTGCCAAATTTAAAAATCTAGTGAAAACAAACTAATCATTTTCTTAATAATAACCTTATCATAATATAAGTTATTTTTATGTGTTCTTAGGTCCCTTATTGAACAGCTAAGAAAACTGCAGAGTATTGTGACAATGTCCACAATGAAAAACACCACAACCAGCACTTGTATTATGGTGAGCATTTGCTACGGTCTTTATTTTGTTACTGGTCATAAATGCATTTAGCATTTGTGTTTCACTTGCACGTACGACCTTCGATAAACTTTCAGAGTATTCTTAATGGAATACAAGATGTCTCATGTCCTGACCTTCTCTGTTTTCACTTTTCTAGGTTTTCCTGCTTTCTTTCTGTCTGATTATTTTTCCTTCAGTCAATCCTTTTGGCAGCAGTGGACAGAAAGATCTATATACGTCATCTACAGGTGACCTCACAGCTTGTCATTGTTCTCTGTTTGTAATAGAATGTTGTGCTTCTGGTTGCGCTAACATGTATTGTGCTCTATGTTATATATAGTTGTCACGAAACCAAAATGTCAGTGGTCGATACTAATGCTTGTAACATCTAATGATTCAAAGCAGTTTGTAATGTCTATCTACAGTGGTCAATAAAGTAAAATCTACGACTGTTATGTTTTTATTATGAAATACGCATTATTAATATAGTTCTGCTCTCTTCCAGGGATGTCACGAGCCCTGCGATCTTATCCAGCCATCCTGAAAGAGGACGTTGTATCCACACCTGCCAAAGAAGGGCCAGATCAGGAGCTCCTTCTGGTGGGCACCGTAGAGAGCAACCAGGTGCTGCTGTCAGGAAATCAGAACCACACACCCGATTACCAGCGGGTCGAGGAGTCCGATTCAGAGTCTGGTGTCAACAGCAACTCATCTGCCGACTTCCCCACCCCTGGCCAATCAGATCTCAAATCAGACGGAGCGCTCTCAGAATCCCACAGGAACTCGGCAGCATCCTCGGTTATCTACGACAGCCAGAGTAAGACCAAGGAGCCCTGGATAGAGCAGAAACCCACTTCAGTTATAATACAGCAACATCGCTCGGATGAAATGTAGGAACACAGCGGAGCGTTTTATCTAAAACACTTGTTTTGTTGTTTTAGAATAGATTTACATTTATACATTTGGCAGATGCTTTTATCCGAAGCGACTTACATTGCATTATACTATACATTTGTATAAATCCTGCATCAAAAGCATTTCTCTTCCTTATAACAATCTACTGATATGCTTTTGTAGCACTTTCTTCATACCCAACCAATTGTAAGAATGGTGTTGTTTTGTTTCCGTCTGCACACATTATGACTCTCTTTCAGTGGAAATGTGAAGGAGTCTGATTGTCTTGAACTCTGCATTGCGTCCACATTGAGTAGTACATTCAGGAAATGTATTCATGTGTAAATATGACTAAGCCATTATAAGCAAATGGGTATTGTGTAGAATATTATTTCCCCTCGTAGTTAGGGAGGCAAATGCTTAAAGAGATTCTACTACTGAATATAGATCAGTGATCAGGGCTCTGTCTAGAAAAGGGATAAGCTTGTTTTTTGTAAAGGTTTGTTTTCTGCTCTCATTGTGCATTGTTTGTGGCTTAAAACCCCTTTTTTTACACTGCTGTACATTTTGGCTTAAATTGTAATTTTCTAGAGGGGTTTTGTGTTGCACATATCCACACAATAAAAATATAGTGTTAATGTCTGTATATATCTACCTAAGAAGTTATTTTCTATGTTAAAATTCTGTTTTGTCCTTTTAAAGGCTTACTTTATGGTATGTTTTATTGTCTTTTTTATTTACCTGTTGATTTGTGTTGGTCTGTGATCATATGATGCACTGATGTGTCTACACAAATGACATTTTTATTTGTTTTTTTCTGTCCTGATCATGTTATTGGACATATTGATTAAAATGTATCTGTTTACATCAAGACAATTGTTATTTTTTTACATTCATCATCACGCTGAATGTATTGTACAAATAAATAGCAGAATGCAAAATGAAACATGGCATAAATCTTGCTTTTCCATTTTTATCTCAGGATAAATGCATTTTACCTAACGATTAATAGTTTTAAATATGACAACACTTATAACAGCACTACTTACATACAAGATTATTCAGTAGTGCTCTAAAAAGACTGGGACGAGCTTATAAATGTAGGCTACTTGTCCAAGCATGTACAACTAGATAGTCCACTCTAGACTGCTAAAAAGAAATGCAAATCAATACAAATTGCATGCAACCCATAGTAAGCGGAATTAATCTGTCTGACTTGAAAGCAAATGTTTTGACCAAAATACAACGCTGAGATGTAAATCTACCAACAGTATACTTTGTTTTGGTAACTTCTAAACATATGTTGCTATGTAGAGCACACAAGAATAAGGACACATTGGCATGCAGCTCGTAACCAAACAATAGGAAAAAACATTTTTAATTAAAATTACAATTTGGAAAACTTAACACAAGCATCTACTAAGGATAGATGGATTGTTTTTCTAATTTCAATCTTACACCAGCAGATGACGCCAGAGGATGTCGGGTAACTTTCTGCATTGTTGGAGTGGTGACAATTAAAACTGCTTCAATAATAATTTCTTTCATTCTTCAGCTGTACAGTTACTGTGGTAACATACCGGCAGGTTGAATTTCAGATGGCTGAATTCGTGGTGTTTACTGTTTAACATAAGCAAATAATCATCTCTGATATTTGAGTACATGAGAAAATGGTTCTCCTGTATCGCGTGACTCACTCAACCGCATTTATCGAGACCCCTCGCATCGTTCATGAAAGGTCGCGCAGTATATATGCGCATCCGCTAGATGGCGCCTCAGATTGACTGTGCATTGAAGTGCATCTAACGTTGCGAACAGATCAAGGCACACTGTAGTCCATACAAAATTACAACAGCATCTAGACTGGTTTGAACAAGACTTGATGTGGTAGTCTGATACTCACACTGCAGCTCTTGTGAGATGCAACTAAGTAATTGATTAAACTCTACGGGAAAAATACTGCTTACCAGTGTAGACCTTTCATGTGAAAGGTACTAAAAGTTAAACCATGCGTCATGTTGCCTATCTGGTATTTGTTTTCATTTATTCATGAATTAAACTCACTCACGAAATGAATGCAAACAAAAGTTTTCACTTGTGGTCGTCTTGGCATACACGTTTTCTGCAGTGCGTAACAAACCCAAAGGGCAGGTGGGACACGGGGCTATTATTCGTCCTTAGTGCTCGCCAGGCTTCCATTAAGAGGCACACGACAAAGAGGTCAATTAGGATGACTCCCATACAAATGCAAAACAGCGGCGTGTGCCTCGACAGTCGTTGTTTGTACGTGATCGCAGACATGGTTCTTTTCTCGATGATCGAGGACTAGCATTTAACGAACTATTAACACTGTTTTTAACCAAAACCACACAAGCTGTGCGGTAAGAAAGAGCACGAGCTGTGCTTTGTGTCGATGGGGTCGGGGTGATAGTCAAACACCCACGTGGGCTGTTTACAGTCAAAGGGCTTGCATCAGATGATCGATTTACATACACCCGTGCCGATAGCCAATCAGAGAGGGCCGTGAGGGGAATATCCGCCCACTGCCGAGAAACTCAGCTGATCCTCTATATAACACAGCGAGCGCCTGACACATCACACCACACAGACATAAAGCTCACAGCGAAGAGACGTTGAACGACCCCGAGACTTAACTTGGACTTAAACAATGACTTTTGAAGAATTTAGTGGACAAGACAACGCGGCTGCCACTGGCGATAGGTATGTTTAATATTTTGTATTATTATTATTAAATGCAATGTTGTGAACCTTGACTAATGCTCCGGTTTTGTTCTTCAGAATGCAGAGTGCAGGAACAGCACTGGAGGAGCTCCTGGTCTCCGCTAAAAAACAGGACTGTCTCACCGTCGGGGTGTACGAGTCCGCACAAGTTATGAATGTGTAAGTGTTATTTAGTATTTCAAATGACACTTTGTGTTATTTTGTTGTTTATATGCACGCACGCGCATGCAACGTCAAACCGTTTACTTATCGATCTCTCCTCGCGCTCTCAGTGACCCGGACAGTGTGGCTTTCTGCGTCCTCGCTACGGATGAAGAGTACGAGTGTGACATCGCACTCCAAATCCACTTTACTCTTATTCAAGCCTTCTGCTTCGATAACGACATCAACATCGTCCGTGTTCACGACATTGAAAGGCTTGCTGACATCGTGTGCGGCGATCAAGCCGACGAGCCTAAGGACGCGCACTGCATTCTGGTAACGGTGAGTAGACTTTTCGTCACAATACATCTACACCTTATCTACACGCTAGACATCTATTGTGCACCTGATATTAATTTCGCTTCTCTTTTTATTTCAAAGAGCCCCAACAGTGACTCGTGGAAAGGTTCTGCTCTTGAGAAACTGGGCATGTTCTGCGAGGAGAGCCGCAATGTCTATGAATGGGTGCCTACTATTACCCTGCCAGAACGCTGATTAGGAGACGGCTTGAACATGTTTACATGTACGAAGCAGGAAACAAGTGGAAGACGTCCATCCTGAAGGGTACACAAGATATTGTCTGGATTACCCTTGCGACTCAGGAGGTTAAATGTGGACTGTCCCAGCATACGGTTGGAGGTCCTGGAAAGTTGGCCAGTGTGGTTCAGAACCTTTTGTTTGTTTGTTTGTTTTATGGACGAGCATGGAAAAGTGATGGTGCCACTGAGGTCTATTGTTGACGGTGTCACGAAGGCTTGAGGACAAAAAGGACAGGAGGACTGACAGAGAGAGAGAGAGAGAGAGAGAGAGAGAGAGAGAGAGAGAGAGAGAGAGAGAGAAAGGACATGTGGATTGAGAGAGAAACGGCACAATATAAAAATGGCTGGAGGCAATTGGAGTCGGCTTTCTTGGAATGTGAAGATATGGATTTTAAAGAGGAAACAAAAGACATTTTGAAAAGCATATTGGTTTGTGGTCTAATGGACACTTGAGAAGTTAAAATTACATGGACGCTAATGTAACTTTTGCACTTTTAACATGTAAATGGACTTTTCATGTTTTATGTTATTATGAAGTTGTGCTTTATTTTGTCAAATATTCACAATGCAATGTCAAATTATGGCAAAGATGCATAAAGTCACCATTGAATTTAAATAAATGCCTTAAAAATACTACGATTCTTTGTGTCTTTTCAAAGCTGTTTAATATGGTTGGCATGCAATGTGTTTTATTTCGCCCAGTTAGAAATGCACTATTGAGGTACTGTTACATCACAGTAGTAAGGTCACAGCAGTTCAATAATCGAGTGTGCATTAAAGAGAGAAAGATGTTGCGATATAGCACAAGAGATGCTGGCAGGTCTCCAGGCCTCGCCTGACCTTTCACCACCCATGCACCAGCTGCTGTCTTTAAACGGCTTGCTCAACTGAGGGGCCCCCTTGCAAATCCAGACCGACTTCTGATCTGTGCAGGTTTTGCACACTTCATTTGGAGCAGAGGCAGGGTACAGATCTGTTACATGACTAATTGAACTTGCCAAACACAATTAGCTGAGCAATGAAGGTTAATATTCCAACATCATGTAAAACAATCACAAAAGAAAACATGATTTGGATTTTGCACCATCTGGAGTGCAGTAATATCAAAAACATAGTATTTAAATGTGAGTGTACTATTATCTAGATTACTCTACACTAACAATAATGAAAGTACTTCTTACTCACTAAAAGAAAGCAATTTCAACTCATTGTGTAAAGTTTGCGGTTTTACGAGAGAATGGGTTGCACATTACCCGTAAGACAGATACTCGAATGCGGTACGTTTGATCTTTCGCATCTAGTCACTCTGGCCAATCAGTTCTCAATCTTCAGAATACTACTGAAGTGACATCACTGGGAAGTTTTGCATGCATTTCGCAGCAAATATCTGCACCAGGTGTTGTATACCGATGCCAAATGCCCGAAGCAAAGTGCATCAGAACTTGAAAGAGCGTTTTGGGTAGTGGCTGAAAAGTCTTTGTAAGGAGCTCTTAAAAGTCAACCGTTGAGAGCGCTACACCATCCTGCAAAGCGCATGCGTACACATGCAGACATGCATACACATGCAGACTCAAAGCCACACACACCTGCTCCTGATAACAAAGAACAGCAGGCAAGTGAACAAAGAGATTTCTCAAAACAATCTTACCCTCGCACGGATAATAATGATTGATCTTTTGACCTTTCAACTAACATATATTGTGACAAAATTGCATTGAAGTCGATAAACTGGATGAGTTACACAGTGAGGTTATAGTGGAGATTGTCGTATGATCATTCTAGTAACAATGACCCACAAACCTTTTCAAAGAAAGCAACAATGCACGAGTATGCAGACATGCATTGTTTTTGGAATATTAAACATTTTTCAGTTATGAGTCTGTCTTTTTTAAATACATGAACCAAAGAGTAACTATAAACTAATCAGTGACACAAATAGAGTGACTTTTAATAATTCTCTAGTCACATGATCATGGACGGATGTCTTTTTCATCACAAATTTTCTCAGAATCAGACTGCTACCTCAAGACAGCTAGATAAAAGATGCATTATATTTGGGAAACGCTTTAATCCAAAGTGATTTACAGTGCAGTCCAAATCACTACTTGTGTCCCCTGAAAAATCAAACCCACGACCTTTGCACTGCTAACACAATTCTTCACAAGTTAAGTTACATATGTTTATCACCTGCTTAGCAGAGAGCTCGCTGCATGTGATAACACGCGACGGGCATTCACATGCTCTAAATGTGAAATAACTTTCTCACTTTGTTTCCGCCCAAAGCGCATGGTTTTTCTCAGAGGCCAAGAGACTTTCTGTGAAAACCAAAGCTTCAGTGAGATGAAACTTTTCAGGAAACGTTAGTCAACAGGCCACAGGACTTCTCTGCGCACAAGGTAGTGGTTAGTCGTGTTTCAAAGTTTCAGCATTAGAAACTGATCACTGTGTAAACTGCAATGACTTGTTGCTCCCCTCTGATTTAAACATTTCATGGCTTTTTATTTGTGTCCACAGGTGCACAAGGTTTCAAAACACAGGGAAAAGAAAACTTCACCCCGAAACCGCTTTGCAGCTGGCTGACTGTCTGTGTGTCTGTCTGTGCAGCACGTGCTCCTCCTTTCTGAGCCCTGCAGCTATGGTGACTCAAGCCAGACAGTAGTACTGGCATCTGTTAGCACTATTGCCTGATCTAATCACCAGTCACAGACATAGCGTTCTTCTTGTCTCATGACTCAGGAACAGTACGATGTGCTGATATGAGAGTAGATTTCTTTTTTGTTTTGCAGATGGTTATAAAATTGCTGTTTCAAACGTAATTTGACATTCAGAATTCTGATTCATTTTGGAAGATTGATGTCATGAATAAGGTTGTGTTTGTGTATATGTGCAGGAGGTCATACAGCCATGCAGTTTAAACAATTTTTTTAGTATATCTAGTATAGACCACTTCACAAGACTTCCAGAAGAACTTTCTGTTTAAATTTTTTAACACTACACAAATGTTTGAACAATATACAACAACAGAACACTTATAACCGAATCAAATTGTTAAACAAATATTTTTATGATTTGACTATAGACCACTTCAGACCAGTGTTTACATCTTGCGAAGTGGTCTATATATGTCAGGTTAAAAAAAACAATAACATTTTAAACAAAACTTTAATAAAAACCAAAATTGCTTCTTGACCAGTGTTTACAGCTTGTGTAGTGGTCTAAAGGCTTCTAATACTGTGCAACCTCATGGAGACGTTTTGAGCCCAATCTGCATGGATATGCAAAATAATGTGTTCCCTTTCAAAATTATATTTTAAAATACAATTTTTTTAATGTATAAGCAGCATCATAAAACAGATAAACAAACACAACCCTGCTGAAGCCATCCAAGCATGCTGGTTAATGGTGGACAAGATATTGCTGGTCGACCACAATCTAAAAATGCTGGTTTATAGTTTAACGTACTGTATGCTGGGTTGTTTCAACCCAAAATGCTGGTTTGTTTTAATCCATTGTTAGGTCAAATATAATCATTTTAAATGTAAATTTAACCCAGCGACTGGGTTCATCCCTTTCTGACCTTTAACCCAGCATTTTCTGAAAATAACCCAGCATTTTTTTAAAGCACAACATGGAAATTATTGGTCACCACAAAAACGCAACATATGCTGTATTTTTAACCAAGAAATGTTAGAAATGTTGCATGTGCAAGAATAAGCCTATTCTCCCACCTTCCTGCTTTACTACAGCCTGCTCTTTATGAAGGCTGTATTAGGTAAAGAACAGTATTAAAGAGGCAGGGTACAGACTCTACATTCAGTACAAAGCTGTGTGGAATGAGTACAGCACTGACATGGGTCACATGCTGCTCAGATTCTTCTGCATTCCTCTGCATTGATCTACTATTAAGGAATTACTGCAGGGTGGAAGAGAGTGTTAACATTCCACACATTTTTCCACACTTATCTTTTGAAGTCCAGTCATATGTCTGCGCAATGCTGTCATCGGGGTAGTGGTGTGATCACAACGTTGGCACAGTCAATGTTAAAAGTCAAAGTCTAAATATGTCATTGTGAGCGTGCTTGTGTGCTATTTTAACATGTAAATCTAACCTCAGTGAAATATCAGAACCAAATAACAAAAATGGAGGATCAGTCCGTACAGACGTGAAATGCAGGAGGTATGTCGTGATAACGGCAGTATGCGCCTCTTTACATGCCTGGGATATCTGCGGCAGATGCCACTGCAGGTATGGCAGAGGACTGCCAAATGCCTGCTACATATGGAGCTTAATGTGAAAAACACGTTGAATAGTTTTTACACAAAAATGCACAAAATGTCTTCAGGAGTTTTTAGGATAATGCACTTGGCTGCAATGAAAAGCATGAGATGAATTTCTTCAGCAGCTTTTATATACAGTTGTGGCTTGTCGATGTAATTTTAGACCTGTTGGACACAATATTACAAATGTTTTTACATTGGTGCACACTTTTTCCCACTATGGAAACTCAAATTATGGCATTGCCGGGCCAAGTTATTAACAGCTGTTCCCAAAGTAGTATAACTTACATAGCTCATAGACATATCTCCATTTAAAACATATAGCACTGCACACCCCAGCTGTTAAATGTTGCACGCTCTTAAAAACAGCACATAGGAACAGCCCCGGCCTGCGTGAAACGGTTTGAAGTTAACAATGTTATAGTATCCGTGATTTCTAGTCTGCCTGTTTCAGTGAATCAGATTAAAGGGTCTCTCCAATTCACTAGGGATAGTTCGCTAATCCAAAAGGATAAAATAGAACTGTCCTGGTACAAGAAGCCCTAGAGTTTAACAGGATTACTCGAGGGTATCAAAGCAGTCTAGAAGCCTTGCTGACTCCATGGCTCTTCATGATGGTCTAAACTCCACAGACTCATAAATGCACCTGCTTGTCATCAAAGACTTTTGCTACATAAAAAAAGAGACAAACGCAGAAAAACCTATTAACAGCCGAGCCATTGCAGTGTGATCCACAAAAAGACTTGATTAAGAGATGAAACAAAAAGGAGACATACAGGTGAGTTACACACGGGCAGATGTACAGAATACAAAGCAAACAAAGATAGGCTGCAAAGAAAATGATGTTTTGGATCAAAGCTACACAGCTACAGATGGACGTAAGAAGTGTTGTTGTCTGAAAGGTCAGGGTCACCACTTGATGTCTCTTGCATGCCCAAACATGCAACAGCAAATAGTGAGACTCTATGTATGTTCCTCCTTCTTTAATGCACTCACAACAACATCCCTTGAAGTACAGTTGGCTTGTTTGCTTACAGCCCTCGACTGCCGTCATATCCTACAATTGTGTGACATTATTACACGATCTACAACGAACAACAAGAACATACAAACATTTATAAGGCAATATGCATATAATAAACTGCAATAAACTGGGGTATGCAGTCATATCCTACAATTGTGTCACATTACAATATGCAATATGCAGTATATTTTAATTTTAATTTAACCATTGTATTAATCCCTTTCAATTAGCTGAAATAAATAAATAAAATAGGTTATTAGCAGATCCATTAAAAAAATAATTTAAAATAAAAAAAAATTTTTTATTTCATGTGTTGTTTGCATGTATTGTCCTAATATCTCAAAATAAATATTGTTTCATTTGTTACTGCACACAGTTTTTCAACAATAAATGTGATGCATAAGGATCATTCTAATAATGTGTTATTTGCATATAAATCATTTGCTCAATATATTGTACCATCACATATACAGGCTGCAATTTATCACACACAACTTTTACATGCACTGTATATGTTAACTGCAAGTTTCATTTTGTAGGTCAAATCATATATCTGATGCAACACTCTGCCTTCTGTAGCACATATATCATTTCACCTGATATCATCATTCCTGTTTCCTCAAGGCATGCTGTAGCCCTGGCAACAAGAATTCACCCTATTTCTTTCCTGTTGCCTGCACGAGACCCCCTTTCCACCAAACAGCAAAACACTGCCCGCTGTTGTTATGTGAAGCCATGCCACTGAAGGAAAATAAAACTAAGCTCTATTTGTTTTGATGATGTTGCTTAATCTGTGTGGACGAGAGCGAAAAGAGGGAGGGGCTGCCAGCTGAGTGCCTGTGGAATGTTGACCAATCATAAGCCTGAATCCATTGCCTTGCTGGTGTACGGGTTGTTGCTGGTGGTAACAGAGCTCTGATTGGTTGTTAGAGGATTGCTCAACCGTGTTTGGTGTCAAAGAGAAGGCACTTTTCAGCAGAGATATTATTGTTTTTATCAAAAGAGGTTTTTTATTAAGCTTGTTTTTATTTGGCTCAAAAAGGGAGAACATAGTTTACCCTCCTGTTGATGATGTCGTATGTGTTTATTATTTATCTTTCACATTCCTGAGGTCAGGTCTACATCACCCAGTAGACCATTAGTCTTTGATCCCCGGCTAAACCGGGTCGTGTGCCACAGGTCAGATTGCAGTATTGATTTTCAGCCTTCAAAGGTGTCTACAAAAAATCTTTAATATGTAATCGTTAATATGTAATCCGTTACACCTACGGGGCATAGGGAAACTATTCTTGTGAGGGTCCAACACAGTTTTTCTGACTGTCAATTTAAGTTCAAGGTCATTTCATACAGTTTTGTATGAAAAGACAATACAAACTGAAAACGGCTGAATGTGGATGCCCTGAGATAGACTGTTGCTTTGGAGACAGGGTAAGCTGTTAGCCAATCAGAGGTTGAGGACTGTTGCAACTTTGATTGTAGCCCTCCGGAAATCCTGCAATACTGTAGTAAACATATCATCATCAGTGTTATGAGAAAAAGCAAACACAGAGATCGGCAGAGAAAATTGTACAGTGAATAGTACAGTTTATAACTGAATGGCATGTGGGAAGGATAATCTTTCTTTATCATTTTTATCATTATTTTTCTCTCTTTAAAAATAGAAAACCCATGCATAGACTGATATTTTTGTCATGTCTGGACTCTACCATCAGGGATTTCGTAAAATATAAACAGATGACTCAATATATAAGTAAAAAATACATACTCTGAGAATTTATATTTCAAGTTTTGACTGAAAATGTCACATCCACAACGCTGGAACTGCGCATTATTCATAATGTTTTTATAGGGCATGTTTTAATTCTGTAGCTTTACAAAACGCATTATGAAAGACTTACCAAAAAAGTGTAATGTGACTCAGTCGAGAGTTCAAGAGTGGAAAGTCATTCAAAACTTTCCTCACACTTAGATAACGTACATGACACTGAGTAAACTACAGGCTGTCACAATAACAATAGTGCCAACAACAACAATAACAAAGAAGAAGCAGCAAAAATCAATTGAGTGTTCTTTTAATATCAGTCAAAATTTCACAACAGGGATTTAAACACTCCACCACTGTGCTAGTGCATGATGTTGTGTGCAGGCGCAGGTGCTGCTTTGTGTGTGTGTGTGTGTGTGTGTGTGCGTGCGTGCGTGCGTGCGTGCGTGCGTGCGTGTGTGTGTGTGTGTGCGTGTGTGCGTGTGTGCGCGTGTGTGTGTTTGTGTGCGTGTGTGCGTGCGTGTGTGTGTGTGAATTGGGACGTGTGGTCACACATGCTGCTTGTGTAAACAGCTAACCTGGCTAAAAGCACCCGGCTTTTAACACACAGGATGCAGCTGGTAAAACTGCACTAGTGAGAGTGTAGAACACTGCACTTCACAATAAAAAAAAAAGAGTAAATACAGACATAAAGTAATAGGTTAAATGTGTGAGAGGAAGCGGAAACGGGAAGAAGTTGCACTGTGGTTATTAGATATCATCCACCGTGTTTCAGCTCCACTTTGGTTACCAGATAGAATTGAGTCTACATCCACCAACAAGATCATAAAGAGCCGTAAGACAGCACACAGCTTGTTGTTGGGGGGAGACAGAAGCAGAGATGGGTGGGTCAGCTTCTTTTTATGCGAAGCTGAGGACCTTCTTACAGAGCTAATGGAAGGAGCACAAAGGCTTTTTCTGTGCCTGAGGGTCCACGGTGGGCTGTAATGTCTGGCAAATTAAAGAGTTTCCTGGCCACTGTGATGGAGGGGTGGGCTGAGAGGAATCTCGGACTGTATTTAATTTTTAAATATCTGGCTTTTTCCTCTTAGAACAACAGAGGCAGGAAAGTGGGGCAGGGGAACAGGTTTGGGACATAACCCTGCTCAGTCCTACAAGTTTTTTTTACGTAAGTGTGTCTAGATCAAAGCCTCATTTTGTGAGGCTTGACTGTCAGCTGTTGTTTCTTCTTGGTCATTATTCACATCAAAAGCCTCACCAATATAGAAAATGCTTTTGTTTTTTTACAGTACTTTGCTGATACAAATATGCTCACTATCAATTGTAGGCCTATTACTATCAATAAAATGGGAATTAAAATCTTAATAGAAAATTTCATACTCAAGCTGATTTCAAGGACCAACATCACACATTTATTTATTATCGTATTAGTGATATGTACATAATGCAGAACCTTATATATTAGCTATCATTCGTAACATCATTGTTTTTCCTTTTTTTAAACATTTTACAATATACTTTTTATATCCAGGTTTAATTTTTAAATCCCAGATTTTCATGTATTCTCAGACTGCATACTGTATATCTGTGCCAATATCTCATGAGCTGCACCGTGCATCACAGGCTCTCTCCATTACCCCGTTTAAGGACTCTCCTCCCTTTGCACTCATTCACCTTCATCCCTCCCTCCCTTCATGACATTTGGGGGTCCCAAGGAGAAGCAGATGGGAATGCGGTTCCTACCGTTAGTCTGAAGCCCGAGGGAGAGAACTCCCATTCAGACCCACTGACAGACCCCACTGAACAGGGCTCTTCAAAAGAAATGCATAACGTTGCTTTCTTGATCTGCACAAGGCACATCAAAGCAGAACATGTCTATACCCTCTCAAGCATGCACACGTTCGAAATGTGTGCAGAAATTCATGTCCAGTGGGTTCATCAGGTGCAAGATTAATGTTTAAAGCTAGTTATAATGACTACTTACCCATAACATAACACTCCTCCAAAACCAAAACTGTATTAGAGTTTAAAAAAGATTTTTGTCATCAAACACACATGCGCGCGCACACACATGTCAGGGCTGGCTCACCTTGCTATGAAATCCATCCAGTCAGATATCTTCAAAGGCTTTTATCTCCTTGACAGTTGAGTCATGTAGAGTCTCTTTCTTTCTTTCTTTCTTTCTTTCTTTCTTTCTTTCTTTCTTTCTTTCTTTCTTTCTTTCTTTCTTTCTTTCTTTCTTTCTTTCTTTCTTTCTTTCTTTCTTTCTTTCTGCTTGCATACACATGGAATGTTCTTTGGTGTTGGAAGCTTTTAGTACACACATTCAAGACAATGACAAGACAAATCAGTGATTTTAAAGAAACAATGCACAAATCATTGTTGATGTATTGTTGCGATTGTGATGTATTTCTGCCATCAGTATAAGCTGATCTTCTGCACCATGCATTGATGTCACAAACTGTATGTCAGATGGGCTATCCATCATTCAATGACACCACAGAGCCTCTTCTCCAAAGAGCATGGATACACCAATTTCCATACCACAGGCGCTCCAGCGTTCTTTACCTCAACAGTAACATAACAGTATGTGTGGCTTGGTCTATCACTGAACGCATGATGGATGGTTTTAGAGGTGTCATGTATCAGTTCAGTACATGTCACAAACTGTTGCTGAAAAGTCGACATTAAAGTGAATTTTGGTAAAGTACGGGGCCTCTTGACCCTACAGCTCTAGTGTTTCTAATGAGTGGCAGATTGAGAGAACTGACAGCTGTGCTCTCTCTCTCTCTCTCTCTCTCTCTCTCTCTCTCTCTCTCTCTCTCTCTCTCTCTCTCTCTCTCTCTCTCTCTCTCTCTCGCTCTCGCTCTCGCTCTCGCTCTCTCTCTCTCTCTCTCGCTCTCTCTCTCTCGCTCTCTCTCTCTCTCTGATTCTCTCTTCTCTCCTTTTCCTCGACAGCTGCCCTTGCCTCAGGCCTTGGTGGCTTGGCTCAGAAAGATTAGAGAGATGTTAGCACGTGTGCATTGGCTCCAAGCAAAAACAATGCATAGACCCCTTCACTACCTGCACCTCCCAGCTCCATCTCTTCTCTTCTCTTTCTCTCTCTTTCTTGCTCTTTTTTTCTGTCCTTGCAACAAAGAGAGGTGGCCAGGCATAAAAATTAATGTTGGCATATGATGACATACGCAAATTTTTTTCCCAAAATAGGAACATTTATTTAATGTAATTTTTGCTATTTAATGATTTTATAATATATGTTCTATTCAATTATAATTGGATTATTAGATTTAGACAAAATCTATATTTGCTATATTTTAAAGATGCAGAAAAACAAATATTTTAATTTATGAGCTCACATACAACTCAAAGTCATTCGTTTACAGAAAATCTATTAGATCTGTTTTTTAATGCTACCAGATACTAAACAAGTTTCAGTTGTATTGAACTTAAGTCTAAACATTTTTACAGTGTATAGGCTCCATAAACCCAACCAGAGATACATCATGCAAAAGACAAAAGGGTGCAGCAGCAGTCAGGCAGACTAAAGAGAGAGACAGTTTGATCCGTCTGACTCAAGCCCTCTGTAGTGTGCTGAAAGCTCTGGTGTGTGCCACAGTAGCAGCTGCTGTCCCTGTGCACGAAATCTGACTCTGGTTACTTTCACAGACACACGGCCGGCCGAATGAATCGAGTGAATACAGTGGTCCGGGATGGGGAGAGAAGCGTGTGTGGGTTTGACTGAGAAGAAAAGGCACGCTTTGACCCAAATAGCTGCTTTGCAAATGAAAAGAACGAGCTGGATCACAGAGCGAGACACACTTTCACCCCCATTGAGGAAAAAAACAATCATGTGACAGCCAGCTCCATTGACGCTACACAAGGGGTGACTTATACGTATGGCTGTGCTGATTTACTGTAACAAATCAATTATGGCTCTAAATTATTATTAGATTGCCATTTCTATGAATATATTATTATATTGCCTATATAGTCATTGTGGTGTTTTGGCATAAAATACTGCACAGTCTATGTGGGCTAATTTTCTTAATTACAAATTGGGATTTCCTTATATATGTTAAACATTAACCCCAGAATCTTATTTTAGTGCATGTTTGTATCTAAAAATTATGGAAATGTTCTACAATGTGAATTTTTTCTGTCTCTATAAATAATTCTTGTGCCGATGCATTAACTACAGTCTTAAAAAAGGTGCTTCAAAAGGTTCTTCAATGCCATAGAAGAACCTTTTGGTTCCATAAAGAACCTTTAACATCTGAAGAACCTTTACGTTTCAAAAAAGTTTATTTTTGGTGAAAAAAGGTTCTTCAGATTGTAGAAAGAAAGAAAGAGATGGTTCTTTAAAGAACCTTTGACTGAATGGTTCTTTGGGGAACTAAAAATTGTTCTTCTATGCTATGGCATCGCTGTGAAGAACCTTTTAAGCACCTTTATTTTTAAGAGTGTATACACAACCCAAAAATATGCTCTGACTATCATCATAAAGTCAAGACAATCCATTCCATTCAATGTCATAATTTCTTCTGACGTCTCTAATAAGTTGCACAATAACGGACATATCACAACACACTGCTCGGCAGCACTCATTCAATTGCTTTCTGCTTTGTGTAGTAATTAGGCGAGTTTACACTGTCAGACCATGCGGTGATTAAATTACAATCACCCTCTTTGTGTGGGCGTGTGCTGGGCAGATGGCTTTGCATGAACCACAATGATGGAGCCGTTGTTCACGCTACTGGGTCAGCCGTCATCTCAACAAAAGATTAATTTGGATGAAAACGAACACTCATCTTGCAAAATGTTGCCTATTATAAACTCTTTTGTTGGAAAAAGTGTGCTCGTTTTCAATGGAAGACTTAACGGACTGAGTGAAGTGTGCATGGCCAAACTAATAAGCAGGGCGTTTTTAATGGAAATGTATGCATTGGATCCAGGGGCGTAGCCAGAACTTTTTTTTAGAGGTGGCCAGGTAAGACCCAGTGATTTCATTAGGGTGACCAAAAAATCCTTACAGACAGAAATTCTTTAATTTCTACTGTAATTTACACCAATTCTTCAATTACACATAGTTTGCTGGTCAAAAACATACACAAAGAACGTAAAGTAAACCATTTATTTGCAATGCTTTCATGTGCTAACATTATTTTAAAATAATTTGCTAGCTATCATTTGCAGTAAGTTAGCTTTTTTTAATAGAAAATAAACATTGCAGTACCCCAACTTAAACTTTTTTAATCAATGAATGAAATCCAGTTAAACAAGACTGATTTTACTGACCTGATCCTTCTGCTCGCGATGAACTTCCATGGCACACAGACAATGTCACGAATCGGTTAGCAGCTGTTCAGCTATAGCGCTCAGACTGTTTGCGTCATTGCGTCAGCGTATGACATCATATTAACGCGAGAGTAATGTTCTCGCGTTACTTTCAGTGCATACGCACTCCGTAAACTCCGACACGCATCTTAAAACTGCTTCGCACAACAGAGGTGGCCAGATAGGTGGCCATCCATCATTCGGAGGTAGCCGTGGCCACCCATGGCCACCATGTAGCTACGTGTCACGGTTTGCATGGAAGAACCCAAATGTAGGCAGCGGGGATGAAGGGGTTAAACAAACAAGCAGTTTATTTAAATAATAAAACACAAAACAAGAACCCACGATGGGGCAAAACACAAACAGGATAAATAATAGTACGGAGACTAACTGACATTAAACTGAATAAACACTTGAAAAACTCAACTAAACTAAACACTTACTAAAGCAGATAAGGAAGCAACAGACGGGAACAAGAATGGGCAAAGACGGTTGATGCTGGACGAATAACAAGACTAACTGGATACAGCACAAGGCACATCGCACACACAATGACCGAACACAGGACAAAGAAACATGAGGGCATTAAATAGGGGAGACAAACGAGGGATAATTACACAGGGCAGGTGAGGTTAATGAAACACGGACGGGAAGCAATACGTGAAACGAGAGGGGCGGGACCAATGACAAGACACTGTAAAACACATGGAGAGTCAAAAAGACAAACACCATGGTTTTCCCACACAAAACCAAAGACTTTGTCATGGCTCTGCCTCAAGACCAGGAAATCCAAGACTAGGTGAGGCAGAACCATGACACTACGCCCCTGATTGGATCATTTCAATTGTGGTAGTTTTGTGCATTTTCTTTTAGCATTTTTTCACATTATTTCCTATGCCAAACAAACATTTAATACTTGTTTTTTTTTTTTGCTTTCGAATAGCATACAGCAAGTTCTTGAGATATTTCAGGGCAAAATCTTGGTGTAAGCTCAGTCATCATTAGATCACTTTGTAACCCACACAATCTGTCCGTCTGCCACATTACAATGAATGAGTCACTGCCACAGTAAAACGCTCCAATAACTCAAATGACAGTTAATTCTGGACTGGAAAAGTTTGATAAAACAAAGAAGATAAACAGTGTATTAGTTTAATTTCTAAGTGGTGATGGTTCTTGCTTTAGATGTTGTGCTGTTTTAAAACCAATATTTAAAAAAATCTGACAGCCTTATGACTCTCTAATACTGTACTCTGGTCAATTTTTTTACTTTGTTATATAAGTTAAATATATTTTATGTTAATTGATTTATGCATTTTTAGACATTTATAGATATAAGTTAGATGTGTGACCCTACTCACTGTACATTATTCCTTAGTATATAATTGATTTATATTTTAAAGACAGTGTAGTTCAAAAAAATGTAATGATATGATCTATCAGATTCAAACATCATAAACCCTGAAAAAGCAATTCTGCATGTTGACTTGACCTCAAACTGTCAATAAGCAGAACTCTCCCAAGTTCCATAGCAAGGAAATCAAAGCTTCGTATAAGACATGTTTGAGTTTTTAAAAGGAATATTAAAGCGTTTGATGTAAGAATTAATCCAGTTTTTGGATCTCCATCAAATAACATAAGAGGTAGTTTCCTTCCTTGTGGATCAGAGAAAGCGTGTTTACTTCTTGCCCAGACACCTGCACGGGTTGCACAGAGATCAGGCTGCCTGTGGTTACGCACTGTAAGAGGGACTTCACTGCCAAGTTTCAACAGAAAAAGTCATGTGCATTCTACACCTGTGGAAACAGTTCTGAACTGAGTGTAAAGCTCTGAGGTCTTGAACATTTTTGCAATACAGCAGTAAAAAATAGGGGTTGTTTGGTTAATACTATGATTGGGGATTTTCTGCTATCAAGTCAAAGATAAGCAGGTCTTGTTTCTACTCATCAGTGAGTGAGTGACTGAGCGTGAATGATTACATCATTTCTCCTAGTGGTGGAATGTGGGTAAAGGTCTTTAATTTACCATACAGTAGATACTGCTTTTCACGTTATTCTCAATAGGGAATGTAATTCATCTACCAAAAAAGATTTTGGTCTACCAGCACTGTCTTTCTAATCAAACTGGCTAAGCAAGGAAGTTGTACTGGTTAACCTATAGCATCCAAAGCATGACACATGTAGGTCTTATCAAGCAGGCCTTTTCTTAGTCATTCTACATTAGCACAGTTTGTCCTCAAGCAGCTGGCAGCTGTGTAAAACTACAGCTGGACTGTGACCTGTCACAAAAACACGAGGGGTTTTCATTGCTCTCAATGTGCAGCAACCTGCTGTTTACCTGTGACACATGCTGTAGATTTTTATCACCTCCCCACGACAAATGCATTATGCTGGGGATAAAGGTCACACTTCTGCCATCCCAAACAAAGCCAATTTGTTGAGCCGAGTGTTTATTGTCTGGCCACCGAATCTTCTGTGTTTACACTCATAACAGCACACAGGAGTCTGTGATTGATAGAGATCAGAGCGAGTATCTGCCTGCCTGTAGTATCTGATGTAGTCGCCAGGGCTACACAGCTTTCATTCAGCGCAGTGAAAGCACAATGTGGTGCTGTGTGTGCATACACTGAACGACACGTACCGACCCTGACTTAAAACCCAAATCAGTCCCTGCGGATTTCTGTTTCAGATGGCAATCAGGAAGACATTCTTGAAGAATTAGAAGTGTGTCCATTATAAACATCAGAAGAGGGTGGATTGTGTTGTTTTCCACAACTTATTTCCACTCAATACAGCAAGAGGATTTGCATGTGTTGGTGACTGAATGTAAGAGTGCAAATGCAAGGAAATTTCTGATAATAACGTCTGCTGATCTAAAAATGTTCAATAAACCCATTTTTGCAGGATTTATAGTAAATAATGGTTTTTATTTTGATCAGTTCTTCACACAAAGCTGTTGTATTGCTTCATTTTCTCTATTGTTTGGATCACTTTTATGGAAAACGTTATTCACCTTTAAAGTCTAAACGTAGCTTTTTCATAGATATTTTGCTAGATAAAAAAATCATATAGACTTCGAACATGTTGTTTATTCCTAATGAAATATATCTAATAACAACATTAAATGGATAATTCAACAAAAACAAAAATTCCGTCATTATTTACTCACCCTCTTGCCATTTCAAACCTTTATTACTTTCTTTCTTACGCAGAACACAAAAGAAGATATTTTGAAAAATGTTGGTAAGCAAACAACGGCTGTACCCATTCAATTCTATCGTATGGACAAAACCAATGCAAGTCAATGGGTATTGCCGTTGTTTGGTTACCAACATTCTTCAAAATATCTTCTTTTGTATTCTGCAGTCATACAGGTTTGAAATGACAAGAGGGTGAGTAATGGATTTTCATTTTTGGGTAAAGAATTCTTTTAACAGCCTCTGAGCTCATTTTTTATTTACCGTCTATTTGTTCCTTGGTATACCTGTGATTAATCTTTCGAGCAATATCGACTTTTCTCACACACTTATTAGCTCATCCAGATAGTCTCCCAGGTGAGTAAACCTAAAGCAAGTCATTCCTGAATATGCAACATTTTTAGAAGCACTTCAACCTTATTTCCACAAGTGCACGTGAAAGACGGTGTGGCATAACCTCTCGGTGAGCTGATAACACACGCACCTCTCTGTCAGCATGGCATGAGCTGAATTCATACAGAGCTGCAAAGCAGAGCCAAGTAGGGGGGGAGAAAGTTTGCCGGTGTGTGTGAACAGTGAACGGCAGGTGAGGGTTAATGCACCACGGGCGGCTGACGGGAAGTGCTGCTAGTATCTGCAGTGCGAGGAAAGTCCAACGCTCTTTAAGCTAGCTGACTCACCATACTGTCATAACATAACACAAAAACAGAAAGGGAGATAAAAGGAGAGAAAGAAAAAAGAAAGATAGTGGGTTGTAAATGATAAAGCATTAAAAAAAAGAGTAGAAACCGAGCTTCAATGAGGCTTTATAATGTTTGTCCACAGTGTTGAATGTGTGTACTTCATTCCTTTATTTGAGACATAACTGTTGTAAGATACCAGACTTTGAAGTTAGCAGAGAAGAAAAGACAAAGCTAAGATCCAAAGAAATCTCTTTGATCACACTTTTGAAGAACTTCTCTTTTGAGGGGACGATTGAGGGGCTGGGATGACTGATCCAATGTAATTCTTGTCAATGGCACGGGCTTTGTTAAAAAGCTCTTGGGACTCGCGAGAGTATGAGTGACAGATTAATGCTATGGTAGTAATATGACTCAATACAAAGTTTTGACTCATGTGAAGATCATGCATGCTCTGAAGAACACATAAAGCTTACATATTACCTGATTATTTGTCAGATACCACATGAAAGTGAAGTTGTCCGACTCATCCCCCCTTTGCCCTTTAGCTTTCCCTTTGGAGCGGATTATTAATACATTTGCATCAGCATACACAGACAAAAGTTAAATGTTTGGAAACATTATATGATTACTATTTTCTTCATATACCTAAAAAATAGCAAATTATATTAAATTAACAAAATTATGAAATAACACAAATATATACAGGAAAATATGCATTATAAATAGTCAAGACTTCCCTTGGACAAAAGTAGACTTCATTTTAATAAGTATACTTTAAGATCTGGTAACATGCTATTTCATGTATTCTGACTTCTTCACACGGTTAATCGTGCTGGCTTAACATGGTCAACTTTTTAAAAAACGAGTTGGACGTAGTTTTTCTGTGCTTGATACACTCCCCCAGCACTCCAACTTGTTTCGGAAAGTTTTTTATAAGTCTGGATCCCTGTTTCGTAACAGGGATCCTATTCCTTTTATTGGGCAATTCTCCCGGAAAAGCTCGCCCACGGCAAGGTGAAAGAAATAGCCCGCCCACGTGTCAACCGACGAGTGATAGGAAAACCCGCTTATCAAGATTGGCTGTGCTGCATCAAGATTGGCTGCACTGTGGGCCTGCAGCTGCAGCTCGTTAGTCTTGCCATAGTGAGAGAAGTTGAGGTCTGTTTGTTTGTTCGTGGCATTTTAGTGATTGATGATATATTACGCTGGATTCGGAGATCGTTTGAAACTGATAGATGGCGCGGTCCCAGCGCTAAAAGATGTCGGACATGAACTGCACGCGGTAAGTCAAACTAAGTCATATGTCGCGTACGTGCATAATGTGAAAAACATGAAGGGATTAATGTGATGATGTATTGTGTGCTCATGCTGTAGTTCTGTCCCCCCTGCCTGCCTCCATCAGCTAGTCTTTTTCCGGAAATAATCGTACAGCTGTATCTCTCGTTTATAAATTTGATTAAACTAAATCTTCGAAGATAAAACGTATGCAATATTACTGTATAGGTACTCAAGATTAATATGAGATTGGCAGAAACTGCGTGTGTTACCCGATCTTTAAATAAAGTTTAGTGTTCTATTTCAATTCTACTTGAAATGGTGTACTTTTTAGTTTATACTGTAAGTATACTTAACCCCATGTATAAGGGTAGTAAACTAGTTTACAACTACGCTTTTTTATGTACGTTTGTCATGTACTGCATTTATACTACGACTACGAGTGAATTTATAGGTATACTGATTAGTTTACTAGTTCAATACTTATAGTACATTTGTACTGTATGAAAGTACACTTTGAAGTATACGCTCAGTAAGCTACTAGTTTAGTAGTTTTTACATTAATTGGCATTTTCTAGGCGTAAAGAGTAAACAATTATACTTTATATCTTTATAAAAGATGGGAAACAAGTGTAGGTCATACTAAGAATTTTCTGTATTTGTCAAGTATAGAGGGTATGCATTGACGTCACTTTCTCACGTGAACATGTCGGGACACGCCCTGGGACACGCTCCCCTGGGTGGCAAAACACCCAGCAAAATGGCTGAGGAGAATAGGAGAAACAAAGAAACCGGGACTAAAACACGCAATTATTTGCTGAATTTACAAGCAGCTGGACTCGACGGTGATCCTTAAGGCTTCACTACGACTTACAAAGGAATCAGGTGTTCCTGGACACTGAAATGTTGCGCGGAATTGCATTTCCTGATATTTTTCGGAGTGTTTTGCCACCCACGGTGGCGCGCTCCGGCGTGCTCACACGGTAAACGGACGACACGTCCATACCCTCTATACTTAAGTGTTGTTTTAAGTAGATTTCTGAGAATACACAAAAAGTAGACTGGAAGTATGCTTTCTTATTTTTAGTTTAAAATAGCACATTTGAATAAATGTTTTTGTAAGGGTGTCTTACAATTTTTCACACTACAGCTATTTTCTAAATCATCAGAAAAGTGCCATAAAAGTTTCTTTTTTTCACACATTTGTTTATCAAATAAACTATATACGTTTAAAAATAACAAAAAAAACGTTTGACAATGATATTCACTAATTAAGGGAAGTGTTTCTACTGTTTTACATTTACATTTAGTCATTTAGCAGACACTTTTATCCAAAGCGACGTTTTGACCGCCAACTAAGAAGAAAAAAGTGTCACTGTGGCATGTTAGCAGACCAATGAGTGCCACAGCGCTTCTGTCCATCCTCAGCTTGCCTGACGTGATTAGACACATGCTAACCATCCCAGCGGACCGTTAGTAAAGCGGATGACTATTACAGTCTTACAGTCTGCCCTTCCTCGTATTTTTTGTTTTGTTTTGTTTTAAGAGCCCTGGCAGCTGCCTTGTGTGCATGAAATTTGAATTGGACAGGTAGCGCCACATGTTTGGGTCTCTCCTGTTACCAGCTGCACGCGACAGCTGCTGTAAAAGCGCTCTGGTTTCATGCGGGTTTATCGCCGTTTATGATGAACGTGCTGGCCTCCACACTCGCCCCTTTTCTGGGCATTTAAGAAAGACAATTAAAATGCCTAGCATCGCTGCTGCATGCTGGGATTGGACAAAACAATTACTGTTGAGTATAAAAGAAATGTTTCAGTTTATTTTAAAGGAGCAACACACAACAACAATAGACAAAGATTTTTCCCCTCTGACAGTTGTTATGGATTTGTTGCAGGTAATGATGCTTATCTTATCAGATGCAACAAGGACAAAGGAAGGAATTTATAAACAGTGGTTTATTCATGCCAAGCAAACAATACCACTGGCAGAGCCAGAGGAGTACAGATAATGCATAAAGAGCAGTTGTTACATACAGTACAGCCGAACACTGAACTTTACACATAAACCAAGATCTAACCGATATGAGCTCATTGCTCATATATACAGTACTCTGACATAACCTGATGGGTTATGTGTGTGGTTGGTATACGTGTTTCCCTAGAAAGAGGCCTATCACTAGATCACAATAGATGCAAGTCTTAGATGACGTGCATGGAGGTCACAATTTTAGGTTATGCTTTTTGAATGGAGATAAAGGATACGCGCTGCATAATTCGTTAAGTGGTTGCAATACATCAAACTAAGCATAGAAACTATAGGTTGAAAGAAACCATGTAACTGTTTCCTAAATCTCACATGGCGTCTATAAAGCCTTTTTCCTTCCAGCCCCCCATAGCATCTTGTATGTCATGAAATCTGTGCTGTGGGTCGGATTGTGTCAGGGTTATAAAATTGGTGCAGGCACCAGTGCCTAAACGTGTCCTCTGTCGCATAGCAGGTAATACAATCTAGCACATGTTGTGTACACTGGAGGACAGAGGTGACAATAGTGCCAAGTACGTTTAAGGGAGAAAGATGAAGGGAGAAAGTGAGATTTCTTCAGATTATAAAAAGGTAAGAAAGAGATGGTTCTTTAAAGAACCTTGGTCTAAATGGTTCTTTGTGGAACCAACAATAGTTCTTCTATGGCATCGCTGTGAACAACCTTTTAAGCACCATTATTTTTAAGAGTGTATTTCAAGATTTGAATAAATTCATGGTTTTGTCCTTTCATTATTCTGCAGAACTTGTTGATGAGAAACATAATGATGGTGGTAGTAAGTGCAGAAAACAAAATGTCCTTTAATTTACATTTGGAAAATGAGTTTTCAAGATTTTATTTAAATATCCAATTTTCTTCTCATATGAGTAATGATTTAATGTTCTATCAACAGCAGAAAAAAGACACCGTGGTTTCTTTATAGGAGAAGTGGATTGGACACGCAGCAAAAGTCTGATTTTTGTATTATCTAACTCATAAAAGCTGCTTAGCACACAAAATACAATTTTTAACACCACTCTATATAACAAACTGACATTCACTGTGTAGTACATATTGAATGATTGAACAACTGATTTGTTTCAGACACATTATAAAGCATAAAGTGCATAAAAACAGTAATGCTTTTTTTAATCTTCTCTTATGCATCTTGTAGAGTGTCATGCTACACATGAGTAGGCCTACATTCAAAATTTCTTTCCTCTCCTGGCTCATTCCTGACACTTACATCACTACTATAGCAACACTGTGGATACACCAGATATTAACTACAGTCTGAGCAAACAGATCAGATGTCATCACTTACGATCACTTCAACAATATTTGAAGATTTACCTAAAAAGGCCAAGACAAGAAAAAAACATATACATTCATGTAGCTGATCTCTATGCACTTTGTCAAACATCAGTGGAATTCAAACAGAGGAGTAAATTATATATGCAAAAACTGGGAAAGAGGAGGCTCAAAAAATAGTTCTGGGCCCTGTGTGTGTGCATGTATTAAAATGCATTTACACTCCTCTATGTCAGAGAAAAGAATCTGTGTTGCAGGGCTGACCGTAAACCATAAAACAAATATTCTTCAGTTTTCAAACTCATGTCTCATTCATTGAGAAGTCCAAACAGAGTCCTCACTGTTTGCACTGCAGGCTCTCTTGACGTAAAAAAGCCAGTATTTATGAAGCAGAGTGGGCACTGAGTGAACCTTTTCATGTCCACTGGGTATTCTACTGTAGACGCATTCCGGGGGTGCAATTTTTGTTATGTGTGGAGATGAGAGGCTTTTTGGATAACCTCATTCTCATGTACGCAAAAGAGCCAACAGTGACGGAGATGTGCCCACACACTCTTACACACATACACACATGTAGGGGAACCCGTCAGCTGTGTGACTGTATACCAGTCCACGATGACTTGCTTTCTGTATGCGAGTTGCATTGTGTGTGAATCACACAATAATGTGCACAACAGGTAATGTTGCTGCTTTTTACTAGTCACATCGGCAACTACTGTTTCTCAGATACACATTTTCTTTACACAAGTGGACGGACACACATGTTCGCTTAGCTATCTAAATAAGCACATAGGCTGCTATTCTTGATACAAAGCTAATGTTAATCAGACTTCTTATTGTATATAGTCAAAATTTTGATGATTAGCCTTTTTGCCAGCGATTTTAGAAATTTCTGCCTTCCACCATTCAAGAAGATAGGACTGTTGACTTGTTATGCCGTAAATAACTGCCCAGAGGCATTGCAAACATGGCCCCCCTTGCGGCACGACTTCCGTAAATGGACTTTGCTCTAACACATATAAAGATATTTACACATTTTAATAACAAAACCATGCATTATTTGTTCTCAGAACTTTGGCTAACGTTTTCCAAATGTTTTCTCAAAGTTGTCAAAAACTTTATTGGAATAATATTAAAAGAGCATTTTATCAATGTTATATTTCTGGCTAAACATTCTAAAAATGTTCTAAAAATGTCGGAATAAAAATATCATTCTTAATCATTAGTAGAACATTCATAATTAAAATTTAAATACATTTAAAACTATTTTTTATTAGTAATGTTAGCAAACGTTTTTAAAATATTTTGTCAGCAGGGAACCCCCTCCCACAAATACATACATTGTAAAAATGTAACTGTTTTACAGAATTTTCACGTATTTTGACAAATACAGAAATAGACTGCCAATTTACAAAATAATAGGAAAAACATGTAATTTTACTTTACAAAAAAAATGTTTTACAGATTATTTCTGGCGCTCTACCATTTTATTACCAACAGTGTATATAAAACAAATTATTTTATTCACTGTTCAACGTACCATCACCATGCAATGCATAACAAATATAGTGCATGTAACATAAACATTGAAACATCCTCATGTTTACATACAGTTGCTCTGACAGTTCTCTATGCATAAACAAAAGGGCCTCAGTTTCTTCAGGGATTCCATGTGGATTATTCATGGGAAGTATCCCCATCATGTTGTTGCCGAGGAGAATCTGTCATAATCCCATTCTATCCTCCCTAGCGACAGCTATCTATAAACCCAGCAATCACAAACTGCCATAAATTAAATGACATAAGTAGGACTTGCCTTTGTTGATTCTGAGTCTCTTTAAACAGCTTGACCCCCCTTCACCCCAGCCAGGTAGATATTAGCATCCAGCTGTGGAGATTACTCGGACCACGGCATCAACAACAGTTATCTGTCATCTGGATTATGAGTTATAATCTATAAAGGTAAACAAGCACAAAACAAAAATCAAAACCTTCCTTCTGTCCCTCCCAGTCTAGAAAATCAATTACAATACTAAATCAAATTCCATTGTGTTTCCATACCTCCATATACAAATAACCTAAATTATACAAATGCTATATAATCATTATTGAAACTGTGAACGAGTTGAATGGTCTTTTGTTAAAGAATAAATTATTTAATACCATTTCTAATTTCTAGATTCTAGATTTTGTGTTGCAGAATATGACAAACCAGTAAAAGCATTTAGGTCTAGTCCTTACAGCTTTTGTTTTGTTTGGAGTCCCTCTGGTTATTTTAGATGTTTTAACTGGACCATTAATTTATCTTTTGAATGTGTATTTCCGACATAACATCTGTTGCTGAATGAAAACTTGAATTTTTTATTTCATACATAATATGTAATTAAGTGATGTGTATTCACCAGGAATGATCCTCACCTTCAGGAAAACTGTGTTTGGACCACAGTGATGCTTGATGACTTTAATTAGACGCAGATCATGTTTATTGTCACACCCAAACGCGGATTAACGCACAGGTTTGCCTAGGCTGCAGCCTAGGGGCCTCACCTGTTTAGGGGGCTCTGATTGGATTATTTATTTTGAATTTACTTCAGCGCGAATAAAAAATAGACCCTCATTGGCCCATAAGAAATATAACAAAAAATAAACCGGTGATTGGATAGATGTTACATTTGGGTCACATCTGTCCAATCAGCTGCTGGTGAAATCATGTCAATCATTTTCATTTACGTCACTGCTATTGCTAGACGGCATAGCGGCAAAATGTCTGAAAGAAAGTACAATAGTGGAGCACAAAAATGGAAAACACAAAGGTTAAAGAACAACGTGACTAAGATAGCAGCAGGAGGACTGGCAGCTCGCGTTGGCTAACATCGGTGCTGCGGTTGAAACAACTGCAGCGAGATCCTTAGCTGTTGCAGCAGTTAGCTCATCATGTAATCTGGAATATTTCAGGGAGTTATTCCACAATGACACGCATATTACACAGGTTGGTTTTTAATTATGTCTTTGTTTTATACACAGTTTATGTAATGCACAGTGGTTTGTGTCTCAGTAAAGATCCGCCGAGGCGTTATTAGGGGCCGTTTATACAGTATTTCGCGTATACTTGTATAAAACTGGAGTTTGCGCTCTCGTGGTGTTTGCCGTTGCAAAGTAACCCGGAACGAAGAGGAAACACTGTAGTATTGGATGTGGGTGTTTATCCGAGTGCGTCAGTGCGATTGTTCTGACGCCCCTCGCAGCGTTGGTTTGTGTCTCAGCTTGATTCTATCGAACCCTGGTGCGTTTGCATTCATCCTACGTCATCACGAACGTGCATGACACATGATAGTAAACAGAACACTGGTCAATTTGTTGTTTTTAATGACTTTATGCTATCATGCGCAGCCCAGAGTAAACAACACTTGGTTTTACTGTATGTTCGCTTAACAGAGCTTTCTGCTGCTTGCAAACAGACTATTTATCAGGACTATTTTTAAATCTGGAAACATCGTATTACTATTCATTTGTCGCTCTGATTCCACTCGCAACGCGCAAAACAATGCAGGCTCACTCTTGCTCAAATCCAAGTTAAATTACCAACGCTATCATTTCTTACACGTGTTTTAATGAATACATTGTAACCGGCTAAAGCGCATGCGCAGTTTTCGGTACCCTGGTGCGCACCTGAGCTCGCGTGACAGTTTTTACATTAGCGGCTTTTCATGCAAACCGTGCTCCGTTCCAAACTAAACTGCAAGCGTGAAAGGCACCTGAAAGCCACCTAAGGGGCCTCACCCAAAAGAGCAGCCTAGTGGGCCCTGACCACCTTAATCCGCCCCTGGTCACACCGGATAATAAAAATGAAGGAGAAGTGAATGCAATCTTGTAAAACCTTAATGGTCCTTCAAGCAACATTTAAGGAAGATTGAGGTGAAGCAGTATGAGATATTCAGGGTACATCAAGAAAGATTTTTTGACCTGCCACGCTATATTATTTAAACTATTTAAATCAACCAATTTTATAGATTAATTTTTATTTAAATAATAACTTAATGTTTAACTGTTATGTCACTGCATTCCACCTGATTGCATGGAAAACGTTTTTTACAAGATGGGGATATACAATTTGCATGATGTGAATTGTACAATGTATAATTGTGTATCATACAATTATTAAATAAAAGCAAGAATGAACCCATTCCCTATATCAAACCATCACATGGGTGAAAGATATGTACAAAAAAAATTTGATTGGACAATAACCCCTCCTTGTAAAATAGTTTCTGCATCTAACAGTAAGAGTTAACGCCACAAAAATGAAAAGCCTCAAGGTCAAAGTTCAAGGTCGAGAACAAAGATGGTCTGTTTATGTTGGGGCACAGGCTGTTCGGAATATGTTTTTAACACTGTGTTCAAAACAAGGCAGCAGTAAATCCCCCCACCACCAATAGATGATGCCCCCAACTCTAATGTAAATGCCTCTGTTTGCAGGATACTATGAACTAAACAAATGAACAAGTATAAAATAATTAGATTTCTGCTTTTAAAAGAATTGTGGAGTTCATTTATTCTTTCTTTTTTGTGTTTATTATGTAAGGGTTAAGGTATATGTTTGTGACAGTAGAGAGATGGGTAAAGCCCACAGGGATTCCCCTGGCCTGGTCAGTTCCAGCCTCTGTGTTGCTTGGACGGAAGGCATGAGAAGAATGCTCTCTGATGTCTGAGCCGGGGGCTGTCGTCCTACTTACATTCTAGCATACAGTTGTCAGAATGATCAACATCATTGGCATTATTGCTATCTGCTGTGTCATATGGAGACTAGAGCTAGCCTTCATTTGCTCAGCTGAGAACTGGAATTTATAAAGGCCAAACATTTTTTTATTTTAATAATTAACAGATTTTATGTATTATTCAAATTATGACACATAATCCTATTGCATGCAAAGGGGTGTTTGCAAAGTATGAATGGACTACAAACTTAGTAGTTAACTGTAACTGTGTCTTTTTCTTCTTAACTCCTTGTGTTTCCAAGGGTGTTGGCCCAACACTAAATCCACATCTTTACAAGGGATTTGCATATCAGGTGGACCTAAACATGACACATGTTAAGAAATGAAACAGCGGTTTTAAATTTGGTGCTTAATCCTGTTCTAAGAAACAATTGTCAAGGGATTATCATCGTTAACCACATCAAAAACAGATAAAGCCACATTTGCTAATCTCGACAACAAATAGCATGCTTGCAAAAATACTTGCAACAGTAGTGGCTCTTATCAAGGTTTAAGCTTTCTAAACTCATGCACAAAATACATCTGTTAAATGTATGAATGAATGTTTCAGTCAGAGAATGAATACACAGTGTCCACATCAAGCTGAAATTTGTTTTATGACGTTCGCATTTGCAAGCATACGGTCCCTTTGTTATGAGCCATAAAAGCCGTGCTCATTTTACAGACACACAGCACATATAAGTGATTACAGGACACGTACACAGACACACACACACACACACACACACACACAGTGGGATACAGTGGGATAAATGAAGAGTCCAGCTGTGCTTTCACCTGTTGTACAGATAAGGTGATCTGTAAAGCTTTAAACAGAAGGCCACTCCGGTGGTCTCTATTGTGGCACACTGACCTACTTTCAGTATGGAACCAAATATTATAATAAAGAAGTATATATTTGGAGCAAATTCTCTACAAATGTAAATCTAAAGCGTGGCTTAACGCAACTATATACTGAAATCTTTTGGTGCAACAATATGTAGACATTATTGTTTTTCAATGTACATATTGCTATTGTTCTTTTGAAACCTCGTATCTACAGATTTCATGATTTTTATTTTTTGCCAGAAATCATTATTTTTAGTCAGCCTTTATGTCTCTGGGTTTTGCAAATATCTAATGAATAAAAAGTATTAATAAGTGCTTGTCACCTTTGACAACACAGTATTTAATCATTTACAAAGTGATTTTATTTATTTATTTTACAGTATAAACAACTTATTTTAGGTTTATTTTGTAGTAATATTAATTTATATTAATATTTAATTGTGTATTAATTGCATTAACTTCATTAAGACTACTCAGCAGTTATAGGTTGTTTGCTGAGGTCTACCGGAAGTTAAGTTGGGACCAAATATCGTTTGTTTGTTGTTTCCGCTGAAACCATGATGATTCCAAAAGGTCTTAAAGTTGCTCACTTCAACTTTTATAGAATAACTAAAAAATGATGACTTTTTCAACAAAATATTCTCTTTCTTTCATCACTTATGGTCAACACAACCACATCTCAAAGGTAAATGTAACAAGAGGGTTTGTATGAATGTGTATGATGTAAAAGTCTGAAAAAACACCTGCACTGCACACCTTTCTTTCTCTTTTGTCTTATTTTTACTTGCTTTTTATTTATTTTTTTTTATCTTATTTTAGACTCTCACAACAAGCATTTCAATGTACATATTGTCACCCACATCTGTGCACATGACAAATAAACTTCAAATGTGATATGAAGCATACAAAAGCATGCAAGTATTAAAAATATTAGCAGGTGGAAGTCCCATTCCTTAAACTAATGTCACTAGTTTGAAAGCAGATCATAATACTGTATAACTTATAAATGAGATCATGCAAAGTCATACAAATTAGCCTCCTCGTAAAATAGTTAAGAACTGTCATACGATTGTATTGGTCAACCTGGTTGTATCAGTACTTCAAGTTGCAATATGTATAGCAAAATAATAAAACAGACAACAGTGGTGCTGAAATGATAAATGAGAATCTAAACTATATGGCCATCTATGATTTCCAAAAAAAACTCTAGACATATAACTTAACAAAATGCAAAGATCATGATTTTAATGTCCTTCTGTGGAAATAAATTGTTAAAAGCAGTTATGCCAAGCAGGTTTGTTCACTCTCTCTTTCTTTGAAACACAGCTGTCTGACTCAATCTCACACCTCACTACAATATATCCAGTCAGGATCTCTTCTGTATGGAGTATCTCTGTTGTCTGATGTGTGTTTGCTGTGTAAGCAGTGTGCAGGGGCCTTGGGGCCATTCGGCTCCATATGGGAGACAGAGTGGGAGGAGATGTGAAAGGGCAGATGTGGGGGTTAATGCATTTAACTGAAAGGACTGAACACAGACAGTGTGTATCACCTGGTCTGTTTGATGTGGTTAAATAGACCAAAGAACAATATTTCTTTAAGGTTTTGACTAGACCTCCAAAGACAGGAGAGCACAGCCACTGATGCATGGAGAGGGAGGAGGATTCTTGTTCCATGTCAGACCACAAAAAGAATCGAATCATGTCCATCCTGCTTATGTTATGTAGGTTAAGCAAATTCAATGCAATTTTAACTGATGAGCCCCAGAATTAATTTATTGTCATTTAGAGCATTAGATGCATAGATGTAACTGAGGAGCTCATCTAGACAAACAAGTCCCACCTAGACAAAGACGGACAAATGGCTTAATGGCTCTTATGGTAATTGGTTGGAACCCCACCTTCTGCAAATGTTAGTCCTGCAGTAAGTCGTCATATACTGGAGGGGATTCGCAAAGCATGAAATGCACAGAGATAGGTACATGCACCATCTAAAAATTGCAATGGAGCTCTAGTCATATACTGTAGACATCAAAAACACATATTTACTAGAAAGTAGTAGCTCTTGTAGCCGGAAGAGCATTGTGTTAGCAGTAAAAGTATAAACAATTAGTAGAAGCCTTCAATGCCAAAATAAAGACAAGATTTGAGAAATCATCTGTGATTGTCTTAAAATTTGGACATTCATTGTTTGGCGAGCCCAAGCTGCTCTCTGCACGTTAACAATGACGAATGGGGAATTTGTCATGTAAACTGCATTATCCAATGTAGGTGACTGAGTATTTATACAGAGAGGCTATTTTGGCCAGCTCTGCTTTATTTTTAGAAATAGCCATCTGAGCATCACATGCCACTGACACAGTCACATTGTGCCGAAACATTGCGTTTTGTGGCAAATCCACTGGTGACGTCAGCATTGCCTTAAAAGGGAAGTTTCTACATTTAGATTTTAATCTGCTCAAAGTGTGTGGGGTGTGAATGATTTTTAATCTGTTGTGAAACGTGAAATAAATACATTCTTTCATGGCTTGTTTAATGTCATCAGCAGGGTCAAGGTTTTTGTTAGACAGCAGCTAGGTTATTTATAAAACGAATAAGAATTGTATAGAGTAAGTAAAGATAATAGCTAGCAATACCAAAAAGTAAAGATAATAGCTGGGAAAAAATAAATATTTACCAATATTTTACCAAACAAACATATTAGAACGCCCCCTTCTAATGAACAAGTTTTACTACTATAGTCATTTCTATGAGCACAAACCTTAATGGTACAGCATTTAATGTTATTCTATAGAATTGTTTGCTTCTAATTTTATAGTAACGGTTTTGGCAGGGCCCTTTTTTATTCCAACATGACAATGACCAATTCAGTCAGTGTGGAACAAACTGGACTGGTCTGCATAAAGCACAGACCTGAACCCAGCTAAACACCTTTGAGCCAAACACTCATCACCCAAACCCATCAATGACTTGTACACTGGGGTACAATCAATGCAGAACAAAACAAGGCCCTTCCAAAACTGTTGCAACAAAGATGGAAACAAAATAGTTTAATATGGTGCTGGACAGTGTAGCATTAATATTGTTTCAAATTGGAATTACTGAAATAAACATGTTTATTAGATAGATAAATATTAGGGATGCTCCGATCGATTGGCCGCAGATTGGTATCGGCTAATAACGACATTTTATGACTTGATCGGTACTCACTAAACTTGGTCGACCTCACAAACTGAATGCAATTTGATGACATCAACACGTAAAGACATACATGATGCGTGAGGACATTAAATGATTTGGTGCTGCAGTCATGTCATCACCAGTGTGGAATTACTATGAAAATTCGAGAAACAATGAAAATTTGCCCTATATGTTCCAGAAATCAAATTCCAGATTAATTACTGTAAAAACTATATACTAACCAAAAAAATATAACAAAGGCAACATATGGTATTACTTTATCTTTAAAAAAGTTATCGTTGATCAGAGAGCTTACATATCAGTTACATAAGCATCGTAATTGGGATCCGTATGTGCAGATCGTGATGGCAAGAATCAGTACTCGTTATCGGGTGCAAAATTCCTGATCGGAGCATCTCTAATAAATACACTGAACAAAATTATAAATGCAACACTTTTGTTTTTGCCCCCATTTTTCATGAGCTGAACTCAAAGATCTAAGACTTTTTCTATGTACACAAAAGGCCTATTTCTCTCAAATATTGTTCACAAATCTGTCTAAATCTGTGTTAGTGAGCACTTCTCCTTTGCCGAGATAACCCATCCACCTCACAGGTGTGGCATGTCAAGATGCTGATTAGACAGCATGATTATTGCACAGGTGTGCCTTAGGCTGGCCACAATAAAAGGCCACTCTAAAATGTGCAAAAATGGGGGCAAAAACAAAAGTGTTGCGTTTATAATTTTGTTCAGTGTATATAGCCATGAAACTGAAGTTTATATAATTTTATTACTTTTTGGGTAAGAAGACCAGAAGTTTTTATGGAACTGCATCTTTACTTAAAACATTAAGAAGACACATTGTTTGATTTTGATTATGTTCCTCATATTTTTTGGTTTGGTGGCATAACACAGCAGATATTAAACACATTGCCACATAGAATTCTGGAGAAAAACAACTTATGTCTTATGGAAAATCTCCAATAGAAGTAATTGCTGTTAGAGAATACACACATCTTGACAGATGTTTTCCTTCATATAGACAGTTTGTAAGTTTTTGATTTGAATCATGCACTTACATCATCAGGGGTCAGACTTACAATTATATTTAAATAATTTTGCAGTTATTAGCAACTAGTATCTCACCACATATATCCTCTCAAGTCTCTCATTTGCAGCTTGATGAGTGTTCATGTAGGACCCTGTAGTCAGACTTTGAATAATTGAGCAGCTTTGTAAATGCATTAGTCGAAATGGGTGAAAGTTTATTGCAAATGGATTTGGAAAACCCATGAACGTATTTCAACATTAACTCTCTCTCTAAATACACAGTAGAGATTAAACTGCTTTATTACTGAAAGCATCTGACCGTGAATTTGTAAATCTTGTTCTTAAAAAACATGTGCAGAACAGCTTGTGTTGTAACTCAGTGCTCTATCTATCCAGTGGCTAATAATTCACACACTGACATCAGATTTCTTTATGCTCTTTATTCAAACACATCTCAGAGCCGGAGACCACAAAAGCCATATCACAGACGGTTGAACTTTGCTGTAGTCTCGCAGCACAGCATCGCAACAGACGAGTAGGTCAGTGTAAGGCAGTTGAAAAGTTTATAGCAGGTCAAATGCAGATTGCAGAACGCTTCAGACAACCAGGGCTCCGTTCAAAAACACGTGCAGACAGTGAGCATGTACAGTATAGCCAGTGGTGTCATCACACCAAATTTGCAAATGGGTTGCAAAAAGGATAGATGCTTTCACAATAGGAGGCAGATCAGCAATACAGATAATGTATAAAACATGCTGCGTCAAATGTGTAACATTTAACATTTATGCAGGGTCCTCTGACATTTATATATTTTTTATATTCTGGACTTTAGGGCACACATTCATTTCACCCAGTTTGCTATAAATTCCTGCAAATATACATATTAGATATAGTCTGTATTGTCCCTAACCAACACAAATGCGCAACATAAATTCAAGCCATTTATGACACCTGACACAAAGAAGCAGGTGGAAAAAAGCTCAGCGTAACCTTATCCATCACGATTTCAGATTAGGGATTGTGTTGTTAATACAGGGCTTTACTCATCAAAGTAAACTGAAAGAAAAAAGCGACAGCCCCACGTCGATGAATAGATGCTCCCGTTTTTGTTGTGTCCCCTGAAAGGACAAAAGAATGCATGCAGGTTATGTGTAAGTGGGTCAATACATAGCACTCGCAATGCATAACCTGGTACCACAGTGACCTCCTTTAACGATATGCTGTGTAAGACGTGACCTAGTTTAAGTGACACTTGATTGTTATTGTCACATGTTGCGAAAACCAAAGGAAGAATTAAGATAAACACAGAAAATGAGAAGGATGTGACACACAGGATATGCATTTCGCGTTCAGATCCTCCAGGTTTCCATAAGATATCAGCACACAAACTTCAACTATTTGCACAATAACAGGTGCTTTTGCACAGGCATCCCATGTAGCATCTCTGCTGGCCACATTTGCTAACTAATTTTTGCTGTTCAGTTTGTGTAATGAGAGAGACAAGTATTTTCATTAAGCTACCACGTAATTAAGCTGATTTGCATTGGTTTTGTGCCTATACAACAGAAGTGAATGGTTACCTCCGTTGTTTGATTACCAACATTCTTCAAAGTAGGGCTGCCTAACGATTAGTCTTGACTAATCGTTTGCAGAATAAAACAAATTATATTAAATATTTATAGCCTATTTATAAATAATATAAATTATATATAAATATAAAAATGTATATACGTTATGTAAATATGTAAATATTTCTAAAATATACATTATATATACATAATTATTATATACACACATACTGTATATTGTGTAAACAAAAACTTTTTGTAAATGATTAGTTGCGACTAATCGTTAGGCAGCCCTACTAAATATGTTTTTTTTTTTGTGCGTTTTGTGCGTTCTGCAGAAGAAAGAAAGTCATACAGGTTTGAAATAATAAAGGGTGAATAAATGATGACCAAATTAAAACCTAACCTAAAAACTAACGCTTTAAGTGTCCCCTTTGTCACAAGGAGTCGATTCTGATAAAGAGTGAACATGAGCTAGAAATCTTTAATTGTAAAAAAAGATTAATGGCTAAAACTAAATTCTTTTATAATAAAAATAGCAGGTTACAAATAAAAAGCAACTAGATTTTTGGAAGAACCCACCTTTAAATCTGAACTCATTCCCACAAACTAAATACAAAAGAGCCGCAATAACTTATTGATCCCTGAGGACACATGACCCACTTCAGCATGTCAGTGTGTATAGAAATGACTCTCACGTTAGAGTACAGTATTTCTGTGGTTAGTGCATGAAATCACTGTTCTCTTCTCCATGGTCTTGCCTCACCTGTACAAAAAAGTCACCTCATGAATTTTCAAGGGGGGTTGATGTCTGCAGTGCTCTATTGATTCATGCTAAAGGTTAGTTTCAACAAGCATGAAGGAGCATTGGCTAACGTAAGCTCAGTTCCTCTGGAGAGTCTTTTGGGGAAACAGGTGTAGGCCTCATCTCCGCTCACTCCAGCAACTGCCCAGACCACAGAAACACACTTCTGCTGCCTGTCAAGATGATGATATAAAACCTCTACGATTTCAAAGGATTAAAGTGCTCAGAAGGCACACTTACTCACACAAGGGGAATTCTGGGGCATTATTATAGAGATGACTCTTTAATGAACACAGCTGTCTCTGTCCTCTCCTGATAAAATCAGTGGAAGCATTTGTGAGTGACATTATTTCTTCAGCACAGCTGTGCAGATGCAGCACGCAGTTTAAAACGTTCCACAAATAGTTGGAATGCTTGGTGGTTTATGACTTCTCATTGGTCGGAGGACTTGTTAGCAAAACATTTGGTGTAATTCATCAAAGGTTGTGTTACAGTCGAACACAAGCTTGCGTTTCTGCAATTAGTCAAGCAATGAACTTTGGGTAGAACTATAACATCTAAGTAAAATCATCTGTACATATTAAAAGTATATACTGTAGTTTATCCAAACATTTTGGGAGTCTTTTACTCACCCTCGTGTTGGTAACATAACAGAGTTCAGAAAGTCTCTCAGAAAGAAAGGGCAAGATCCAAATGTAGTAGGTCTAATGACAAAAAGCCCAGAATAAGAAAAATAAAAAATGCATTAAAGTTAAAAAAGAACATAACATAAGACTTGAATACATAAAGGACTAAGGGAGCTTACAAAACACTGATGGTAACAATGAGGGGAAAACAGGAACATAACAGAACTACAAACTAAATGTCCGGAACTAGGCCACGCAAAATGTCATTTAAAAAATGTTAGCATTGTATTTTCTCTTGTGCCTACCCACTTTCACTACATGATAGAAAAGACATAGTTCACCACAAAAATGAATGTTAGTAACCAAACAACATTTGTCCCTATTTCTCAAAATATCTTGCATGCATAAGGGTGTGTGAATGAGGTAAACTATCCCATAAAGGGGGGTTGCCACATTGTTTCATGCATTCTGACTTCTTCACTATGTTAAATGTGCTGGCTTCTTGCTTGACATGGTCAACTTGTCAAAAAACAAGTTGGACGTATGATGCAGTATTTTTGTGCTCGATACAATACAAATTTTAGAACATGAAATTCTCCCGGAAAAGCACGCCCACGCGTCAACCATGGAGAGTGGGAGAAAGATCCCGCCCATCAATGTGCCCCTTCGTTCGCGAAGTTCAGCTGTTTGTTTGTTCACTGCATTTGGGTGTGGAATGCTATATAAACGGTGGATATAACGCTGGATCCGCAGATCGTTTGAAACTGATAGATGGAGCGGTAAAAGATGCTGGTCGTGAACCGCACGCGGTAAGTGACACTGAGTCAAATGTCTGTGTTTTGTTGGCAATCGGTGCATATGTGCATAAGGTACACCACATGAACTTATAGTGAATCAACAGTTATGCAGAGATAATGCGATGTGCATGTGCTCGTGCTTCAGTTCTGCCCCCACTCTAACCACCCCCCCGCACGCGTTCAGGAGGACATCTGATTTCTGAAATAATCGTACAGCTGTATGTATCCGTCTTTAATAAATGTGATCAAACTAAAGACTCTTCGAAGATACGAAGTATGCAATACTACTCTATAGGTACTCAAGATTAATATGAGATTGGCAGAAAGTGTGTGTGTTACATCCGCTTTAATACATTTTGATCTTAATATGTACTCTCTATGTACGCTCTAAGAATAGAAAGTGCTGATTTAAAAAAAAGTGCAAAATCTTATCATGTGACTAGTGTTGTTTTAGAATGGCCCAGTTAAAAGGCACAGGATGATTAAAGGAATGTTCTCAGTACACTGGGTAACTAGCAGGTTTAGTGTAATGAGATAAAAGTCTATTTAAGTACCATTATATCTGTTTAAGGAACAAAGTGGACTATTTTTAGTAAGTTGTTGACTATGATTTCTATCTTTAGTTCATTCACTTTCCAAATGCAGTAACGTTCCAGCCTGAAATATTTGTTCCCCTCCCAAATATACACACCAGGTTGTTTAAATTAGCATCAAAGTGAGAAGCAACCATATGGACGGTGGTCATATGCCGCCCTCAGGAAAGTGTTTACTCTGCTTCTTGGAGATAGAAACAATGCGGACATTACTGACACACTTCCTGCGTAGAGGGTTTAACTTTTGCGTATCTTCATAGCTTTATTTTAAGTTTGTCTGTTAAAATTAACCTTACTACCAAGAGTATGAATATTCCCATTGCCTGTGAGTTTTGCAGTGCTGGCTGCACTTTTCTCATTTGAGAGGAAGTTCTGCATGGTTTATAGTCAGATGTGCTGGGGTGGCGCTGTGGTTTGTATGGTCTTGAAGGGGAAGCCCGTGATTCGAAGTGCAGTCGCCGCTCATCTGAAGCCGTCTCATTTCACAACCTTGATGCTGACATACACAAATGTCAGCTGAACTACTTTCAATGCATGAGCACAAACCTCTGATATAAAACACAGATATGTTGCAGTGCATATGAATAACAGCACAGTGCTCAGCAGTAAAATGCACAGATCAGGAAAAACAAAGGAGAGAATGTGCCATCTTGGCAGGACGTGCCACAGGTAAGGCTGAGGACAGGGTAACGTAACGGTTGAAGATCTAGGCTGCTAATACAAAGGTAGTGTAGCAGGTTAAATGTCACAGAGCACTTTCGGCAGGTTCCTTCAGGGAGCCTGGTCATGTTATTAGTGTAGTGACAGTCAATTAAAAAGCATCTGCCGAATGCTACTTCTGCACATAGACACAATTTCCACAATAATTCAATTCATGTGGAGCAGCTGCTTAAAATTCAAACCTTCTTAATTGTTATTAAATTGCAGTTGAAGTGCTAAAACGTTTGAAATAACAAAAATATATATTTAAAGGAGTCATATTGCATGGCTAAAACAAATATTATTGTTTGTTTTAGATGTAACGCAATGTGTATACAGCATTTAAAGTTTAAAAAACGCTGTATTTTCCACATACCGTGCATCTTTGTATCTCCTCTTTGCCCCGCCTCTCTGAAACGCGCTGATTTTTTACAAAGCTCATGGCTCTGAAAAGCGAGGTGTGCTATGATTGGCCAGTTCACCAGTGCGTAGTGATTGGTCAAATACTGCAAGCATTTCACGGAAATGTAACGCCTCTTACCATATTCGGAACATCAGGTTCCAAAGCAATTGTACTGACAGACGATACAATGAGATTTACAATTATGCCCACTTTAACTACGTGTAGATTTGGGCGGTCTTAGTCAAATCATGTTACAAAGTTACGTAGATTCGCCGGGGTGTGGTTACACGAGGCGTTTCAGGCAAGTCTGGTTGAGCATTCGCTTTTAGATAGAATGCATCTTTTGTTCCCACACTTTCATTTGTGCAATTTTACGTGTCTAATACATGCATGGGCAACTTATAACACACCAAAAACACAGAAAAACACGTACTTCCTCCATATGACCCCTTTAAGGAAATATCAAAGCATGGTTTTGAAAAACAAATGTTATTATTCATAAATTGTATACATTTATTAGTTTAATGCATAAACATTTAGATTTATGTCATCAAAATGATTATTTATTAAAAAAGATTATTGAACAAGCATTTTTTTTATTCATTTTAGAGCAAGAGAAAGGACACATGCTAAGCATTGTGTTGTTATTTATATGCAGAGCTCTTCCTTGATGTACTGTATCAGTGTTTATTAGGTGCTCATTCATTGATAGATATGTATTGCTGACATTTGTACAACGTGACAACTAGCCCAGTTCCTCCGTATTTGTTCTTATACAGTATATGCACACATGACCATCACAATGCATTCCCAATATGACAGTCTTGATTAAGTAAAAGAGAGGTCTCAGTGACCAGATTAATCATTTTCACTATTACGAGTGACACTGACACACTGCTCTAATGAAAGAATGGTCTGGTTGAAACAGAGAGAGGATTGAAACAGGGAGCAGATTTGGTGGCCTTGTTGTCACTACAAGGACCTTATGGCTCAGACAGGCTCCTGCTTAGTTAAAAAGAAGGCCTTTGCTCTTATTAACAAAGATTTAATTTCATTAAGTGCAGGATGGATGGCAGTTTGAGCAACAAGCTCCTTTGACAAATTCTGCCTAAGGCCAAAGTCTGTGCCCACAGCATTGCAAATGGGTGGTGTGTAATACCTTTGGGTCAACAAAGGGCACTTGATTACTTAGCATACATGCACTTTTTATGTATTGCCACTGGAATGGACCTTGAATAATAAAGCATTCAGGTTAAGCTGACAGATGTTGCAATGCTCCTTCAAGATTTTAGAAACATTACACAAGGAGAGCAAGAAATTGAATGTACCCTACCCAGACATCAAAATATTAAACATTTTGAAAGACTACTGAACGTCAATACATAAGCTGATGTAACTTGTAAAGGAAATAAGACATTTGAGAGGAAAAATCAACTCATGTGAAATAGCTTTTCTTATTCCAAGTCAGCATGGTTTTTGTCCTAACCAAAAATGAGCATCACACATTACGTAATTCACTGATATCTGGAACAGAACATCTCCACAGTATTCAATTGCGAACAGTTATTTATTGTTCATAGAGATTACTCTAACTTTGAACAATGGATACTAGCAGTTTAATTTTACACAGTTAGTGTCTATGTGTAGGCTAAATATAAAGAATATATTTGCAAGTTTATGTCTGTGCTTGTGTGTGTGTCAAATGTTGGAATGCTCATACCAACGAACTCAGAAGATGATAGAAACACCACTCATATTTATGTCTTGGTCTTTCTCTAGGAACAAAAGAGATCCCCTAAAACTAACAGCTCAAATGGTCATCCCCAGGGGCTTTCGTTTTAGCTTTGCTTTGAATGAAACAAGAGAAAGTTTTTTTTTGTGCTAAAAAGAAGGAAAGGTCATTGACAAAGAATAGGCAGTTCTTTGAAATAGACACCTCTGGAATCTAGTTAAACTGCTCATTTCAAAGACAGTCTAAACACAGTTTCAATTAATTTATCAGTACAATATTTTAACTACAGATTATAAGCTCCCAGGTAGAATTATTATCAATAGCAGAGTACTGAATTAATATTGTATGTCAACAAAAAATATTGCGTTGAAATGTTACAAGGATGTTTTCAAACTCCTCTCAAGTTTACAGTGAAGGTCATTAAATGTCAGCCACAAATTTCTGATCCATACTTAGACCGCAAGTGTGTGCGGTCTGACCAAAACCTTTACACAACAGTGAGTCATCAGCTAAGACTGACAGTATGTCAAGATTTTAATGGTCGATATTTGCCACCTGCACCACAAACTACTGTCATTTACAGTATGAGGCATCACATCTATGCTACCCTTTGTGTATGCCACTGTACAGCACAAGATTTTTAAAAGCCATGTGAAAATTATACGTTTACACTAAACAGGTGTGTGTTTAGAACCATCCTATATATCTTTGTATATATTGTGCATTGTGCACATCTTTTGTCAGAGGCAGATATTCTTATATTGAGAATACTGGACGTCCTTTAAATACTATAGCGAATCAATACTTCCAGATGAAACATAAAACCCTGTTGTACATAATGCCATCTGACATTTGCAGAAGCAAATGTAGATCATCTGGCAGCACCTGGTTGAGATGTACTTTCGGGACTTTATTCTGACTCATCAGAGCATTTGCATTAAGGCCTGATCATCTTTCCTAGCTCAAAGATAAACTGCAGTGCAGCAATTGTGAAAACACACAGTGTTGTTTGTCCCATAGCTGACCCCATCAAGTGATGAGTATGCACATGCAAGCCATATTTTCTCCTAGAAGCACAAATAGTTTCATAGAAAACCTGCAAAATAACCAATGTGCTATTTATGACGATTTGTAACTTGCTAGTGAGTAACATAATGGACTTTTTCACAGAGCAGCTTTTAGGCATTAATTGTCTCTTTATGGCATGGCTCATGACCTGGCTTTAGAGCTGACAGATACAGGGTTGAGGTCAAGATCAGTGGAGGGTTAATGGGTAGGTTGGGGTTAAGTTTAGGGCTGATCTAAGGATATGCGGGTTAGTCTGCCTCTTGAACACAGCCTAAGGGGTTATTTGGCCTGACCTTGTGGATGTGCAGTGGTAAGGTGTCAATTGATAGGAAATTTAGTAAAATGTTAAATTGTTGGTATAAGAAGAGTGGTAATGTGTTAATTGACAAAAATGTAATAAAATGTTTCATTGTTGATATAAGATGGAAAAGACCAATTTAGTTGACGTAAACAACGCTGGTTCAACACTGGTCCAGAAGAACTTCCCGTTTCAGTATTTAATATTACACAAACGTTTGAACAAAGTACAACCAACAGAACATTTATAACCGAATCAAAATGTTTAACAAATATCTTAAAGATTTAATTATGCATGTAAGAATTGAAACATAAAAATGAAACCTGAAGTGCCTCTGGACCAGTGTTTACACCTTGCCAAGTGGTCTATATAAATGATTATATTTATATTATTTAAGTTTTATCATTTTCCATTTTATCATCACTGCTTTTCTAAAACTTTACATGTTTTAAAAGCAGAGTACAAGACTCTTTCCAGAAATGTTTTGTTTTACTGGTTGAAAGGGATCAACCTGGTCTCACAGGAATTCGGAATATGTCACAAAAATATTTCAAAATTGCCACCTTGTAAAATAGAATTGTTGGAAAGTCTCACATCCTAATAGGTAAGTAAGTACGGCCAAGTAAATCTTCTGTGGAAGGTCCAGGTCCATAAATGTTCGTCCAATCATTGCATTCAATCCGAAGGCCTTGGTGTGGCACTAAATTCACACTAAATGAAAGACTTAAAATGACAGCCGTTGTAAGAACTCACTATTTTCTTTGAAAAAATAACTTCAGTTTTAAAGAATGTGAAATAATGACTCAGGCGTTGCCTGTGTTTGTGAGTGAAAGTGTGAGAGAGGTGAGGGCGGGCAACTGAGTAAGTTAAGGAGGGTCTTTTCTGTGTCAGGATTCCCCTTAACATCTTGGTTTCCTGTGTGTACTGAAAACAAGCTATTACTGCCACGCAGCAGGCTTGTGTTTTCCAGGAAAGCACAAACCTGTTTAATTTCTGGTTTTTCACGATGATCAGAAATGGCTCTGAGCTAAGAAATGATTCCACTACAGCCTAGGAAACCATGCAGCAATCAATATCTATTAGTGAAGAGAGCGGTACTGACATTACCAGCCCTTCCCATTCGCCTGTAACAGTAAACGGCCATTGGCAATGTCTCTGGATTCTAAGGAGCGAGATTAGCGCAGTCATCACTTCAGCATGCTGTTTTGATGCATTTGTGTTATCCAATCTGATGCATTTAGCAGGCTGTCATAAAAATGTAAAGGGCTTCAAATCTTGCTTTGAGCCTATTTTAAATATAATCCACGTTGAAAGCAAAGGAGACACACCTTTACAAGCTAACAATAATTGCGATAATTGTAAAATATTATGTTTTTACTCTCGGAACACAAGTGACTCCAGGAGAATTACCCAACCATGCCCCTTTAAAACTGAACTAAAACAACAACATTTTGGCTGCACAAAGGGAGGGACATGATGTGCTCTTAAGTTTTTATTCTATATGTGATTTTTAGATGGACAACGGGTTGTTTGGATGTACAGAACAGGACTGTTATGGTCATCATGACACTTCACTCCATTTAGGTCACACTGGTCTCCATTATCTGTGATAAATATAGGGTGATTTCTGACTCTGTTATGATGTTTACCATGGTGACTTAGATCATGGGGTTTCCTTATGGACAATAGAATGCCCTTTTTCCCAAACCATAGTGACAAACAGTAACACAAGGGTTCTGCAGATGAGCTCATTCTCAGATGACCATATGATTAAGTTTAGGAGAGCAAAGGTTGATATTCGGTACACTACAGTTCTTTTGGACCTTTAATGGTGACTCATTATTTCCCAGAATGGCTGATGAGATTTAGTATTTCACCCACAAAAACAGATGCCCCCAACATTCAGAGCACAGAATCAACAACATTGCAGGCAGTATATGCAAAACATGACATATGTGTGAATACATATATATACAGGTGTCTTCGGCTGATCAAAGTCTTTAATGACACAGCTGTCCTCTTCTGTACAAAGTTCGGAAAACAAAGAATGTGTGCATGGTTGCTGATTCTGAGTCATCTTTGCTCCTACACAGGACAGAAGGTGGGGAAATTACCCATCTAAAGGGATTCAAATGTTTTGCAGGCATCTGTACCCTTAATCTGTAAATAACATATTTATGTATCATGGGATTCTCCAACCTGTCATAATTTATCCAGTCCTCACCAAATCAATACCAGTATTTTGAAGAAGACACTCTGTGCGTGTACATGGAAGTATATTTGTGCATTGCTGGCCTAACAGCCAAACCTCCCACAAGCTGACCCAGGGGACTGGTTTACAACAGCACGGCCAACCATTTTCACAATTTTATGTAAACTGCTAGAGCGAGAATATCGACTTCAGAGGAAGCGTGCGAGTTGCTGGAAATGGTATCGGCTTCGTGAAGTGACACTGTGAGATGTGAGCGTGCATGCACAACAACCATTTGTTGTAAATTGTGCTGAAAAAACGATATACCTTACATTTTTCAATAATAGAACACAATAATTTCTATATACAATTTCTATTTATTATAGATATATTATCCCTTACTTAAAAAGACTGAAAGAGTAATAAAGTAAATATCTGTATCTTATTTTGAAAGCAAGGTTATAGGGCAGTGTGAAAACCAGACCATTGTAATACTGACATGATTCTATAGTCATTCACTAAAGTTGTGGGATGACTTGTGCTTTGGCCATGCTGACAGCACCTGGTGATCATGTGGGCTGGGATGTGTTTGGGCATGTGGTGGTTACAAACACAACAGCAGCTCATCTCCCCCTTACAGCAGATGAATCACCCGTGACTCATTCTGACTCATACTAGAATAGATATCTACCGCCCTCTACTGGGTACGGAGATAATGTCCATAAGGGTTTATAAATAAGGCATAAACATTTAGAAGCTTAAATATGTTGCATTTACATGTTATGTTATGCAAGGCAACTAAATTGACTATGCATTGCATGTAACATTATAATGTGATGCTACCTAATCAAAAACAGCTTTGTTATTATTTTTGGCAGAGAATTTGGGTGGCGCAAAATGACAATGCAGTACAAATCAACATTAGGATTTATACAAGTATCCTTCGTAAAGGAGGTCTGATATTGAGAAATGGTACTGCAGGCAGTTACTGTACAAACGTAGATGGCTTCCCGTTTATGCAGTTTTTCCTGAAGGCTGCTGTATCAGTTCACTGTTCATATGCTTTCCCAGCAGCCCTACATTTATCACCCTGCCCACAGCCTAAAGTGCCTGGAAGTTCGCTCGGCTTCCTGTTTCCCGGCAACCTGCATCTTAGCTCTGAGCTTCCTCGCTGCCTTCAGCAATTTTATTGTATGTTTTCACACCAACATGAACATGTGATGTCAGACAAAAATGGTCTACACTTATATCATACTACTTGTGTATATTTATGCAAAAACATTCATAATATCCAATGAGAGGTAATACAAAATTACAATCTTTTTTGTTTGCTTGCATATAATGATCATTGAGGTCCCGTTTTAAATTACACTGATTAAATAAAAATGTGTTGAAATATATACCTTGAGAAATGCTGAAAAAGGTTTGCAGTTTAATTTGACATTATAAAAGCCTTACATTATTTTCTTGTGTAATACATGTTTTCAAGCTAATCACTATCTGAAAGGTCATTGTGAATAAATTTCTTGCAGTGGATTCGCTGGAGTTGGCTGAGGTAGTTCAACAAGAAACCTTCACAAGACCTCAGAGCAAGTTCATTGCAGCAATAAATGGTGATCTTTTTATTCGTTCACATCTTGAACTGAGTGCTTCTTATCTTAATTTGGCCTTTTAAATGCATATGTTTGAAACCAGATGTACTGTTCACTTAAAATTAAAAATGGTTTCAACGCTTACTAATCTCACGTCATTTCAAACCTGTATGGCTTTCTTTCTTCTGCAGAACACAAAAAAAGATATTTCGAAGAACAACATTGACCCCCTCCATTGTCCTCCATTGTATGGACACAAAACTACTGAGACATTTCTTAAAATATATTCTTTTGTGTTCCACAGAAGAAGTGAAAGTGACCTATTTGTCAGATATGGTGACCCATACCCGAAATGTGACTTCTGCATTTAACCCATCCAGTGAGTAGTGAACACACGTACACCCGGCTCCTATCACTGCAGCGCCCGGGGAGCAAGTAGGGGTAAGGTGCCTTGCTCAAAGGCACCTCAGTCGTTACCTGCCGGCCCTGAGAATTGAACTGGTCACGAGTCCGACTCTCTAGCCATTAGGCCACGACCACCCAGAAAGCATTTTTTTTGTAAACTATCCCTATAATGGAAATGAACGAATGTCTATTGTTTAGCATATTCTGGATGTTAATGGATAATTTTCCATAATGATAATACAAAGGCTAACAATTACTGGTATAAATGACAATTTCATTAAAAGCATCATTCATTTTCAGTCATTACAGCTAAGCTTTGTAGTTTATTTGTAACTTATATCAATGCTTCTTTTGCTGTGCTGACAAATGAATGTATTTTCGTCCATTTCATAACTAGTAAGTACATACATTAAAACTTGACAACTGTGACAAGTACGTCAAAATCGAAAATGTGTAATGCTTGTGAAGGCTTTATTCAGTGGCAGTAAGTTATTGTAACCTGCAGGTGTCGCCACAATCGTATCGGTTAGCTTCACGTCGATAACAAACAGTAAGAACAATCTGATTCAGTGAATGTGATTTCACCTACTACTACGTGATCCTGGATAAACATTATAGCTATCAACAAATCAGAGTGTTTGACTGGGTTTAAACTGAATGTTAGGGTTAGGGCTTGTATACCATTTTTTGTCAACCAATTGTTGTCCTGTTTTATGTGGGTGGCGTTTAAGCTATCATTGTGATTCTTTGACAAGACCAACAAAAGATGTTTATCCAGGAACACATCTTACCACATAACTCTATCAATAAAAATGAGTAGTGTTGTTTTCTCACACAAAAAAAATAATCATGCAAAGCTTTAAAGTTCTTTTTAAGTCAAAGACATGAGGCAAGAGAGACCTTTGAGTGTTTCATTTATTGACCATTGTACAGAAAATAAAGCCACACTTGTCAACAGAACACAATTTTGTGAGCAGTGTAAATAAATAAGTTAATAAATAAATAATGGCATAACAATGGTAACATAAAGACAGCACTATACAGACTATCTAGTCGCTGCAAAGTTTGTTCAGTGCATGCTATTGATTACATTTTCAAAGTGGGCTGTCTGTGAATGTTCTCCATCATTTGTTTATTTAAGTGCAATTTCTAACACAATCTTGCATACAAGTGTGTTTTACACCACTGCTTTAATCATTTTACAAATGTATTGTTTCTACATTAAAATATAGGTTTCTAAGTTTAATCAATCCTTACGAATTATTTAAATTCAAATAGCTTATTTTATATACAGTACAAGTACTTAACAACAGTCATCTTTCCAAAGAAGAATGTTCCAGTTTATGAACTTTGGAATACTATGAAAATTTAAAACAAACCACTTAAGAATATGGCAAATAACCACCATCATTTCAGATGAAAAAACAAGTTAGGTTTTATATAGAATGAAAATGAGCATAATTCAGGTTTTCCTGTAATGTAAAGTTAACAGTTGTTTATATTAATCTGATTTACCCATTTAAATAGATATACTGTAGTACTTAATGAACACAATACAGAAAGCTGTTGCCATGTACAATACACTGAATCGTTCAAGCAATTTATTTTACTTTCTCCATGAAAAAGCTGGCCTGACATGTTGTCTGCTGCACTGGTTATCAGTACAATTTATTTGATAAATAACCATCCCTCTTAAAATGTTAAGTAATATTGCATTTCCCTTGCCAGCATGCATTTTACATGCAAGTGCACTTTCATTCTCTTAACGGGCTAAAGACAAAGACTTTCAGTATTGCAAGAGAAATGTAGGCTCTGCAAAGGCTTCCTAGATTTTATATCCTCGCTGCAAACATACTACTACAAGAAATATTGGAAATATACAGTAATAGTTAACAAGAAACCAATTTTACGACAAAGTAAATGTGCTCGAATCTACTATTTAGTGCTGTCCGGCTTGTTATCCAATAAGCAACTTGTATTATTTCTAGTACTTAGTGGCAGAAAGTGACAAGAATACCATAAATAATGCCTCACTATTAAAATGCGTATCTAAAAACATTAGTCGTTTAAGTTTAATTCTATAGAGCAACTGCTTGATAATACTGGATGCATAGGATTATATAATGTCATCTAAAAGATGAGGTGCACCAACCCAGTCAAGCGTTCTTGGTTCAGATGCTGCCATGATCATACACATGAACTGCTTCCCTGTTCTCTTGTCAATGGGGTAGATGGTGGTGGGAGTGAATCTTTTGTTGCTTTCAACAAACTCGCAAAGCTGGTTGTATATTTGTGGGAACTCATGGCGAAGAAAGACGCCTCTGGTACGAAGTTCCCTTTGGATGTTAATGAAACAGATCTCTCTTGCTTTTCGTCCCTCTTGGCCATCCTTGTCGATGTCAGAAGTCCCGGGAGGTGGCGTGAGAATGAGCGTCTCCATTTCACATTCTTTCTTAAAGATTTTCTTATCTGGGCTCGAGGAGGCTAATGAGACCTTGGCGTATTTGCGAACTGTCTGCGTTTGTAATTTGGGTGAAGGAAGTTTAGGCACTAGGTCTCCAACAGCTATGGATACATTCAGGAGGAAACATTCAGTGGGGTCATACTCTTTGCCTTCGTTCTGCAGCTCTTTGCAGTATTCCCCGAGGTTGTCTTTGAAACTGTCCAATTCTCGAAGAGACAGATATGTTGGGGAGATGGTAAGGCTCTCAAGACCAACGTGAAGAAAGTTATCTGCAGACCCTGGGTTTGGAAAACCCAAGAACAGGACCCCTCTCCCTCGGGATAGATACCCTACACGAGCAATGCGTGAAAAGGCTTTGTGAACATCAGAGTTCTCTCGACAGTGCTTTAATATATGCCTACAAACACTGCTGGTGCGGCCATAAAGACAATTTTCTTTATGTGTGTCCCAGTCCCCACGTCTGCAGTTCCTTGAGCAATAGTATGTATAACAGCTGTGGCACGACTTGAAATACAAGCAAGCATTGAAAGTCGTGTCTTTACGCAAGCATCTCCTGTTGGAGCACACCATAGTGTCATCCTCATCAGTATTATGATTCAAAGAGACATCCTCAACGCTCCTCAGAAATCCCTCGCAACCACTGTCCGGGTCTTTAAATGTGTCTGGGCTGGTCTTTGAAGAATTTGTTTGTGTGTTCAAAACTCCCGAATCCTCTTGATCTATTTCTCTCTTCCCTTCTGTTGTCTCATCGTCGTTGATCAATTGCTTGAGCTGGTCTATCAAGTCCTTGCTCGGTCGTCTGCTATTTTGAGGTTTATAATCAATGACCAAGTCAGCCAGCAACTCGTCGAGCTGTTCCAGGCTTTGCTGCAGGGAGTAATTATTGTTCTTCCTCTCTGTGGGTTCTGGTGGGTTTGTAGGTCTCTGTACGTTGTGTGTGTTTGCAGTTGGAGATTGCCCCACGTTTTGCGTTTTCCAGCCGCCAAGGCCTCCATCTCTCTTGCTGCTGTTCGCTGCACGGATGTCATTGTCGGTAATTGTAATCTCTGGGGTTACAAACCAGTGCTGTCCCGAACTGTTTCGTCTCTCACCGGCACACTTCTCCAGACAGTTTTCAGAGAGAGACAAAGCGGCATATCGTCGAGGCGAACTAGAAAGGTTCACAATAACTGGTTGTTGATTGTTATTAGGAGCAACTCCTGGCCTCCCGTGATGGAGAAGGTTCTCGTAACTCCTGCCTCGTGAAATGCCTTGTTCTCTATCCATGTGTGGAATGAGAATGTTGTCCCAGGATTTCGAGTAATTCCTGACATCTGCTCCTAAACGGCTTGGTTCGGTAAAGTCATTAGGATACCATGGACTTATCGATGGTGCCCGCTGAGGGGTTGCCTGCGAGGATGCGTACTGACTGGAATATGTAGCTATGCTTGACCGGTGCCAGTCATCTGAAAAGACCTGTGACAAGCGTGGCCGTCGTCGACCCTCTGTATGATACGCTCTCATAGGAATGTGTAACTCTGATGGGTAATGATAAGGCCGGGTGTAGAACATCCTTGAAGCGTCTGAGGGAAATGCATACGCTCTTGGATCTTCTTGATAGTATGTTTCAGAAGGAGGGGTAGATATGAAGTACGGACCTGGCTCACTCACTGAATAAGGTCTACCGTAGAAAGCATCCGTGGGTTCGCGATCTGCAAAGTATGAACGCACAGGCAAAGTGTGAACCCAGCGAGTTCCTGGGTCAAGTACGTACTGACTATTGAGGGAGGGATTTTGGCTGGCACTGCTGTTAATACTGTATTGGTCGTCTTGATAATATGTTCTATTGGGTGGCTGAACTGGATACCTGCAGGGATCGTCGGTGTAGAAGAACTTGGTTGGAATGTTCGGATTCGACAGGGTTCTGTACTCCCTTGGGTCTCTGGGAGAAGTCCTTCCTAAAGGGATCTCTCCAGAATTAATGTACATACTGGACATGCTGTTTTGATATGGATATGCTTGCCTGTAGTCCATGCTGTAACACTCACTAGGAGTAGATGTTCTGGAAGTGGATGTCTGACTCCTGATTCCTGGAGCAGAGGGAAGCTGCCAGGGAACATTACTTCTGTGGTTAGGCATCTTCCGTGTTGTGTGCTGGAGAACTGAGGCATCTGGCTTAATGTCAACACGGCACCTGACGTGGGGAGTGTTAGCTTGTTTATCTGGTCTGTTGTCCTCAAAACAATCAGAAACATACAGGGGAGTATGGGGTTGTAGCTTGATAGGATGGACTTCGTTAACTAAAGCCCTGGTTGTTGAATGGGAGTCTTGTCGAATTGGCAGTACTTCTGGTCTCCTCTGGGGGTCAACCGGAGATCGACGCCGCATGGTTGCTGGTGGGGAGACTGTGATGGGTACTGGGGTCAGGGTGGCTCGAACCCGTGGAGCACTTTTTGACCGAGGCTTACCGTGAACACTAGTCCTTGCTGCCTCGTTGCTTTTGTCTGTGCCGACTTGGTGCTGGGAGAGTTTCGAGTTGAACAGATCTGGAGAGGAGAAACGCAAGTGTCCCTGCTGTCCAGTGCCATTCCAGACTGCATCCTTATTCACTGTTTGCTGGTCAGACCTGTAGGTATACTCCATGGATGAGGAAAAGTTCTTTGGGTCATCCAATGACTCAATGAAGTCAAAGCTACGGCAATGTCTTTTGTTTATGGTTTCAAAGTTCTGATCCAGTGGGCCAACCATTTGGGAATCACATTGTTTAGAAGATCTAGAATACTGTGAGAGCCCAGAGGTAGGGCCAAGCTTTATGTCTTGATACAAGGTAGATGTTAATATATCAGGGGGATCTGTACGTGTCATCTTAAAGGGACCCCCGTTTTTTTAAATCCCCTCAGTTGGTGTCTCCTAGAGAGAATTAAAAACAGCCATATTAGATACACAATACCAACAGTTTTAATATCTGCATAAAATATAATAAAATATATAAAACAAATTGCACATTAGGGCCTTTGTTTAAAATAAAAATACATAAAAATGTAATAATAACGTAAAAAGAAAGTAACAGAGAATTTCATTTGCAAGACATCCACTATTATGACATATTATCTATCTATCTACAGTATATGCCTAATCAGAGAGTCAAAGTCAGCTAAACCAACAAGTCCTCCATAGACCTCCATGTGACCTGGTGCTGACCTGACTTTGATTTCTTTTCAAGTTATTTCTCAGGTTATCCCACCCCCAGTTTTCTCGCCTTTATTTCCTGTGGCCTCTCTATTATTTTACAAAACGCCTAGAAAACAAGCCCTCTAGACTCTGGTTGCTATGGAAATGTACATCTAAAATTACATCTAGTATGTTGTTACAATAGTAGACATTTTACTTACATAATATAACCATTGCAAAAGTCCTTTAAAATGATAAGAGTTCTGAATGTTTAATAAGTGTTCAGATATTCAGTCTATAAATGTGTTACCCATGCTAAATGTCATGTCATGCGTAAACATCAGTCGCTAGATAGAACTCTCAGAAAACAAACACATACTGTACAGAAGGTAACACTGACTGAATGACTGAATAGAGAAATCTGAATTAATTACAAAGATGCAGAGATATTGCAGGACCTCCCAAAAATAAGTTATTTTACTTAACTGTTGCCCATAACAACAGCATGAACTTCTCAATTAAAAATCAAAATTACTTTTTTATTACAAATGTTATCTTATCCAAAGGACACGAAGATGTTTTCTTACAAAACATACATGCAGTTTTACTGCATTGCACTGCAACAGCCTTGCCCATTAATAATAGTGCCATTCTGCTCTATGGGGAAATAAAATGAACAGAGTAGAAAAGAGGCTAAAAAGGGAGCATATAAACCATGAAATGTCAGATATTAGTTTTACAAACGTGGAAGATGCATGCATTGCTAAATTAAGAAGCAGAATTCAGATTTAGTGCTCATGACAACAACCATGTAATGGATACAGGTGATGCTCAGTGCACATGCACTATATTTATGGCTGCTCTGATTTTTCCTTTATCCTGTTTAGATCCTGTTTGCATTTTATAAAAATGAAATTGTGGGTCATTTCAGTTTGTGCTATATAGCCTCAACTACTTTTTAATGAATGTTTACATGACTAGTTATTTAACCAACTGACTTGATTTAGTATTAGCCTACATAGTACACCGTGGTCTAGGCTCATATGTATTGTATAGACCATTTTGCAAGATGTAAACAATAAGCGCTTTTTGTTTTTTTCACAGAAATATAATTTTAACAAATATATTTAATCAGGTCTTAAATATGTTTGTTTAACTTTTTGAATCAGCTAAATGTTCTGTTGGTTTTTACGTTCTCCCTTACAAAACAAAAATATGTGACAATATATTGGAAAATATAATTCAATAAATTAAATAATACATTTCCATATATTAGATACAAATTTATAGTGATGCTCCGGAAAGAAAGAAATTTGAATTAAAAGCCGAAATATCCTCTCCCTTCTGTGTGGTTTTGTGGTTTTAGTGTGTGTAATTAATACAATTAAATAAAAACTATTTCAAAACGTTTTTTTAAGTAATTTTCGGTATCGGTTTTTGCCAGAGTGCATCCAAAATATTCGGTATCGGTTTCACAGTTTTCATTTCGGTGCATCACTACAAATTTATATTATATATATTTTTCAATAGCTTATATGAAAAGCAGAAATTTGTAAGTATTATTCTATCGTAATATATTAACTATTAAATTATTTATATTAAAGTTAATATACAGGAAAATATATCTTCTTTGCGTAATGGCTGGACAAATGTTGTTTACGTCTACACATATATACCAATAAATATAAACACACATGTAATTTGCCAAAATATCAAATAATTTTAAGGTTATTCAATGTTTTGTGTTTCAGTGATTTCTAAATAACAAGTGGGAGCTCTCTTCAGCCAACCCTAAAACCATCTGTTCATCCTGCAGAGAAGACACACACCTTCACTCTGTTCTGTGGCTTACTGTACATCATCTCTAGTATACAACCTTCTGTACCCATAATTACTAAATGGTAAACGTACTGTTCCAAACTTTATTTTTACTTATATTGTAGCCCAAAGTCAAAGCACAGGCAATTGAGCACACTATATGTCCATATGATTCATCAATGATATCATACAGTATATCAACATTAATTTATATCTACATATACAATAAGAGATCATCATACAGTACCTTCCGATGATTACTACATTTTTGTATAAAGTATAAACAATGGCAACATAACACATTTTACAGTGTGTTGCTGAATTCAACAGCTTTAGACAATAGCTGTAGACTGTTGCATCTCCTCATAAAGGTATCAGGTACAAATTACAACTTGGAAATGAAGGGTAATAAAACTCCATCACAAATCAGATCTAGTTCAGTTCTGTGATTAATGTTGCCGGGATTGGATGACTTGCACTACTTTATTGCATTACATCTCTGCTGGGAGCAGTTTTGGGGCATAAGCACTAAGCACTTTATCCCCTTTTAGAAGCATCGGCTCTTGTGTCTCTGCAGCCAGGAGTGACTGTGCAAAGTTGATGTCCCGTGTATGGCTGATACCCCATAACTATACTTCTTGTCGTAAGATTGTTTCAATTCTTGAATGCCGTCTGGACCTCTCCATTTAACAACTGTTAAAGAGAGCTGAATTGCACATTTTAAAATCTATTTATTCAAACGCTGTCGCTCATGTCGGATGCTTACAAATCAGGTTCCCTTCGGCTGCCGTTTTCAATGGTTCTGTTTCTAGCTGACTAAGGGTATACAGTAGATGACCTTTCGGTGAGGCAATATTTACCCAGAATCCCTCTCTTTACATCTTTTCTCCCAACATTCTAGGTCACAAAAGGAGAGCGTAATGCAGCACTGTCAGATATAAAAGCTGTTGCTGCTGGGTCTTCACGCAAATTAAATATAGAGATTACTGCATATATGATTACATCAAGTGTCACTTTTATCTGACTTCTTACTGCTGTGTACACTATTACATTACACTCACTGAATCACTGAAAGAGAAGAATATCTTCCTTCAAATAAAAAAGTTGAGTCATTTGTATTTTAGATTCAAACATTACAAAGGAATAAACCTTTGTAATGTCCATATTAGGCACGGTGTTCTTCATTACGCAAGGTGGCTAAACAGTAGGCGTCTTTACACCTAGCATTCGCGCTAGTACTTGCGACTGAGGCCGACTGCTCACACACCATCAATCACCACCTGTCCAAGACTACATTTCTCTCATCATTCGATCTTGAAAACTCTCAGGAAAAATCAGATCTGGAGTAAATTTATCTTTGAATCGTTTATAATTAGATGAGTTACACAATTACAGAAGATTTCTCTCAGTTTTAGTGTGACTCTGAGAGATCATAAGCAACAGCAGTTAATCTCGCATGAGGTTTATCTCCTTAAATAAACAAGCCATTCCTAAAATGAGTTCGCACTTTTTTTGGCTCGATATGAGGCAAAGAGGCTATATTTAGACACAATGGATATTGTTCGTCTCAGTGAATGTAGCCCAGCTGGATGATTTTATAGATTTAAACAGATTTATTGGAGATGACATTTCTTTCCCTGTCCAACAGGAGGACTCAGAGGATTTTGGTAATGGAACTGGGAGACCCAGTTACTGTGTATGTACCTATAAATCATATCTGTCCTTAAGCCAATTTATAAGACCATGGATAAAACTAAGTGCGAAATTTCAGACCACATATATGATCATATAATGACATCTTTTATTCACTTATTTGCATCCTTGGTTTAAAGATTAGATGCATAAAGATACATTAAATTAGTAATTAGATGAGAAATTATATATAAAACATGGAAAGAAAAATTAATGTATATATTTATATAGTTTTAAGTATCAGATTTTCAGGCATTATGGCTGTGCATACCACAGTTTGAGAGTCACTGATCTCGGTTTACCTCATTTACATTGTACTAAGGGTAATGGATTTAGACAATAATAGTCGAGCAACACATTACTAAAAATTACACTCTTATAAAGTTAAATCAATAAGAACAACAGCTCAATTTACTAAGCCCTTGGGGGGTGGGGGGGGGTCGTTGTCCTCAGCACGTCCGTTTTAAGGCGCTCATGCATTTTATACAACAGAAAACTAAATGAAAAAACAATATTTTTTCTTGATATGCCAAGCCTATATCAAGAGCATCATTTAGACGTTTGGATGCAGATAAGTGACCCCAGTAGTACAACAAACTAATATTGTAGTATGTTTATAAGTCCTGTTGCGGTTTGACATTATTACTTTTTTTAACAAAACATTATTTAACAAAACTTGACAATGTTATACAAAAAGACGAGCTACATTAATTTTTTCTTATTTTTTACAAGTCATTTTCCCACCAAACAACAGGTGCAGAATGCTTGTGCTATACTAAAGCATTACTGAAGACCATGTAGCCTACTGTCTTGTTGGTCTACGCATTCTAGTCTTGTTAAAACAAAATATCACCTAGAAAATTTGTTTTCATTATGGATTTACCAATCCCTAACACTTTGCACAGTTTTGAGTTTTGTCAGTGAGATCCTGATTTCTTCTTATTCTAAGAAACATATTGCTACTCAAAGTAACTTACATTGACTTGTAACCAAACTACACCCCACGAAGCTCCGGACAACAACATACCACATGCCCTGTCGCCTGGATACCTATCAAACCACAAGGTCCTACTGATTTACAAGGTCGCCATACAGTATCAAGTATAGTGGCCAAAATCCTCTGATTTTAGATCGTTTAAATATCTGCCGTAGTCCTATTAAACGCCGTGGTTGTATAGTCTTGCGAAAGTGATGTACAAACTGAAATCTTTGCACATCGCAGCATCACACACATAAGCACACTTCGTTCTCATTTATTGCTGCGGCACGACCCCCGCACTATCGCGCATCTCTCACCGCGTAAAAATGACCTAATGTCTTCCTCGATGAGACGCAACACTACAATCTTATCGGTCTTTAAACTAATTAATACACATCTGAAAGACATAAGTTTTGTTACACTAGTGTATATGTATGACACCTTAAAAAGTGTGCGCATTCATCTTACCGTCTTCATCCATAGTTAAAATCCCGAAGCCGCTGATAACACGGGAGTTCATAAGGCGCGAACTGTTTTATCGTTTGAGAGATCATGTGGTCTCCATTTCATATTGGCTGGTGTGAAGGGTTGCATCAAACTCCTTTAATATTGTTTTTCGCCCACGGGTCTCGGGGGCGTAGTGAGATAAGACGAGGGGGTGTGACCGCATCCCTCTTACGTTGCGTTTTTTGCGTGAGATGCGGACGACAGCGCATGCGTGCGACTTTTGCCGCGCTCTTGCGTGCATGTGCGCGCGGCCGCGCGCTTCAACCGCCCACGAGCGCGCGCGCTTGTGTGTGTTCGTGATGCGCACGAAACCCGCGCTGGTTGAGCATATGCGGTGGCACAGTTCCGAGATGGTCACGAGATGTGATTTTAATTATGGAGGTGTTAGATCGTGCTGATCGGCTCTATGATCACTCAACTCGAGGATGAATATGCTATTGTTTTCAGGTTTTGATTATTTATTCCAGGACAATGAACTATTGAAGTGATTAGGCTTTTGAATTGTTGATTTCTTTGGAAAGCTTGTTTACAACAAATCTTGTGATAGTGATTACATTGAAAATAAGCTATCTAAGAACCCTTAAGACATATGGTTTCATAATGATTTTAGAGTGCAACCTTACTTCAACTTTGGATCTTAGGCTTTTCTAAAAACCCATTGCTTGCAGCCTAAATGGAAGTGTGAAATGCCAAAGTAAAGTATTATGAGATTAAATGAGACATGCATGAAATCAATCTCTCATTAAGTTTGATTAATGCCTGATTTTGCAAGCTATTTAATCAATCATGACAACAACGGAATTTTGTATTGTATCAGTGGCACTGGCACTGTATGAGACCACCTCACTAGACTATTAGTAAAATCACATGTTTTTGTAGTGTGAGGCATGGGAACAAATCATGCGAGCCTAGACTTGTAGGTTAGTTAAATAGGATTATTGTAGCTGTAAATCCATGTCTTCATTTTCCAAAGAGCACAACCTTCATATCTCACTTATGTCCATCTTACAACTTTAAATTGACTGACATGCGTGTAATTGCACCGGCAGTGCAAAGAACTGCCTTTCTAGAGCATCTCAATTTATTTCTAATGCTGTGACAACAGCAACTCTGTATTTGCTGAGCACTATCAGTCATAGCATTTACAGTGATGCTGACAGCTGACATAATTATTTTGTTTCTAGTCATCTATTTATCTCCCAGGCTGTGTAGAGCTTGTGTACTAATGTGTGACTCAGCTCTGTTCTGTTTCAAAGGTTCTTTCTGACGCTGTCGTACAATGAAAAGACTGCGTCACCATTATGCTGCGTTCGGGTGTACATAATAAAAGAAGAGGACAGAGAAAGCATTGTGTAGCAAGATGATGTTGTATTTATTTGCCACGCTTCTTGTTGTATTTCCTATCTAGACATGTTAGCAGTTACTACAATTAAGGGATCCTTTAAAATATGTCCTTTGAGTTTTAATATTCAGCATAAAAACATTTTCCAAGTTTTGTCAAGTCTAATCAGTTCAACAGTAAATTTGTGGTATAGCTTAAAAAAGATTTGCTGCAATATGCAAAAGACTGAAACATGATTCATAATGCTTCACAGAATCACAGTGCTTGCTCACAGCTCCTTTTGTTTTGCAGTTTTGTATGTTCATTTACCTTTCTGGTCTGCAGGGCCATAACATCTGAGTGAGATATATAACTCTTCATATCATTGCTTCAGTCAAGTGAATGATCAGGCCCTTAGCCAGATCCTCTCTCTCTCTCTCTCTCTCTCTCTCTCTCTCTCTCTGAGCCGTACTGGTGGGCCTCTTCCCTTTGTCCAAAGCTGAATTTATGTCTGTCCTGCTGATAGCAGACTCATTACAGTAATGTGTCGCCAGTAAGATCACATGACAGTGTCGGTGGAAGTGGTATCTTTAGAGTAGCGCAAGAAAGATGAATTGGCAGAGAGAACAGTGCTGAGCTCAGGACTGCCATGTTCACCACAGCCTATAGCAGTAGAGATAGTAGGAAAGGTCATGGAAGATTTAAAGGCTTTTAAAGGTGACTGAAGAATTTATTGGGAGGCAAAGTTGCTTGAATAGCTTCAATAGTCCGTAATGAAAAATGCATGATTGTCTGCATTTCTTTTGTCTTGTCTTGAGCTAGTTGTGAGTCATCAGCTTAGTTCTTTCTCTATCACTCTTTAACATCTTTAAAACTGTTTTAACCCTGTTTAACAGTAGATTGTGATAGAGGTACATAGAGTGCAATGCTGTGCTAGAATGCTGCGATTCATTTGAAAGGCTTGGTTTAAGACTTTATTTTAGAATATTTAAAATGGAAAAATATTTGGGAAACCTGTTTGCTGAAAACAGCCACTATTGCGCTCCATATAAATATTCATAACATTTTATACAGAATAATAAAGCACACTATACCGTACATATTGCAAGCTGTGTCTCTGTCCTCCTCTGTTAGTAAGAGCCCATCGATGTTATTGGCATGGCAACCCAGCTTCCCATTGGTTTAGCCTGCCTACCATCTGTCTGCTCCCATATGGGTTTGAAATGATGCAGCGTGATAGGAGCCATTTCCACAAGGTGTGGGAACCCAGGGCCCAGCCACAGAGCCATGAAGAGAGGCTCAGCTACAGGCCCGGCACTTTGATCTTTGAAGGCAATGAATGATGCAGCTCCTTCCAAGAAGCCCACAGACATTAGAGGCCGTCCATCATTAGACCCTGTGTGCTAGCAGGTGTCTCAGCTGCTCCAGAGACTCTTATAAGGAAAAGTGAGATCAATGGCTTGGCTGCAAATCCTGCTCTTATTGATAAGAGTCCTGTACACCAGTGGAACAATTAAGTAAACACAATTAAAGTGTTGCAAACAAAGTGCATGGCTATTTGAACTAAGCTGAACTGATTGATACATAATTCTTATTTGTAAATACAATATCTGATTGTAAATGATACCTGTTTGGGAGCTAAAAGTGCATTATTTTGATAATCCAAAATGTGTGGGCATTGTATTGTGAGTCACCATATTATAAAGTTTGATTTTTTGATACATTGTTCCATTTTATATACTGATGAATATGTATGTAGGTCATGTAGCGTTTAATCAAACTTGTACTCCTACTGTACGTTCAAACAACCTTAACATGATTCATAATGTAATACACATTCAGCATTTGTTTGATCTAATAATCAGACGTCAGCTCTGTTCTTCTTACAAGAACTGTAATTACAGTCATTTACAAGCAATCCCTTGGTTGCATAACAGCTGTACAAGAGAACAGACCTGTATAAATGTTTTGCTTTGTGAAAAGTGTCTAATTATGAGTTTTACATATTTCTGCTGTCCTTCTGAAACCTCGTATCTCCATATTTCGTGATTTTTCTTTGACATAAATCATTATTATTAGTTACCCTTATGTTAAGCTTTTTCTTTAAGAAAAGCCCTTGATGGGTGCCCACATCACAAGGGCATTTGCTAATGACTACCCTCTGTAAATGCAGTGAAAGAACAAATCTTAAGTTCCCTCTTTACAAAAAAGTTATTTTTTAAATAAGATTATATTGTAGTTCAATTTGACATCATAAAGCTATGCTTAATAACCCAATTTACTGTTCATGCTGAATAAGCAGCGTGCTGTACACAGCATGTTTTATTTAAATTTGATGATACTTCCCCAATCCACAGCAGAGTAAAGTGGGAACGTGTGAGAGAAAGCCTGGGACATCAGATCAAAATGTGTATACAAAAACGTTTGTTAGGAATCCACATAATGATCCTATTTTTTATTTTGTGGTTGTCAGGAAACTTGGTTAGCCAATAAACCTTCCCCGAAAGATTTAGGAGCTACTGAAGCTTCAGAATTTGCAGCAGTGTTAATGAAAGCCACCTCTGTCTCTGGTGATGCTTGGTGATGCCTGGTGAAATATCTTGCCAGGGTTCTTGGCACATGGACAGAGGCTGTGATTGTTTTCTTATTCCTTCATCCGTTCATGCAAAACTGGCTGTGGTGAGAGCCCTTCCCTCTCTTCCACCTAGAGCTTGGCCATGTGTTTTTGGCATCCTGCTCTTACTCCTTTGGAGTTCTCTTTTGTGCCAAATCTGATTTAAGCACCTCATATCTGATTTAAGCCGGGTAATATTGACTAAGCTGCAGAGGATGAAAGAAAAGCCGGCCTTTGAAGATGCTAATGAATTATATAACATTTTTAGACAATGTATTTTTCTACATTACTGCCTTTAAGGGTCAAAACAATCAAATGAATTGAATCTAGACAATACACAATCTCACACTTTCCGATGAAGCATGGCTTGGATGACTGTAGCCATGGTTACCTCATCTACGCAAATGCCAAAAATTGCAGTGTAGATTTTTCATAGTGTTTTTTATTTCAGAGGGCTGAGAAATGGCATGCTGAGGGCAGCTCTCCATGGAGACCAAGTAAACTCAGTTTATGGATGAACGCAGGGTGGTGAGAGCATGGAAGTACGGTGAGTATTCATTTAAATACAGAGAAATACTGTCAGACCCGTCTGCCTTTCAGAGAGAGAAAAATCTCCATTTATCTCCTCTACTCACACTCTCACCCACACCGTACATCGTGGAGGGCTGATGAGTTTGGCTGGCAGTCGCTGGATTTATGAAACGTAATGATGCTGCATATTAGAGAGTTGCATAAATTGTTATGAACCCCTGCGCTGTAAACCACCCACTGCATCCCAATACAATTCATTATGATCACACATTTTCAGGACAACGGATTCAATTACAAAAAAATTGACATTAAGTCTTATTTTGTGTACCTGTAACAAAATTATTGTTTACTATGAATGTCCTTAAAATCACATTTCAATTATATTATCAATGTGATGCTGGTGCTTAAATATTGTAAGACCCACACATTAAAGACTAGAGTTACTATTTTTGGGACATTACCCCAAATGCAGTGCATTGGTTTTACTGAAATTGTCCCATCTTATCAGCGCAACATACACAGGCACCATTTCCACTCACATCCCACCGCCCATTTATCATTCTGTCACTTTCAACAGCAAACCTGCAGAAATGCATAACTGTTGCAGTCTTATAAAAGGAATTCATCGAAAATTTGCAAGCGCTCAGAAAGTATTATTGTTAGGATGCTACATGGATGAATGCCCAATAGCCTCCTTGTTTGAAAGGTTGTTTGGTTATAGCAGATGAACGCACAAATACACAGTTTTAAATGTTTCAGTAACTAAAGGTCATTTAGGAAACTAGACTTCAGTGCAAACAGACAGTCAAATGAAATTTGCTTTTTCTTCCATAGCCATTAGTGCCAACACAGCTGCAGTGGTTATAAATAGTTTTAAAACACTTTTGCCACACAGTAAAAACATGATGAAATCAGGATGTGGCTGTTCAGATAGTAGTGAGTTTCCTAGTGTGCTATTACACAACAGTGTGCATGTGTAATTAGAGACAGTGATGATAGCTTTCAGTGCCTATTAACCATGGCACATTACATGATCCAGAGAGCATGCATTTCTGTAAATGTGACTGTACACAATATAACATTTTTACTTCACAAAGAAATAAACAGTCCATAGCTGTTGAAACTGCAATTTTGACTTGTTAGTTCACACAAAAACAAAATTTCTGTCATTATTTATTTCACCCTCATACCGTTCAAAACATGTATATGACTCTTTTGTAAACACGAAAAAAAGATATTTTGAGAAATGTCTCAGTGGTTTTGTGTCCAAACAACAGAATACTATTGAAAATGTATTTTTACATTATTAACTGAGACTGCATAATTTCATTATTATACCCACTGTTTGTTTTTATGGGATGTCAAGTAGCATTCTGCATGGTCATCATGTGAGGATGTGATTGTGTAATGTGCGACGACTGGCTTGTCTTCTAGAAAATCCATAATGTGATCCAGTCTGTGAAAACCCAGCTAAGTATAATTTTCTTTGTGATTTACTGTTGTGAAAATATAATCTTGATATCTTTAATATTGACTAAGAAACACATGTTAAAAATTGAAATAATATTAAAATTAATGGTTGAAATCAAACTTTAACGCTCGCTATTTCAAGATTAGATTTTGGGACTTTAGCCTGGTTTTCACAGACTGGGTCACATATTTATCAGTAGATTTACACATGAAACGTGTCTTAGATTTTACAATATTTTACTGCTGTGGGTTTTGTTTTCATGGACACTTTTACTTTCTAGCTCATTTGGGGCTCTGACTCAGTTAAAGTCTGACTGCTAGGCTTCTAGTCTTGCAACATGAAGATTTAATGAAAACTTAAGACTGTGTCTTAGAGTAGCAACTCCCCGTAGAAGACTAGGCCAGATTTTATACGTTCTACAAGTTGGGGAATAATCAGGTCCCCAAATTTATTCAACATAGGTCCGGTTTCACAGACAAGGCTTAAAGCTAGTCCCAGACTAAAATGAATGTGTGACATGTCTTAACTGAATATAACTTGCCCAGAAATATCTTAAAATATATCAGTGCCATTGTTTTGTCTCAAGATGCACGCCAGTAATGTTTTCTTCTAAGGCATTTTTATAAAAGCGACATAAATATCTTAATTCAACTAAGGGATAGTCCTGGCTTAAGCTAAGCCTTGTCTGAGAACCCGGGCCATAAGGTTTAATTAATAGTCCAAATGAATGGGAGGGGTACACAGAAACAAAAATTGATCTGCCGCTTAATTAAAATCGACCTCTTCCCCTCATCCACCTCATAGTTCCTGGAGCCCATGATGTTAATTTTATTGTCATTTATGAGACCTGGAATTGAGCAAGGCTATTTGTTGTTCAGGATTTACAAGAATTACTGGACTGCATTTAAACTTGCTGTTTAAAACAACAGTTTCTTTTAAGTAAAGCATGAGAGATGGTCATTTGTTTAAGTGAAAAACATAAGCACCGCCAATGAAGACTCGAAGAAGTTAAATGAGATCTTGAACTAGTGAATTTAGAGTCCCATAGTTTTCAGAGGATCTTTCTGTTAGCAGCACTGTTTCCAACAAAGCTTTGCATGCTAAAAGCATAACATCATCATTTTTTCAATATGTTTAGCTGATTGGTTGGTTAACAATGATTAACATGACTAACTCCTTCCCCTGGGTTCATTCTGTTAGCATGAATAGTTCTGTTAGTCCTGACAGTTATGTGCATAATGGATTGCAGTATCAGAGTAGGCCAGACACTGGGTGAGATGTCTCTGTTTGATTACATTAAAAGATTTGTATTTATACATATAAAGAGCCTTTCAGCAATACAGAGAGAGCTTTGGTTCAATATGAATGAACAAAGTCATAGGCCGATAAAAATAATTACACGCCTCTATAGCCCAATCAATGCCTTGATTATGAGTACATTGTAAAAAAGAAAACAGCTTACTCAGCACTAGTTGCAATTTTAACAAAACTGATCTCTCTGTGTAAAACAACCATCATCAAACTCAGTAAATATAAGCAGTTCTTATATAAGACTCGTTATGCATGAAAGGCAAAAATACTGCATGATGACAAATGACTTCCAAATCTAAAAGATGAAAAACGTACACCATGCTTTTGACATAAGTCATGTACTGAAAGCTTCACCGTTTTATAGAAATGTTATATTGTAACACCAACAACCAACGCAGAGCTCCTTCTTGCTGTGCTCTGACCCAGTAAGGTTTATTAATAGCTGAGAACTGACAAACTCACCCACTACAGTAGTTGCACTGTTGAACTGAATCTCCTCGGTGCACAGGAATCAAACCACCCTGTGTAAAACAGTTATATTCAAAGGCTAATAAATAACCTGTTGTCTTTTATGTATGTAAACCATGGGCGCGATCAAACACTGACGTAGACATGTTGCTTGCTAACTTCAACGTAACTAATGTTGACGTCTTGTGCCACGCTGTGGCCACAGTCGGTAACAGCTTCTTGGGCTTGGAAAATGACAGGAAGGCGTCAAGGCAAGACAGAATTGTTATCTCTATAAAATTCTTATCTCTAAAATGCCTTTTTTAAGATGACATACTTTGCTGCCTTTGATATCAAACAACATGTCATTTATGATATTTATACGACAAATATTTTGTTATTAGTCATTAATTGTTCTAAGAGTTAACTTACAAATGACTGCTAGAAGGTAAACGGTCACGTGCTCTGCTGTATCCCGCGCATCAACGTGATGTAATTTATGTCATTATTTTTATGGCGTACCATGGCTGTGTCCCAAATCGGGGGCTGCGTGCTTTGAATGCTGCATTTTAAGACCGATTGCGTCACAGCAGCGCGACTGAAGGGCTGTCCCGATTCAAAGGTTGCTTCAAATGCAGCCCCAAAATGCGACCTTATTTCCGCGGGTTTTTAAGGATAGAACGAATGTATCTTTCACAGCTTAGGCTATCCCGAGATTCATTGCGCGCCTGTAACGGCTTGAAATTTTTAAATAATCATTCAAAACTTTAGTTAAATAAAAGTATGTAATTCACAAAAAAGGTCCATTTCAGTGTTTTAATATTATATGTGATGTTGTTAATTAACATTATTGATGCATTATTGTGTTTTAAATTTCTAAGGTTGGTTAATTTAATATACTGTTGGGCTGTTTAAATCTACATAAACGTGTCATATTCTCTAAAATAAAATATCATTTTTCTGGCTCCGAATTTGTTTAAAAAAGTCAGAAACGTCTCTGCTGTGTCCTGGTGCTGTCACCACGCAACATGAGCAGCAGGTGACGCAATTAGGTATGGTACGCGAACGGGGACAATACCATATGGAAATCCTCTGCGAGGCTAGACCGTCTCATTTCAGTTTGATTTTTGGACTTTTGAGGCTGCGTGCTTTGAAGAACAAGTCCTCGTTTTTAAGTCCGCGACCTTGGAAGGTTGCAGCCCCGAATTGGGACACAGCTCATGTGTGTAATATTTCCACTTCACTTCCTGCTTTATTACTTCAATTTTTTATATTTACTACATTTTTACGCCTGTAAGATGTTCGTGTAACATTTCGACCATTGCATAACCATTGCAGCCATTGTTTACGTTGTGCGATATATTCACTTAGAAGTCAACATAAGGTTGTATTCGGAATACTCTTTAAAGTTCACTTCGCAGATAATGCGCCAAACTGTGGTTCATGGGGTTTATAACTTTTGGTGTCAAGTTATCATTGGTGAAAAAGTTGCCGTGCTTCAAAAACAACATGAATTTTGAAGCTTTATTTTGTTTTTAGTGAGATTGGAGACTTAAAATAAGGCGAGAAAATGGTAATGCATACTTATTTGATAGACTTTATTGAATAGGTGCACATATTTTAGCATAATAATTTATACACCATTATGAAGCTACATTAAAGATCACATCAAAGTTGCATGTCTTTGTGTGTACTACACAATGATTAACAATAGTTCTCCTTTTAACAGTATTTAAGACTATTATTCTATATATTTTTAATAATATCTTTCTTTCTTTATACAATTGGCAGGCATGAACAGACAATAAAATTCACTGAGATTCAAACAGTCAGTATATGATAAACTTTCTGTTTAGAAATTATGACATATTCGAATACATTTTCTTTCAAAGGAAATTACACATCTTTTATAAATAAGAAAGTTACACAAAAATATGGCAAATGATTAAAAAAATTCCAAATAAGAACCGAACTATACCAACCTCAGGCATGGGTTCAATAGGTAGCCTACTGCGACATTCGATAAAAGTTATTGAAAACATTTCTTTAGCCTCCAAATTTGATTGCATCAGAGATCTGTTATTCATTTGACATTCATTAAAGCCATTATTTAATGCACATGTCTATTCAAGTTTGTAAAAATGAACCACGTAAGAGCACTGAAATCTTGCCTGAGCCACAATAATATAATGGTGGACTACCTAGATTACGACATATGTGAACCAAACAAACTACTAACAATTAATGAACACACTGAAGATGATTTATAACAACTGCAGCTGTGTCACAAAATATGTAAAAAAGAACACATACCTTTCAGGTAGGTTTAATTAGTTTACAGAGAAGATATCACACAATAACCTAAATAACATCGGATTAAAGTAAAATCCTGTCTAAGACAAACCCACAACATATCAACAATGATCACCTTCAAGAATTAAATAAATTACAGGACACTTGCATCGTTTGTTTAGTTAAGATCTGTACAACACTTCTATTTGGTTTTGACAATTTACGGTACAACGTTACATTATACAGATATATACACACACTAACGCACCATTTGTCACAAAAGGATCACTGTGAATACACAACAGGCTGGTGAGAGGGAAGCGAGGGGTGGGGGGCGGTACGCGTCGAGTGGCCATAAATATACTGTATTGCCTGAAACACACCAGTGTTGGGATGTTATATCCTCACTTGCGGAAGACACTGCCGCTGGTTTTTGATTTTCCTTGGGTGAAAGATTAAGGAGCAACTGGTTTAAGGATCCAAGTTGTGTAACCGGGCACACCTGGACATACTAAGAGCAGTTTAATCTAAAACTCGACATGTGACAGGCATCTTATTCAGTGATGATCTTTTGAAACTGAAGACATTTGCTGTTGATGGCATCCTTGGCTTTGTATTTTGCATTTTCATGGGCCAATGTGTAATAAGCAAGCATTTCCATACACCTACATGGTCTCCTTTTCTCATCTACATCTGGGCATACAAAATAGCTGTGAAAAGCTTCTCTTCGTATGATGGAAACAAACCTTCTCAAATATTCCCAAGTGTTACAGTACTGGTGTGCAAACGTGTTTAAATATCAAACAAATACATTCTACCAAACCCTGGCCTTCTGTAAATTTCTACAGTAATGGTTGGAAGACCTGGTCAATGACGGTAAGTCATTGTATCTTTCTCTCCGGGAGATCCCTGAGACATATGTGGTATCCCAAAACTAACGTTCTCAATCTCTACATATGCCTCTCTGGCTAAGGCATATTGAAAACATCTAAGGGCATAATTGTGTGTAAATTATTTCTTCATGCCAGGGAAAGGGGCATTAGGGAAGACAGCTTGCTCACAAAAAATGAAACAACATTTTCACTACGACTATCTTATCTAAGTGCAACGACACAACAGTTACTAAAGCAAGATCACCCACATTGTGCGACTACGTTCTCCTCAAGTGTCATGCATTATCGCAAATGGCTAGCGCTAACAGCCGCAAGGTTAGTTTGACGATGGAAGCTTGTGCAAATTTGAACAACATCACTATGGGTCATCGTTTTAGGATCCAAACTTTGTTCGAGCATGTCAAATACATTGATAAATCATTTCGGAACAATACAATGGAGTGCACTGTCAAAATCATTCGTTGGGAACCCTTAGCGTAACAAAACATGCTTCAAACAATTAGCAGACGTATTTTAGATCATATATCGGAGATTCAGGGTGGATGATTTTAAGAAACACAAAGTGTCCATCAAAGCCACTTCGTATCGTAGCCGCATTACCACCTCGGGGTGTGCATTAACTTTCGAAGTATTGAACGGACCTGTGTCAATTATTCCGCTTATACCACGGTTACCACACCACAGGACGCTGTTCAAATGTTTAATTTCAACGTTTGTCATGTTATCGCCTTTAAAATGCTCGTGATGGTAGGACTACTTTCTTGCGCATCTCATTTCAAGCGTCCGTTAGAACGAACGGACTCGGAAGCTTGAGCCAATGGTACGTGGTGTGTGTGTTAGTGAGAGAGAGCGAGAGACTGCGTGCGCACACCTGCTGCGTATTTGCAGTAATGTGACAGAAAAGCCAGTGATAATAAATGATTTATTCCTCGTATTGTTTCTACCATCAGCAGTAAAATCACGCAAACTTTTGAAAGAGTAGGTCTATCAAAATATATTTGTTATCAGTTATAAGCAGCATGAAGAGGAAAACGAACCAGTAGGCTATCGGGGTTTATTGATGCATTTTGTTTTTCTATTTAGTTATTTTATTCATTCGATGTCAGTATATGTATTTCTATATTGTTTTTGAAATGCTTTGTTTATTGAAACGAAACTGCAGTGCACACGTTTCCAATAACATTAAAGTTTGACATTATAAACGTCAGATCAAGAGCAGGGTGCTGTGTGCAGTGATGGCCTGTAGGCTACACTATAACCTTTCTTTTGTTTAAACTTGGTGAAGTGACATGGAACTGTAATGCAGTCAGCAGACCTGGAACACCTTCATAGGTGTGCATTTACTGAAACATAATGCATACCCATAGAACGTTTGTCAACCAATCAGATTGAAGCATTCAACCGCCCTGTGGTATAATCGGTTTTAAGGTATAATAATAGGAGCCTGGTATGCACCAAACAGGCAAGTATTAGCATGTGTGTTTAGTGTATCTACGTTCAATCTCTGTGTAGGTAGTGTAAAAGTGCGTGTGGTTGTGATTTCACACCTTCCTTCCTTCGACTTGACTCAAATACAACAGGGAATGTTTCAAATGTGATTCAATTGTGTAACACTGAACTGCAACAGCGCTGCGATTTCTGTGTTTCAATCTTTAAGCAGTGTAGGCAGTGCTTTATCAACGTCACATTGCATATTGACGTGCACAGATCTGACACGTACACAGATGTGCATCACAACGTGCAATTCGATTGGTCCTTTTTACACAGAATAATAATATGACGAGTGTTTTCATTTGTGTTTTTTAGAGAAACAGATATAGTTACCTCTCCATCTCAACGTTTGCATTTGTGTGTGTATGTAGGTGTGTGTGTGTGTGTGTGTATCTTATTCCACAGAGAAGAGGCTTGCAAAGGATTTCCGAAGGTTGCGGATGGTCTCAGCCTTGGCTTCGTCCTGGCTAGGACTTTGGTGCTGGGCGGCCGGCGTTTCTGGAATGTTGAATGTATTGGTAAGAGACTGGGATTTGCTATAAAGAGAAAGAAGTGGCAATAGAGGAGAGGAAGAGGCTATTAAAGTCATGCAGCAAACCCATGGAGATGGCATATAAAAGTATGCCAGTGATAAAATAAATAAGATGTGACAGAGAGAGAGAGAGAGAGAGAGAGAGAGAGAGAGAGAGAAATGAAATTCATGTGCTATCTCTCGTGTCATTCATTTAAGCAGTCATGACTTAAGTGCAATGCTTACATCAGGCTTGGGTATTATGGCAAATGAAATCTCCGGATGTAGAAACATGCACTTTATTTGTTCTGGGCCACTATTCCTAAATGAAGATCCAGGTGCAGAGGCACATACACAATCACGTCTCGGTAAACCAGACAGAATGGGTGCACGCAGACAAGTAGCCTACACTCTTCAGCGGAAGAGAGTGCCAGATGTGTCACCTTTGAACTGAATTGAGGAATAGTGGGAGGATGATCACATTCATACTTGCTGACTAACGCTTGACAGTGAAAATAGATACGAGTGCACATATCCACAGAGAAAAATGCAATTTACACAATCAAGTGCATGAATGGTTTGAGAGTAAGACCAAAGCCGTCTTCAGCATGCAAAATACCAGATCGTCTAGAGAGCATACTTCTGTATATCCATTTTAAATATGCCTATACATATAAGCCGCACTGATAGTTATCAAATTATTATTCAAACATTGTCATTACTATTATCAGGTCTATGAGGTCATCATGGTACGTATGTATAATATAGTCAGGAGCATTTGGATGTGTTTGTCCATTTACTGAAAATGGAATAATGGATATCACATTGCATAATATCCAGAATTCCAGGGTGGGTCTTTGACATCACTTGTCAACCACACGAAAATCAATATCAAGGTAACTTAAGTTCTTACTTAAGCTGTGGGGATCCACTCAGGGCTGGGTGATCAGGATTCGGTTTCTGTGGAGGTTGAGGTTTCTGCTGCAACGGAGGTCGTGCACCTCCAGGCCCTCCCTGGCCCTGTGTAGTGGGCCGCGGCTGCTGCGTAGTGGCGGCACGAGGACCCCCCTGCTGTTGCGGGGCTGGTTGTGGGGCATCTTGGGTTGGCTGCATCCCACCCTGGGTAGCCTGCCTAGTTGGCTGGCCTTGTTTTTGTGGCTGGGCCCTCTGCTGGGGTTGACCAGACGGTTTGGGACCCTGGCCGGCAGTTTGAGGCCTCTGTGACTGAGGAGAGCCGCCCGGGCCACGCTGGGCGGCACCCTGTGCTGGAGGAGGCCTCTGGGGTGCTGCGGACCCTTGACTGAGTTGTCGGTGTGGTGCTGGATTGGGTGGCCTGGTTTGTTGAGCAGGAGGGTCCTGGGCATTAGGACTGGTCACAGACTGGGGTTGGGACGGGGGCTGGCCCTGGGGAGAGGGACGCTGCTGTGGTGGAGTCCCTTGACGAGCAGTAGTAGTGCTGGCAGGGGCTTGTTGTGGACCTCCTTAATCAGATGAGTAAAATAAAAGCTGATTTTATTGGGTAAACTTAACAAATGTAATTAATTTAGGAGATAATTGTTTGATCTAAAACAAATTAGATGGCAGTTTTGTGGTATTGTAATTCCTTACCCTGTGGAGGAGGGCGCTGTTGTGCCTGTGGCACTCTAGACTGAGAGATCGGTTGAGGCGAAACAGCTGGCCCCTAGTGTTGCAAAAGTGAAATAGCAAGAAAGATATCAAAGTATATCAGATACAGCCATTCAATGCACAAAACAGTTTTCAGTGCAACTAACAAATCAAACTGAAATCAAATGTTCTGTCTCAAAATTTGGAAATTATTTTTTGAACATAACATTAGTTGCTTTAACTCAATTAATTTGATGCAGCTTGTTGTGTTGACTTAATTTTTTTAAGTTGAATTAACTAGAGGTGGACCGATTTTGGATTTTGCCGATAACGATAACTAACCCTAAGGTGGTCAGTACCTACCAATAACGATTAATTACCAATAGTTTTTTTATTGATTTATTCAAATAAAAAATAACATTTAAAGTAAAATAGCAATGAAGTGTATTACAACAATAAACACTATTGCTTGAACCATAAAACTGTGTTGTACTTTTAAATAAAACACATAAATATTAACTATATTAATAAATATTAAACTCCATGATTTAAATAAAATTATAAGTAGGTCATTTCTACATTTATAATGATTTTAAAAAATTATTGGCACCAAATTAGCATATATTAATGACTGATAAATTGTAATATTTTACAAGATTTGTATAGTGTCACCCTGTTATAACTTCTTAAGCTAATAGGCTACTAATGTTAGCGCGCTCTCAGCCTTGTCGGCAAAACAGGCTGTTCTCCATTAATGCAGCATATAGTCAATAAATAAATTACTTTTTAACATGTCATGTTTACTGCAACTGGCTCTACCTGGTCACTGTGAAACTTTTAAACCCCCATCTGGTGTATTCCGCTCCGTGCAGACTGTGGTCTCACGTCTCCAATCCAAACAGGCTGTCAGTATAAGTTTTATTTCCGCCTCTAGTAGTCGCTTTTTACTCTATACTCTGTACTCTCTACCTGCGTATCAGTAGAGCTTTCCGTGCTGCGTCTGGATCAAACGCAACCAGGAAAAACTATTGGTGGGGATTATCGCAGCTAAATTATCGTTATCGGCAAAAACGATGAATCGGTCTAAATTTTAAGGCAACCAGGTAACTTATTTTTTTAAAGCAACACTTTGTAGTTTTTTCGACCTTAAAATAATGTCTCTAAAATTATTTAAGTGGTAAAACAACTCTTAACCGGACAAATTCTACTCCCACTGCTACCTGAGCAGTCTCATAGCGGCTACAACCACACTCTGTAAATTCAGTGTTCAGGTCGTTGCACACAGCCCTGACCATATCGTGCCTTCGGAAGAGAGCGAAATGGTTTCCAAACAACGTTTCTGTATCCGCCTGTTTCATCAGCTTAAAGGGGTCATATGGCGGAAGTACGTGTTTTTCTGTGTTTTTGGTGTGTTATAAGTTGCCCATGCATGTATTAGACACGTAAAATTGCACAAATGAAAGTGTGGGAACAAAAGATGCATTCTATCTAAAAGCGAATGCTCAACCAGCCTTGCCTGAAACGCCTCGTGTAACCACACCCCGGCGAATCTACGTAACTTCGTAACATGATTTGACTAAGACCGCCCAAATCTACACGTAGTTAAGGTGGGTGTAATTGTAAATCTCATTGTATCGCCTGTCAGTACAATTGCTTTGGAACCTGATGTTCTGAATATGGTTAGAGGCGTTACATTTCCGTGAAATGCTTGCAGTATTTGACCAATCACTACGCACTGGTTAACTGACCAATCATAGCACACCTCGCTTTTCAGAGCGATGAGCTTTGTAAAAAATCAGCGCGTTTCAGAGAGGCGGGGCAAAGAGGAGATACAAACATGCACAGTATGTGGAAAATACAACGTTTTTTAAACTTTAAATGGTGTATACACATTGCATTACATCTAAAACAAACAATAATATTTGTTTTAGCCGTGCAATATGACTCCTTTAATAAACAAATTTCATGTGTATTGCGCTGCCCGCAGGGAAGCTTATACAGCGACATTATTTACGACACTGGTACAGGACAATTGCACTTATCAACCACACGGGGGAGCCGTCAGCAAAAGTTCTATAGAGTGGCTTTAAGTTGAACCAGCAATTTTTACAGTGTGGTCTGTAGATCGAAAGGCATTGTTTCTCGTAAACTTCTTAATATGATAATGCCATGTTGGAGGCAGAATAAAATGTATGCTCTTGTGAATGTTTGTATGTTCATTATCTGCAAGCTAATGTTTTATCATTTTAAAAATATGAATTCATTTTTTATACAAGGATATAAACTCTTCTGTTTGCCTTGGAGGACCCCCAGAGGAAACTTTAATTGCTCAGATGTTGCTCTTTCATAGCTCAGGAGATTTGATGTAGTTCTCACTTATGTTTTAAGTGTCTCCTAAAACTGCTTAGGAGCAGTAAAAAAGAAACAAATGAGACAACTGTTAAAATACATTAGGTATATAAAATAAGTACATTGTATAAGTAAAATTACTGTGACTATAATAAATTTGATGAAAAAAAACATGTTTTTGATTGAGGAACAATCTCTGATGGAAAGATTTGTGAATTTTTTTGGGGGGGGGTTCAGGAGACATGTATGAGACACATGAGACATAAGTAAGTTTCCTTTTGCTCTAAATTTAATCTAATTCATGTCTAGGATAAATCATTGAGATATTAAAGAGATCTTATCTATCACTTTTCTTTTTTTATTGGTATTTATTAACCCACTGAGGTCATATGTAACCTGGAAAGCGATTGCTTTAGAAAATGACACAAAATGACAGCTATAACACATTTTTGCTAGATGACAAACAGACAAACCTGACTGACCCTGTAGAAATTAATAAAGCTTTTTGATTACTCTAATAAAATGTATATAACTTTGATTTAGCAAAAGTAGTGCTTCATGGAACTTCAAAAATTGAGGACCATCCAATGACATAATAAAGTAGGGGAGTTGGTATATGTTTTCAAAATATTCTGTTAGTATTCAGCTAAACAAGGAAAGTGTAACAACTCCACCACTGTCAGCCATGCCCCCCGCATCAGCGCTCTCTCCCAGTGTCACCCGCTCCCTCTCACTGGACCTTTAATTTCATGGACTACACACCCCATGATCCTTTGCATCCATTCACTCCATGATTACACCCGCACCTAACTTACATTCCCTTGGACGCTATACCTATATACCCTGTCTTTTTTATGTTCATTGTCAGGTCTTGTTAAGTTGTTTCGTTATGTTCACTAGTTCAGACCCATTGTTTACTTACCCGTGGATGTTACCTGTGTTTTTATGTACCCATGGATGTTAACAATCACACATTAATTTACAGAATTGGTTTAGAACCGAATATACCTTTATAATAAATAAAAATAAAAAACGAAATAAGCCAGAATCAAGTCACAATGTGCAAAATAAATGTGTTTAGGCAAAATGTCTGAAATGCAGGGGAACATAATTTTCAAAACATAAGCTACAAATAGTAAAATTAATGGACATTTTCCTTAAACATCACGTAACAATGCTGTGCCATACAATACGACCAGATCTCACCTCAAAACTATTTTTAAAACTACTCGATAATAATTAATTATTTTTTACAAACTGGAATACAGCACGTTCATTACCAATGAACTACCAATAAAGTTACTTTATTTACCGCATGTAAAGGAGGAATGCAATAAAGCATCTTACCATTCAAACAGTCAAAAAGTCCCTTTCACCTTTTTTTCCTGCGCACTCTTTCTCCGTCCCCCTGACACGCACCCCTAGTTGTTTCACCCCATTAAACCTCCTGTTCACTCCAATTCCCGTGTGGCATCGTCCATCTGTCTGGTGGTGTTACAGAAAGCCCTGGGATGGTATGAGGCTAAGTGATTGAGAAAATGTTTTGGTTGAACTATTCCAAAACTGTATTATTCCAAAGCTGCATTAATGGAGAAATTATCTCTTTACTGGGGCATAATTATCAGCAAATAAAAGGTATGCTAATAACATCTACTGCAATGTTGTATGAGTTTGAGTAATATTTTTTTACATATCAGCCTCTTGTAGGCTTCCGTTGCTAGCGAAGAAATTAAATCAGGCAGAGCACAGATGAGGGATGATGTTTGGGTTCTTAAGAATCCCTAGCTCAAGCATTACAGACATTTTTCACCAGAATCACTCCTTCTCTCTATCCCTTCTGTGTAGGCATGAATCATAACAATCACATGTTTGGGAGCAATGAAGAAGGTCCGAAAGAGGAAGGAGTCATATAGTGACTATAGCTTTTTGCATTCATAATTTTGCTGGTGAACATCTAAATTGACTATAAAAACTGACTGGTGGGAGAACATTTTATTGTTTTACTGTAATATTCAGCAGCATTGCACTCCTCTATGCTGCATAAGCAATAAGTGTGCATTGGTTTTAAAGGTCAGATATGCTGTCAAGAAGGAGAATAGTGTGCACATTGTGTGCCTAAGCAACCAGGCTGGCTAAAACCACGGTTCTTTAAAATTAGATCTATTGTTGGAGTAGTGTTCTTGGAGGAGGAGAATATACGAGGATGTGTTCAAAAGTGTGTTAACCTGAGAGTGAACCGGAGCGGGAGCTGAAGTGTGTGGAACAGTCTGGTTCATTTTGGTCACAACGAGATCAGCAATCAAAGCCCGGTCTTCATCCTGTTGGTCTCCTATGAGAGGCATTGAGCAACCCACAACCTAGTAGGCACACACAGTATTTGCTCAGGGCACTGAGGATATTTTGAAAAAGATATTACGAAGGGTGACTGTTTCTGCACATGTCGGTTATGTAGTCCGTGATTTCTTACCTCTATGATGTAGTCTTGACCGTCTTTACCGTGTAGTGCTTCAACGGCGCATATATCAAGACCTCCAAAAACCTCAGAGCAGACGTCCACCCACTTACGATACCTGCAGGGAGAATGTGATAATGATGACCTTGCTCATTCCACTAAAAGCATCCACCCACACTAACACCACAGCAAACAAGGAAAATCCGGATTACTGTATTGCGTTCAAGGCACCAGTATTTAACACAAGGTGTTTGGAATAAAAAGCTTAACAGAAGATTGTTTTGAAAATATAAATAATAACAGAAAAGATTTTTCAAATTATAATGAAATAATAGAGATTTGAAAATAAAGAGGGTTTTGATTTGCATAGGTCATTTGTCCCATCCTTCATATACAACCTATAGGAGCGTTTTTTGAGTTACCGTCTCTACCGACAGCAAGCAATTCTAAAGAAAATTTTGCCTTGATGTTTTGTGGGGTAAAAGCAGAGGCAAAAGTGTAAAAGCTAAAAATATATATTATTGTAAACACAGTGGTAAGGGACTATGTATAAAGTTCATACATTACGTATAAACGAACAACTGACTGCGACAGTCAAACGGTCAAAAAAAAAACAGAGACTGACGATGTTTTACGACAGTTAAGGGGCGCTATACTTTAAAACATAACTATGGGTTGTAATATGCTGCTGGCAAAAACAACCAAGCGCGTAGTTTTTTCATTAAATTCTTCTAAAATCAAATTATGTCACAATTCTGTGCACATTTTTTTAGCATTATGGTGGTCCTATTGTATGTCAACAATTTACCTAGTTTGTGGTTTTAATCTGAGGCAAATGTAATACTTATACTGTATATGTAATAGAAAACTGAAGACTCCCAGATATATGAAAGAAACCCTTTTAGGACTAAAATTAACCTCTGGTATTTCATACAAGCAGATTATCTAATACTGTTTCTATGTTATTTAGTCCTGCTGTTGAAGCTATATATGCTGTTGTATAATATGCCATGTGTTAAAACAGAAAGGTCTACCTGTCAGACATGGCCACCTGCTCTAACATGGCCGATCCTGTGTTGGTCTTCCAGTTGCCAGATATAGATGTTCTCCTGCCAAATAACAAAACAGAAGATTTATTACATGATGTCCCACAACCAATATAATCAGATAAAGCATAGTTTCAAAAGCTTAAGATGAAAAAATCATGGCATATGTCGTCAATACAACACCATGATAGAAAAGCTCTTACATGTAGGCCTTGTAGTTGTCACCAATTTTCTGGATTCGAACGTCATACTTGGCATCGATAAAAGGCTCAGATGTGGCATATGTTTTCGTCAGAGCCACAACACTAGCAATGTCTTGGAAATCATATTGATTGTCCACTTTCACCTGAATACAGAATTTTAAAAACAGTAACATCTGTAATTCAAAATAGGACCAAACAATCCGTACAATAAAATTAACAGATTTTTTGTTAAATGAGATGTGTAGAAATTTTAATGGAAATTAAAGGGAATAATTTGATCATTTATTTTGTGAATGGGTATCAGTTATACCTTTCCCATCCCAGAATGAGCATGACCCATCTTCACAACCACAGGAAAGCTGGAAGTAGTGATCTAATAACAAATGAGACATATGAAATATTTATATTTTAATAATACCAGGCTTTTCAGATGTTAACACACAGTTATGTGTTGCACTCTCTCTTTAATTATTAAGAGAAAATGCAATATTTGCAGACTCTGTGTTGCTTGATAGGCATCTTATTTGTTAACGCTGCAGCAGCAGAAATGCGAGAGCAAAATCTTCCTGCGCAGGCACAACATAAACCCGAAGAAATTACGTCGGAGAATGCAACTCTTTATCATTCAAAAAGGCAAGGCTGGGTGAGAAAACATTGTGGCAGAGTGTGTTTGGGGTTTTTTTATGCATGAGGGAAAACAAGGCCGGTGTCTGTAGTCGAGCGGTAGGGGATAATGTGGCACTGCAGCATGTCTCTCCCATTAAAATCTAATAGCACCTCTGCTAAAAAGAACTCTGGTGTAGCACAACATTATGTCAGCCTGAAGTTTACTTAAAGGTGCCAAAGAATTCATTGATACAATATGTTAAATTGTTCTCTGATATCTACATAGAAAGTATGTGGCTGTATTAAGTGCAAAAATGATTCAGATACGGTTTTACATGTCTATTTACAACCCTAGGATTTGTCCCTAGAATGAAAAAGTCTGTTATTACCTTGTTTGGAAGGGTCATGAATATTAATGTTGAGCTCTGCTCTGATTGGCTGTTTTGCTGCTCGGCTCATGCCACTAGCTCATACAGCATGGAAGAAGGGGATAAAATCAGACCCGCCTGACTTTAAGAAGACGCGTGTCTGCGCAGCTCACGTTGTATAAAGAAGACGCATGAGTTTATAACTGAGAAGCTTGCACTGTACAGATGACACACGCCTGACATGATAACTGCCCAGCTCGCGCTGTATAAAGAAGACGTGTCTCTGCGCACCTCACGCCTAGACGCGCCTCACTTCATAACGTCGCGGCTTGTTAAAAGTAGACAACGATGTCATCGTCCGTCATGAGGTTTCATTGTAGACACCTTCCGATCCCAATTTGGTAGACATCGCCCAACCCTATTCACAATACCTGCAGAACTTCCGATGATTCAGCTGTGCACGTCCGGTTGGCCTGCCCTAGAACATGGGCAGGTATATGCAACATTGGGGGCGTACATCCCGACTGTAACGTCACAGTCGGTGTTATGCTGGTATTGGCCTCTTTTTCAGTGGTCTTTTGCATGCACAAGATTTACATAAGCAGGAGGAAACGTTTGAGGCTCACGATATGTCATTTCCATGTACAGACCTCTTATTATTCATCTATGCCTAGGTAAATACAGTTTTCCATTCTATGGCACCTTTAAACTAGGCTTACTGTCCTAAGTATGAATTTACATTTTTAGTCTAGACAGGACTGTGTTAGGTTGTGTGGGGCAATGCTGAAGTGGGCTGGTGAATATGCATGAGCTTATTATATTTTCTTGTTTACTGCTTCTAAGCGCCACTGTCCCTCACACAGATGGGAACTCTGTGCTGAGTCCAGTGGGACCATCTGAAGCCCGATAGCTTCGGCTAGCAGTAAGGTTTACTAGTGTGGAGGGCCGGGAGACGTACAGAGACAGATGGTTAAACACTCACCATCTCCTTGTGGTTGGGGTAATAAACCTGGTCAATCAGTGGGAACTCCTCTGGACCCAACTGCTTGTACAATCTGGACAACTGAGCGAACTGCAAGGCGCAGACATAAATAAACACAAACCGATATTATGCAATAGTCATAATTAGACATAAATAGTAAAAGGTTATACTATATAAATGCCATTTTGATCATTTTTTCAGTTTCTAATTGGAGACATGACCACACGCGTAAATTAAAAGGCCACGCAATTTGTTTAAATTACATTATACATTCTGTCTTAGACCTTACATAATGAAGCGTCATGTTTTTACTACCTTAGAATGAGCTATTTCTATCTACATACAGTGCGGGCCCCCTTACATGGAATTCACCATGTTGTTTCTACAGTAGCGCTTAATGGACAAACTGCTCTACAGAGTGCATTTCGAAAATACTTTATCTCCTTTGGAAAAGAAGCTAAAACGTGACGACATCTTAGTTCTGTGTCAGCCACCATAGTGCTTCAAAAATGAGGGGTGGAGTGAGCCATTAGTTGCAATTTGCAACCTCACCACTAGATGCCACTAAATTTTATACACTGGACCTTTAAAGGATAAATGTGAGATTTCCACACTATACAAAAATAGTTACGAATCTGTTTGTCCAATCCATAGAACATGGAGGAGGTGCTTGAAGCTTGAATGGAACTAGTCACTATTTTTGCACTTCTGTCTGGTGCCTTTAGTGTAATTTGTAATGTAATTTGTAGTGCTCACCATCCATGGTTTGTCGCAGAAGTTGTAAACAGAGTGAAGAGAGTTGACACTGGGAATCCCAGCATACTGAAGACCAATCACAATGTTCCTGTGGTCGCCATTTTTGGCCATGCTGTACGCATGCTGTCGCACCAGAACAAAATCTGGTTTAAAACACCTAAATGACCACAGAAATGTTTAACAAAATCTTTAATGTACAAAAATACAAAATAATTTATGTAAGATTGTATAATTAATCTCAATCATCTTATAATAATGCTTTAAAAATACTATACTGTAGCTCGAAAATATATTGCTAATACAAATTTCTAGTTGAGCCATAGAAAAACTTTTCTTTAAATCTTTGTCTTTTTTTGCTAAATTAACCAACAAAATCCACCCACCAAATTAGTAGTTACAATTATTAAGGTTGAGTGATGAAGCACCTTCATGAAGCTCAAGTCTATTAAAACCTACTTTGTGATTTTGTTGCCATTGCGGATAGCCTCAATGTCCACGCTATAGCTTCCTGTTGCATGAGCGACCAAGTTAACCTCCGAGAAATCAGCCTTAAAAATCAATTAAAATGACCAATAATTGGATCAATGAATGCATCAATACATGTGACAAATTACATTGTCAGAATATATACAACAAAACTGCACCTGAGCCCTGAAGGGATTGTTCACCCAAAAATGAAAATTCTGTCATTATTTATGTACCCTCTTGTCATTTCAAACCTTTATAGCTTTCTTTCTTCTGCAGAACACAAAAGATGATATTCTGAAGAATGTTGGTAACCGAACCACGGTGGTACCTATTTACTTCTATTGGTTTTGTGTCCAGAAGTGAATGGGTACCACTGTTGTTTGGTTTCCAGCATTTTTTCAAAATATCATCTTTGTGTTTTGCACAAGAACGAAACTCATAGTTACTGGTTTGAATGGACAAGAGAGTAAGTAAATGATGACAGAATTTTCATTTTTGGGTGAAATATCCCTTGAAAATCCCTCATGTGTGCTGATTAATAGTCTAACAAGTAAAACTACAAAAATATATAACCAAACAAAAAATGGAAGCAATTTGTTTCTTCTGTTTGAAATTACTTTTGGCTTATTGTAAAGCTTCTAGCAAAATTGCATTACCCATGCCACTGTGAGTAATTAATTATATAAGTGATATTATACATCAACACAATAGATATTTTTTTCTTTTATCTTCTAGATCCTGCATTTCATTACTGCTGGGATGATTTTCCTCTCCCGCTTTTCACAGTTCAAAACACAAACAAAAACCATTCAATATCCAATTCAAAAGCGCAAACAAATGCCAGTGAAGATATTACACAGGCCTTACATTATCATCTCTAGAGTAATTAATTTCAGACCTGCCAGCTAAAAGATGGGCTTATATGTTTTGAAGGGCATTGTAGTCATTACACAAAAAACCTGCTGATGTGTTGCCATATTAATACTGAACTACTGAAAAAGTGAATACTTCCCACCTGTTCTACTTTGATGTCAAATTCACCATGAACCTTCTTGCCTTTGAACACTTTCACCCTAAAAAAGAAAGAACATTTGCAAATGACATTACCTAAGCTCTTTTTGACAAAGCTTGGGTGTAACATTCTCATTAAATGTGTCACTAGACTTCTTGTGAATTACGCGTCAGGTTTGTAATTCACAAGGATCGTGCATTTACTCTGCCTGTCCCAAACACACTCAATAAAAGGTGAAGACCATTGATGTAATTCAGTTTCTCCACTAACTGAACCAAATTTGTGAAATGCGCACAGACACGCGCAGGCACACCCACAAATGCATACACACGCGCGTGACAGTGAGGGAGATTGAGAAAGGCCCATAGACACATGAGTCACGACGTTTAGATAACTCCTTTCGGCCTGTATAAGCATCACTTCAGGTCATTCTTAAAAGCTTAACGTAAGGTCGTCAGCATCAAACCATTGACACTTATCTTTTATTTTAACAGGTATATGTGTTAAAAACATATTTACGCTGATGCTGAGATTTCTACATCACGACACACCTTTGAGCAACATATACAAGCACATGAATATTTCCCATGCTGATCTTACCAATCCGTCTGTTGGTCATCAATGACTAGGAGAATCTTTGCACCACTCGAGCCGAGTCCCCTCTCGGCTGCCTCGTTAAAGGTAGCAGCGGCAGCGGCGGTGGTCTGTTTGACAGCGTTGGAAATGGAGGAAAAGAAGCCGGCGCCCGTAGACTGACTAGGGGGTTGACGCCTCTCTTGAGATCCCGGCGACACCACCGGGGCAGGGCTCTGCTGCGGCGGTTCAGGCCGCTGTAGGTCGGTCATGTAGCCATTGGGCAAGTTAGACATAAAATTACTGTCCGACAGTCGACGTCGCAGGTAATTCATAGTAAGGATGAAAAAAGATGCGTCGAATACGAGAAACGGTAAATGAGCCCTCTATAGGTTCTGCACGGCGTCAATCCAAGGCGAATGGGAATCTGGTCAGCAATGTCTAGATTGCACCCGTGTGTTTTAGTTGAACAGCAGTCGGCAAAAAGAACGCGGAAAAAAACGAGTCGATACGCAATTCTCTAGGGTGCACCTCAAAGCAAAGGTCGAGTTTGGCTATAAAACATCGCAGTCGTCTATACAACATGCACAGCTGCGGTGCAACAGCTGGAAAATTGACGCGTGTGGTTAAATATTTTCTTAATTATTGTGATTTATTGACTTACAGCACTGAGAAGCTTGATCAACAATTGGCATAAATCGCACATTATACTCCTTCCGTTGATGTTAAGGATGTTGCAAGATCCTATTCGATGGACACGGAGGAAAACAGCGACGAGGCACTTCGTAGAAAGTGTGCTCCGTGAAGGTAGTAATTGTCATGAGTGGAACTCGGTGAGGCAAAATTTCCTCCCGTCGTCCTCCGGTCAGAATCTCTGTCATCCGGTCCGGGATCTTGGAGGCGGAGGTGCGGTTGACATCGGTAAATGCAGTGATTGCGTCACTCGTACCATCCAATCCTGGTTATCCACCCAATGTTTTACTTTGACCCTCGTCGTTTTCCCAACTGGTTTGCGTTATTTACGCACGGGACGGGTCCGTGCTGTGTTCGTTCATATGATATGATGTGAATGTGATGAATGGGAAGGAAAGAGGGCTTTTTCACTGGCTTCTGTTCGTTTAAGTGAAACAGAGACATCGATGCAGCACAGGCTAATTAACAGATTGAAGATTGTGAGCTGGTAAATAAAAGGTTGTCGGTTCAATCCGCGCAGGATCACTGAGATATCACCATGGTGCCCTTGAGAAAGAAATTTTAACCCCAGGTTGCTCAAGGAGAACCGGTTTAGGCCTCCTTAATCTCATGTCTCTTTAAATAAAAATAAGATAAATAACAATTAGTAAATGGATTAGTTTTACGCCAATGTTATTGTTTTAAATATTAAATTAGTTTTACTAACAATTGTCCTGATTAGACTGAATTTCGACTGTAATGTTTGTTTATGACAGCAATTTAGGGCACTCAAATACTGAAAATAAAGCACATTTTTACAGTATAATGCTGTTGTTATAATTTCTAAACTAAATTTGAAGGAAGGATTTTCAGCACTCTGGACAGTACCCAGAACAATAATAATCAGGGTTTCAGAACCACGGACAGCAAATTAACTTAAATGTTGTTAATAGGGTGACTTTTGGACTATTTGTTTGCAGTTTTTACTTTCAAAAATGATAATATTTTTCTGTAAAGGCATATACCTTGAAGTGTGGGCTAGAAAGAATGTATTGACACCATGTCTGTTGTTATTGCCTAGAAAAAATTACATTTCCTTTGAACAAATTTCTTGACAAAATATCCCTTAAAAAGAAAGTAAAATCTAATTTAAAAAACAATGGTATAGACTTACTAAAAAAATCTAAACATTGTTTAAACAAACATATTTTTTGATTGATCATTTGTATAAAATTATGACCCTTAAAACTGGCTTGAAATAAAAAAAATTAATATCAGATTAAGGAAACCTGACATTTATTTAAAAAGTGTTATAAGAACCAGTTCAAACTTTTATATTTACCCTTGTATTAGTTAAAACGTGCCCTGTATAAGTGCTTACTTGTACACTCTGAATCTATTATGTAAATTATATAAGCCATGTTTGCACTGATGTTTTGAATGTGTGAAATCAACATACCCTACCATTCTTGGCAAAAACATATATTTGTAGATTTTTGTAGACATAAACATCAAGCATGGCGTTAGTTCTGGCAGGTCATATGACCCAAGCTTGCATCAGGTGCAGCTTATCAACGTTAACCAATCCTCATACAACACATATTGGACTGCATCCTATTTAAGTTGCCTTTCTTTGCTCCTTATCAGCTGCTTAATCGTGCCACACTCAAAACCCACCTCCATCCCCATCTCCTCCATATCTGCCTTTATCTGTTGGATCATTTTAATTTAATCCTGTTACGCATCATGAACTGTTCTGATTCCCCAGGCGGGGGGACATGTATTGCTGCGCTTCCGGCGAAGAGTTTGTTCAAAACAGTTTAATTCCACCAACCTTAAATATTGATATTGTTTAAATATTTGATGGCAGTGGTCCTGGCAGAACTAATAGTCACTGAGATATAGCCCATGTGACCTTGTGTGACAGCTATCCCCTGTCTCCCCTATAAGGCAATTCATCAGTAAATGTGTCAGACTTTTAAATGCAGAAACATCATGATGTCTGTAGACAACACCTAATGCAACACAATACTTATGACAACACTTATAACAACACATTTATGTAAAGGGTCTTATAAAGACAGACAGGCCCTTTCAATAAACAACACATCATTAACATGCTTTAGTTGAGTGGTGAGTGTGTTATGCCCACATTAGCACAAAATAAAGGTGTGGGTAGCAGACTCCTCCAGGCACACAATGCAATCTGAGATGTGACTTTCCAAGAGTTATTTCACAGCTTTACAGTGGGCCTGATGTTTATAATTCCTAGTTTATAACCCCCACTCCTAACTCACAACCATATAAGTACTAACCAATGAGTGATTTTTAATTTCCATATTTCACTCTAATGGTCTAATGCAAACATAAAGGGAATTGTTAGAGGGGAAATAAATGAACCTCTTAAAATATTTACAATTTTAAATATTTATTTTAAAAGGTCCACACAGCCCTCTTAAAGTGTCTGACACTTGTTTTTGTTGTACTTTTTAAGTTTTCCTAATGCTGTGCTGTTTTCTGAAACACACACTCAAAAATAAGTGCACACTTAATCTATATTTTAACTCCACACACTTTCTGCTAGTAATATCACACAATGCTTTTACAGGTCCCACTGCCCTAAATATATTTATTCGACATCATCTGGAACCTGTTGCTCAAGCTTTGGTCCAGTGCACAATATGCATTGAATTAAAGGGAATTCTGGCATTGACCCCAGTGCTAAGCCATTGCATTCAAATAGGAAGCTTGCCCTTTTCAATGCTGCTCTGTTAGTGACTGCGCCGAAGCATTGATATGCAAACACATGAATAGTTTAGACAATCAGTCAGTGACATTCAAAACAACAGAAGATATTTACACCTTCTGTAAGCCTGACACACATGTTAAAACAGCCATCAAACTGCATATCCTTGACTGTATGTTGATGCTTATACTGCAAAGTTGCAAAGTGGCGTTATAGACTGATGTGAGCAATAGCATTTACTATATATTTATATACACTTTTAATACACGTGTGTTGTTTTGTAATCGATTTTACATTGTTAATACTTTATGCAAACATCATTAAAGTGGAAAGTACAATGGAAACTTTTACTCTTGAAAGGAATAATCTTCTGTTATTAATTGAACATTTGACTGAGGCTTTTGTTTTATAAAAAATAAATGATATACAATGAATATAAATATAATGTATAATTTCCCTCTTCTAGCTTGTTCTTCTCTAAACAATGGTTTGAACTTTGTATTTTAGCAATTCTCATGTCTTTTCTGGGTGAATCGCTTTGTTAGACCCTTGATTTTGTAAGTAATTTTGGATAAGTTGTATGATTAAGTGTAAAATACAAGTTTAATGTGCACCCATGCTGCATTTTGTTTAAACTACATGTTATTATAAGGGATCTACAACTACTGTATATAACAACTATAAATCTATAAGTTAACTATACAGTATTATTCTGCTGTCATTTTATATATATATATATATATATATAAATACCCTATCTCTTTTAAAAACAGCCATCAAAAGTATGAAGTATGCACTGTGAAAAAAAAATGTAGTTATCTATCTGAGGCATAGAAAAAATAACATGGCGGTGGTAAGAAATGAACTGTTTGAATATTTGCTAGTCATATTTTCTACCACAAGAGTTCACTGTTTCCCACATGATGCTCTGCCGTTGATATGCATCATAATTCTTTCTCATTAAGGCGCTGCTCTATTTTGATGAATGTTCACCGTGTGTGGCTTCCTGTGAAACCCTGTTATAAAATAGAAGACAATCTAATAATGATAGCTAGTAAGCAGTGTCAATATTTACAGGCAGTGATAACAATGTTAATTTGCAGGTAGGCCTACTGTGAGAGGCAGTCAGATTACAGATAATGTCACAAAATAAACCAGCTGTGAGTAACCAGCCTTGAGTATTTAGTCCTTTATCTCATATCATCTATTAAAATTCAACAGCTTCATTTTCTACAGTGGCACTTTACACATATATTACAATGGTCTACTTGTAATGCAATTGGCTTTAACTGTGTATGTCCAGAGGGAGTGTATTTTTCACTCATGTATGTAAGCATTTGTGGCTTTAGCATGCTCAGACAGGATAGCACAGTACAAAGCTGTCTTCAGTACTCCGAAGTCTTTGTCTTTCAGCCAAAGAAGAACTAAGAAGAAAAGAACCGTGGAAAGAAAAGGCCTGATGCATGAAGGTTAGGAACTCGCAGCATAACTGCATGTATGGGCAAGATAGTGGAATGAGTAGAGCTCAGGTGGGCAAAACACTCTGAAAAATGCAGTCGGGTGAGATTTTAGATTAGAGCAGGGGAGGGGCTGTCGACAGGTGCTGACTCCAAGAAAGGAAACAAAGGACAGAGCAGAACTTGTTTGTGGATTCTGAGTGAATCCAGAAAAGGAAAAGTTGGATGGTGAAAATCAAAAAGTATGTAGATTAAAGTTAACTCATATCGCTGCATTTATGGATGAATGTGTGTTTTTGTTAAAAGCGATAGGGTACAATTACATTTTCTACAAAACTTTTTTTTTCTACTAATGGATGTGGATATGGTCTAGTAGCCCGGGAAGGTCAACAAAGTTTGTAAAGCCAGGAAATGGCTTTCCTAAGAAAGTGAAACTTTCAACAAGGAAACCATTCATCTCTTTGCCCCGCTGCCCTGGCATGTTGATACTTGGAGGTTAAAGCCACCTTACAAAGTGTTTGTGTTGAATTGTAATTCAATTTTACATCAACTGTGTGTACAAATATACAAATACATACAAATATATAATATAATATCCACACCTTTATTAAAGGGATACTTCACCCAAAAATGTGGACTTGACAAAAGCGTTTGACACCGTGAGCAAGCAGGGACTTTGGAAAATCATGGAAAAACTAGGCTGCCCACCCAAAAATAAAAATTCTGTCATCATTTACTCACCTTCGAGTTGTTCCAAATGTGTATAAATTTCTTTGTTCTGATGACCACAGAGAAAGATATTTGGAAGAATGCTTATAACCAAACAGATCTCGACCCCATTGACTCCCATAGTAGGAAAAATAACTTTTTCATTTGTTGTTGTTGTGTTGAACACAAAAGAAGACATTTTAAAGAATGCAGGACAGCAAACAGTTCTGGGGCACATTTGACTACCATTGTCATTTTTCCTACTATGTCGAGATCTGTTTGGTTATAAGCATTATTCCAAATATCTTTCTCTGTGTTCATCAGAACAAAGAAATTTATACAAATTTGGAACAACTCGAAGGTGAGTAAATGATGACAGAATTTTTTGGTGAAGTATCCCTTTAAATCGAAACATCTCCCTCAGATTGTAATGTCATAATTGTGTGTACATCACCAATACAAACATAATGTATTATGAATTATAAATACTTTATAGTCTAATTTATGGATGGTGGGGAGGGGTGATAGACAGCAAGCAATTCACAGCTTTTTATTTGACTCCTCCCATAAGCCACCTGTGGTGGTAGGTTCACCCAAGTGTACAAAGAGCAGGGAGGGGCTTGGCCTCCACGCAGCCAATAATAAGACAGAGAGGGATTATCATTGAAAACACAGCGCACTTGAGCTCAGTGAAAACACAAAGCTCAGAGAGAAACAGACCTCAAGTTGTGATAGCAGCATTGCACGGCTTACTAAGACAACACTGAAGATTTGGAATCATGGCGGTTACGAATTTCCACTACATTACCCGGATGAGCAGTGGCTTCAAAGTATACATCTTAGAGGGTAAATATCACCATTTTATCTTACCAGCTAAACATTAAAGTTAAGGCCAGGTGACATCTGCATTCCACAATGCATTATGTGCATTTAATAATAAGCTATTGTTAGATTTAATTTATAAATAGTAACAGGCAAAATGTGGTGTAAAATTCATACAGAATATCATAGTCACCTTGTGGTGTGTTCATTTGTGATGTCATTTCCATTCATTTTATTCACATTATTCATGTTGTTTATTTATTTTTTTAAATTGCAAACATCTTAATTGGCTAAAACAGTAATAAGTTCCTCTAAAAATGACACCTGACCTATTGGTAAAAACGTATGATGTGTTATAATTTGTAATGCTTTGGTATTTTGAACATTAAGTTGAATTGAAGACATAGTTGATAATTGTTAGACTGCAAATGAAAGAAAGCTGAACAGATGTGGGGCTGTTTTGTCTTTAAAACCCCTAGAAAAATATCCTTCCCCGAGGCATTAAAAATCAGTCATCAGTCAAGGTTTAAGGTGTGGTTTACACCCAATCCCCCATCCACTGTCATGCCGAGTCAACTTGTCACAGTCCACTGCTTTGGAGATCTTTTGAGTATGTGCATGTGTGCAAAGGGTTCTGCCAACAATGGCCTCTCATCATCCTGGCCACCTGAAAAAAGTTATCCTTTTGAAGTCCGATAGCGTCTCATATCACTAAACTTCATTTGCGCACATGCTTCAGTGCTGTTAATCCACAATCAAACCAAAACAGGCCTTTACTGGTCAAATATGTGGAGTAGTTGATATCCATTGGCCATGGTCTTGTTTGGTGGTTTACATTAGTCGAATGAATAGTGTTGTACAAATCAAGATATAGTAGTGATGGTATGTTTTCTACTGTGTACTCTACACATATATTGTGGTAATGACTCAAGAGTGATTTACCAATATACCATGAGTGATCAAAATCAGTAGTGCTTTTACAAAATGAATCAAGAGGATGTTGTGAAATCATAAGAACAAGGATTAAGAGACAACTACATTTTCAAAGTCAATATTACAATCATTTTGTTGTATCTTGATTCAAACTGAGGCCTTATAATCTTGTAGATAAAAAAGTAAGCTTGTCAAAATGCAAAGACAAAGAAAGTCTCGGTTTAAATATTATGATTCACTTGAGTCACATGACTCAATGACTTGAATGAATGTTTCATATATCCTGTTGGATTGGGATTATACACAGGCCTACATTATTCATACAACCCATAGCTCAACAACTCCCCAAATAAAAGATTTTGTGTCTTTACTGTTTAATTTAGCATGGGTACCATTTTACTTAAATTCACCAAAATCTATCATAAATTACGAGCAAGGTCCTAATGCAAAAATGTATTTTAGCATACACTGTAAAAAATAATACCTTAGATCTACTCAATAAAATTATGGCAACAGATTACAAGCAATTTTTTTTATTAAATATTGAAATTGATTGAAATTTACTCATTTCTAATAAATTGTATTTAATTTAAAAAAAATGCTTGTAATCTGTTGCCATAATTTTATTGAGTAGATCTAAGGTATTACTTTTTACAGTGTAGCCAGTGCACTGTGACTGTAATAACAAGATCCTTGCATGACACAGTTAAGGATATTAGCATATGAATCGTAGTGTGTATTTCAGTTTGGAATAGTCTGTTACTATTGTCGTGTTGGGTAAACATGCTGTGAGTCAACTCACATGCCTTAACCCACAAAGCCTGTTTCCCATCCCCCCCAAAAGCGGTATGAACAACAAGCCAATGATATCTTCATATGCTCATCAATGTCGTTTTTTTTTTGGCTTGTATGTTTTCCAACATTTGAATGACATTTACCGTTAGCAGTGAATCAGCTGGGTAGTTCTACAGTAATACCCACAGAGCCGGTTCATCCCGCTTTGCCACTTAACGGAGTTTACATTTAACGGTGGCTCGACCACGTTTTTTCCCACAATTAAGATACACCAGCAATGATGAAATTCTCAAGATTAACTCACTTGTTTACCTGTTTGCCACACCTTTCTCACAAGCAAAAGAATAAACGACTGTCACAGACCGTGTGAGCGCCCTGTGGCAATATCATTCATAATATCTTTTTTTTTTAACAGGTCAACCCAACCTGAGAAGCGAAGACAGATTTCGCCACATGACAAGCGACAGGGTACGGATGCGTCCCGCGCATCCAGTAAAGCGCAAATACAGTTCAGAGAGAGGGCACACTTTGGAAGAGAGGTACTTTTATTACCAACAATCTCAATGCAATGTCAATGTCAAATAAATGTCATTTGGTTTTAGATTACAGTAGCTCACCGTGCAGAAACAAAAACGCACATTTTTTTTCCTTTCTGTTTTAGAAGGGAGAGGGCCCTTAGCAAGAGCCTGGCCAACGTTCGCAGATCATCTGTGTTCAGTATTCCAGAAAGCCCGACATCCACATGGAGCCCCACAGCCAGTCCAACTCACCTGATCCCAAGCCCAGTGTACTCCACCCCAGTCATGGATGAGCCTCTGGCCCTGATCAAGAAGCCACGCCCAGAACCAGAGAAAACAGAGTGCCAGAGCAAAGCTACGACAGTCAGACAAATACAGGTGATTTTTCCACTGGCACTGAAGTGTGCTTTATTTGAGGGCATGTGAGATATATGTGATGCACAATATAATATTTCATAAACATTGAATAAATAAGTATTTTATCAAATAATATTTATCTAAAAGCTATTGTAATTATTCATAATAACTTTGTTGGTTATTATTAATATTATTGTCAATATTATTAAATAAATACATAAATTACTGTGAGACAACAATGCTAGACATTGGCCGCTAGACAATATTCCTGCTGAAGTCCCAGTCTATCCACAAACAAAGTTAGATCAACATTTCAATACATAATAAATGGAACAATTTGTGCCTGCGCCCCTTCACCTGCTCTTTCAGCGGTACGTGCCGACCGAACATGTTTGGTGTATTATACCATCCACCTCTCAGAGTCTAACCTGAGGCCACAGTAGCATTGATCCCCACTATCCATGAGGCACAACAGAATGCGGGAAGGCACTTTTTTGTTCTGAGAGAGTGGCTCTTTAGTGTGCAGACAGGTCTCTGCCTGTCTCAGATATGCAATCCAGCCGGATTCAAGGAGAAAATGTGAGCAATGGGTGGAGGAATGTTGTCAACAAGTCTCAACGCACCAGCACTGTTGTTGACCTGATAGTGGCATCAGTGTAAAACCCCTCATAAACTGTTAGGGTTAATGTGTCTTGTTTTATTCATAAAAAATTTAGATAACTCAAGTGTAGATCTGTCATGTGGGTCAACTGTATGAGATTTACTAACCTTCAGTGTTTCTTTACAGGTACGACCTTCTGTTATCACATGCGTGTCTTCGGCAACAAGGTCTACAAAAAAACCTGGAGACTGCTGTGATCATGCTACAAGTAAGTTAAATGCTGTGGAGTGAAATAACTAGTTACTCTTGCTTTAACAAGTCCGTGCAGATATCTTTCCATCCCGATGAGAGTTACATGTGTCATTATCTGACTCAGTCTCTTTTGTGTCTCTAAAGTTGTTAGCCAGCACAGTTATGACCACGTTGAGGAGCATTTCCAGAGAAGTCTTGGCTTGAACTACCACAGAGCTTCCCCCATCAGCGTGTCTGTAGACGACCACTTTGCCAAGGCGCTGGGCGATAAATGGCTCCAGCTCAAAGCTTCGTCTTCCTCATGCAATTCGTCCTCTTCTTCACTGTCTTCCTCATCTCCACCCAGCAGTCCAACCTACATCCACTCGCCAGGCTACGCCCAGAGCCCCAAGACAACCTGCAAAGAGACCGTTAGCCCTACCACGACCACATCCAACCTGTGGTCTGATAAATGAAGAAAAGAGGAAAGATGTAGATATGACAGAACGGACTTGTGTTCAAAAGGCATGTTGTGTAGCTCTGTGCGCTTTCTGCTGAAAAAAAAAAACAAAGGGAGAGAGCAGATTGTTAACAGGATCTGGACAGTTCCTGTCAGTGTAGATGTCTTGAATTTTACATGAGGCTATTCAATGCTTTAGACTTTCAGAAAATAAAATCTGATCATTTCATGGTAACAAAGCACTGTTGGAAGTGGCTTTCATTTTTGTTGGTTTTGTGGGTGTTGTTGGTTTTTATTCGTTGACTGTGATTGCACTGAATTTTAATTACATTTCACATGTCTGCTTTAACCTTTATTCTGATACTGTATGTATATTTATAATAGACGGTATACCGAGATCATGTGACCCAAAAAGAATTACTAGGTCGGAAAGTTTCATGTTTTATAGCGAACAAATGCTTAACACAAGGTGGGGAAACGCTGTTGTTCATTTCAAACCCTGTTTAGATTTCAAGTTGTATTATAGGCCAACTTTTGTAAATATTTGTAATAAAAGCATTTTTTTAAACATATTTGTTGTAGAATTTGTTCCTTTGTTAAACAAAAGCAAACGTAATAAACCAAACTCGTTCAGAATCAACCTCTGCAAAGAATCAATACACAGAAACACAGACCAGAAGTTAACTTCGGCTGATGAAACCTTATTGCTTGTAAGAGTTATTAAAGTTTTGTTTCTAACTTTATTGTAGTTTTATTAATATTTTTAATTCGCTTTTATTTTTGTTTTTATGTTCATTTTAGGTCCAATTTTATCATTTTTATATGCTTTGTCATTTTATTTTTTATTTCTTTATTGTTTGTGTTGGTATATAAGATTAAATTCTTTTTATTTTACTTTAGTTTTGGTTTATTATCATAATTTTAGTGCCTTAAACTTATTTCAGTTTAATTCTGAGGTAACATTTCAATTTTGTTTTAGACTTTCAAATCATTTTAGGCCAATATTTTATTCCACTTCAATAAACGGATATGTTTTTATAGTTTCAATTTTAGTAAACTAAAATAAACTTGCTGCTAATGTTATTTTCCCTTAAACATCCAGGAGAGACCACATTTCACAATATTCAATGACGCGAAATTCAAGCGAAAACCTGTCTAACATTTTTTCTGATTGAATGTCATGTTTTACTGGTAATGAAAGCATAACCGAAAATGATGTTGACTAGAAGAAAAAAAATTAAAAAAAATTCTGTGGGACAAGCAAACAACATTATTTTCATAAATAGTTTATCTTAAAGTACCCAAAGTAGCAAGTTCAAATATCTTTGTACTTAGATTATTATACATTTACTCCTCATGCTGATTACAAACATGCTATATAAGGTCATATGCTGCTTTGCCTACTGCAGAAATCAATTGAACAAAATAATTTTATTCATTACCCTTACTAGAGGATTTTAAGGGACCTTGAGATTGTTTTGACAAAGAAGTTCTGTTTACATTTGCTTCTACCTTAAGTTACCGTGCCAACTGCTAAATCACGGATAGATTTGACCTCTTTTGTTTACAGTGAATAGAAAACAACTTCCATGCTTTCTAGAAAGAAATCAACTGCCAGTAAGATTAAATGCAAAACTTGTCAATCACAAGATCAGGTTCATGAAGCCGAGGAACTGGTTTGAATGAAGTTCTGCTGGCACACAGGCAGAGTAAAAGCCATTGAAGCTAGAGTTCAAAGGAGTCTTGTTGTTGCCAAAAGCCCTGCCTTCTATACTGCGTTGAAGGCTTGACCGGCCTCATCCAAGGGAGAGTCTAATGTTTCTCAGAGAACAAAATGACTCATGCTCAGTGGTTCAAATCTTGAGGTGTTGCAGTAACATGATGTCCTGGTGGAATGTGGACACCTCAAGGCAGCTTTAAGACAAATGAAAGGTTAGTATAGATGACATCATTGTCTAGCAGAGAGCAACCACAGATATTATCACTGGAAACATTGATGCTGTTAACAGGATTAACAGTACTCTGCATTCCTTCATGCTACTTAAATGCAAAAAAGTTAAAATGTTAGAGAGAAATAAAACACATTCAAATGAGACAATTGACAACCGATGAACACAGAGAAAGATATTTGGAAGAATGCTTGTAACCAAACAGTTCTTGGCCACTATTGACTACCATAGGAAAATTACAAACTAAATGTTCCCCAGAACTGTTTACCTTGCCACATTATTCAAAATATCTTCTTTTATGTTTAACAGAAGAAAGAAATGTACAAAGAAATGTTTTCTGTTGTGTAGTCAATGGTGGCCAAGAACTTTTTGGTTACAAGCATTCTTCTAAATATCTTTCTCTGTGTTCATGAGAACAAAGAAATTTATACAGATTAGGAACAATTTGAGGAGTAAATGAAGACAGAATTTTCATTTTTGGGTGAACTGTTCCTTTAAGAATAATAATACAACAAAACATTGTTGAATAGAATAAACAGAGATATTAAAGTGATCTCATTTCTTTATAAGCACAGTAAACAATGTATTATAGTTTAAATACGTTTTTGAATAACAATTAATCCCCATTGTTTCCTTTCATTTAGGTATTACCATTCATTCTAATTTGTGAACAACTCTTTTTCTTTTAACTCTTATTCATTCCATTGCACGATTCTATCTGGACATTAAAATCAATTTTTCCCTCTAGAACAATTTTCACTGCTTCTTCTTCTGCAGGTGAGGATCTAAGCATGCATATATGCTGTCATTTTCCCTCTGTTATCTTGCATGTCAGCGCTGCTGTAATTGAGCCACTTCCCTCAGGCTACACATACTGTGGCTTGTTGTGCTGTGTATTTATAATTCCTCAAGTCAAAGGAAGGAGGACTGGTGAATGAGTGGGCTCCTCTAAATTCAGAATATGATCCCTCAACGACGATCACGCATAACATCGGCATATAAAGTAGATTAAAAGTTTTCAGCGTTTGAATTTTAGACGTGTCGAACGGAGGAGAAGCAGGTTTTAAAAGGGCCACACCTACCTTTCCATGTCTAAATAGCATGTGTTGAAACAGATCCCTTCTGACATTTAGTCACGGCCCTTAATTTGATTTCTTTTCACATTTAGGGTGTAACCATGAGGAGAGAATAAATTAGCCATTTTATTTTAAATGGACATTTTGTTAGAATAAAATGCAATGTAGAGGCTTTGTTTTATGTACACTGTAAATTTTTTGCTGTAGTTATGCAGCTAGTTGCCAGTAACTTACTGTAAATTTATATTTATCTAATTTACTGGCAAAAGTTTTTTCAAAGATAAATGAACATTAAACATTAACAAGTCTTTATATTTACAGAAAAAAAACTATAAAATAACAGCCTCATGCAAAGCATTCTGGGAACGAGAAATCCTTATCAACCTTTTTTTCTAATTTTGGTTCGCAAAATGCGTTGCATGAGGCTGTTATTTTACAGTTTATTTCTGTAAAGTTAAAGACTTGTTAATGTTTAATGTTCATTTATCTTTGAAAAACTGTTGCCAGTAAATTACATTGATGTAAATCTACAGTAATTTACTGGCAAACTGCTGCCAGCAATACTGTAATTTCTACAGAATATTTTTACAGTGTAGACGATTATATAAATACGATTATAATTGATATTTGTTATATTTTGAACATTTTATATAAATAAATAAACACATAAATATAAAATGAAGTTATTAAAAAGTAAAAAATTTCATAAAATTCACCAGACTAGGTAATATGCAAGGATGTCCTTTGTTATTCATTTACTGTAAGGACTAAAAATGTATGGTCGAAGGCTTCTGATTGCTGCAGACTTTACCATTACAAGTTGTGTTAGCACACCCAGCATGATTCCATTAATGAAGTGCTCATGTTTTCTGACTCACTTCCTGAGGATCACGGTTCAATAAGACATTCAGCCTAACCTTTATGAGTCTGACAGACAGGTAAGTCAGCACCAGCGCAGTCTGTTCCACTGGTGACACATCAACTGTCTGCTGCTCCTCAGGCTTGGCTGCGTTGCCATGGAAACCAGGGAACATCTGTGTGATAAATTGACATGAGCACAGGACACTGTAATCATTTTGTCAAAAGAACATTCTGTGGTTCGGTATTATTTCTTTGTATCACTCCTCTACCTTTCCTTCCTAAAGGCACTTAAGTAAAGAAAACACAAGTCAAGGGTTGGGGGGTTGCACATAACTGAGGAAGTGCACCTTGCAGGCCATAGCAAGCCTACTGGGTCACACATACACACACAGACATTCCAGTCTTCTGAGAAAATTGCTTTGAGAGATCCTACCGATCCTGTTTGGCAAGAGAATGGAGGGAGGAAAGGGGTGGATGAGGGAACAGCATATGGAGGGAAAAATTAGATGTATTGATTGACAGAATGTTTCTTGTGAACTGCTTTTAAAGGGGGTTTTTGCATGCTGCCTCAAGTTTAACAGTCACTGTGTTTGCTTTGTCTTTTGTTAACTGCATGTGGAAATAATTCTGAAACATTGAAAATCCAATGCAAAAAAACTTATAAGCACATACAAGCATGAATGCATGTTCAATGTGCTAAACTTAATATAATATGACCACTATTAAACATACCTCAAAGAAAATATTTCCACATGAAGAAATAGTCCTATGAATTACGATATGGTTCTTACATTTATGCATTTCAGCAAACGTTTTTTTCAAAGCATCTGGCTGCTCATTTGATCAGTATGGGAATCAAACCCATAATCTTTTGCCATGTAATGTTCACCCAAAATAAAAAAATTGAAAATGTTCAAAATGTGTATAAATTACTTTGTTCTGATGAACACAGAGAAAGATATTTGGAAGAATGCTTGTAACCAAACAGTTCCCATGGACTACCATAGTAGGGAAAACTGCTTGTGTTTTGGACACAAAAGAAGATATTATGAAGAATGTAGGAAAGCAAACCGTTCTGGGGCACTTTTGACTTCCATTGTAATTTTTCATACTATGGTGGTCAATTGTGCATTTTTACAAATATCTTTCTCTGTTTTTAAAACATGATTTGTATTTTGTCGTGAACTGTCCCTTTAACACAATGCACTACCAAATAAGATGAAGGAACATGGTTTATCACAAAACACAGTCTAATCGGATTAGCCTGGGTTGGTTAAGAAAGATATAATTCCAACCCGTGGTCACTTAAATTTAGAGAATGTAATATAACTGAACGTATAGTAATGTATAGATCACTTTTCTTTAACCTGTCAGTCTAGGTAAATGCATAACAGAATATAAGAGGACAAAAAATTGAAGTCTTTCATCTTTCTACTTTTTCTTAGCTTCTTTTGTAATTATAGTATTAAATAATGATGATGATGATAATGATGAAAGACAGCAATAAAACACACACGCTTTCACACACACGCACACACACACGCACACACAAGGTAGATCTAAAAAACAAACTTAACAGAATGAATGAATTTGTATTTTACTGGCATCTAGTGGGCATTGTACGTATTGCCTTGTGTTGCTGATCATCAAACGTAACGTTTCCGAGCGTGGTGTTGTGGTTAAAAGTCCAGGCTAATAATAACCTGTAGTTTGCAGCTTCAGTTCAAGCATGACAGCTTTCTTAACTTCAGTTTGCTCGAGGCAGACTGTGCCTGTTGTACATCTATTGTAAGTCGTTTATAAATGGATTCTAGTTTAAATCAGTAGCAATTAACATGACTAATCAATAGGTCATCTATTTAAATCATTAACTGTCATCTGCCTTTTGCACACCCTCAATCTAATAGTTTGTGACAGCACCTTGCCTTTGTTAAATGCTAGGCCTATAATGTGAATAAAAGATCCAAATATGTTTAAAAAGGCTCTATTGTAGCTAAACTGATTGAACGTTGTGCTAGTAACATGAAGGTCGTGTTTTTTATTCATTCAAAAAATGTTTTACCAAATGCGTTCATGTAACCTGCATGTAGCCTATATTTGCTGCAGTACTAGGAAGGTTCTTTTTATACACACTTGTGCACTATTAAACGCGCAAAAAATACAGTACTTAAAAAAGCTAAGCCAGTGATTTCAAATGCATTTATATAGTTGCACAACTTGAGTACTTTCTGAAATCAATGAGAGTCTGTTTGAAAAGGTTTCTGACAAGAGTCATTGGTGAGAGATGCTCACAGGGGTCGTGACTCTAGGGAATGGCGTTGCTTTGCCTCAGGCAAGCACAAACCTGTTCTCATCTTATAGTTGCCAACCTGTGTGAACTGTTGTTTAAATAGACTTGTTTACACACAGGGAAATCACCACAATTTTTCACTGTCAAAACAAAGAAAAAATGTATACAACAGTACGTTGAACAATTAAACCTACTGCATTGGATAGTACATTTGTATTGTACCCTTTACAGCAAAGATTAATCTTGGAAGATAATTTAGGCACCGAAGTGATGTTTTAACTTCTCTTTCCTTTTGTGTTTACAGTTGTTCTGACCTACCACAACTATTCTCATGTCATTATCTTTGATAAGTGATGTTTTTAGTAAAGGTGGTATTTCAACATAATCTCTTATTTACATTTTTACATGCTATTTAGTTTTTCCAATTCATTTTTAGCTACAGTACCTATTGTGCACTTTATTTATATAATTAACAGGCTTTGTAAAATTGCATGTAATTGATGGTTATTTCGGGAGTGGCAATTTATTTAGTCAGTATCAATGTCATTGTGGGCCGTTGCATTGTGGAAATAATCAGGCTTTATGAGTCATAAACCGACCTCCTGTTGGCCTCACCACTTTGCATATGGAATACCTTGTAAACACAAATTGTATTTTGTAGTAATGCTAGACAATTGAACAGTGTTGCAAACATTCATTACTCAAAAGACCACTTCTGTGATTTGGTCTGAAATCTTACTTTATGAGGCATGATTAAAATGCCAAAGGCGAGCACTCCAGATGTAGGTGATTTAAAAAAAACATATTTTTTTTAATGAATATTCATAATTGAAATTACTATTAATAGTAATTCTTCAAAAAGCCAGTTAATAGTGATGATGTGAATCATGTTTTTCAGATCTCAGATCATCTTATATTTAAATTCAACCATGCATTCCGTTAATGGGACATTTATTGTCTTCCCACATTTATGCTCGTACTTGTGAGCTACTATTAATCTAATATTTATTCATTTATTTTGTTTATTGCAACAATATTTGAGGGGGATGATTTTGGTAGTTTGCTGTTTGTAAACCAGTGGTCTATAGGTTTCGTAAACTGTCTTATCAGTAAATATTCTTGCTTTAAGATAATACAGTTTCCCTTTCTGTCAGTCTCTCGACATTGTGTCGATAGAATGGGGTTTGATTGAGAACCTATCATCTCTGATTGTACTTTTAAAAGGCCAATGAACTTGGCGAATGGCATGGCATGCCAGTCTCCACCCCGTACATACAGGTATAAAAGGAAGATGGTGCGGATTCGTCCTGGTGCGTGCGACTTCCCCTGGGCATTTCGGTAGCGAGCCAAAGGTGTCTACTAGAGAAAATTTCTAAAAGAGCTGAAATTTCTTACAGCTTGCACTTGTCGCCAGTCATGTCTCGCCGCTGTAATCTTGGATGTGACCGCCTCGTCCTCGAGCCTGACAGGCACGATACCTGCATCACATGTCTGGGTCGCCAGCATGCTGAAGTAGTGTTCGTGGATACGGCACGTCCGCACTGCGAGCACATGTCTATCAAAATATTGCGGTCACAGTTGGCTGTGTTCTTTTTGGACACAGCCACAACATTGTCTGCTTCCTGTTCCGTGGCGGCTGCCAAGCCATCTGCAGTGGCGATGGTGATATGCGGGTGTTGTGTTTTCTTAGGCGAGTTATATAAACAACAAGTGATTCTGATTCTGATTCTGATTCTGATTCTGAAGGTCACACACACGGCTTGAACGGATCACCTCATTTTTACTATCTTGTGCCACTCACCCTCACAACGCACACGCACATCAGATAACCACATAACCTAGCGGCAGAACACAGGACATGCAGGATATAACATTCCCCCCCTTTTTTAGAACTAAACAAACTCTGTGTACAGGAACTATAAGCAGAAAGAGATGGCGAAGCACCTAAACATGAAAGTCAGTAACAAAGTCCTTCAGATATGCAGGTTGAGCTCTTGCTCGAACCGGCTGACCCTCCGATGGTACCGACTGTGGCCCATCCTGGGCATCCTGAGTATCAGCAATCAGTGGCCGAAGGGGTCGGGACCCTACTGCTGGCGGAGATAGTTGTGGGACCCCCCTGACAGGGGAACCTTGAAACGCAAGGCCTGGCCATGGCCGCATTGCCATTGGTAATGGCTGTGGCGGCGGAAGAGCTCCGCTCTGTGCGGCTCCAACACTAGGCTCCCTCGCCGGTGAGCACGTAGATGGGGAGAAAGGGGTTGCCACCTTCCTTAGTTTACTAGCATGCCAGCGGGAGCCATCGCTCAACAAGAATGTAGCTGACGCTAATTGACGAACCACCTGGAGGGGTGTGGACCAAAATGATGACATTTTGTTACTACGGCAGGGCCTCCGGACCCGAACCCAGTCCAGAACTCTTATCTCACTCTGCCTGACCTTATGTCTCTTGTCAAAGTTGTCCTTCATTTGTCTCTGGTTTGAAGTTACAGCAGCTTTGGCTGCTGCCCAGGTGCTGCCTGCCTCTGCTGGTAACAGTTCTTGTGGTCTGAGTCTGTTCAATGGAAATTCCATCTCTCGGCCAAGCATGAGCAAAACAGTAGAAGCCTGGGTGGTGGTGTGATGACTAGCTCTGTAATGCATCACCGTTAGATTGAGTGCTGCCTGAAATGTGTACCCCTGGACCATGTGTGCACGAATGCCATTCTTGAGACTCTGATTGAACCTTTCAACCCCGCCGTTTGCCTGGGGGTGGTAAAATGCAGCTCGGATATGCTTGATTCCTCTACTGCAGAGGGAGGTGGAGAAGTCAGCAGAAGTAAACTGCGGGCCATTGTCCGTAGTAATGGCACGGGGCATGCCCCAGCGAGCAAACAGACTCTCCAGTATCTGTGTGATGGTCTGTGATTTCACCGTTCCAGCTGGTACTACCTCCGGCCATTCAGAGTGGAGATCATACACAACCACCAGAAAGCGCTGGTGATGGGGAATGCCGCGACCATGAATTTCCCCTCAAATGTCTAGTTGAAGGTGCTCCCATGGACGAGATGGCCATGGAACAGGCTGCAAAGGGGCTGGAACAGGTTGTCCAGACTTTCCACTAAGGAGACACGGTTCACAGTCTCTGACCAGTCCTTCAATGTCGCGATCAATGCCCGGCCACCAGACCAGGTCCCGGCATCTTTGCTTAAGCTTTACAATGCCTAAGTGCCCCTCTTGTGCCATTGATAGGACTCGTGCGCGCAGGCTCCCAGGCACAATGGTACAACAGCCTCTTGAGACAAAGACATCGGCCCAACATGACAGTTCGTTTTGAATTTTAGCAAAAGGTTTTAACTCCTCAGACACAAGCGCTGGCCAGCCCGAGCGTATATATTTGCGGAGTGTTGTTAGTGTGGGGTCACACTCAGACTCCCTTTGCAGCTCTTCCAGGGAGACCGACGCCCGCAGAGGTGCGTGGAGCATTTGAATGAGCTCTGGCTCCATTTCCTCACTGCCTGGTGAGGCTACTGGTGTAGGTGCATCAATTGATCGAGAAAGGAGATCAGCAACCACATTGTCCCTCCCTGGCATGAATTTGAGTTGATAGTCATACTGCCTCAGACGCTCACTCCATCTGTGCAGACGCAAGGGCTTATGTCCTGAGCCAGAGGCTGACAAGAGCGTGGTCAGAGCCTGATGATCCGTACGGAGGGTGAAACATCGACCATATAGGAAGAGATGCCATCTTTCTGTTGCCCACACACATGCGAGGGCCTCACGTTCACCCACAGAGTAGCGCTGTTCTGTGGGTGTCAAAGCTCTGGAGGCGAATGCTACTGGTCTCTCCACCCCGTCCTGCTCCTGCGACAACACTGCTCCCAGGGCCTGTGTGGAGGCATCACAGGTGACAATAGGCAGACTGTCAGGGTCGAAGTGGGCCAGGACAGGAGGTGTGGTCAGCTGGGATTTCAGTGTTCGAATAGCCTCAGAGCATGCTGCATTCCAGTTCCATGTCTCCTCTTGCTTCAGTAACTGGCGAAGTGGCGCTGTGGTTTGGGAGTACTGAGGCAAGAACCGGAGGTAATAGGCTGTCATGCCCAGGAACGAGGCCACTTGGGAGGCAGAGGTGGGCTCTGGGATCCTGTGTATCGCCTCAATGTTTGACTGAAGAGGGGTGATACCCCTAAAGGTGAGGCAATACCCAACAAAGTCTATGGCTGAAGCTGCAAATGTGCATTTCTCCCCATTCAACGTGAGGTTATGCGCCATGAGAGCACTGGTTACCTTGCTGAGACGGTCGTTATGTTGGACTCTTGGTACCTGGATACGGAGCGCGGTGGCAAACCGCATTCTGCCCCGGTACCTTTCTTCCCGGAAGAGCATGAAGAGCTCACGAAGACCTGGAACGCCCCCTTTTTCGGCGCGTTCACGGCAAACGAGCTCGGTCGCCCTGACTTCCCTCGACACCGGAGCAGCTAAGGGCTATGTCGATGTACCCCAGGTTGAGCATGCCGTCACTGTACATTTGTGCCCGCAGACGGCCGCCATCTGGAGGGACCGACCAAGGCTCCCTTCCAAAGCGTGTACGTTTTCTTCATCTCTGGTGTTGAAAGCCTACACTGCTGCGGGTCAAGATGCCTCCGCACTTCATGCCATGGCCATCCTTCAGGTCCACCAGGCCAAGACATTGAAGCAGCTGGACGATGGAAAGCGTGACCCAGTGGTTATGCAGGAACTGCGCACTGCCACTGACCTCGCTCTCCGGGCGACCAAGGTGACGGCGCATGCGCTGGGTCGAACAATGTCTACTCTGGTGGTCCAAGAGCGACACCTTTGGCTCAACCTTGCGCAGATGTGAGAACCCAAGAAAGTACGCTTTCTCGATGCACCCATCGCGCAATGTGGGCTGTTTGGTGACACTGTCGAGGACTTTTCTCAACAGTTTTCGGCGGTGAAGAAGCAGACGGAGGCCATCAAGCATATCCTGCCCCGCCGCGACCCGGCTTCCTGCAGGGTTTCGAGCCCCTTTGCACCTCCTGCCCCGGCGCCTCCCGTGGTGTTAACTCTCTGTCAGCAACCGACCAAGAAGAAGTGGCCCTGACGGGGACACCCCAGGGAGAACCAGGACATCGGCGCGGCTTCAGCCATACCACCGCTGTCGAGCTGCACTGGGACGATCTCTGCCACGTCCCACCTCAAGCCGGGCCCTCTTCAGGGCCTGGCACCCACTTTGTCTCCAACAGAGATTCCTTTCTCCCTGGGTGTTTCTAGCATGCAACAGCCTCAACTCGACATTGCATCATGCCAATCCCGCAGCCCTCAGCACTCTCCACTCGATGGTGTGTCATGCAGCGAAGACTTAAGGCAGGTAAGTCAGCAGACCCGCTCACCTCCCCAGGGCTCTGTCCCGCTCTGTTCGGGGCATTCAGTTCACCTTGGTGCGAGGCGAGAATGCTCCCGTGCTTCGGGCCGAGGTCACCACCCTGCTGGCGAAGGGAGCGATCGAGCCCGTCCCTCTGGCCGAGATGTCTTCGGGGTTTACAGCCCCTCCTGCATCGTCCCCAAGAATGGTGGGGGGCTGCGCCCCATCCTGGACCTGCGCACTCTGAACAAGAACCTTCACAGGCTCCCATTCAGAATGGTGACACAGAAGCGCATCCTGACGTCTGTCCGTCACCAGGATTGGTTCGTGGCTATCAACCTGAAGGACGCATACTTTCATGTCTCGATTCTCCCGCAGCACAGACCGTTTCTTCGGTTTGCCTTCGAGGGTCGAGCATACCAGTACAAGGTCCTGCCCTTCGGTCTGGCCCTGTCTCCCCATGCCTTTACCAAGGTTGCGGAGGCTGCTCTCACTCCCCTCAGGGAGCAGGGTGTGCGTATTCTCAACTATCTCGACGACAGGCTCATCTTGGCTCACTCGCGAAATCTGTTGTGTAGGCACAGAGACCTTGTGCTATAGCACCTCAACCGATTGGGCCTATAGGTCAACTGGCAAGCTCTCCCCTGCGCAGAGCACCTCTTATCTCGGTATGGAACTAGACTCTGTTACCATGACAGCGCGCCTTACCACAGAGTGCAATGCTGTGCTGTCTGACCCTCATCAGACAGCAGTCGGCGGTCCCACTGAAACTTTTTCAGAGTCCCCTGGGCATATGGTGTCCTTGATGGCAGTCGTGCCTCACATATGAGACCTCAGCATTGGCTACAGAGTCGAGTTCCCTGGAGAGCGTGGCACACCGGCACGAGGCGTATTCCCATCATGTCTCGCTGCCGTCGCACCCTAGCTCTTTGGACAGACGTGTCCTTCCTCTGGGCTGGAGTCCCGATTGGGCAGGTCTCGAGGCACATTGGGGTGATGACAGATGCCTCCCTGCTCGGCTGGGGTGCTGTGTGCAACAGCCATGCAGTTTCGGGGTGTGGGACGAGCCACTGTCTGCAGTGGCATATCAATTGCCTGTAGTTGCTGGCTGCAACTCTGCATTAGGCGACTGTACGCCTACAAGTGGCACCTCTTCTCGTCCTGGTGTTCTTCCCGCAGGAAAGACCCACAGAATTGTGTGATCAGTGTTAGATAGGTTAGATAGCAACCTCTCTCCCTCCACGATCAAAATGTATGTCTCCGCCATCGCTTCACATCACTCACTTGTGGCAGGTAAGTCTCTCAGACAGCATGACCTGGTCATAAGATTCCTGAGGGGCGCGAGGAGGGTGAATCCTCCTCGAATCCTTTGCGCTCTGTACCATCTTGGGACCTTAATGTGGTCCTTGTGGGCCTGGTAAGGGCCCCATTTGAGGCCCTAGGAAGCCGCTCTACCTCATCTCACGATGAAGACGGTTCTCCTAGTGGCACTCGCTTCCATCAAGAAGGTAGGGGATCTGCATGCTCTCTTTGTGTCCAACGAGTGCCTATAGTTTGGGCCGGGTGATTCCCACGTGGTGCTTAGACCCCGGCCTAGCTACGTGCCCAAAGTTCCAACCACTACCTTCAGGGACCAGGTGGTGAACTTGCAGGTGCTCCCCCCTGTGGAGGAAGACTCAACCCCTACCGTGTTAGGTCCAGTATGCGCCCTGCTCCTCTACTTGGACCGCACGCAGAGCTTCAGAAGCTCTAAGCAGCTCTTTGTCTGTTTTGGAGGACAGCAGAAGGGGAGAGCTGTCTCCAAACAGAGACTGGCGCACTGGATCGTGGACGCCATCACTTTGGCGTACCGATCCCAAGATTTTGGACACAGAGATCGGTCCTCCACTGGACGAAGTATAAGCATTCCATCCATCACTAAGCACTTCGAGTTTACAAGCCGGGCGGAGCGGCTCGTATTCCAACCCCAGTATAGGTGAGTTTCCCTCACTAGGCAAACTCTTATATCTGAGTGTCGCTCCGCTGGAAGTCGTGATGCGGCGCAGCACCGTGGCATTTCGTATAAGGACCCCATTCTGTCGACACAACGTCGAGAGACCGACAGAAAGGGAGCGTCTTGGTTACGGATGTAGCCTCAGTTCCCTGATGGAGGGAACGAGACTTTGTGTCCATCATACCTCAGCCCAAAAGGTGAATGAATGGGCACGCCATCTTCCTTTTATACCCGTATGTACAGGGCGGACATGCCATGCCATTCGCCAAGTTCATTGGCCTTTTAAAAGTACAATCAGAGATGATAGGTTCTCAAGTCAAACCCCATTCTGTCGACACAACGTCTCGTTCCCTCCTTCATGGAACTGAGGTTACATCCATAACCAAGACGCTTTTGAAGGTGTCAAATGACACAACATCCATAAGAACTCAACTGGAGTAAACCATCACCACTTCCCAAAAAACTAAATTTATTTACAGAGCAGCCTGCTTCTTGGCACATTTATCTTTCTTTCTTAACCAGTGATCTACAGTATATCTATTTTTAAGAGAATATCTTGGGATGTATGTAGTCTGGTGGAGACTGGCCTTTAGAAATCTATGTCACCCAGTTCAGCAGCTTTAGGGAGCAGAAAGGGAGCTTTCCTGTAGCTCAGTGGTAAGAGCATGGCACTAGCAATGCCAAGATCATGGTTCGATCCCAGGGATTGCACATACTCAGAAACAAATGTAAAGTATAATGCAATGTAAGTCGCTTTGGATAAAAGCGTCTGCCAAATGTGTAAATGTAGGAAGAAAACCTACATTTTTTTATCTAGGCTTCCTGCTCAGTGTGAGTCCGTTAACCTATTAGTGGAATCAGTGAGCAGCCTGCAGACATATGTGGGTGAGACAGGCTGCAAAACCAAACTATTTAGTCTGACGATTCCTTTCCTGTTTTTCTACGCGTCAATTTTAAATACAGCTTTAAGCGTGTGGTTTTGGTGAAAAACAGAGCTATCACTATGCCTCATTTTTCATTCTCAAACAGAGATAAAATGAATGACCACAGTACAGGTTCGCAAATGTTATGGTTGAAAGTTGGTTCGTAGGAGTAAATTGGGCTACTTTAAAATGCCAAGGCTGATTTTACCACACTAATCAACAGAACCATGAAGTTAGTTGTTATGTAACATCTGCTAAATGATGTCTCTGCTTTAGAGGAAATTGTCAGACCTTGTGGCTCACACATTTGTAACAACTGGCTAATTTAATTTTGGCCTGGCAATGATCCAGAACTTTCTGTCTTTCACATGGAGCTGACTGTGGTCACAACTGAGGTCAGGGGGTTGTGTGGAAACAAAAAATCCTGCAGGGAAAATTCCTCACCACTCTGCGATTGAGTAAACATGAACAAAGTGTTAAGACAAACATAATCTTTATATTCATATTAATCTCCTGCTTAATACAGTGAGCACTGTGTATTATTGATAGATCACATAAGATACACAAATGTGTTTAGTTGTTTTTAGTAGTTTGTAGTTTTTAGAAAGCATTCATTTTTATTTAGGCCCTACCTAGTTGGTTATATTAAAATTCTATTTCTACGGCTTCAAAAAGTTAAGTGATGAAGGTAAAAATCTGTGGCGGATTCTGACATGGACAAACTGTTGATAGTCACTCAGCCAAAGCCACTAGTGTTCCCAAATGGGGTTCAAAGTTTGATCCCAAAATATGTCACTTCCTTCATTCGAGCTGAGATGACATTTTCCATATCAATCATACCCATCACTTGAAAGAGGTGAATATTTACTAAAATAAACATGTCAGCAATTCTGTGTCCATCGTACCGTTTCAGTCCTGGCAATGTTGCCGACTGCCACAGGTCTGTCTGTGATGAACAAAATGTGTTTATTAGTGACTAATGCATGGCTGTATTAATTATTGAAATTAATAACAGTGGTTTTGGATTAACACAGTTTCCATGTGTGTCGAATAAAGTATTTTTGTAACAAGTGAACATCCTGTCCCTGCGGCTTAATGTTAATGAGAACACTTAGTCTAACCTAAAAATATACTACTTTGATTCATTTATTTATATATTTTTTATGTGAGCCTCAGTTTAAAGTAAATTTTATTTTCATTTTTTGCCCCTCAGTTCTGGCCAATGAAGGACCGTAATAAGCAGCTATATTCTTGTAAAATAATATAAATATCATATATAATAATATCATATTTTTCATAGCCCATTACTGAAGTAATATAGTGGAATAGAATATGGTTACTCTAAAACGAACATTTTAGTGCACGAAGTGGATGAAAAATAATCAGTTATTTCGTGCAAACTTGGCTAAATATTAAAAGTTTTTGCCTTCCACAGTCCCATGATCCGCTGTGGGGGTGTGGTTCACTCTGATATATAACAGGCAGGTTAGAGCTAGAGTTAGTTGAATCGTGAGCTTAAATTTAAACGATCTTTGGAGAGAATATTTTCTGCGTCAGTTTGTGTATCAATCTGTTTATCGGCGTACTAGCGATAAATTCATTCAAGACCGCGCATTTGGTGAGTATTATGTGCATTTATCTAATGTAAATGAAAATGGGTTTAATTCTGGTTATTTTTGATCACACATTAATTAAACCTGTTGGATCGTTTACCGACCATCTCTTGACATTGTGTTGTGCCAGCTCGTGCGTGTGAACTCGTGTTTGTCTGTGCTCTATTTGACATTTTATTGACAAGATACGAAATGTTTGTGTTGTCGCCAGAATACATTATGTAAAAGTTTTGATGGGTAAAATATTAAGGAACGCAGACCTAGTTGCATTTTAAACATTTTAAACATTTAAGAAACATCATAACGGTGTGTCATTCATCTACACAGTAGATTCTACAGTATGTACTGTTTGTATAGAGCTGAGTGTGCTCTGATGTCTAGCCACTTATGTAATGTGTGTTACAAAGTTGCCATCGAAATATTAAACGTATTTTTAGGCTTTCAATCAAATTACACGCTTAATGAAGCATTATTAAGCTTCTTTCACGGAATGAATATAACACTTTGTTTAGTTATGATAGCATGCTGGCACTCTAAAAGGCTTTATTCCCCCAAATCATCTTTAGAAAACCTAATATTAATTTTATGGTTGATAATTGTAGTCTAATAAAGAAATACATGAATAATCCAAATTATACAGTTTTAAAAATTTCTTGGTTAACATCTCTGATGTATTTATGTTTTAGCCAGGTGAGGTGTGGAGTTAAAACAGTTGCATATTATTGCAAAAAGTAAATGTTTTGAATATCATTATAGAGTGTTGTGTCATTGGTTTGTAACATGAAATTCTGCAGTTTTAGTAAAAATGGCAGTATCGAAATATTCTTTATTAAGGTTTTATGTGCATTCATGTTGTCTAATGCATTAAATTATGTTAATTGTTCTAATCATCATGTCACCATTATTCATTTTATCATTTATTTAGCTATTTGTTTGTGTAAAGTAGTTCATGCCCTGAAGTTATTTTGCACCCAAAATTAGTTTTTCTTTCTTACCCAAACATAACTAAATGAAGGCACATCAAGAGCGGTGTGGTTTTATTTGAGTGTTGTTTCTGCTTTGTGCTTTTTATAGTCAGTGCTTGAAGCTAAAACATCCACATGACTCTTTGTTTTCCAGAATGTACCATCCATCTCCACTAAGACCAAGTCCACAATGGATATCTGTGTAGCCACCCAGAGCCAAAGCAGAGCCCTTACAGATGTTAGTATATGTAGCTAGCAGTTGTACTTTCAGATTCATTTGACCACAGGTAGAGAGAGAACGGGGTGTAGATTTTTAGTTGTTGTCTCCCTTATTTAAAAGGGGAAATACTTATTTTTATTTATTTATTTAAAAAGAAATACCTCATTAATACCCATTGCTTGGATTGTATTTCAAATCTTAAAGTGAAAACAAAAGAGTTACACTAAAGTAACAGCGATGGAATCCACCACACTAGCATCCCTAGCAACTGTTACCATGCTAACGGTGGCCACACAGACAGACATGTCTGAATCCCTCTGGCTGCTCGTGCTGGGCTTCATCATCGCTTTTATCCTGGCGTTTTCTGTGGGCGCCAATGATGTAGCCAACTCATTCGGTACAGCGGTGGGCTCTGGGGTGGTGACCCTGCGTCAGGCATGCGTCTTGGCCACCATCTTTGAGACAGTGGGTGCCATGCTTTTGGGGGCCAAGGTCAGTGAGACCATCCGGTCAGGCATCATCGATGTTCAGATGTACAACGGGTCAGAGGCTGTGCTGATGGCTGGATCCATCAGCGCTATGTTTGGTGAGTATGAGTATAGTCTTCTGCTTTAGTTAACGTGAATCTGTAAAAATATTTTAAAACTTAAATCTGGTTTTATGGCAGTTTTATGTTTTAAGCAATTTTGTTATGTGCATTTGTCATTTTATTATTTATTTGTTTTTTGTTTTATGCTGCTATGTAAGTAGAATTTATTTTAGCTTTAGTCCAGTTTGTATATTTATTATTTAGTATATGTTATTATTTAGTATTTATTTATTCAGCTAATAATTTTAGTACCTCCGCTTGTTCCTGAGGCAACATTTCTCATTTTCATTTAGTTAAGGTTTTTCATAATATTTAGTAGTTAATATTGATTTTTAATTTTAGTAATTTTGGTCTGTCACACAGGAGAATACAAATTACGTCACCTAGGAGGAATTTTAGCATGTTGTTGTGACATATTTGTCATATGTTTCTTTTTGTCTGTTGCAGGATCTGCAGTTTGGCAGCTCACAGCTTCCTTCTTGAAACTCCCCATCTCTGGAACACATTGCATTGTAGGCGCCACAATCGGCTTTTCCATGGTCGCTAGGGGTCATCAGGGGGTCAAATGGCTGGAGTTGCTTCGTATTGGTATGGGAAATTGCTGAGTATTTTCCAGATTTTGCGTAAGCGTGCTGCTTAGTAAGATTACATTTTTTGCCAGATCAATGAGGTGGTTTATGGAAAATTATGCTTTTTTCCCACGTGTGGAGCTAGAATATGTGACCCCAGAAATATTAAGAAGTTTAGCCATCCCAACATGATTAAGTAAGGATCTTCTGGTGTTATCATTCTTTTCACATGACCCGAACGTGATCTATTCAAGGAACAGAACATTTTGGACCATTCACACAGGAAACATATAATTAATATTAATAAGAATAATAATCATATAATTGTCTGGATTTCTCATTCACATTTGTTAGACAAACTGTAGACTAAAGCATGATATATATTTGTGTTAAATTGAGACCTTCGTGGTTTTTTTTTAAATCTTTTTCAGTTGCCTCTTGGTTTCTCTCTCCTCTTCTTTCCGGCATCATGTCTGCCATTCTGTTCTACTTTGTGCGCAAGTTCATCTTGAGTAAGGTAAACTGACCTCATCTGTTTTATAAAGTATCTGTGTCTGTTACTTCACAATCTCTTGTTACTGTCAATAAAGAAAGCAAATACTGCACGTTGCCATGTGCTGAACAGCAATATTTTCATGCGTTCCAGGAGGATCCAGGTCCCAATGGTTTAAAAGCATTACCAGTATTCTATGCTGTTACTATGGGAATCAATTTGTTCTCCATCATGTTTACTGGAGCACCAAGTAAGATGAAACGCATCTCCATCACTTCCTTTACTTTATACACATGCATTTGTTATATGTATAAAACATGAATTTTATATATAAAAAGGGATGTCTATGTCCCTATATACAGATATGTGTACCGATGCCAAGAACACACACAGTACAACCATACAACTACTGTATATATACTTCTGTCATAATGAGTTGTTTATTGACTTAAAAGGGTTAGTTCACCCAAAAACAACAATTCTGTCATCATTCATTTCCACTCATGTCATTCAAAACCTGTATATGACAGATATTTAGAGAAATGTGGGTTTGTGTCCATACAATAAAGTCAATAGAGGCTTTGATCAATACTGTCGGTATTCAGAATATCTTTGTGTTCTGAAAAAAGAAAAGAGAGAGAGAAAGAATGTCTTGGAATGACATGAGGGAAAGTAAATGATAAAATATTTTTTAATTTTTAGGTGAACTTTTAGGTGAATTTTTAGCTGATTTAAACATTCATTATCCCTGCATTAAAACCAAAATCTTCTCGTTATTTTTGATTCTGCTTGTTATTGTTGATTGGACTGTATTATAATCTGCTTGTACATGCAATTGAATATTTAGTTGTGTGGTTGCGATGTAAAAACATGTAGCTGTATGTATAGATTCTTGCTGGTGTAATGATATTATGAAATAGGATTCTGGCCCAAGTTCAACAACCTGAACTAAAGTAAAGTTCAGGGGATCACGATGTCCTAAAGATAAAAAAGCTGCTGCGCAGCAACAGTTGTCCTAGAGTTTGTAGTGTACACTAATCAGTGGACTGCAGGACCACCTACTTCCTGGTTATCTGCTGTGCCATGCACATAAGCCTGTATGATACTGTTAGAGAAGGTTTCAAAGGAACTGAAAATGAACTTTCGCTATATGTTTTAATGATAAAAAGGACCTGGAAAGTCACCCATTTTCACCTTGTGTGACAGAGCAAATTGTGCGACTGTTTGCTTATCTCGCAGCAGTGTTTTGTCAACACGTTGACCAAAACCAGACTTCCTTCTGGATTAAAAACAAGCTGTCGTTGTTTAGAAGAGCTGAATGTTATTATTCCTTGTCACTGGTTCGTCACCTGTTTTTACCTCTCCACTTAAATTTTTTCCTCAATAAGTCCACAACATGATTGTTTTGTATAGCATTAGAAGGTATGCTAATGCAAATTTAGATAAATGAGACATGTTTGTTGTAACAGGGTTAAATATAGTTTTTTGCTTTTATTTTCTACAGTGTTGGGATTCGACAGTGTACCGTGGTGGGGAACTTTACTCATCTCACTGGGTTGTGCTCTGCTAACTGCTTTGGTGGTCTGGTTCATTGTGTGTCCACAGTTGAAAAAGAAGATGAAAAGTATGCTTTATATTCTTTCTGTCAATTTTTTAACTGTTTTTTATGTTATCAACCATGAGGAAATAATATACGTTATGTAAGTAAACATTTCAAAATGTTCAAATTAAATGAAAAGTGGGTGTGATGCATAGCAAGTAACAAATATGCAAAATAACCCCAAGGTCCCTTCTCTTAATGAAATGTGTTTCCGCTCTATCAGCTCAGAGTTTGGCCGACACTAGTGGAACAGCATTGGTTGAAAAGAAACCAGTCTCTAATGGTGTACTCCACCATCCCACCCCAGTCCGAAGCTACTCTCCTGCTCCACAGACACCACCTGCTGACAGCAACAAGGTGGCCTTTGACATCGGCGGTTCGGCTGAAACTGATCTGGACAGCAAAGAGTTTGACACCAAAGACCTGGATTGCAACCATGGTCAGCCTCTTGATGTGATACATAATTGATTAATCTTAGTTAAAGGGACAGTTCACCCCAAAAACTTCTCTCATCATTTACTCACCCTCGAGTTGTTCCAAATCTGTATACATTTCTTGGCCACCATTGACTTACATTGTAGGAAAAATTACAGTCAAAAGTGTCCCAGAACTGTTTTCTTTCCTACATTCTTTAAAATATCTTATGTGTTCAACAGAACAAAGAACTTTAAAAAGCTAATTTTATTATAAGCATTCTTCCAAATGTCTTTCTCTGTGTTCATCAGAAATTTATGCAGATTTGGAACAACTTGAGGGTAGGTAAATGAAGACAGAATTTTTATTTTGGGGGGAACTGTTCCTTTAAAGCTGCTGTGTGTAGGTTTTTTTATTGTTAACGAAATAGTTTTGATGGTTTGAACTGTTCCTTTAAAAAGCTTCTTTCTGTTCCAAATAATTGTGCATTGGATCTTTAAAACTTCTTTTGACTTGGCCATACACTCAGTCCTTTAAATTATTTGCTCCCCTGTTGTAGTTTTATATGGCAATGCGGGAATGCCCATACCAGACCTGTCTGGAAACCAGTTTCACACTGTACACAAGGACTCTGGAATCTACAAGGATCTACTGCACAAACTTCACTTGGCAAAGGTCGGTGAATGTATGGGAGAGACCGGAGAAAAGCCCATTCGCCGTAACAACAGTTATACTTCTTACACCATGGCCATTTACGGAATACACGGGTCCCTAAAAGAGGGCGAAGGAAGCCGGATTGGACTGGACGGGGAGAAAAGGCGTACACGGTACGACAGTTATAACAGTTACTGTACCGCTGTGGCTGATGGAGAAGTTGGTGTGAGTGATGGAGCACTAGCAGTGGAGGTAGGAGATGCAGAGGGCAGAACAGACTCGCTGGAAGACGACATAGATGAGCTCGAGATAGACAAACCAGAGGTGGCCACGCTCTTCCAGTTCCTGCAGATTTTAACCGCCTGCTTTGGATCATTTGCTCATGGTGGAAATGACGTCAGGTATATTCATTTGAATTTGCAAGTGCCGTAGACCTTAAAATCCCATAAAATTGAATTGAGTGATAACCATACATTATCTATCATTGCTTTTTTACAGTAATGCAATTGGCCCTCTAGTTGCTCTCTGGCTCATTTATGAAAATGCTTCTGTAGCATCCAATGCTCCCACACCAGTTTGGTTGCTCCTTTATGGTGGAGTGGGTATCTGCACAGGTCTTTGGATTTGGGGTCGTAGGGTCATACAAACCATGGGCAAAGATCTGACACCCATCACTCCCTCCAGGTAACAAACAGCTAATGCTCAGATGTTTCATACCAAAACTGATAAGAGTGTTTATGTGTGGGATCATACATCACTGTAGTTCTCATAGGGCTTAATGACCAGGTTCCCACTTTCATATCTCTGCAATGTAAACAAACAGTTTAACAACACTTCTAGTCGCATGGAAATTCCCTCAAGCAGCAGAGCAGTAATTTTCTCTTTTACATAGAATATTTGTCTTTTACTGGCTTTGGTATTATGACATTTTGACAATTGCACAGTACTTGTTCTCTTCGAGAAGCGCAGTGTTATATGTAATGATGTTTATGGTAATTATTCTAATTATAATGTGTCTTTCACAGTGGGTTTAGCATTGAGCTCGCCTCTGCCATAACTGTAGTTGTAGCTTCCAACATTGGACTACCTGTCAGCACCACTCATTGCAAGGTGGGTCACTTCTGGTAGATTAAATTGTATTTGATTCCCAAAATACAGATATGCTTACATTTGTATTATCTTCTTTGTGTGTGCCTGCACAGGTTGGATCAGTGGTGTCTGTTGGTTGGCTTCGCTCTAGGAAGGCAGTTGACTGGCATTTGTTCCGGAATATTTTTATTGCGTGGTTTGTGACTGTGCCAATTTCTGGTCTCTTAAGTGCTGCTATAATGGCACTCTTTTACTTTGTTATACTGCCTTTGACCTAAATATTGATGTTAAACCTTACTCTTCATGTAAATACTTTTATTTTTTGTGCCAAATTGGGCCTTAAGGTAAAAGTTTTATTTTTATGTAATGTCCCTTTATCCAGTTCCATCATGTGTACTGTATAATAAATTTAAGCCCAGACTGTGTCCTTTGGCACAGCACACTTGTTTTTTTCAAGTGATTACACAAAAAGTGATTTTTTTGTGCATTTGTTTTGAGTTGCTTAATAAGCAAATATATCTGGGGGTAAAATCTTTGAGACATTTAATATGAGAATGTTTATATAATATTTTGGGGGGCCTCAATTTTATTTTTTTAAGAAAGAAAAATGTTGTTTAGGTTAGACTATTTTTTGTTTCAACTTTTGACATTTTGAAGACTATGAAAATTATTTCTACAATTGATACTTTATATTCAATGTTTTATTTATAAAAAATATGCATGCATGACATAAAATAAACAATGTTTGGTCTGACATCTTTGTGCTTATTTCCACCTCTGAATAAGAATTAAACCAGTTTTTACAAAATATGATACGTTGTCTGGAAACACTTTCATCTAGAACTCGACTTGCTTTCAGTGCAGTATTTAAATTTATAGGGTAGTACAAATAATAACGTCTTCATAAAGTTGAGAATTACTGAAAGTTACATAAATATTTTAAAATATCCTTGAAAGGATTATAATAGACTTGTACTAGTACTCACACTGGACATGTAATTATTATGGAGGTGGTGTAAAAAATAAAGCGCTACAGCATTTAGTGTAACCAGAATTTTTAGGCAGTGCCCTCTGGGGCTTCACCTTTAGGGGTCACACTCATAGTCCTCCTGGTCAAAAGTGACCAATCACCTAAAATGTAACTTGCTTTTTTCAGTGAAATCAATACATTACAATACATACATTTTGTTCAATCATATTTTTTTCTTTAGTAGTTTAGGGGATTTTAGGGTTTTATGTGCTATCTATGCAGTAGACTATTTTTACAAGATATACAAACTTTCTCAGATAAATATCTCATTATTTTATATTATTATCTTATTATTTAATATCTTATATTTAAAGTACTTAAAACCCATCTCTTCGGTGAATACTTGACAGACAAATTAAAAAAATTTCGAAACTCTCTCTCAACAGGTAACGTAGTGGTCTAGCTGAAACTAGCAACATTGTATTAGCACCTATTGTATTATTGCTCCTGTATGACATATCGCTTATTGCTCCCTGAACTCTCTGTAAGTCGCTTTGTATAAAAGCGTCTGCTAAATGACTAAATGTAAATGTAATATTTTCCCATAGTGAAAAATGGGCAGTGCAATCTAGTACATGTGCCATGCCTGTCCAACAGAGGGCAGCCTCTTCAGTAAGCGGTGGACAAGTGAACCCGGAAGCGGAAATAACACGAAACTGCGTTTTCAAAACGTCCTGCGTGCTTGTACGGTGTCGTTTTAAATAGAAAGAAAAGAAGTTGAACTTCTAAAAGAGAATTATTATTATATGGTGCAGGATACCGGTGCACTCTAAGTTTTGTTTTGCATGTATATGGGATGTACTTGAATACTGTGTATATTTGTTAGCCGTCTGTCTCCCGCTAGCACTGAGTGTGCTAGTTGATAAAGAAGATTTTCACTTTGAGCGCATTTACAGTAATAAGAAGTCATGGCGGATGTTACTGCTCGTAGCCTGCAGTATGAATACAAAGCGGTAAGAGTCTTACAAGATGTCTGATTGATCTTTAAAAACAACTTTTATTGCGTTGCGTTGCTAAATCTCATAAGTAACGTAAATTCGTTCCGGTGGTTTGTTTTGATAAACACGTTGACCAAATCGGGCTTCTCACGATTATGCAAAATCTGAATATATAAGGGAATTTAGAACTAACGTTACAGTTTATTTTCTGAAAAATAATGGAAATAGAACATATATGTTTAACTATACTTGGTGAGTTATACAATATTTCATCAACTTTATGATTGTGAAGCTTTTATACAATCGCGAAAAACTGGGGTAAAAACAAATTACCTCCTATAGAAAATTAACTGGCTAAAAGTGTGCACTTAAAGGAATAGTTCACCTTCAAAATGAAAATTCTGTCATTTATTAAACCTGTTGTCATTTTAAACGTGTGATTTTCATTCTTCTGAAAAACACGAAAGAAGGTATTTTGAAAAATGTTTGCAACCAAAAACCGTTGGTTCCCATTGACTTATATTATATGGACACAAAACCAATGAAAGTCAATGGGGACCAACTGTTTTCTGTTAACAATGTTTTTCAAAATATCATCTTTTTGTGCAGAAGAAAGAAAGTTTTGTAGGTTTTAATTTTGAAGGTGAACTATTCCTTTAAAGGCAACAAGCAATGCTGTCTAAATGGGCAGCGAATTTCGAGCCATGAAATTGAGTTTCTTTTTGTTCCCTCTGCAGAACTCTAACTTGGTGTTGCAAGCGGACAGATCTCTGATCGACCGCACCCGCAGAGATGAGCCCACTGGAGAGGTACTGTCTCTGGTCGGCAAATTGGACGGAACAAAGATGGGAGACAGAAGCCAGAGGACAAAACCTCAGATGCAGGAGGAGAGGAAGGCAAAGTGAGTCTCAACTCGCCTATCTGTAAAGGTACCCATAACAAAGGTTTGTTGAATATTTTAAACACGTTTTGCCCTTGTGTGATGCAGGAGGCGAAAGAGAGACGAGGACAGACACGACATCAATAAAATGAAAGGCTTTACACTGCTGTCTGAAGGGATTGATGATATGGTGGGAATTGTGTACAAGCCAAAGACCAAAGAGACCAGAGAAACGTATGAAATCCTCCTTAGCTTCATTCAGGCAGCCCTTGGAGATCAGGTGAGTTCAACAATGAGTATAAAAACTGTGTTTTTCAAAGACAGATCCACAATGTTTGGACTTGAAGTGAGATGCTTGGCATGGCCTTTATATGGAACCACAAAAACTAGTGATCAAGACTTTTTCCTTCACAAATGACAATATGGAGATTAATATTTGTGGCATTTCTGTTTCTCTTAAAAGCCAAGGGATATCCTGTGTGGAGCTGCAGATGAAGTGTTGGCTGTCCTCAAGAATGACAAGATGAGAGATAAAGAGAGGAGGAAGGAGGTGGAACAACTGCTGGGACCTGCAGATGACACACGCTACCATGTCTTGGTCAACTTGGGCAAGAAAATCTCTGACTACGGTGGAGACAAGGAGCTGCAGAATATGGGTAACAGCAGCATCCTTGCATTATGTCTGTTGTTTGTCCTTCTGAGTTTAAATAGGTTGTAGTTTAGTTCATTCTTGATCCAACAATATATTTTCTTCATTTTCTCAAAGTTAAATACACTGCATCTCTTTTGCTTTGGCAGATGACAACATCGATGAAACATATGGAGTCAATGTACAGTTTGAGTCGGATGAAGAGGTGTGTTCCTATAGCTGCTTTATATTGTGTTCTTTGGCTCTAGTGTTGACATTCGCTATGTAACGTGCATTTGTACATCTGCAGGAGGGTGATGAAGATCAGTATGGTGAGGTTCGGGATGAAGGCTCTGATGACAGTGAGGGGGAAGAGGCAGATGAGAGCAGTACTCTGACCGCTAATGTAAGTCGTAAATCCACATGCGTTTTTGCAGACGTGCACAGCCAGATGTTAACACCCTCTTTCTCAATAGCTGGTTAACACGGGAGATGTTATGATGGCGAAAAAGAAGGATCTTCACCCACGAGACATTGACGCCTTCTGGCTTCAGCGACAGCTCAGCCGCTTCTATAACGATGCCATAGTTTCTCAGAAGAAAGCAGATGAAGTCTTGGAGATCCTTAAGGTAAGCAATGCATATGCCTGTGGAGACTGTGGTCAAATGTACATCTATGTTTGTTTGTTATTAGTGTGTGGTTAATTTTTAATTTTTTAGACTGCCAGTGATGACAGAGAGTGTGAGAACCAGTTGGTGCTACTTTTGGGCTTCAACACCTTTGATTTCATCAAGGTCCTCCGCCAGCACAGACGAATGAGTATGTAGATGGCATTAAGTAGAATTAAAGTATTTTCATTTCTTAGAACACAGCACTGTCATTCAATTATTAAGTATTAACTTGTTTTTCTGCACGTGTCTGTCTATTCAGTCCTGTACTGCACCATGCTGGCCAGTGCGCAGAGTGAAGCAGAGAAGGAGAAGATTATGAATAAAATGGAGTCTGATCAAGATCTTTCCAAAGTTCTTTACCAGCTACAGGAGACTGAGAAGGAGGACATCATCAGGGTCAGAACTGCATCTGTTTTTGTTTTATCAGAGATTGACTTTTGCTCCTGATGAAATAATTTGTGTGATCAAAAATGTTTAAAAAGTATAATATAAACTATAATACCTATTACCCAGCATTGCAGCACAAAAAAATCAGTGACTTATGGTAGGGCTGTGCAATTAATCGAAAATTAATTGTAATTGTCAATTTTGGCTTCAACAATTACAAAAACAAAATAATCGAGGTAAAACGATTATTGTGCCACATTCCATTTAGCAAAAGGATCCTCTCTTTTCTCATGGTATAAATCCACAGCGCACCCCCTTCTTTTACAGTGGTTCAGCTGTGCTATTTCTTTACATTTATTTTTCAATTGAATTCACAGTTTAAGAGCAAAGTTATTTATTTTCTATGTTGTTTTAAAAGTTAATGAGTAATCGTGTTAAATAATCGGGATCTCAATATTGGCCAAAATAATCGTGATTATGTTTTTTGTCATAATCGAGCAGCCCTAACTTATGGTTTCGTCTTTGCAGGAGGAGCGATCCAGACGGGAAAGAGTGAGAAAATCACGCGTGGACGATCTGGAGTCGATGGACATTGATCGTGGGGAGGTAAACATAACTTTAAGCTAGTATTTAGAAATACACATTTTGTGTCTATTTGACATTAAATAGTGGTAACAGGTGATATTCATGTAACTGCCTGTGAGTTGATGTTTATTTCTTTATTGTTTGTCTGTAGTCTGTGACTACTAGGCAAATGCTAGACCTGGAAGATCTGGCCTTCTCTCAAGGCAGCCACTTCATGGCCAACAAGCGCTGCCAGCTGCCCGATGGCTCCTTCCGCAAACAGAGAAAAGGCTACGAGGAGGTGCACGTGCCTGCTCTTAAGCCCAAGCCCTTCAGTGATGATGAGGTATGTTTCTGACAACAACAGTAACTTAGCTGTATCTGATGTGAGAATTGCAATGTAAAAGCCTGGCTGGCACATTTAAAAGTCATATACTATCTAGTCACGATATCAAAAAACATTCAACTGCAGAATAGCTTAATTGACCAATCAGAAGTCGTTCTGGGATCTGTGTAATAAAACAATTATTATTAATTGCTAATTGATGAGCTCTGATATGTACAACATTGACTTATGTGGTTTCTTTCACAGACATTGTTGGCTATTGAGAAACTACCCAAATACGCCCAAGCTGGATTTGAGGGATTCAAAACCCTGAATCGTATACAGGGTAAACTCTTCAAAGCCGCTATAGAGACAGATGAGAATCTGCTGGTTTGCGCTCCAACGGTTTGTCTACTTTGAAACACATCTGGAACTACTAAAAATTAATCATTTGAAACAACTGTATACTTACATGTATGATATCTGGCATTAATGAAATTCTCTCTTTGTGATCTGTAGGGTGCTGGCAAAACCAACGTTGCGCTTATGGCAATGCTCCGAGAGATTGGCAAGCACATCAACATGGACGGGACCATCAATGTTGATGATTTTAAAATCATCTACATCGCTCCCATGCGTTCCTTGGTACAGGAAATGGTGGGCAGCTTTGGAAAGGTAGGAGTGCCTTGATGGAGAAAAAACTTCGCTGGTCTGTCAGTGTTCATCAAAAACATGTTTTTAGTCAGAGCCATGAACTAGTGGTTTGCACACATGCTTCTGAGTTATTGAGCACATTGAAGTGATACACAGATTGTTAAATGTCCCTAAAACATCCATTGCAGCGTTTGGCCAGCTACGGCATCACTGTGTCTGAGCTGACTGGAGACCACCAACTTTGCAAGGAGGAAATTAATGCTACCCAGATTATTGTGTGCACCCCGGAGAAATGGGACATCATCACCCGGAAAGGAGGGGAGCGTACATACACACAACTTGTGCGCCTCATCATTATTGTAAGTAATCAAGTTGGCTGTGATTCTCTCTTAATAAAGTCAGATTTAAAATCCTGTTGGTCAAGCCAAGTTTTTCAAAGTTGGGTAAGGTTTCTGTTTTCTCAATAAGGATGAGATCCACTTGCTGCATGACGACCGTGGCCCTGTGTTGGAGTCCTTGATTGCTCGAACCATCAGGAATGTGGAGTTGACGCAGGAGGATGTGAGGCTTGTCGGTCTCAGTGCCACATTGCCCAACTATGAGGATGTGGCCACCTGTCTGCGTGTGGACGCATCCAAGGGACTCTTCTTTTTCGACAACAGGTGAAAAATGGAGCAAATCCAAATAGTATTTGAAGACTAAAAAAGTTTCTTGTATATTAATTTGTGTATGTTGCATGTTTCCTTTGTGTAGTTTCCGCCCTGTGCCTCTGGAACAAACCTATGTAGGAATCACAGAGAAGAAGGCCATTAAGCGTTTCCAGATTATGAATGAGATCGTCTATGAGAAAATTATGGAGCATGCTGGAAAGAATCAGGTGAGGCTGAGAACAATGATATTTTCCCATTATATCATATTGTGTGTTTACTACAGATGCTATAGGCTTCTCTCTCCTAATTATTTTAACTTGGTTTCCAGGTCCTGGTGTTTGTGCACTCCAGAAAGGAGACCGGGAAGACGGCGCGTGCAATCAGGGACATGTGTTTAGAAAAGGACACTCTGGGGTTGTTCCTCAGAGAGGGTTCGGCATCCACTGAGGTCCTGAGAACTGAAGCTGAGCAGTGCAAGAATCTGGAGTTAAAGGATCTCTTGCCTTATGGTTTTGCTATTCATCATGCCGGAATGAGCCGAGTGGACAGAACACTGGTAGAGGATCTGTTTGCTGACCGTCACATTCAGGTTAGCTCTTAACATTCAGGAACATTCAGTCAGCTATTTGAGATTTACTTCAGGTTAAACTGTAATTCTGTGTGTTGTAGGTATTGGTATCCACAGCCACGCTGGCCTGGGGTGTGAACTTACCAGCCCACACTGTCATAATCAAAGGCACACAGGTCTACAGCCCAGAGAAAGGCAGATGGACAGAGCTCGGAGCGCTGGATGTTCTCCAGGTCAGTTAAGAACACAGTCATTGTATGTCCAAACATGCTGCTTTAACCAGTCAGAATAGTGTTTTAACATTTGGTTACTTTGCTGCAGATGCTGGGTCGTGCTGGCAGACCGCAGTACGATTCTAAAGGAGAGGGTATTCTCATTACATCTCACGGAGAGCTGCAGTATTACCTGTCTTTGCTCAATCAGCAGCTGCCCATCGAGAGTCAGATGGTGTCCAAACTGCCCGACATGCTCAATGCTGAGATCGTGTTGGGCAACGTACAGACTGCCAAGGTTTGTTTTTGGAAAAGTTCACTAGTCAGTGAATGTGCTTACATTACAATCATAAGCATAAAACTTTGTCAGCAGTTGATTTATTTTTGCATCACGTTCAGGAGCAGTTTTTGACCTGTTTTGTAACTATTTTCAGGATGCAGTGAACTGGCTGGGATACACATACCTGTACGTGCGGATGCTGCGGAACCCCACATTGTATGGCGTCTCCCATGACGACCGCAGCTCTGACCCGCTGCTGGAGCGCCGCAGGATGGACCTTGTGCACACGGCTGCCACTGTCCTGGAGAAGAACAACTTAACAAAATACGACAAAAGATCCGGCAGTTTTCAGGTACTTAGAGTTTGCTCCTGTGATATCAAGCCGCCTTTCTAAACAACTCGCAGCCGTCCATATGCTTGATAAATGAGCAAAATATTTTAGACTTATTTGCAAAGTTGCAGCTACAGATCTGGTTTAAATGTCGTCTGATATGTTATGTCACAGGTGACAGACCTGGGCCGCATCGCCAGCCATTTCTACATCACCCATGATTCCATAATGACCTACAACCAGCTGCTGAAGCCCACTCTGAGTGAAATTGAGCTCTTCAGAGTGTTTTCGCTCTCATCAGAGTTTAGAAATATCACTGTCAGAGAGGTAAACCAACTGAAATGTGTTAACTAATGTTTATCTTAAGGGCCTTGTAAGACTTGTAACGATGGCACTAACCAACATGGTTGTTACTCTTTGGCAGGAGGAAAAACTTGAGCTACAGAAACTGCTTGAGAGAGTCCCCATTCCAGTAAAAGAAAGCATTGAGGAGCCCAGCGCAAAGGTATGTGCTTGTACTTAAAACATTTGGCTTCTGTATAGAATAGTCATTTAACACATTATTCGAATGCTGCTTCTATATACTGTATTCTATAACAACACAGCTAGGTAATGTATGCCACAATGCAGTGCAGTTTTTCTTCACTTTTTAGATTTCTGAATAACTTTTGTCTTTGTTTCTTAGATTAACGTGCTGCTGCAGGCGTATATATCTCAGCTCAAGTTGGAGGGCTTTGCTCTTATGGCTGACATGGTCTACGTGACACAGGTACATTATAGGCTCTGTTTGTTCTTATGTAAATATTAAATTGAGAATTAATCCAGAGAGAAGCCCAGATTGGCTAAATTGTGTGTTCTGTTTGGTTGTACAGAGTGCTGGCAGGCTAATGAGGGCTATCTTTGAGATTGTCCTGAGCAGAGGCTGGGCTCAACTTACCGATAAGACTCTGAACCTCTGCAAGATGATCGACAAAAGAATGTGAGTGGTGATGATGATGATGCAGATTTTGTCAACCAAAAATTGCTTGCTTTTACACACATACTCATGGTTTTGATCTCTTTTTTTCAAGGTGGCAGTCCATGTCTCCTTTGCGTCAGTTCCGCAAGCTCCCAGAGGAGGTCATCAAAAAAATAGAAAAGAAGAACTTCCCCTTTGAGCGCCTCTATGATCTAAACCACAATGAAATTGGTCAGTAGTGTTTGGTTCTACAAATTGTAACATTCTTGATGTTGTAAGTATCATGTTGTGATTTTGATTTTGCATAACTAATATAAAACCCCCTAACTTATCCAGGTGAGTTGATTCGCATGCCAAAAATGGGGAAGACCATTCATAAGTACGTCCATCAGTTCCCGAAGCTGGACCTGGCAGTCCACCTGCAGCCCATCACACGCTCCACTCTAAAAGTGGAACTCACCATCACACCAGATTTCCAGTGGGATGACAAGGTCAGTCCTCTGTTCAAACATCGCGTCTTTTTCTTTTTTCAAAAACAGCAGGTTCATTTACTTTTTTTCTGAAGTTTGTCTTTCTAAAGTCATTTTGGTATGCTGCCTTTGTTTCTTTAGATACACGGGTCGTCTGAGGCCTTCTGGATCTTGGTGGAGGATGTGGACAGTGAGGTGGTGCTGCATCACGAGTACTTCCTCCTGAAGGCCAAGTATGCTCAGGATGAACATCTGGTTACTTTCTTCGTTCCCGTGTTTGAGCCGCTGCCCCCGCAGTATTTCATTCGCATTGCTTCAGACCGCTGGCTGTGTAAGTGATTTTACCACTGCGCAACAACACTATTTAATTTATTGTTTGGATCTATCTCGCTTCAAAGGTTAGCGTGAGTTGATTCAGAACTATTATTTTCTCTCTGTTAAGCGTGCGAGACACAGCTGCCGGTCTCGTTCCGTCACCTGATCTTGCCAGAAAAATACCCACCACCCACCGAGCTGCTGGATCTGCAGCCTTTGCCAGTGTCTGCTCTGAGAAATGCAGCCTTTGAGAACCTTTACCAAAACTTTCCATTTTTCAACCCTATCCAGACCCAAGGTACCTGCACAAACCATTTAACAGACAACATTCATATATTGAATACCAGGAAAAACTGACTAACTTTTTGTCTCTTAGTCTTCAATGCAGTGTACAACAGCGATGATAACGTCTTTGTTGGTGCCCCCACGGGCAGCGGCAAGACCATATGTGCGGAGTTTGCCATTCTTAGGATGCTTCTACACAACCCTGAGGGCCGCTGTGTCTACATAACACCAATGGAGGCTCTGGCTGAGCAGGTACTTTGATAAAACCGCTGCCTTTATTAGAAATAAACTCATGTTGAACAGTTTCTTTAGATTGACAAGCTAATGGAATTTGAATCTTTTTTGTGCAGGTCTTTGTTGACTGGCACCAGAAGTTCCAGGAGACTTTAAATAAGAAGGTCGTCTTGCTCACTGGAGAGACCAGCACTGATCTAAAGCTGCTTGGTAAAGGTGACATCATCGTCAGCACCCCAGACAAGTGGGACATCCTGTCTCGCCGATGGAAACAGAGGAAGAATGTGCAGAACGTTAGCCTCTTCATTGTGGATGAGGTTCATCTCATTGGAGGAGACAACGGAGTAAGATTGTTTACAATTTCATGATAATAAAATACACTTAATTTCATGTATTCCTTGTTTTAAGTTTTATTTGATTTTCGAGACTTTTCTTTTACATAATTATTAAAATTTCTAATATGTTTTTAGTAGAATACTTGCTGTAATTCTGACTCTTCCGTGTGTTGCTTCTAGCCTGTGTTGGAGGTGATTTGCTCCAGAATGAGGTACATCTCATCTCAGATTGAGCGGCCCATCCGTATTGTGGCCCTCAGCTCTTCTCTGTCCAACGCTAAGGATGTGGCCCACTGGCTCGGCTGCAGCACCACAGCGACCTTCAACTTCCACCCCAACGTCAGACCGGTTCCTTTGGAGCTTCACATCCAGGTCTGAAGCTCTTAAAAAGATGTGATTTTAAAAACACCATTCTGACGCTTATGCGTTAAATGGATTTACCTTGACTATTAAAGTGATGTTGTGTTGACATATTTACCATCACTTGTTTTACCCTCAGGGCTTTAATGTGAGTCACACGCAGACTCGTCTGCTGTCCATGGCTAAACCCGTGTATCATGCCATCATGAAACATTCCCCATCCAAACCAGTGCTGGTGTTTGTGCCATCAAGGCGTCAGACTCGTCTCACCGCTATCGACATCCTGACTTTCTGCGCTGCAGATGTGGTTCCACAGAGGTACTTGAAGTGCTATAACCTGCGTTTTTTTTGTTGTGATGTCAGACATCATCACAAACCCTCTTGTTTTACCTGCAGGTTCCTGCACTCTACTGAGAAGGATCTGGCTCCATTCATGGAGAATCTCTCTGATCCTACACTGAAGGAGACCCTCTCTAATGGGGTGGGGTACTTGCACGAGGGACTTTCACCAACAGAGCGAAGGATTGTGGAGCATCTCTTTATGTCTGGTAGGAGAAAACTAAAAACGTTTTATATTATAATAAAGCCAATGCATCTTTATAAGTTGTCAGACTTGAAACCTTATGCACCCTGTCTTATCCCAGGTGCCATTCAGGTGATGGTGGCATCTCGCTCTCTCTGCTGGGGCACTAATATTTCTGCCCACCTGGTGATCGTTATGGACACGCAGTACTACAATGGAAAAATCCATGCGTAAGTATCTTCACAATGACAACCGAACAGTTGACATCACCAATATTTATCTCCAGTTGTGTTCATAATATCTGTTTCTCCGATTAGGTATGTGGACTACCCAATCTATGATGTTCTGCAGATGGTAGGGAAGGCCAATCGCCCTTTGCAGGATGATGAGGGTCGATGTGTCATCATGTGCCAGGGGTCCAAAAAGGTAAAAAAAACCTGACCTTAAAAATTTTACCTTTCAGGGATCACCAGGATTACAACGTGTACATAATTTTGTATATCGTTCTCTCACTCGTTTAGGACTTCTTTAAAAAGTTTCTTTACGAGCCTCTGCCTGTTGAGTCTCACTTGGACCACTGCCTCCACGACCATTTCAATGCCGAGATCGTCACCAAGACTGTTGAGAACAAACAGGATGCAGTGGACTACCTGACATGGACGTTTTTGTACCGCCGAATGAACCAGAACCCCAACTACTACAATCTGCAGGGTGAGGAACCACAGAACCTTCACAACTGCAATCAGATCTTCACTGCTGAAGAAACCCTTCGTATTCCGTTTTTTTTTCTGAGAAAAGTCTTTGTTTTTATATGGCAGGTATGTCCCACCGTCACTTGTCTGATCATCTGTCTGAGCTGGTGGAAAACACCTTACAGGATCTGGAACAGTCCAAGTGCATCAGCATTGAAGATGAGATGGATGTTGCTCCTCTGAATCTGGGCATGATCGCAGCCTACTACTACATAAACTACACCACCATTGGTGAAGCCCTTTAATTTACTTAAGAAATAAAAAGAATGAGAGAGTTTATAGCGATGGTACAGTTTTCAGTATATCACCCTGTTTGAAACTAGCAGAAGCTCTCTGTAAGAGTTAAATCTGATGTGTTTGTGTTCTTTTATCAGAGCTCTTCAGTATGTCCCTGAATGCCAAGACGAAGATCCGAGGCCTCATTGAGATCATCTCCAACGCTGCTGAGTATAAAAACATTCCCATCAGGCACCACGAAGACAACCTGCTCCGACAGGTTAGTAGTATTTTGTTTTATTGACAGTGTAATATGACTTTTATAACAAAACATCAGAGCTCTGTATTAACTCGTTTTGACATTTGCAGTTGGCACAGAAGGTCCCTCATAAGCTGAACAGCCCCAAGTTTAATGACCCTCATGTGAAGACCAACCTGCTGCTTCAGGCTCATCTGTCCCGTATGCAGCTGAGCGCAGAGCTCCAGTCGGACACTGAAGATATCCTCAGCAAGGTAAGCAAGAACCTGTTTAGTACAGCTCAACAACCTGATATCACTTGAAAATTACACGATCCAAGTCTTTCTGCGTTTGTGTATCTAGGCTGTGCGGCTGATCCAGGCCTGTGTGGACGTGCTCTCAAGTAACGGCTGGTTGAGTCCTGCACTGGCTGCGATGGAGCTAGCTCAGATGGTCACACAAGCCATGTGGTCCAAAGACTCTTACCTCAAGCAGCTGCCCCACTTCACTGCCGATCACATCAAACGCTGTACAGATAAGGTGAGAACTGCTGGACTGCATTGGGTTTGGGTAGTTAAGGGATCATCTGAACGTGTATTTTCTTGTCTTTGGCCGTCTTGTCTTAACTTTGCTTTGAAATGATTAGGGTGTGGAGAGCATCTTTGACATCATGGAGATGGAGGACGATGACCGTACTGCTCTGCTACAAATGGTTTCAGAAGTACAAATGGCCGACGTGGCACGGTTCTGTAACCGCTATCCCAACATTGAGCTCTCGTACGAAGTGACTGACAAAGAAGATATCAAGAGGTATGAAAGCTATCAGTTCAAGATGAACCTCATGTTGGGTCACCAAAGTCAAACACTTACCTAGAGATATTTAGATGTTTTATTTTGTTCACAGTGGAAGTCCTGTGGTTGTTCAAGTGCAGTTGGAGAGAGAAGAGGAAGTTACAGGACCTGTCATAGCTCCTCTGTTCCCTCAGGTCGGTATCCGTCTACAGAAACTTGAAATATGTTATGTATCAAGGCTTTATTATGTGATTGAGCTCAAGTTAGTCTCGGGATGATGTTGTAAACATGCATCATTTTTGTTTGTACAGAAACGTGAAGAAGGCTGGTGGGTAGTTATTGGAGACCCCAAATCAAACAGCCTCATCTCGATCAAGAGACTCACTCTTCAACAGAAGGCCAAGGTTGGTTCTGCTCTCATCTCTGATAAAATTAGGGGGGAAAATGTGATTGTTGGTCAGATGGTTCTGACAATGGGGTTGTTTTTCTTCCCACAGGTGAAACTGGACTTCGTGGCACCTGTGGTGGGTGTGCACAACTACACGCTGTACTTCATGAGCGACGCCTACATGGGCTGTGACCAAGAATACAAGTTCAGTGCGGATGTCAAAGAAGCAGACAGTGAGGGAGACAGTGACAGCGATTAGTTATAGATAACAGTTGTGTTGTCCAAGTTCTTGTTGAAACGTTTTTTTATGTTGTGGTTGTTTAATTGTGATTTAAATAAAGGAAACTGTAAATTGGAGATGTTTTTCATATTTTATTACAAGGTCTTTCAGACATTAAAAGTATTGAATTAAATAGTTCGGTGATAAACTTCATGGAATAAAGCGGTCCATTTAAATGTTCATTGAACTTGTTAGTGCAGAATCTCCAAAAACATTGGTGTATGAGGCCTTGAGGTAGTGGACGTAGTTCTGCAGGCTGCGATTGGTGCTGTTCACCTGCTCTAACTGGTTCTTCATGTCTTGAAGTTTGCACTGAAATCGCTTCTCCATCTAAAAAACAAAAAATAGAACTGTAAATACTTGGCATTAAAGGAACATTCTGGATTAAATGCAACCTAAGCTCTGGTATGCTACCGAAATAATAGACGTCTCTAGCTGCGTTTCCATTACCCTTCAAATTGTGCAAATTGAAAATACCCCAAATATTTTTACGATCACAAGTTTTTCAAGGCAGTTTGATAAAGGAACATTTAGCAAAATTGCAATGGTTTTTATCTAATTAAGGTCATGTGACATACAAAAATCATTCTTGTAAGATGGCACAGTATGTTTAGGCAGAACATTGGAAAGATAGGATGTAAGGAATTCACATCAAGTTATTTCTAATATGATGGACCAAATTTAGGAAAACTAATGACTTAAGTATGGATATTTATTAGTTAGTTAAAGGTCCAGTGTTTCTAGCGCTGAGGTTGCGAATTGCAACCAACGGTTCACTCCACCCCTCCCTTTCGAATTTCTAAGATGTCGTCACGTTTTCATTTCTTTCCCGGAGGATAACGTATTTACGAAACACGCTCTGTAGAGCAGTTTGTCCATTTAAGGCTACTGTAGAAACAAGGTGAATTCCATGCAAGGGGACCCGTGGTGTATTTAGATTGAAATATTCTAAGCTAATAAAACATTACAAGCGCTTCATTATAAACACAATATAGGGAAATATGACGTTTCTCATCACAGTAGGTGGTGTTATGCACCTCTATAGTTCGCAACTTGCCATAAAACTTAAAGACGTTTGGACAGAATGACTTATCGCAAGAAGAAAAATTTCATTTCAGTTGCAGAACAATGTCTAATTGAAATGCCACCATTTCGCTATATTTGACATTTAGAAAATATTGCATAAGTTGTGCACAAATCTCTAATGGACACCCGGCTTCTGTTTTGCAGTGTAATCTTTTAATGATTTTCAGAATTTCAGCTGTTACTACATAGTGTTGTGCAAAGTACTAAAGGTCATAGTCTACATAAAGAACACTTACATCATCCTTGCTGCAGCGTAGCTGACCCAGCTCATTTTTAGCCAAACTCAACTGGGTTTCCAAGTCCAGCTTTTTGGACTGAGCTGACCGTTCTTTGGACAGCATACGGTCTAAATTCTGGTCCACCTATAAAGACAAAGCATCCTAATTCTAGTACAATGTGAGGAGCCATATTTATGGATAATGTACAGGTAGCCGGATGTTATCGCAGAATAAGTGATCCTGATCTTGTACCACACTGAAGGGGCTTATTTCGTGAAAACAGGCAGCTGCTTGTACATTATCCCGCTTATTACATGGCTACTTGCCACATGAGAAAATACTGGACATAAAATGTGAATTTGAAATATTTAATTAGTTCATTTTTACCGAATGCAGACCTTACGCGAGGAAAAGCCATTTACTTTCGGTTTTAAGGTAAGAAACGACGTTCAAATGTCACGAACAGGCAATTTGCTTTAATCATTTGTAAATATAATGTCATGTATGTTATTAAAATACATATTTATATTTGTCAAAAAAATCTGTCAAAATGATTTGCTGCATCCGGGTTACCATGTGTTATTAGTTTTGAGAGGCTGTTATCTAGGAATAACAAACCTGCAAATGTCGCGATTGGCCAATCAGAATCAAGCATTCCAACGAACCGTGTAATAAAATCAGACTAACAGATACAATGCATTTTAATGGCACCTGTTTCTGCGCCTCCTCTCTGGCCTGCTCCACCTGTCTGTAGAGGGAGTCACATTCCCGGGTCTTCTCCTCCAGACGCAGCTGTGTGTTGTGAAGGTTCTCCTCTCTCTTGGCGATCACCTGAAGCAGATCTCTGTTTTGAATGCTCATCTCTTCCATCTTTCTGTGTGCCATCAAGAGAAAATTATAACATAACTATAAATATTAAAACATTTTTGGTGTATTTCTGAAGTAAAATTAAACATTTTAACCGGAAATGCTTCTGAGACAAGCTACAAAATTCCAACATAGATTTTTATAAGCATGTGCAGAACCACCTTTCCATGCTGTCCACTGAAGATTTGAGCTTGTTATTTTCTTCAAATAGAATTAAGTTTTTCTCCTGGAGCATCTCTGATTTACAATCATTCTGCTCAATCTACATATAGAAAAAAATAAACAATTAGATCTCAATATCTGTGGTACAAACACTGCATATTATATATATATATATATATACACACAGTATATACGTATATACTCTCAGAACACACTACCTTGATCCTGATGTCAGACAGAGCACTGGTCAGCTCTGCGTTTCTTCTGTGCTGAATGTTCATGTTTTCTCTGGTCTCCCTGAGCTCTTCCTCCGAGCTCTTCAAAGCTTCATACAGCCCCTCCAGCTCCTTCAGACGGGCCTGGAGCTGCTTGCGGCCCTGGTCCACCTCTCTCTCCACTTCCGCACGTTCACTCCTCACCTCCTTCTCCGCCAGCTCCAGTCTCAGCGAGTACTCCTCAGATTCCAAACGTGTCTTTTGCAGCTGTGAGGGATTGGAAGAGTTAGCGTACATGAACGTGGGTGGATTTTATGAGTTGTGACGGTTGTATGTTGAAAGCACCTGGCTCTTGTAACTCTCTACTAGATTTTCAAAGTCCTTCCGTGAGATCTTCAGCTGCTGGGCCTCTGAATGAGACAAAGACAGCCTGTCTTCTGTGGCTGACAGAGTGGTCTAACAGATATGAGAAATAAAACAAAAATCACAAGTGGAATAGATTATTTCATTTCTATTGACTCCTGAATTGTTTTTTGTTGTTGTTGTTGTTGTTGTTGCTGAACCACATGTGTAATTCGGACCAAAAAGGGTATCTTACCTTGAGTCTCTGGTTCTCCAGTTTAACAGATGTGCTCTCTGAAGTAATGGAGTGCAGACGGCTGAGCTGGCTTTCTCTCTCTGCGCAGGCTTTCTCTTCACAACTGCGCAGCTGTTCGGTTAACTCAGTGATACGACTGCAAAGGGAAAAGAAATCGAATGCTTAAAGGAACAGTTCATGCGAAATGAAAATTCTGTCTTCATTTACTTACCATCAAGTTGTTCCAAATCTGTATAAATTTCTTCATACTGACGAACACAAAAGAAGATATTTTGAAGAATGTACTACTATGGTAGTCAATGGTGGCCAAGAACTGTTTGGTTACAAGCATTCCTCCAAATATCTTTCTCTGTGTTCATCAGAACAATGAAATTTATACAGATCTGGAACAACTCGAGAGTGATTAAATGATGACAGAATTTTCATTTTTGGGTGAACTGTCCCTTTAAATCAGTGGTCACCAACCCTGCTCCTGGAGATCGACCGTCCTGCAGACTGCAGCTCCAACCCTGCTTCAGCACACCTGTCTGTAATTATCAAGCAAACCTGAACACCTTGATTAGATAGTTCAGGTGTGTTTGATTGGGGTTGGAGCTGAAATCTTCAGGACGGTCGATCTCCAGGAGCAGGGTTGGTGACCACTGCTTTAAATCCTCAATGGTCGCAAACATAGGCTTTATTTTCTTATGTTTCTTAAAAACAATAAAAATAGAATGCATGGAGATATGTCACTCACTTGTTTAAGGTGGTGATCTCTAGCTCAAGTTGGCTTTTCCCTCTGTTCTGTTTGGCGTAACGCTGTCGAAGTTCCTCAGCGGCGGAGAGTGCCTCTGCCAACTGAGCCTCCTGAATATATAACACACAAACATCAGTCATAGTCCATAATGCATGAATCATACTAGCAGACTGCATGACAAATGACCTATTCAGGTTGAGTCATTCATAATTCATAATAATAAATGTAGACGTATGACTTTTAAAAGCCGTAATAAATAAGTAAATAAAAAAAGTAAAAGTTATTTGACAAAAAAAGTTAATACAATCAAAAAAAGAACAAAGGAGAGCAGAACAAGGTCTGATAACACATTTTTTGTTGTTGCACATAAATGTCGTACCTTCTCCAGAAGTTGTGCTGAGAGCTGTGCTGCTGTATTCACACTATGTTCAGCCCGTTTCCTCTGGTCTTCCAAAATCTGTTTGTTGATGTCCCTGTCTCCTTCGCAGTGTTGTTTCAGCTCTTTCATCTGCTCCAGCAGGCCCTGAACCTCCTCCTGCTGTTGCTGCAGCGTCCCCTCCAACCTCTGTGTTCAGTACAGAAGAGTGAGTAAAGTATTGTGGTATTGTACTGTATAAATACTGTGAATTTCCACTCACTTGAATCTGAGCCTCCAAACGGTTATTTTCTGCCTCTTTCTTATGTAGCTGGCTCTGCAGACGTCTACGGGTGGATTCGAGAACCTTTGAGAGCCCTCCTGTGGTCCTCAAATGGTCCTGTGACAACAGCAACATTATGTCTCCCAAAACAAAACCTTCCGTGTATAAGGTCAGCAACAGATTTTCCATTAAATGTGCGTTCTAAAATACGCTATTAATTCAAATGAATAGAAAAAAAATGATATAATCATAGAGTGTAAATGATCATTACCCTTTCGGTTTCCAAATTCTCAGCTAGCTGATTGGACTCCCTCTCCTTAGTGTTGAGTTTAGCCTCAAGCTTCTAAAAGAGAAAATGAGAATCAAACGGTTAACAAGGTCAAATCATCGAACCATTACCAATAATTTTCTGAAGTGACTGATTTAGATTACCCTTTTATCAGATTCTGATTCTGCTAGTTTTCTCATCAGCATCTCCCTCTCATCTGACATTCTCAGCGCATCTGTCTGCAGTGCAGAGAAAAGACAGAATTAAACTTTGTTTTGCAGCAACAAAAATTCATCTGTACAGGACATTATCCGTACCTCTCGTCCATGCTGCTCCCTTAGAAGTCGCCGGAGATTGCGATTTGTCTCCTCAAAGGCTTTCAGCTTCTGCTCTAGTAGATCATGATGACGACCCAGATGATCAGAATGTGTCTTTGACTGCTTCTTGTCCTGCATCACATGGAACATGCATGCAATAAGATTTATAACATTTACAAACCGGTTACAGTGCTGTTCCGTTAGTATATGCTGCTATTCTCATACATCTAGGCTCCACTTAAACATCAAAGCAATAACTGATTTGAGCTCTGTAGAAAAACACAGTTTGAAAGCCACCAAACCATCTCACCTTCCTGAGTTTTCCTATGGTTTCCCTTAGAACCGCGACTTGTTTGGCCGCAGCCTGCCCATCTATCTCAGCTTCCACTAGTTTCCTAAGCAGAGTTTCTATATCATGAGGTGGAGCTCCTGGTTCTGATCTGTCAAAAGAAAAAGAACATTCTTCATTTAGGACAGTCCTCTATATAAAAGAAAATGTGCGGAATAAACCTTGAAAAAGTATACCTAGTTGGCCCAGGTCCTCCATGCGTTCCATCTACAGTGCTATGGGGATCTGAATTGTCACGCCTAGACTTTGTCAATTCCTTATTGGCTGTCTCTAGTTTTTCTTCTTGCTTGTCAATAAGGTGAAAACGGGCACTCAACTGCTGTGACTGGTGCATTAGTTGGTCTTCTGTTTGCCGTAACTTTACCTGCGGAGTATTATATTAAATATTATAGATGTATGATTTTAAATTTGAACTCACACTGTTTTGTACGCAGTAGGCATATCTGAAAATCCATCTACAAATCGTACTATTCTTTACTATTTATATGTATTCATACCTCATTTTTTATATCGTCAACCTCAGACATAAGTCTTTCAATTTTTCTCTCGTATTCTGAAATGTTGCCAGTCGCTCCTCTAGCATTGTTCTCTTCACTTGACAGGTCAGTGAGCCGCAGAGGAGGTGAGGAAGGGTCAGTGGACGGTCCGGGTGTGACCTCTAAGCAACGTGTCGTCCCCTGATGACAATGTTTGTTATTAAAATCTAGTAATTCCATTCCAGTTAAACAAATAGTTGTTTTTATAATATGTGCTGGTACATATTGGTGAATACGTTAAAGGGGTCATATGGCGCGAATACGTGTTTTTCTGTCTTTGGTGAGTTATAAGTTGCCCATGCATGTATTAGACACGTAAAATTGCAAAAATTAAAGTGTCGGAACAAAAGATGCATTCTATTTAAAAGCGAATGCTCACCCAGACCTGCCTGAAACACCTCGTGTAACCACACCCCCACAAATCCGCGTCAGTTTGTGGTATGATTTGACTAAGACCCCCCAAATGTATACGCAAGTAAGGTGGGCGTACCTGTCAGTACAATTGCTTTGGAACCTGATGTTCCAAATATGGATTAAATTTCCGTCACACGCTTGCAGTATTCGACCAATCACTATGCACTTGTTAACTGGCCAATCATAGCCCACCTCGCTTTTCAGAGCGATGAGCTTTGTAAAAAATCTAAACTACGTTACACGTTTCAGAGAGGCGGGGCAAAGAGGAGATACAAACATGTACGGTATGTGAAAAATACAGCGTTTTAGAACCTTTAATTGTGTATACAGTATACACATTGCATTACATCTAAAACAAACGATAATATTTGTTTTAGCCGTGTCATATGTATGGAGGACTAAACCTGCAAAAATTATAAATAAATGAATGTATAAATAAATAAATATATAAACGAATAAATGTAATAATATGAAAATAAATACAGGAATGAATGGTTTGATAAAACAAAATAATTCGTTTTAGCTATTATTGATCTTAGCTTTAACTTTTCTTTTCATTTTTTAAATTGATTTATTATTTTTTGTGTCCATTTTTAATTATTTTTAATTATTATTATTTATTTTTTTTAGATTCTTTTATTTATCATTTCCTTTTATTTTTACATTTATTTATTTATACGTTTATTTATTTTTATATTTATTTATTATCGCATGTATTTATTTCCACTTTTATTTATTTATTCTTGTATTTATTCTTACTTTTCTGTGTCTTGTATGATAATTAGATGGGTTGGTCTTGCCTACTATTGGTTCAGCGTAGATTGAAGCGTTTGATCGATTACTCTTGACTTGTTTTGGACTAACGTCACGTCACTCACTGATCGTTTGCTTCGTGTATAACGTTTATGGCGTGCGCACAATTAGCTAGAGAGTTACAGCATTTAGCCAATGAAGTCGATAACCATGCATCAAATGACTATGTGTCATTCAGATTAGATGCACTTATTGAGGATTTATTACAGATTGACGGAGAGATAAATGACAAAGTTCTTCAAAATCTGTGCGAGTCAGGGGGTGCTAAGGTGGTGACCAAGTTCCGGTTACAGGTCCTCTGCCAAAGAGGTGCATGAACGACCTCAGCAGATTCGTCGATTCTGAAAGCACAAGACGACTTGATATTAAGATGTCTAATAAACACAGACTTTCTTGTTACATGATTTTGACATTCTTGTTAAGATTGCAAATTATTGGTATGATCGCCCGTAACGGCTGAAGCGAGGTGAAAAAATAAATAAAGCGATTTGACACGGGATTCGTACCCATACAATAAAGCGAGGCAGCGTGTCACTACGGTAACAATCACACTAAGCTATTTCGCAATGCTAGCTGCTGCGGATCTTTGCAATAATATCAAGATGTCACACAACAATATGCAGCTGGATGAATCAAGGGAATATGCCCGTTTTAACTTGTGACCTCTGTGTTATTTATCTCTTATGGAATGTAGTTTACGAGTACCGTTTAGTAACCACGTCTTTTTAGAAGGAATGGTTTCCATTTGATGGCCCCTGTAGTGAAAGAACGATGCTCATTACTACCGTGTTAACTTGTGACTTAAGTTCACTATGTCTCAATTCATTTACATTATGTTACATCATGTTACATTAAATCTTTACGCTTTTTCTAACCGAAAGGCTGCTTATAACTATCACTTTGACAAAGCGTTAGCTTGCGACTTCGGTTTACAAGCTCATCTGTGTAGTTAAACCTTATTACATTTTGTGCTTTATGATTTTCACCAGTTGAACTGTAACACCACCATAGCACCCTCTGACTCGCACAGACTTTGAATGTGCTGCAAAGAGGCTAACAACCGAGGGAGAACTTTGTCATTTATCTCGCCGTCAATCTGTAATAAATCATCAATAAATGCATCTAATCTGAATGACACATAGTCATTTGATGCATGGTTATCGACTTCATTGGCTAAATGCTGTAACTCTCTAGCTAATTGTGCGCCCGCCATAGTTACTTAACGTTATACACGAAGCAAACGATCAGTGAGTGACGTGACGTTAGTCCAAAACAAGTCAAGAGTAATCGATCAAACGCTTCAATCTACGCTGAACCAATAGTAGGCAAGACCAACCCATCTAATTATCATACAAGACACAGAAAAGTAAGAATAAATACAAGAATAAATAAATAAAAGTGGAAATAAATACATGCGATAATAAATAAATATAAAAATAAATAAACGTATAAATAAATAAATGTAAAAATAAAAGGAAATGATAAATAAAATAATCTAAAAATAAATAATAATAATAATTAAAAATAATTAAAAATGGACACAAAAAATAATAAATCAATTTAAAAAATGAAAAGAAAAGTTAAAGCTAAGATCAATAATAGCTAAAACGAATTATTTTGTTTTATCAAACCATTCATTCCTGTATTTATTTTCATATTATTACATTTATTCGTTTATATATTTATTTATTTATACATTCATTTATTTATAATTTTTGCAGGTTTAGTCCTCCATACATATGACCCCTTTAAAAAAAAAGCAAAAGGTCTGCACTCAAAAAAATTCTTTATTCAAGCAGGGGATAAAAATACAATACAAACGTTTGGCTATTTGCCTTCGTCAGTGTATGTCCAGCGCAGTGTGTGTGTTGAATAATAGGTTTAAAAAAAGACTATGCCAACCTCCCTTTTGTAGTCCTTTCGTCTGAAGGTCTTTCCAGGAGGAACCCAGGGAGCTCGGACCTTTACACTGGCAGTGGATCGCAGATGGCCCACTTTACTCTGTTGAAAGTGAGATGAGTGATTTCACTGCATCAGAATGAACAACTGGTACTGGATTGGCAAGGGGCGTGTAGATGAGGACTGACCTGCAAAGGTGGCGCCGCTGGCCACTTCTGTGGACTCTTCTTTAGGTGAACATGCACAGATGTTGAGTCTGGGACATGAACATGGAGGGGCGGAGAAGACGATCGTGTTTTCATCTCTTCACTTTGATGAGTCTAGAGTTGGGAAGTGTTTATTTGATTGTCTTAAAATATGAAGAAAAAAACATTTAGTTAGATGTCGTTATCAGATACTCCTAGTCAGCTCTACTGTATGTCCTCTCTTTCTTTTTATACATTGGATGTGAAGGTCGTTTATCTTTACGATCAGTTAACGTTAAATCTTATTGATTAAAATGAATTCACGCATTTCTTTATGTATTTTATAAAGCGATGAAGTTTATATTAAAACAAGTTTGCCACTAACCTCAATCCAACGTAAATGTTACGTCCCCCGTGTAATGTTGTTTGTAAAACCCGGTAGACTCTCGCACGGACAACAATAGCCTCCAATCAGAGACGCCCCGGACAGCCCGAGTCCCGCCTTTAGATTTTTCTGTCGCATCTCATTGGTTGATTCAAACTTTAAAGAACACTTGAGACGCGTATGTCACGCCCAAAGAGCTGAAGCATATTTTGTTTCTGTGGTAACGACGCGTCGCTAAGTGTACGAGTACGACCGCATCTCCCTCGGGCTCTCGCTGTAATCAATAAAACATTTGTGTTGTGCATTAAGAAGACGATATAAAAAAACTTTTCTAACCTTGAATAAAAATGACCGCAAAACCTAGTAGGGATAACATGAAAGATCCAAAGTACAAATGACCAGACAGTATGATAGGCTTAGAAAGTGTGCTTAACTGCCATTAGCATTATATGACCAAAACCACTCCAGTGGTCCTATTGGCTAATGGTCATATTTTTCCATACTAAATTTAATTTGAAGAAAATTACAAAAGTTTTGTGAATAAACATTTGTGAATTAGAGAGTATATTATTTTTAGGAACAACAATTATTAATTTGGTACTATTTTACTCGCTAGAGATCCCACACGGTTGAGTACTTTAAACTACAGATTTTCTCTCCTTGCATTTATATTTCTATTAAACTTGAAACGTTACACGTTATTGACAACAGACACAACAATTGACAACTGCTTAAGATTTTATTTATTTCACTAATATTTTTATGACATTGTCCACTACAATCATAATATCAAAAGATGATGCATAGACAGGTACTTTAAGTTAAGAATACATAATAGTCTTACATGTAAAGCAAACTTTCAATAACTATTACTCGCAAGACTAGGTTTTAAGTTGAACCCTTTGAAAACAAAAGGTTATAACACGTTGGAGAATGCCACCTCTTGCTTATTTTAAACATCAAGTAAACCACAGATCTGATAATGACTGCACACTTAGAATGGGAGTTCATGAACAGGAGAACATTATACCAAACTGAGGTAGACTCTAAGCCTCTACAATGTTATATCAGAGCTGAACTCATCTATCGCTAAATGAACAAAAGTAGAATTTAAAAGAACAAGACAAAAAGCCAGAAATCAAAAACCGTCATTTGTTGAAAATGGACCAAACCTTTTTTGGTTATCGATGTATAAAGAAAATTAGAACAGCAAAAGAGTAACAGCCTATCCACAATTAGGTCTGTGAATCAACTATTTTTATGTTTTATATCATTTGATTCATATTTTGTTTGACAGTTTAAGCAATCCTTAAATCATAGAGCAAATTATTACCAAACCATGAATAAAACTTTCAGAAACACATTCTATGCTGTGGGCACATTTTTGACAATCTCTTTAGATTAAATTTAGTTACATACTGTACATTCCAAGCAAAGCAACGTCTCAAGGAACCTAGCTTTAACGTTGCAAAAGCATTAAACTACCAATAGATGACATCAAACTTGCTTTTTAGAGTTGAGCTGTGGTATCAAGTGCTTCAGGTTGAATGAGATGACAGAGGCATTGATTTTATGACACATGTTGTGTGGCCTTCTGCATGCGTCTGTACCAGTTCTTCCCTTTAGTATTTTCCATCATATCATCAAAAGCCTGAAGACCTTCCATTACTCTCAGAACTCCAAAGACAGCCTGTGTTGACAATACAATAATAAAATGTAGAACATTAACTATATTTACTACAAACTGTACTTCCAACACAAAAGATGAAATTTCTATATAATAATGACTCGAGATTATGATGTAATACATCCATTTATAACACATACCAGATCCGCAAGGTTTGGTTGATCTCCTCCCATGAATTTCTTGTTTTTCCCAATTGCTGCCACCCAATCATTGATTGCCTTGTAGAGATCCTGTCTGACATCATTCTGCAAGTTGTGTCTGTGGAATATAACATAATTTAACTATTTCAACAGTAATCCCAACCCCCCAAAAAAGGCACAAAGCCGTACACACCCGTTTTAAAAAGCAGTCTCTCTACATATTCAGCACACATGAGATTGAAACATACCTTTTTTTTAATCTTTTTGAAATGACCCACATGGCAGCAGCTCCAAAATACTTGGCAAAAAAGCCTTCAAAGGTGCCGAATTTGCCTTCTCTTACTATGTAGTCAAAGGAGGCGAGGGCTTCAGTGGGTGTACGGTAAACATTAGGTGAAATGAGGTGCACCAGCCAATCATCTGCCCACTTGCGCCATTTGATTTCCTCCCTGCAGAAAATGTGTTATTAAAACATTGATTAAGGGTACTATTTTGTACATTTTTACTTTGTGTAAGATAAAATCAATCACTCTCAAACATGATTGATTTACTTTACTTTCTGGAATCTTTTTCGGGATACAGATGATCAGCATCCTCATTGTTCACCATGACCCAGTACTTATTGCCGAACTCTATCACATCTTTTCCACTGTCATTCTTTGACTTCATCTCAGGATAGCAAGACAAAACCTCAGGTATCGTTCTTTCCCTAAACAAAAGGAAACATGCAATCTCAAAATTCTTTAAAGAAAAAAACGTCCCTTGTAAAGCCTTATTGTTTAAATGTATGTTTATATGCAGTAATAGATTATTAACATGTGACATGACACCCTAGCAAAGTGACCAGCATAAAAGTAAAGAGCCTGAAGGTAGGAAAACATCAAATACATTTCAATGTTTTTTTTCTTTAAAAACTTCACTAATCGCAAACTTGGACTTTGTGAGAGTTTCAATAGGTCTTCTAATGTCTTCTACATTAATAAATCACAAAAAATGCTTAAAGGTCAAGTTTTATATGATGAAACAAGGTGTTTAAGACTCACTTGGTGATTAGGTAGGTCTTCAAAGCACTAATAATTACAGAAGAGTCATTGATTTGCTGTTGGGGGTACACAGAAACAAGAGCATTGGATGAGCTACAGCATCATTCCATCAATTGTCTTGAAAGGCAACAACGAAATAGCTACATACCACTGTCCCGTCCACCATCAGGATGGGAACTTTTCTGTAAGTGGACCACTTGATCTCTTGACGCATAACAGGATTGACCTCCACAATTTCATATGAAAAGCCATGATAATCCAGGAAGGCTCGTACTTTGCTGCAGAACGGACAGGTCTTATACTGATACAGAGTCAACTTTAGATCTGTCCCCAGCCCGGGCGCCTGATAAAAACAGGGTTTGATAGTCAAATTACACTATTTCTTAATGAACTTTCTATTGTTGCACGTCAAAGGCAAAGGCAGCATTTAGGAAATAGTAAAGAACAGAACAGAACACTTACTTTAATTTTCTCTGCTGCAAGGTGATGCTGAAACTGGAGTTTGACGGTCTGGTACAACCCGAAACCACCACCAAGCAAGAAGGCGGACCCCAGGATTCTGCCACGCACCGGTCTGGATTTGAAACCGCTGCTGACACAGTAAGTCTTAACTTGACCCTTCATATGATTTCTAGTTAATACTGGGGCGTTATTTGTTAATCGGCATGTCGGCGTGTCGAAAACTATTCGGGCGACCTTACCAAGCGTTCTCGCACAGGACGCCGCCATCATGGTTTTACATAAACGACTACAATTCTACGGCAAGCGCAATGACAGCTGACGGGCACACGTGTGCTGAAAAACAGAATCCGATAATGGAAAATCCGCGGACATTTTATTATCTCGTGAAGATTGAATAACTGTTGAAACGTAATAATTTTAAGATGACTACTTACAGCAACATACAGAAATAAGTATATGCCTATGTAAACGCTATAAAAGACTTAAAATCCTTCACCAGTGATCTCAATCACAATTTCCCTGATAGGCTTATCCTGAACATCGCGGGGAAACGTATAAGATATCACGTGACGCCGTCTGTTAGTACCAAAAAAATTGTTCATATTTTGTGACTGATGAAGAATATGTTAGAGCAGGAAGATGAGAACAATTTCGACGTTATAATGCTTTTGTCATGGACCAAAGAGCACGAATGACATGACCAAAACCTGTGGTTTAATACGCCCTTTTCACAATGACGTCACTTAACTTCCGCCTTTTTGCAAAGCAGTGTATCATAGCATCCGTCTTGCAACAAACAAGAAGAAGAAGAAGAACTTCTGTTTTGCCGTCGCGCTGGAATTTAACAACAGTGAAAAGAAACTGACAGAACACGTATTCAAGTACTTATCCTAGCACCTTCGCTAACACAAAAATAAAACACTTACCTTCATAATCAAACAGGTACTGTTCAACTAAGAATTTGTATCCTTTCTCTAGCTTTGATCTTGTCGTTAGCAAAAATTTGTCTGCAAGACGTTGTACATCATCTAGACGTATTTGTGGCAGATGTGCAAGCCACTTGGTAAACTCCATTCTGAGGCGCTAGCGGAAGTAACTTCTTCTTGAGTTTTACTGGCGGTTGGCAAATCAGCTTATAGGTGCATTACTGCCACCTTATGAACTGGAGTGCTAGCGGAAGTAATGATACACTGCTTCGCGGCAGAACAGAAGATGTGTGACGTCATGTGAAAAGGGACTATTGAGCTGTGTCGTTCCATTCAAGCATAAGCAACTGCCTAGCATATCTTATCTGACATTTACCCATAAAGGGATAGTTCACCCAATAATGAAAATTCTGTCATGAATTACTCACTCTCTTGTTGTTCCATCCAAACCTGTATAAATTTCTTTGGTTGGTTGAACACAGAGAAAGATATTTGGATGAATGCTCGTAACCGAACAGATCTTGGCCTCCATTATCTATGGTATGAAAAATTACAATGGTAGTCAAAAGTTCCCCAGAACTGTTTGCTGTCCTACATTCTTCAAAATATCTTCTTTTGTGTTCAACAGAAGAAAAAATATAAAGTAATTTTTCCTACTATGGTAGTCAATGGGGTCCAAGAACTGTTTGGTTAAGCATTCTTCCAAATATCTCTCTCTGTGTTCATGAGAACAAAGAATGTATACAGATTTGGAACAACTCAAAGGTGAGTAAATGATGATAGAATTTTTATTTTTGGGTGAACTATCCCTTTAAGAAGAAATAGGTTTCTTTAAAAATATCTATGTACTCTAATAAGTAGTCTTTTTCTGGTTGAACCTGCTCATGATACACAAAGATGCATCAGCCTGCATTGTGGTTCCCATAAAGCCAAAGGGCAAAAATAGCACATACCTGTATTCTGTTATACAGGTGCTGGTCATATAATTAGAATATCATCAAAACGTTGATTTATTTCACTAATTCCATTCAAAAAGTGAAACTTGTACATTGTATATTATATTCATTTATTACACACAGACTGATATATTTCAAATGTTTATTTCTTTTAATTTTGATGATTATAACTGACAACTAATGAAAACCCCAAATTCAGTATCTCAGAAAATTAGAATATTACTTAAGACCAATACAAAGAAAGGATTTTTAGAAATCTTTGCCAACTGAAAAGTATGAACACGAAAAGTATGTGCATGTACAGCACTCAATACTTAGTTGGGGCTCCTTTTGCCTGAATTACTGCAGCAATGCGGCGTGGCATGGAGTGGATCAGTCTGTGGCACTGCTCAGGTGTTATGAGAGTCCAGGTTGCTCTGATAGTGGCCTTCAGCTCTTCTGCATTGTTGGGTCTGGCATATCTCATCTTCCTCTTCACAATACCCCATAGATTTTCTATGGGGTATTGTACGTCTGTGCGTAGTGGTTCTTGAAGCACTGACTCCAGCTGCAGTCCACTCTTTGTGAATCTCCCCCACATTTTTGAATGGGTTTTGTTTCACAATCCTCTCCAGGGTGCGGTTATCCCTATTGCTTGTACACCTTTTTTCTACCACATCTTTTCCTTCCCTTCGCCTCTCTATTAATGTGCTTGGACAAAGAGCTCTGTGAACAGCCAGCCTCTTTTGCAATGACCTTTTGTGTCTTGCCCTCCTTGTGCAAGGTGTCAATGGTCGTCTTTTGGACAACTGTCACGTCAGCAGTCTTCCCCATGATTGTGTAGCCTACAGAACTAGACTGAGAGACCATTTAAAGGCCTTTGCAGGTGTTTTGAGTTAATTAGCTGATTAGAGTGTGGCACCAGGTGTCTTCAATATTGAACCTTTTCACAATATTCTAATTTTCTGAGATACTGAATTTGGGGTTTTCATTAGTTGTCAGTTATAATCATCAAACTTAAAAGAAATAAACATTTGAAATATATCAGTCTGTGTGTAATGAATGAATATAATATACAAGTTTCACTTTTTGAATGGAATTAGTGAAATAAATCAACTTTTTGATGACATTCTAATTATATGACCAGCACCTGTATACTGTGTATTGTTTTACTACAAATAAATAGAATAAAAAGTAAGGTAACCTTGATATGATTTTTTTCTTGGGGGGGTTCTCCGTACTTCATTTGTCTGTTGAACTTTTAACAATGAAACAATCAAGAACACCACATTTATGTTATTGCACATGCTTTATTATTCATGCAATACTACAGCACAGGACACATTTTTATGCAACAGTCTGACATTGGTTCGTCAGTGCACAACAGACAGTGACAATCTTATCCAAAAATGTTACGTTCTCACCTTTACAAGTAAGTGCCATGTCAATTGGTATGGTTCCTGTTAAGATTTTATACTGCTGACATACATTTTTGATGGCACCTTCAACAGGGATATGATTTGCCATTTTGCTAGTCTGCTCTACATCTTTTGCAGTTGGCTGACAGCTGTCGTTTGTAAGGGCTGGCAGTCTGACCTCAGTACACAACTTTCCAACATTTTTCTTGTCAAAACCTCTACTATCCAAGACAATGTCTCCTGGCAACAAATTGTCAAGAAGACCACTGTTCTGCGTTATATGTTTGTCATTTCTATAACCACTCCACCCATTTGATATGAAACAAACAGACCCCTTGAGCGTAATACCTATCAAATACTTAATAGTCTGATCGTGCGTGTAGCGGGAAAAAAATTTGCCATGTGAATTTAGATTGGATGGTTTCCCTGTTAAAATCTCAAAACAGTCGATGATCACTGCCACTCTGCGTCCAAATGACTCCACAAACTGGGAAGGCATAATTTTGCACAAAGTGTCTCTGTCTGGCCATACAATTGAACGTTTCAGGTTTGTATATAGAAACGCCACAGTTTCTTTGAATGTACTGTTCGCTGTTGTTGGGGAAACATGAAAGTGATGGGCCAGATGTTGTGCAGGCAGATCCAATCGGAGGCGCATAATAGTTAACAGTAGCATTTGAAATGGAATAAGAATTTTCATTTGGTCTGGTATGAGGGGAACCAAAAAATGTAATAATGCTGTAAAGGTTCCCAGGTTTGGAAGACCTGTATAGTACTGTACTTGATCATCATCACCTCCAAAAAAACCATCAGACATCAGACAGAGGTCACATCCTGATTGTCTGTTTTCATCCAACAGGCTGTTTATTTCTACACATTTGTGCATGCACAAGGCACATTCAGTCTGTGTTCCTGCATCCTCTTGAGTGAAGTTGTGTGTCCCCTCCTCAGTGTGTAACTGATCACTTTCTTTAGCCTGGTGGGTCATCATCTGGTCATCAGCTGGATGTGGTGTGTTTTTCTTTAGTTGTTCACGCTTATTGCGTCTTGCAGAGCGTGCAGGATTAGTCTGTTTAATCTCTGTGTGGCCCAGATGTAGGGATGGTGCCCAGTCGGGGTCAGTCTCCATCATCTCGTATGCAGGTTTACCTGCAATGACATGAATAGTTTTAATTTTGGAGATGTCTCCATAACTCTACATCGTCTCAACAAGTATTATTTCTTAGTTCATTTTGGTGAAGTTGCTTTCTTTCACTATTGTTGTTTCTGTGCGTTATTATTAAAAACAAAAGTAAACAGTGTTTTGATAACAACGTACAACCTTTGTGAAAATGCCGTGAACATACAAACATGTGTCGAGAAATGCTGTCGAAGATTATGTTTTTCCGTCTAACTGCTGCCACCCACTCCATGCGACGCAGCTTTGTTAACTCGGAAATCTGAGTTCCAAAGTGTTGTTTCCAAGTGGGAAATCTGAAATATCGCACTCCATTTTCTATACGCTTTCCACGTCGGTCGTGACTGCGATTACGACAGTTATTTACACAGCAACTGTTTACCATTTTTATTTGTTTGCAGCCATACAAAACAAACTTCAGTTTTCATTTAGGCTTCCGTGTCCTGAAATCCCAATACGCATTGCGTTGCTGACGTCAGGTTCATGCCCGTTTATGCGTCCCGTTTCTCAGTGTGCTACAATTGGAGTACTCTTATTTTCCCTTTATGAAAATGTTGAGAGCAAAAACACATAAAAAGACTGATATTTTTGCGAAAGAGATGTCTTTCAGCCCACGTGATGCTTTCTTGACAGTGGGCTACTTGCTGTCTACATTGCCTTTTCTCCCAGGTGGGAGATCTTGCATCGTTGTCAATTTCTTAACCATTTCTATCGTGGGACTTATGGCAGTTATCGTGGGTACATGCTTTGGCTGTGTAATTGATGTTGGATAATCTTGTTATACACTAAACTGCCAGCAGGAGGCGCGATGACAACATAATTAAAAATCTAGATTTACAGATCTTAAATTAAAAAGATAGTTCATCCAAAAATGAAAAATCTGTCATCATTTACTCACCCTCAGGTTTTTTCAAAACTGTATAAATGTATTTGTTCCAATTAACACAGAGAAAGATATTTGGAAGAATGTTAGCAATTTTCAGTTCTGGGACATCATCATCCACTATCATAGTGGGGAAAAATATATAGTTTTTTTTTTTTGTTCTGTTGAACACATAATGAGATATTTTGAAGAATTTAGGAAAACAAAGACTTAGATTTGAAGACTAAAATAGTCATACAGAGTTGTTTTAATGTAACAATTCCTAAATCATTACTCAGAATATGAAGAATTATAGCATCAGGGCATATGTTTTAATTTTCATGTGCTTATTTATAAAGAATATGGACCCTCATGGATGTGACGATTCTGAAAGCTGCACTTACCAGACTACAGAAAATTATGTTTTAAAAAAACTTTAAGAGCTACCAATATGGTGAAAACCTTTGGAAAAATATGTATTGTTTTTTCATGGTAAGGTTGACATTTGCATGGAATTGCTTTCAACATCATTCACTGCTGAGAATAGGTGTGGCAATAGGATGTACATGTCACCACTGGCTTTTCCTGTCCCCTTAGGACTTATTTCATGTAGCCTTTATATCACTGCTGTGCCACAGAACATATTTACCTAGAATGTGTAATGTATTGGTTGTCTGTAAGTTTAAAATTCTTAAAGGCACTCTTTATGTTGTTTAAATAGTCTGCTTGAGAATTTGTGGTACGTATTTAGAGACGAAATTTTCCTTGACATCTACGTGTGAAGTTTTTGTATGACTCCATGCTTACAGTCCTCTGAGGCTGAGTGGAACATTAGAGAGAACAGGACAGGAGGTTCTGTTCCTGTCCAACACCACCCTGTCCTGCCTTTGTGTGGAGCTGGATTTCCAAGAGTGTTCATAGTTAGACAGTAGCTGCTTCCTTCCCTGGATTTCAATACCTTTTATTCTGCTCAATAAACAGTGCAGAGATACAGAGCATCAGATAAAAGCAGGAGTCTTCAAAAGGGGTCCGTGACCCCTAGGGGGCGGGCCTATGGTGGAACTGCAGGGGTGATTTCGACGTTGGTTAAAATCAAACAAAAAGAGATGAAGATATGCGTTGAACAGACATTTGATAATAAATTCTTCAACCAAAGCTAAAGAAACTTAAAGGGGTAGTTTACCCAAAAATGAAAATTCTGTCATCATTTACTCACTCTCATATTGTTCCAAACCTGTATATTTCTTTGTTCTGCTAAAGGAAGGAAGATATTTGAAAAGAATATCAGTAACCAAACAGATCTCATCCCCCATTTACTGCCATAGTTGAGAAAATAAATACTATTGGAGTCAATGGGGGATGAGATCTGTTTGGTTACTGACATTCTTCTTCAGCAAAACAAAGACATTTATACAGGTTTGAAACAACCTAAGGGTGAGTAAATGATGACAGAATTTTCATTTGTGGGTGAACCATCCATTAAGCACCTGTATAAGAACTAGTGTGGGAGAACATTTATGCAGTATATGTTAAATTTAAAGTGTCATCTGTGAGAAGTTGAAAAAACTAAGACCTTTTGAAACCTGCCAAGTTCTTCACAGGAAAACCTCACAACTTGCATGTCTGGACGTGAATGGAATGATGCAAATGCAAGCAAGACGTGTTAGCGCACACTCTGATTTAATTTTAAATGTCACCAGACAAACACGATGTACAGAGTGCATAATGCAATTAAAGTTAATATAACCAATTATCAAACTAATGTCTCTTTCTACATGTATGTCTTTGTGAAGTGCCTCTTGGGCTAAAATTAGTCAGCTATACATTTGTCTCCGTGGTCTTTATTGCAGCTCCTCTAGGCATCTCTTTCCAAAGGTTGAGCGTTTGCTGTCTCCATGGCAACCACATCGCTCTATGGCTACGTAGGATATCCTCTGCATTTCAAAACCGTTCCCACAGTCTAGGCTTTCATAATAGAGTGCCACCTCCCCACGGTCCTCAACTATGTCTCCTGTTAGATAATCATCACATGCAGACCTCCGACATTCAACGCCGTGCCTGGATTCACGCTTTTTCTCCTGCATGTGCATCTGCACACGTTCTCCATCTCTCTTTGTATGGAAAAGAAGCATCTGTGAATGCTGTTGTCTTTGAGGCTTTTTGGGATAAGATAGCTCTTGGCACTCTTTGTAGTGCATTTGTGGTTGAAAAGCTTTGTGACCTACATTTAAAGATAGGGCATTAAAATTTTGTTTAACTCTTTAATGGATCTGATTGTATGTCAGCCGTTTGTGTGTAGGACCCGGGCTCCCTCCTGCACAGGTCACTGGGCAGACTGGTCACGAGGGCACATGCCCCGGTGCGTTTTAAACAAAACAGAGCCCACGAGCACACTTTTCCGCCGCAAGGCATCTCGCAGATGCACAAACAGTGTCTCCAGGGGCAAGGCAGGGGAAAGCACAGCACGACGACGCATGGAGAGTGAGCAAGCAGTTGGCCAGACTTAGAGCCCACAGCATCCACTTACGGATCACTCAGATGTGCACACGTCTTTGTGGAAGTGTTGCTGAGATAGTTTAGGCAGGATTGTGAATGATATCAAACTGAGATGAAGAGCATTCGGTGAGCCTACTTCACAGCACTCTGCAGAGATGCTGCATATTAAAGTGGAATACCTCGCTGCATACCTGCGTTGTGAGAATGGGTGTGGGTGTTGACATAGTTAGGGGGGTTGAGAGAGAGAGAGAGAGACGTTAAAAAAGATGTGCAAGAAGGAAGCGTTGGGAGGAGGTAGAGGAGGAGTTCAGATTTCTTTCCATCTCCTCAGGCAATAAAAGTAGACAGCAGTAGAGCGTGTTTGTGCCAGCAACCGTAAGTTCCTGTCTGTGCTGTTCCTGCGTGTGACTAGTACAGGGAAATATATAGACGGTGTGAGAGGTGAGTAGTTTGTACGTGTGTGCGAAAGAGAGCGAGAGGGGCTGTGGACCGATAGAGAGAGTCGTGTATCAATGAGTGCATACGAGGGAGAGCAGTATTGCCGAATATGAAGCAGGCTCCTGGACAGCAGCCTGCGCTGTCTCCATCGGGTAGGATGGAGACTAAATCTGTGTTCAGTTTGCATAAAGCCCTGGCTCAGCCTGTGAAGATGTGCATGTTGGATTTCCCCGTCTCCATCCTGGATGATCTGGTAAGATTTATAAGCTTTATGATTTACATGAAACGACTTGGTGTCTGTGTCTGTCTGTATCTGTGCTTGTTTCCTTTTGAAACTGTAGTGCTGAAGTGCTTATCCTTTGGCTCTATTCAGCTGTTTTGTATTCACACTGGCTCAGAGCCATTGGGGAGTTTAACAGCAGTTCTCTATGGAACGGGTCCTCCCCTGTGTCTATGTTAAAAGCATGTTAGTTCTTGCATGTCAGGTTACTACACACCGGTGTCATGGGTTGTATTCACTTCATTAGGTGTGAATGTGGTGGAGTCAATAGTGAGCTTTACTTTGCCATGCATTGTATGCCGCCTGTGGTTATCAGGGCTTTTTTCCGATGGCACAATTTGGACAGAGATGTTTAAGGATGATGTGCAGACTTTTGCTCAGTAACAGGTGTTCTAATGCATCAGCATTATGGTTTATGTTTATGGTTACTTAGTTCTTATTACATATTATATGATCCTTTTCAGTACTGCATTATATCTGGATCAAGTTTTATGACTCATTTCTGGCCTTGTGCAACTATATTGTTTGGAATCTGTTTAAATAACATAAATAAAACTTTTAATTTTGATTTAAAAACTTTGATAAATAATAACGATGTTCACAATTCCAATATTTGGATCATCAATCCAAATATTTTTATGACTGATCTGGCATTTGTGTCAGATTTTCTTGTATCGGTATAACAGACGTTTACTCTCATTTGTAACTGGACAGGGTTTTTGAAATACTGTCTCTTTTGGCTCCGGTTGTGAGAAGAAAGCACTTTTAAATGCCAAGATCTTAGTGTCCAAGTGCCTCTGAATGGTATGGAGCTTCAGAGAATACAGCAGGGTAATAAATTGAGTCACATAATTGCGTTTCTGTGGCAGTCAAGGAAACAAAGTATGTGAGGTGTACATACTTCCCTCTGGCAGTGAAGTTTCTTTATTGCTTGCTTTCTTGTTGATTTTAGTTAGTACTTTGCTATTCTCGTACTCACATTGTCAGACATACTGGATACAGCTGTCTGTCTTTTTCGCAATGGCCTGAGAGTCATCATTATCCTAAACCCACATAGACATCCATTAGCAACTTTAAGAGTCAGTGTCATGAACATCAATATTTATTTGTGTGTGTGATATCCCAGGTAAAAAGTGCACAAAGTACACTTTATTTATGTACACTTCCATAATGTACTTAAAGTGCTCATAATTTTCACACATTAAGTTTGTTATGTGTTAACATTTCATAAATTTCTTTATAAACTAGAAATATATTTTTTGTACTTCTATTCATGCTGTCTGAAAATAGCACAGTTAAGTACACTTAGATCTTATTAAGTTTATCTTTAGAAGTACTAAAACTGCTTTTTGTATATTAAAGCGGAGTTAACACACATACTTCATATCTTAGAAGAGTATTTAGTTTGATCACATTATAAAAAGAAAGATACAGCTGTACAATTATTTCCCTGAACAGTCAAGCTCCTGGAGGCGTGCAGTGGGCGGAACTAAAGCACGAGCACACAATACATCCAGGGGCGTAGCCAGAACTTTTTTTTAGAGGTGGCCAGGTAAGACCCAGTGATTTTATTAGGGTGACCAAAAAATCCTTACAGACAGAAATTCTTTAACTTCTACTGTAATTTACGTCCTAGCGCGCCTCCGTGTGTGTATATCTGCCTGTGTTGTGCACGTCAAAATGAAATAATTTTCTTTTTATTTTATTGGCGGTTGGCAGTAAAATGAAATGACCCATGTCATTTATTATTGCATTAAGTAGGCTGTATTGTTTTAAACAGCATTTGTTTATTAATCTACTTTTAAATATGTTATTCATGAAAGGTAGTATTCTATATAATAAAATATTTTTTATTGTTATTATGTGAGGTAAAATAAGTTTAAATCAAGAATGTTTTGAAATTCACAACATTTCAACACAACTTTTTCTCACGAATTTAAAGGCGGCTGTTGGACTGTTGAAGGTAAACGTCATATTATGCGACTACACATTACTTTACGGAGAGCTTACGAACTACTAGCTACGTTCTGCCTTAAGACCAAATGGTGCAACCGAATAACATACAGATTTAGTTACAAACTAGCTAGTAGTTACTAAGCCTCTAGTGTGGACTTTACGTTCACGTTTAAGAAAGAACTTACGAATGGCTGGTGCAACCCTACCCTGATCCTTCTGCTCGCGATGAACTTCCATGGTACACAGACAGTACACTGTCACGAAGCGGTTAGCAGCTGTTCCGCCATAGCGCTCAGACTGTTTGCGTCAGTGCGTCAGCCTATGACATCATATTAACGCGAGAGTAATGTTCTCGCGTTACTTTCAGTGCATACGCTAAATGATCTGCGCAGCACTCCGTAAACTCCGACACACATCTTAAAACTGCTTTGCACAACAGAGGTGGCCAGATAGGTGGCCATACATCATTCAGGGGTAGCCGTGGCCACCCATGACCACCATGTAACTACGCCCCTGAATACATCATCGCATTATCCCTGCATAACTGTTGATTCACTATAAGTTTGTGTTGTTTACATTATGCACGTACGCACCGATTGCCAACAAAACACGGACATTTGATTCAGTTTCACTTACCGCGTGCGGTTCATGTCAGGCATCTTTTAACATTCATTACTGAAAAGCAGTGAACAAACACAGCTGAACTTCTGTAACCCGATCAAAGCACAATGATGAACGTGCCCTTCCTCTCGCTGGTTGACGTGTGGGCATGCTTTTCTGGGAGAATTGTCCAATAAGGGACTAAGAACCCTTGTTACATAACGGAAATTCATGTTTGAAAAAAACTTTCTGAAACCTGTACGAACTCTGGCGGAGTGTATGGGGCACAGAAATACTATGTCATACGTCCAACTCGATTTTTGACAAGTTGACCATGTTAAGCATGAGAAGCCAGCACATTTAACAGTGTAAAGAACCCAGAATGTATGAAATAGCATTTTATCCCCCCTCCCTTTAAGAACAAAATTAGTGTGTGAAAATAGAGCACTTTAAGTACAGTTAAGTGAATTGTAATGCATTGTTTTCATCTGGTTATTGTATACTCATCTAAGTACCACGTACCAAAACAAAATCTGACCATTTTTTGAGGGGTGGGGATTTGGGGGTCTTAATTTGAAATATACAAATCAGTTTGAATTAAAATTAAAAGTCTAATATGTGAAATAAGTATGAATGTTTTGGTAGAATACTGCTTCGAACACCAGATACTGCAGTTTTGATTTCATGAAGTCATCATTCAGGTTTCACTTTTTGTTATGCTTGCTTCACTTTAATTTCGGTTTTCATGGGACTTTTACAGACAGCCCAGAGCGGGAAGGGCCGTGTTAATACATGCTTATCGGAAAAGCTTCGGCAAACGTTTTGGTCTTCAATGAGCGATAGTTCAAAGGGTTCAGATCGTAGGAGTCATGTCGCTGCGTTCGCTGTGTATTGATACAGCTGGTTGAGTCAACACATGTTGCACAGGGCCAGTGTCGTGGGGTCAGTGAAAGACGGAGGAGATTTTTGTGCTTCATATCTGACACAGGATTAAGGATTTCTTACAATTGATAATACAAGATACTAATTATAAGGGTGATGCGGTGGAAATATAGAATTAATCAGCTTGTTCAACTGGCACGCTGGTGTGGATTGAATTGTGTGTATGTCAATGAAGATATAAACTGTGATTTGACAGGTTTGGAGAGAATAAATCAGGTAAGAACAACTATCTAATATTCTTCACTAAATGACAAGTTTATCTAGTTAGTCTCACCAGTTCTATTAGCTACCACCCTATGACGTAAAACACACATAGTACACAAGTACACCGATAGAGTTATTTTTACTTTATTAATGTGACTTTTATAATTATTTAAGAATGTTAATGTTGTCTAGTCTTTTTGTATATTGAGTGCTATATATGTATTGATATACAGTAATAGTATATAAAGAGTAATATATCTAAAGCAGCTCTACACAAATTATAGTATATTTAACATTTATGATTACAAAGCTTTTTTTACTGTAGTGAACACTAATTTTGGGGATTACAAACATGACAAACATATTACATGAGCACAAGTTCTTTACACATGGAGATATGAAATATATGGTCAGTTTCTTGAAAAATGTGTTCAAATCACATTGGCCCTCATTTATGAAACGAGCGTACGACCAAAACTGGGCGTACGGTCGTTTCCACGCAAAACTTGGCATTTATCAATATGGACGTGAGCGGTTGCTACGATCAAATCTCACGACAGGTCTCAGTTCCTGTACGCAAGTTTTGAGATAGGGTGAAGGTCTGTGAACGCTTTACCCTTTTGATAACTGAAAAGGAATAATGACAAATAAAAAAGATTTTTTTTTCGTTTAGTATAACAAATGTAAAAATAGATTACTATGCGATTTCTTTTTTTCATTACATTAGTAAAGTATTTTTAATTATTTCATTATGTATTATATGATCATTTAATTGTTTGAAATTACAAGGTTACTTAGTTACAAGGTGCTTTGGTGTACAAAACTTTAAGGAAATTTTAGGCTACTTCTAAGATAATTTACGACAATTAAAATGCACAATTAAAAGTCAAACATTTTAAAAACTACAATCAGCCTAATCAATATATTTATATGCAATGGGTTAGTTTACCTATTTGCAAGATGATAGCTTCTTTGATGGACAAATATGCATTCTAATGAAAACAGACAAAACGCATGATTTAATGGTTTTTTTATTTGTGCGATGTTCGATGGGATGGAAGATGCGCACTGGGTCACAGGTTGCCTTGCTTTATGTGGCAGGTTCCAGGCCGGTTTGTGGGGGCTGAAGACCGCTGGTCCTGCCTCTGACAGATCTGAAAGAGAAAAAATAAATGAAGCAAACATAAAACTGTGTGTGCTTGATTTAAGCAGCCTGAAATGCAAGATTAGCAGCATTAGATTTTAAACCTTTATCCTGCTTAGAAACATGCATCTGTCTCCTCCGCAACAGACCATTTTTTCTTCACCTAAATGAAGAAAACTGTCTAAAAACATTTAGCCTACATATAAACATTATTCTATAATTGGCCTTAAAAATGATCAGTAATTTATATCTCGTTTTTACATTAACACATTAATGTAATTTAAAGTTTTTCAAGACTGAAGTCAGATTAATTTTGTTTAAATTTAAATGCATTATACAACCAAAGTAATGTAAAGCAACAACAATACTTTCAGTGTAAATTTATAATAGTGAAACACTATAATAAAATAAAATATTTGCAAACATAAATATCCAATAAAAAATACAAACTTCAGCTGGAGATCGGTTCACTACACCAACGCTGTTGATCGCATGCAGCGATCTCTTTCCAAAACTCTATTTTACTTCCTTTGATTCCGCTTTCCAATTTTAAACTTTAATTTCTAAATCGGAAAAATTCCTCGTTTTGGCCGGATTACGTTTCTCCATGTCGCAAAATCTAGGGGCGACGCGTCTACACCCTGAATTTATATGGGCGTTATATGTAAATTACGACCGATTTCAGCCGATTTATCAAGGTACGATCATTTGTACGATGAGATTGGCGGCATACGAATGTTTGATGAATCACACGTAAACCCTGTCGTAAAACGATTTTTGCGCACGGATCTGCGCTCGTTTCTACGTTAGATTGACAAATGAGGCCCATTATGCCTGGACAGCAAACTACATGTGACAAGTTGTGTGTGTGTGTGTGTGTGTGTGTGTGTGTGTGTGTGTGTGTGCGTGTGCGTGTGCGTGTGCGTGTGCGTGTGCGTGATATGTGAATGGTGTGCGTGCGTGCGTGCGTGGCAATATCCAAAATCCTTGTCCTTGTGGGGACATTTTTTGGTCCCCATGAGGAAACAAGCTTATAAATCATACAGAATTATTTTTTTTCTAATTTTTTTAAAAATCTAAAAGAGCAGACCGTTTTGTGTGATTGTAAGGTTTAGGGGTAGGGACTATGATATACAGTTTGTACAGTATAAAAACCATTGCGTCTATGGAATGTCCCCATAAAACATGGAAACCCAACATGTGTGTGTGTGTAGGTCTGAGTGGATGCCAATGAGTGACAAGTACCTTCCTCCATTCAAGGTTTTGATAAGTCTTTCAGGTACTTTCCACTATCAAGGAAGAGCACACCTTATCCGGTTCTGTGCTATGGCATTCTGTGTTTGGCATAGAGGATGAGAGAGAGAGAGAGAGAGAGAGAGAGAGAGAGAGAGAGGCATATTACATCAAATTCACATTCCCTGAACACATGTTCCAAATTGTAATTCAGAACATGTGTAATATTTAAGCCTGTACACATCATTTGAATACAAAGTAAATAAATAAATGGTTGCATTTAAGTGATTAATTTACGCCGTTGAATTTACGAGTACGCACTTAGGTACAAAAACACTTTGTTTGCACTACATTTGTCCTGAAGTTTGGTACTTTCAAAGTACATCGGTTCATTTTTTCTAGAGGTTTACACAGGCTTGTGAGGGGAGGAGACAGAGTTCAGGGCGAACACACTGGTTCTTAGTGGCCTTGATTCTCAACAGTAGGAGGAATGAAAACCATTCTGTAGCCATGTTTAAGTTCTGAATGGAAAGCAGTGATCACCATCTGATTTGTGTGTGTGTGTCTGGCAAAGAGGACAAAAAAAGACAGGACTGAGCCAAGACTCTCCAGAAGACTGTAAAGCATGCTGGTGCTGTGAGAAAATAACAAGCTGCTATCTATCAATCTCAGCAGAAAGCAGGACAAATAGGTTGTGCAATAGAGTTCCAGCTGAGGCAGAGATAGGGCCTTAATTTACACATACATGTTACAGCAATCTCAAGCTTCTACATATCTCTATTCATAGAACAATGATGATTAAAGTTTTATAATTTAATATTTTATATAATAGTATGAATCTACAGTATATCATATATTTGTATTTTGGTTTAGACAAGGTGGCCTATTGAATGTAGTAAAGTACAACATTGGAATATTTAGCTATGAATTTATTTGAATTCCAACATTGAAACATGAATGCAACACTTGGTCACTCACTGTTTGGATAAGCCGTTTAAAGTCTGAATAAATACAAGCTACTAAGATAAATTAGTTAATGGAACAACTTTAAGCAAGTATTTGTATTTGTCTGCTTTGGCAACAAGATTTATTGAAATGGTGTTCCAAAACCCTAGAGTTCTGACGCATTGAAAACATGCTGCATAATAACTCCATGTGATAGTTCTGCATGGCAGGCAAGCATAACTAACAAGTGTTTCAGTTAAATTAGAGAGGGCCCAGGGTTATTCACATCCAGTGTAGATGTCTGCTTAGTTTGTGCTGCCTTGAATTATATGCCCACAATTAGCAGAAGGGAAAATATTAATTAAAGACTGTGACTTCTGAAAGCTCCTACATAACAAATACAAATATCATTATAAATATATGCAAGTAAAGCTTTTTATTAATTGGAATCAAGTTGTGTGTTTGTTGTCACATGCATTTTGTTTTTAGCGGAGTACTGTATAAAATTAAATTTGTCTATGAAATAAACCACAATGCCCATGAGTGTGTGTGTTTGATTGTATATATGGGTATAATGCAGGATAGATTTTATTTTAAAATAAGGGTGGTTGGATAGTCGTTGTCCGAGTTTCCCCACAGCTGTCTTGTCAGATTTATAAATGATATCATTATTACTGTTGCCTTAGGGAGGATTTTAGTTTGGGAAAACACCACCATCCAAAGCAGGTGCTACAAACAGCTGCTCTTACTCATGGTAAAAATACTCGTCCTGTGGGGGGACAAGGAGTTTTCCATGGTGCTTTGCGTCATTGTTGCAGTTATCCCTGTAAAATAAGTTACTAGTATCGTCCAACAGAGGGCGCCATTAGCTTGTTTTTAAATGAAAGATCGTGACAACCGTTTTCTTTTTTGCGGTAGCTTGAGGCTTGCACACCGACACATATTTTGAGGATTAACAAAATGTTTACCTACATTTTAGGTTATTCATTGTACAGTCGTTGGCACAAAAAGGATGAATGAGAAAGGGGAGTCAACTATATTAACAGGGTAGAGTTGCAGTGAATCCACTTTGGACATCATTTGGTGTTACCTCGTTAAAATACACACAGAAAACAAACGTTGTTGTCATTAGTTACACATACATACATACATGTGTATGTATTTGATACAATTTGCCAGGTCTTATTTATAGCTACAAATACTCAAAGATTAAACTCTAGATGTACACGATGACGTATAGCAAAATTAAGTCACACGATGAATGCAGGTTTATTTATTCCCCCTGTAATTGAAAGCGATTAGAGGGGTATTTTTAGGAGAACACGGCAGCGTTTCCCGAATTTGACATCACGGTTAGTCATGCAGTGGGCGGGGCCGTGAAACGGATTCGTCGATGGGAGGAGGGTTTAATTCGCTTGAGGGGCGGGGCGTAGCGGCTCAGGCAGGGTATTCCCTTCTCTTCTACATCCGAACTGATACAGACAGACAAACGCTCGTTGCTAATAGCAGTCAAATCTCAAGACATGGGCTTCTTTATGAAATAGCAATCGTAATTATAATAGAGAATAATAGCAAACATAAATGACAGTTTTTTAGTAATGGTCTACGTTATGGTGATGCAGTCGGACACTCTAGGTGTCAAACCATCAACCCTGGATGAGCTGTTTGACTCGAGCACATGGAAAATCAAAAATATTTGGGATGGGGTAAAACTGGAGATCGCTGCCGGAGATGGCTGTCCGGTGGTCTTAAATAGTTACACGCATTTGGACCCTGATCTGCCTGTATTGGAGGAGGTAATGCAATGTTTCATTCTGACAGATTCATTCATTAGTATTATTGGCTATTTGGATTATTTATAAAACTCATGATTTTTGTGCTCTCAAATTATGGAACATCTCAAATATTTGGGATGGGGTAAATTAAAGCTAGAGATTGCGGCCGGAGATGGCTGTCCGGTGGTCTTAGTGTATAGATATATTTCTAGGCTGACATGGCATAGGTTTTTGTTGTTTAAAAACAATCTATTCAGTGGGGTACTTTGCCATTTTGTCTATTGAATAGAAAAAAAAAATGCAACCTAAAGTAAAACATTCAAATATGTTTGCTGATCTAGTACTTTGGTTACATATAGGGGCTGATTTCATGTTAACTTTGCATGTAGAATATGTGCTTACATTCTTACATTGCGTTACACGTCATTTGGACATCTACTAAACCAAAACAACCCACTGCACCATCATCATCTTGATCCGGGCATTGGCACATTCTGTTCCTCTCTAGCTTGCTCCCTTTATAGCTTCTCTCTCTCTCTGAAAAGCGCCATGGAAGCAGTTCAATAAGAATCGTGTCTCCTTTCGATATCAAATAAAAGCTCTCGCCATTAGCAACAGACGTGAAAAGAAATGCTGCCGTAGGACATTTATTATGTGAGGATTTTGCTGACCATCTGTTAAATGCAATCAAATGCTACTTTAATGCTGTTGATGTTATTTTAAGAGGTTTACAGGGGCTGGTGTGTTATATCGTCTATGACAGCACAGATATTGTGAGCTGAGAATAGGTTGTTACATCTAAGAATGTCTTATAACAGATGACATTCATCGTTGTCAAATGTGATGAAAGACTTCAGTTATTGATTCCAGTTTGTGAGTTCTCGAACTAACTGATGTCTTATTTGTTTTGGAGGAGAGTAAATTGTTTTATCACCACGGTAGCCACACCTTTTATAGCTGCTGGGTAGTTAGGTTCAACCTGCGAGTTTTATCCATGGTTTGTGAACAACATGTCCTCTTTTATCTTGCATTTCAATGGCAACAGCACATTGTTGTGACTACACAGCAATTCACACCAAAACTTGCTCATGGCACCGCAGCTCTCACACACAAGAAGAAGCTTCCAGTGTGTCACCTGCTGCTAACCTTCACTGGGCTAAATCTAATCTGCTTTCATTACAATATTACAGCTGGGTAAATCCCTCCCATTTCGGCCCAGCACGGTCATCGAATGCCCTTCTCTGCCCTTGTGGTTGGGGTATTTTGTGAGTGAGTGTGTGTGTTGTTTATTTTTCTTCAAGACATTATTTGCCATTCATCAATTTTGGGTATAGTTCGCTTATCTAATCCAAACCTCTACATGTTGCAGGTCAGCAGGTATTATGGGTTGGATGGAAATGGATTTGGTCAATGGCCATAAAACTTTGCTAAAGTAATCAGTTCCCTCTCCGTTCCATTTTCTTTAATGGTATGTTGGTCATAAAATGTGCATTTATCTGTGATTTTAATGTAATTTCAGTCTTGGCAATAGTTCAGTGATGGTTACATCATCCCTGTAGATGTAACCAAATCAACCAGATATAAAAATCCTTGTATAATGGCTCTAATGGTTTTCAGATCAGCTGATCCACAAGTAAAAGCTGCATATTTTCTGTCTCAAAGGATCCCGAAGATCTTTAGTATTGAGGAGCACTTCAGTTTTCCAGCTGTTTGGGGGGGCTCCACATTTTGCTTCTGCATCACAAAATGCCGTTGATCCAATACCATCCATTTATTAACAGTTTTGCGTCACTATGTTTCAAGCGATTGGCAGCTGATGAGGTAGACACCGAACAGGTCACAGAACTGACTTGCACTGTTGTCACTGGGTTGGGGTTATCGCTATAATAATCTTCATTGTCCTGTGTTTGTTAAAATGTTTACAAATTCTGCACGCTTCTTAAAGGGCCTTTGTGTGGTCGATTGAACTCGGAACGTCGTAATGGGACGAGCAGAGCTGAACTCCGTATAATGAGAAGAGCAGACAGGGCTTACATTGACACGTACAGAGAAGCTTTTGTGGTGGGACAAGAGTGGGATAGTGATGAAGGGAAAACATGGATGTGAGAGGCAGGAAAGGCCAAAGGTGCCGAATTAAAGAGGCAGACGAAGAGGGAAGGAATAAATATGTAAGTCTGTGAATTATTTCACTAAGCCATTTAATATACAAATTCTGATTATGTTAAAAATGGAAAAGTAAAAAAAAACTTAAGTTGCAGTTCAAAAACGTATCGGATCTATACCGTACATTTGGTTACACTTAAATCTGTCCTTCTGGAGCTTTACCACAATTCCATCAGAGATGCACTCGGGGGAAAAATCTTTTTCCAAAGCTTATTTTGGAGAATTCCTCCCTGAGCTCTGCTAATCTCGTTCTCGAACTTTGGCACAGCCAAAACGTGGTGAAAGCAACTTTCAGTTATTGCAAAAAAAAACAATACTGATAAAAAGATCATAACATTTACAACACAGCAACGTTTATCTCGTGAAATATAACAGTATGAAAACAACCCAGAAATGAGAAAGGTCAATAGATAATGAAGTTAATAATTAGAGCTCAGTGAGTCTCTTTAATCCATTTCTCATTATGGTAAATGTTGTCAGAATTTCTCAGTTTTAGTCTCATGGTTCACACTGTATGGCATATTTTACTGCTAACGGTCGTATTTTACATTCATAATCTGAACACAATCTGAATAAGTTTAGTTAGTGCAGAGTAAAGGAGGTGGTTGTTAAAAAAAGAAGTTGTTGGAAACTTCCAGGATAATGTGCAGTAAGAGAGGAATCACCTTTTTACCTTTTTTTTCCAACGTGGATTTTCGCAGCAGGAATCTCTGTCACATCACTCTGCCCTGAGGTTTAATGTGCTGTAACTAACTGCGTTAAAAACCTACCGAGCAATGCCAAAATACACAGACTCCAGCTTTGCTCTAAATATCCCATCTCTCTCTAGTTTAATAACTCTTACAGGAGCGTGAAACCAGAGAGAGCATATGAAACATAAACCTAATCCTTGCAGCACAAATAAGTTTTGTTTTGCCTCCTGGCCATTGCTGAGAGAAAAGAGATTTGGTCATTGCTCACAGTGGCTTAGGGAGTGTTCAATTTAGGACATTTATAAATACTGCATTATGTAAGTTAAATAGCATTATTCGCTTTCGGCTGACAAAGCTATTCTTCATACACTTGTAAAGGCATTTAAAAGCAAATATGCAGGTATGCTAAAAAAAGTTATGACACATTACAAAAATATGAAGAGATGTTTTAGGTCTTTTAACGCCAAACTCATTAATGGTTAACAGGAGGACGCCCATCACACACTACAAGTATAGATCGATCACTGCTGTTGTGAATTCCTTACTGTTGACCTCACTCACGTCCTTTGTTTTGTTTAAATGCAGACGCATCACGTCTTGACGGCATTCATACAATGTCAGTTTGATATCAACGTTTATTTTAAACATAGTTTATCTTGTTTTTCTGGATCGTGTGAAAATGTGTACGTCCTTCAATGCAGACACGCGATAGGGCTTGTCCTTGCGCATTGTTGAACTCCGCCCTGGTGTTGACAGGAGGAATTGCGTATTGTTTGTGTGTTGTTTGCAAAGGATGCACCTGTCAAGGAAGCTGTAACACAGAATTCCTTACTTTCTAACCTATGTACATTTCAGCACTCTTTGTTGTACACAGGAAGGCTGTCAGGCTTTGGGTGAGAGGCTGTCAGCGTGAACATAATGTGAAGCAGAGTTTTCAGTTTGTCATAGGCTTTGTGATGTGAATGATCAACCTATAGCATTAAAATCAAAACTTTCAATGATGATAAAACTTCATTAAGCAAATACAAATTTTTGTTTTGTGGTTTTCACATGGCCAAAATCATCATTTTCTTATGTTTCCAGTAAAGTTGGACCTGTAGCCTATACTTAGAATTAAAGGGGTCATATGGCGGAAGTACGTGTTTTTCTGTGTCTTTGGTGTGTTATAAGTTGCCCATGCATGTATTAGACACATAAAATTGCACAAATGAAAGTGTGGGAACAAAAGATGCATTCTATCTAAAAGCGAATGCTCAACCAGACTTGCCTGAAACGCCTCGTGTAACCACACCCCGGCGAATCTACGTAACTTCGTAACATGATTTGACTAAGACCGCCCAAATCTACACGTAGTTAAGGTGGGCGTAATTGTAAATCTCTTTGTATCGCCTGTCAGTACAATTGCTTTGGAACCTGATGTTCCGAATATGGTAAGAGGCGTTACATTTCCGTGAAATGCTTGCAGTATTTGACCAATCACTACGCACTGGTGAACTGGCCAATCATAGCACACCACGCTTTTCAGAGCCATGAGCTTTGTAAAAAATCAGCGCGTTTCAGAGAGGCGGGGCAAAGAGGATATACAAACATGCACGGTATGTGGAAAATACAATGTTTTTTAAACTTTAAATGGTGTATACACATTGCGTTACATCTAAAACAAACAATAATATTCGTTTTAGCCGTGCAATATGACTCCTTTAAAGAAATTATACCCCAAAATGATCATTCTGTCATCATTTACTCACCCTCATGTCATTCTAAACCTGGCTTTCTTTCATCTTAAGAACACAAAAGAAGATATTTTAAAGAAAGTTGGTAACCAAACAACATTGGACCCCATTGATCTGCATTGTATGGACACAAAACCACTCACAAAATGTCTTCTTTTGTGTTTCACAGAAGTCATATACATTTTATTTACAGTACGTATATACTGTACATGTCATATAAGTTTTGAACAACATGAGGGTGAAATGTTGACAGATTTTTTTAGGGGTGGGGATGAACTAACCCTTCAAGTTTATTGTACCCCAATTTTTTCTTGTTTTACTCCTGAATAAATCTAAATCTAAATCTAAATCTAAATCTAAATCTAAATCTAAAGGTTTACTAAAACAGTACTCTATGATTTGTTCTGTGACAACAAGTTCAATTCAGTTCAATTGATTTATATAGCGCTTTTCACAATGTGCATTGTTACAAAGCAGCTTTACAGGAGCAAATAAGAAAAACACAGAAAGGTAAAACACAGCACAGTGCATGGTGTTTATAGACCAAGCAAGATCATTCTAATAAATAATATCGAATAAATAAATAAATGCAGTTTCCCGGTGAGCAAGCCAACACTGCCCTGCAAGTCACTGCTTTAACTCTGAAAATCAACATTGTTTTAATGTTTTAGTGTAATGTGTAGCTGGATGCAGGGTGGTTTTACCCACTGTTTCTGTTTTGAAATGTCACCACCTGTCAGATGTCCCTTACATTCATCTAGCGTCGTGTCAGGTCTGTTTTTACCAGGTCTCTATGTACTGTCACTGCCCACTACTTTCAGTCGGAGTCACAGGGGGTTCCCTGAGTGTGCACTGAGGTGTGGTGTAACTTTGTTTTGTTATTATGTGTCTACTTCCCCGTGTTTTCAGGGTGAATACAGTTTAAAGAGAATTATTTCTCCATTTACAAACGCAGTATTGTTTGTGAGCACCAAAAGGAAATCTTCTCACAAGGCATCTAACCTGTTTTACACGTCTGTGCAACATTTCTACTCCTTTGTCATGCGCTTACACAGAAGCAGAGCTATTTCAGAGAAAGCGTTATATGGCATGGGATGTGTATGTCTGTGTGTTTGTTACCATAGCGACTGCTGGACGGAGTCTTCTGGTTGGTTTATCTGTTTAGGCAGTCGTCTCTGTTTTGTTGAGCATGCACTGACTCACACCCACACACGCATGCACAGGATACACCCTCACACTGGCTCTTTGCCTTAGGCCAAGCTAACTGTCACTTCCCATAGTTCCCTGGGAGTTCCCTTTAGTTTCCATAGTGCAGTACTTCAGTTGGCTGCTTTTATGCAGATGCTGGGCTGCCAGGTTTTTTCAATAAAACATACTGACTGACTTACTTAAACTGTACAGTTAGGATATCAGATTTGGGTGATATTAAATCACAAAAATGTGTTAATTTTTGGTCGGAGAGAGAATTCAGACTGTAAAATGGGTATGTTTTATACCTTATGATAAGAACTGCACTATTTTATTCTACATAAGGATGGGCCCACCTCCATGTTTATCTTAGTTACATCCTCTCATCAGTTGCTAACAAATAATCATGATGGGAGACACAGACACTTCCTTATAGTGTTTCTACATTTTTTTGCGTAGTGCACCACTAGTATATGGCCTAGGACACATTTACGATGTCGGGTTAAGACGTGGGCTGGGTTAACCATGTGACAGTCCCTGATAAAGAGACACTTTTGTGGTCCTGTGTGCTTTGCTTGGTGTTAAGGCTGATTAGTAGGAAAGTCAGCAGCAATCCTGTCTCACCCTTAAAGCCCCTTCTGTACTAGAACTATATGACCTTGTATGACGGTGACCACCCGTCCCGCTTTGCGTTGTACCGCACAGCATTTTCACCCCTTGTCCCGCACGTCGCATATGGAGAAAATGTCCCGCATTTTCATCAATCTATTGGTTTTTAGTTGTCACATTAAGAAACACGTTCTTTAACCCGAAACGCACATGAGACGCTTGTTTCCGCCATTGTTTATTTAACTATTTAACAGTGCTGTGTCAAAGCAGTCCGGTGCTCACCAGTGTCCAATGAGCTCATACAAACGCAACTACTTTTAAAGCCTGACTTTTATACAATGTATGAGAAGAAGGCAGTGATTTCAGTCACCAAGAGGCTGCGACGTCTGTCAGTAGATCGGGTGGCGATCCTCCCATGTCAACTTGCCGGATAAAAACTCACTGAAACATCGTAAACTGTGTGGCTTTGAAACTGTGTTTAGCCTAGGTTGTGGTTAGCGTATTAAAATAAAAATTATTTGCAAATAATGAAATGCATTAATTAAAAGAGAAACTCTTTTTCATTAGTTGTTTGTTTATTATTCTTTTAGTTTTCTCTTTTTGAGATCTTCAAAGTGTACAACATGATGACTCCATGTCTGATCTGTGCTCATAATTTAAAGAGACAGTTAACCTTAAATTGAAATCGCCAATAAAATGGTTTTGTGTTATATAACATTTTATCTATGCCTTAATTATGTTGTAGTCGGAATGAACTAAATAACAAATTATTTTTACGAGCTAAAAGGTAGAAAAAATATATAAAAGCATTTCATTCCGTTATTATATCCCAGTTTCTCGCTACCTTTCAGTGGTGTCCCACATTGTCCCCCACAAACGGATTACCTGTCCCACATTTGGTTTGTTGGGTGGTGGTGACCCTATTGACCACGTTCACCAGACAATACACAGAAACACTTATTTGAATAATAATCAGCGTTCTAAAGAATTCTTGTGATTAAGTGATGACAGAACTTTTTTTGGGTGAACTATAAGCTTTGCAGATTTTTGGATAATGTTTAGTTTTTTGGGGGATATTTAGTTTTAGTAAATTTGCCTTTGATTATGCTCCATTCTGGTATGTTACATTTTTCATTGATGAATCCAATTATCCGGATAAAATCAAGTCTCGCCATGCATTTTTTCTATAGACCACTTTGAAAATCGTAACAATGCTGGTTCAACGCAGGTCTAGAGGAACTTCCTGTATCGGTTTTTTTAACACTGCACAAACGTTTGAACAGAATACAGGACATTTATAATAAAATCAAAATGATCAACAAATATTTAATTATATGTGTAAGATTTAATAAAACAAAATTTTAAAAAAGAATCCAGAAGTGCTGCTGGACCAGTGTTTACATCTTGCGAAGTGGTCTATTGAGTATTCTGTTTGGGACTGAATAGTAAAATACTGTATATCTTAATTATTACATAATCGTTTAGTGAATGTGTGTGTTTTATGTAAAGAAAGAAAAAAGGTTTTTATACAAAAATAAAAACCCACATACTCAATGTTTCTCTATAGAGCTCAGTTCAGGAGATTGGAGAGGAGGTGGAGGAGGGAGCCATCTACACCATCACGCTGCGGAAAGTGCAGCTCCATCAGACAGCCAGTAAAGGGCAGCGATGGCTGGGTGTGGAGACAGATTCTGCCCTCAGTCTCTATGAGACGTGCAAGGGTCGGACCATTAAAGCCGGCACGCTGGAGAAACTGGTGGAGTACATGGTATCCGCGTACAAAGAGAAGGACTATACATACGGGACTATATTCCTTTGCACCTACCGGACTTTTACCACAACCAAACAAGTTCTGGACCTGCTGCTCAACAGGTACATGGGCCGTCAAACACATTTTGAAATTATGTCATAGTGTGAATTTGATCTAAAATACATGCCATCACAGGTATGCCCAATTGCACAATCAACCAGTCTCAAAGGGATCAAAGCTCTCCTCAGAAGACTACACGGAGCTTAAAAAGTAAGCATTGTTGTTCAACCATACGTTTATAAGTCAGCCTTTTTGGGTGTTGACCCTATTTTATGTGCACACCAGCACTGTCTCATCTATCCTGGGTGCTTGGTTGGATCAGTACTCTGAAGATTTCTGGAGCCCGCCGGATCACGGATGCCTGCAAAGCCTCATATCCTACTTGAAGCTCAACTTCTCCGGATCTGATTTGGAGAGACGAGCTTGTAACTTACTCGAGCATTTCCAGCACAGGCAACATTCTGAGGTTGAACTTGAAGGTACAGTTTGATCGATCTTCTGAATCGCTGAATTTTATATCAGACTAAAAGATGTCTTTCCAAGCTGGCATAACTCGCTGTGACAACTTGTCATTGCAGGTGATCTGTGCCCCTTTGCCACACCTGAGGAGAGCAGCTTGGAGGATGAACTGTTTTTTAACTTTACATCCTTCAGTCCTGCTCTGGTTGCTGAGCAGTTAACAGTCGTGGATGCGGTAAGAGATGAATCATCCTGTCATAATGGCTTTCAGTCATTTTTAAATTGTTGAAATAATCTAGTGGTTGAGGATCTTTGCTTAGAGTTAAACATCAGAGGTTATAATAAGGTGCTTTAGTGATTGGTCTTAAATAAGAGTAAACACTAATGTTAACAAAACATCTGGTAACTAACCCAAACTGTTATTATTGTCGTTTCCCAGGAGCTGTTTAAGAGGGTTGTTCCATATCATTGTTTGGGTGGCATATGGTCCCAGCGGGATAAGAAGGGGAAGGAGCACCTGGCACCCACCATCCGGGCCACCGTTGCGCAGTTCAACAATGTGACCAACTGTGTGATTGCCACCTGCTTGGACAACAGGTCCCTCAGACCCTTTCAAAGAGCAAAACGCATCGAACACTGGATAGAAGTGGCCAGGGTGAGAAACCAAACTTCCAATGTGTTTACAGCATACATCACTAACTACATCATAACAGAATCACATTCAATAGCATTCCAATTATTATTGAATTAAAGTTTCTTTGTCTTGGACAGTGTTGTACAAATAAACATACTATTTGTAATCATTATCGTGTTATATTTAGGGCTGTCAAACCATTAATCGCGATTAATCGCATCCAGAATAAAAGTTTGTGTTTACATAATATACTGTATGTCTGTGTACTCTGCATATTTATTTTCCTACATATTTCCTACATATTTAGGAAATATTTAGATGTATTTATTTATATTTACCAATTATTTAAATTATAAAAAAGTTTACTAAAGGGGATGTGCAACGGTGTTTCATGCATTCTGACTTCTTTACAATATTAAACGTGCTGTCTTCTCATGCTTGACATGGTCAACTTGTCAAAAAACGAGTTGGACGTATGACGTAGTATTTCTGTGCTCGATACACTCCCCCAGCGTCATAGGTTTCAGAAAGTTTTTTTCGAACATAAAAATCAGTTTCGTAACAACTTTTCTTAGTCCCTTATTGGGCAATTCTCCCGGAAAAGCACGCCCATGCATCAACTGACGAGCGATAGGAAGACCCGCTTACCATCAAGATTGGCTGCGCTGTGTCGAAATTGGCTGCGCTGTGGGCCTGCAGCTCGTTACTCTAGCGATAGTGAGAGAAGTTGAGGTCTGTTTCACGGCATTTTAGTGATGGATGTTGTATAAACGGTGGATATAACGCTGGATTTGGAGATCGTTTGAAACTGATAGATGTGCTTAAAGATGCCAGACATGAACCACACGCGGTAAGTGAAACTGAGTCATGTCTGTGTTTTGTTGGCAATGGGTGCGCACGTGCTTTAGTTACGCCCACCCCCGAACGCGTCGTATGTTTTCAGAAATAATCGTACAGCTGTCTTTTATAAATGTGATCAAACTAAAGACTCTACGGATATTTGAAGGGTGCGATACTATTCTATAAGTACTCAAGATTAACATGAGATATGCAGAAACTGTCTGAGTTATGGCCACTTTAATTTTTATATTTCATATATTTCTTAAATATATGCATGAATGTGTCATTTTTATCAATACATAATGAGTATGCATAGTACACCAACATATACTGTATAATGTAAACACAAACTTTTATTCTGGATGCGATTAGTTTGACAGCCCTATTTATATTGTATTATAAATGAAGTAATATGCCTGAAAGTAAACCTGAAAATCAAATTTCACTTTATTGCTGTTGTACCTGCTGTTACGTACTGTATATAAGGGGTATAATGTTGTACACTGGAAGTCCACATTTTTTATTTGGACTTTTATTTTATTTTCTTATTTAGATTCCTGTTCATGAATGTTTGTTTGTATGTCTTGAATTCAGAAATGTCGCATCTTGAAGAGCTTCTCCTCTCTGAAAGCCATCCTGTCGGCCTTGCAGTGTAACGCCATCCATAGACTGAGGAGGACCTGGGATGAGGTGTCCAGGTAAAAGCCTGACTACATTATCTGTCTGCAGTAAGCCTGAGCAAGACGACAGAGATACTAGTTTAGTAGTTTTTGTGCTAGCTCATTCACACATTTACCAGTGGTAAAGACGCTTCAAAGTAAAGCTAGACCAGCTAGAAAATGTTGTGAAAGACATGCATGTTATAAAGTGACACATTTGAGATTTGCGTCACAAGTTGCATGCTGTTAAATATAATGTTTGTATTAAATGGAGATGATAACTTGCAAATGTTGTGCCGTTTGCAGAGAAAGCTGTCGGACTTTCCAGGAGCTGTCTGAAATCTTCTCAGATGATAATAATTATTCCCTCAGCAGAGAGCTTCTCATTAAGGTGAGTGAAAAGATTATTGAAGCCCATGCATGTTTTGTGTGGTCGTGCATGCTCATCTCTGCATTAAGATGCATCTGTGTACGTTAGCAGTCATGCTAACCTTGCATTTTTCAAATTTTTAAAGTACACTGTAAAAGCCGCCGATATTTGTTGTCAGTATCCGTTGCTGGCGAAAGACAGGATGTGGTTATATCACACGGTCATGTACAGAAAAGCTTAGTGTCTTACAGCCCCTTTCAGCACTGGTAAAACCATAGCAGCCACAGAGTAAACACAAAACCCTTATTCAGTTTCACAATATCTGCAGCCTGCTGGCTCAACGTTTAGCTCTCTACGGCCTGCTGCGTTTTGTTAAGCACAGCTTCAAATGCTTTATGTTGCGCTTTTTTGCCGGTTGGCATGCTTCGGCTACGTTTGATAGACATTTTTAAAAGAATCCATTAGTGTTGAAAGAACTCCACAGCTTTGAAAAAGTGAACCAGCTCTTACAGGCGAGAGTCTGTGCATTACAAGGATTTTAATTTGGGTTACAGGATTTTTCTTAGAAAAATGGCAGGAATAGCAATATGAAAAAGACACAAATGTTCAATGACTAATTATATTTATTACAATTACTGACTGTATTAAAGTATTTTTTCAGGAAGTAATGTAGTTCATTAGTTTGTCGGCTGTTTAGAGTTGCCAGGCAACTCGGCACAATAATACAGAGTGTACCATCACAGCTCATCCCGTTAGAATTTTCTTCGTTTTTTTATGAAAGTTTTATAAATACATTTTTAACATTCATTCATGACAGCCGATCATAAATAAAATATTGTTTCTTTATGGCAAATTAGGATACATATATGAAACCTATTGAGATCATCTTCAGATAGTTAATAAATAGATAGATACCAATAGATTGGTACATTTATTTTTTAATGTGTGCAACGTATGTGGGTTTAAAATAGCTTAATGTGTTTTGATGTTATCTAGAACAGAAGTCTGTTTCTGTGTGACTTTCCACTAATAAGATTGTTTTTGCATAGTTTAAATTAATATTACGATTTTTATTGGAAATAGATTTTTCCATGACACACAAATGTGTTTTAGAATGTATGAGGGTTTAAAAATAGCTTAATGTTATTTTGATGTTATCTACAATTCTGTTTCTGTGTGGCCTCCCCCGAAAATTGCTAAACTTGACAGAAAGAAACCACACATGATGAAAGATTTCCTTTACGTACGTACAGTCGAGCAAAACATCCTGAGTATGTGTGCTGGTGTGAAGAAAAATGCTTTGTAAAACTCAGCTGGTGCAATTCATTACGAAGGCATTCCTGGGATGATGTCATAAATTTGTGTGGCCAGATAATGGCCCAAAGGGCTTCCCCAGGGTGTTGGCCAGCACTATCTATAAACACCATTCACCCCAACTCTGGTTTCCATTTTGTGTCATGGTGTGTCATGACACCACAATCTTTAAATTCCATTTTGACAGGCTTATCTGCCCTAATGTCATAAGACTGCACAACTTTTACACTGTACTGCGTCAATGCAATGCTCTTTCTATTTAAAATACTTACATTCTAAACTGTCTTTCCGCAGGAGGGCACCTCTAAATCTGCTATCGTTGAGATTAACCACAAAGGAGGCCAGAGGAGACACCATCAGCACAGAGACATGGTATGTACAGACAGAATTGTTATTAAAAAATTCTGTTTAACATATGTAATATGTAAGCAACAGCGCCCTCTTGTGATCGGATTGATTAGATTAGATTCTGCTAAACTTGCCAAGTATAAACATTAAAGCACTTCCATATTTTCCTACAAAACTGTTCGATTTATTTTGTATTGCTCATCTTCTTCCTGCTGTTTAGGGTGTCGTGCAAGGAACTATTCCGTACCTTGGAACGTTTCTGACTGATCTAGTCATGTTGGATACTGCTATGAAAGATCATCTTGAGGTAAGGAGTGAGATGTTTTTCTTATTGTAGATCATTTAAAATAAGCAAAACATTTTAGGGGTTCTCATAATTTATTGTTTTTTTTAGGGTGGGCTGATCAACTTTGAGAAGAGAAGGAAGGTGAGTCCTTGCAACTGTTATAATGCACTAGAGGCCATGCCATTATTGTAAATATATTCACAGATAAACTATTAATTTTACTGTACAATAACAATAAGCAAAGATGTAAAAAAAATTGTCTGTCCAATTAGGAGTTTGAAGTGATCGCTCAGATCAAGTTACTCCAACTGACCTGCAATTACTACAACTTTACCAGAAACCAGCGCTTTACCGATTGGTTCAAGAGAGTGGAGAAACTTACAGAAGCTGAGAGGTAAAAGAAAACCTGAATTTGATAGATATAATCACCTCAGAGGTCTAAAATTATTGAAAATATAACATTTTAAACTTAAATAATTAATAAGCATGGTGGCTTTTCAGCTACTCTATGTCCTGTGAGATAGAACCACCATCTGAGCCCGTATGCAAAACTAAGGGAGGCATCATGAAGCGCATGAGCGAGGAGTCGGGCTACAGCAGCGCGGGCACCTCACGCTCCAAGTCCTTTGAGCAGCCGCGTTTGAGCCGGTTCAAAGACGGCATCAAAGACACGGCCGATTCCATCAGTCTGACATCAGCCGGATCCAGCGCTTCAGATGCAGAAGAGACCATTCTCAGTCTGCTGAACTCCCCAGATTCAGCCAATCAGAGAGTAAGACCTTATAACATCATATGCTGGTTGCAGATTATGTCCCCTTACACAAAGAAAATATATTTTCCTATATATTATCTGTCAATATATTCGATTTTTTAACATATATTTGAAAATATATAGAATAACACACTGATAATATATTACAATATTACAAGATATCGAATAATACATAAGTAATTGCCGCTTTTCATATTAGTGAAAAATATAAGCACTTGGTATCAATAATATGAAAATGTATTATTTAATATATATATATATTTAATATATTGCATTAGATATTTTTTGTATATTTTTGTTTCATAAGGGTCTGGGCTACTTGATTGATTACAGATTTCTAGTTTTTACAGCTTAAAGGCTTGTTTAAATGAACAAATTTCTCAAATGTTGATTTAAATGTGCTGTTGGAAATGTTTAGTTGTTCCTGCATTGTAAACACTTTACAGTCTGTCTGTTTGTTGGTTGTTTATATGTTATACTATATATTAACCTAAGATTCTTTCTCCAGACATCTACACCAACTTTGAAGCACTCAAATGTAACCTCAGATACAGGGGAGCTTACATCTGATTCCTCTTCCAAGGTATTTAAACAGGATATCATATATTTGTATGTACCCATGATGATTATTTTCGAATAACCTCATTCAAAGCCTGCATATGACTCTTTCTTCCGCGGACCACAAAAGAAGATACTATGAAAAATGTCTCAGTGGTTTTTTGTGCATACAGTGAAAGTCGGTGGGGTCCAGTGTCATTTGATACCCACATTCTTCAAAATATCTTCTTTTGTGTTCTGCGAAAGAACATACAACATACATCTGGAATGACCTGAGGATGAATAAATAATGACAAAATTTTCATTTTCGGGTGAACTATCCCTACTAGTAGCCTTTAAAGTTTAAACTCACATCTTTCTGACCTTTTGATTGATTTTACAGCTCTGGGAATCACCCACCACTTCATCTTTGGAGGCGTCAGGAACGTGTTTGGGACTAGAGTTTGGTTCCACCAGCTCCGCCTCCTCTTCTTCATCCTGTGTCTCCACCTCCACTGGGCAGCCGTTCCACTTTCACAAACGCTCCGTCTCTGGTGTTTCTGACTACTCGTCTCTCTCGCTACCGCTGTACAACCAGCAGACGAACGACTGCTGCATCATCAGAGTTAGTCTTGACGAGGACAACGGAAACATGTACAAAAGCATCCTGGTGAGTGAGGAGTGCATTATGGGATATGTGATAAGAGTTTGGAAGTGTATTGAGTACTTGATGTATAGTCTTAAAGGGGTCATATGACACGGCTAAAACGAATATTATCGTTTGTTTTAGATGTAATGCAATGTGTATACACGATTTAAGGTTCAAAAACGCTGTATTTTCCACATACCGTGGATGTTTGTATCTCCTCTTTGCCCCGCCTCTCTGAAACGCTCAGATTTTTTACAAAGCTCATTGCTTTGAAAAGCGAGGTGTGCTATGATTGGCCAGTTCACCAGTGCGTAGTGATTGGTCGAATACTGCAAGCGTGTGACGGAAATGTAACGCCTCTTACCATATTTGGAACATCAGGTTCCAAAGCAATTGTACTGACAGGTACGCCCACCTTACTTGCGTATACATTTGGGCGGTCTTAGTCAAATCATACCACGAACTGACGTAGATTCGCCGGGGTGTGGTTACACGAGGCGTTCAGGCAGGTCTGGGTGAGCATTCGCTTTTAGATAGAATGCATCTTTTGTTCCGACACTTTAATTTTTGCAATTTTACGTGTCTAATACATGCATGGGCAACTTACAACACACCAAAAACACAGAAAAAAACGTATTAGTGCCATATGACCCCTTTAATATAAATGATCATGTATTTCAGGTGACAAGCCAAGATAAAACACCAGGTGTCATTAGGAAAGCCATGGCCAAGCACAACCTGGACAATGAGAAATCGGAAGACTATGAACTACTACAAAGAGTCTCAAAGCTGAAAGGTAATAAAATGCTTTCTTGCATATAGATGACCTAAAAACTAACATGGACTAAAAGATCATGACCTTCATTTTTTTTATTTCACCCCACAGAACTCAAAATCCCTGATAACGGAAACGTTTTCTACGCGATGAACTCAACTGCCAACTATGACTTTGTGCTGAGGAAACGCGGCGTTCCCAAAACCTGCCGATCAAAGAGCTCTGCTAGCCTAACTCTGCCACGCATGAAGCAAAAAGGGTTTAAAATACCCAAGGGCTTTTTCTGAAAGCACGTTCATCTAACTGAGCACCGTTTGGACTTTGGAGATGAGCAAGAGTCACTTTATTAACCCCTCCCACAGTATTATCTGGATCTTGTATCCAGTGGCTTCTGGATTAATGCATTACTGAGCTTGTTTCTTGAAGGAAGCTATCCCTGTGTTTTATGTCTTTACAGACTATGTGACAGACATAGGGCTCCTGTGGATCATGAAAAGTTTGCCTTAAGACACTGTGCGAGAAACAATTTCTAAACCAAATGCGGTTGTTCATGCATGAGCAGACTACATTTGAAAAAAGCAAACACACGTCGGAAGCACTTTAGAACAAACAGTCCTTTACTTAGAGATTTGTGGAAATCTCATGTGATCCTTTTCATTTCAAATGTGGATTTTACATTCGATTCATCTTTGAGCTCAATAGCAAAAATGCTATCACAGTCTGTGGGATCTTATGATCGCTGTTGGTATAGCTACAGTATTACATGTACAGTACAAAATGTGTAAAGTGTACAGTATTTTGTTTGGTTATTCATCCTCTGTTTGTCTGTTTGACTTTTCATCCTAGCTGCTGCTAATTTAGCTTGAGTATGCTTTGTTTTCTTGTAGACGGCACTGAAATGAACCGGTTTCACAGTGATAAGCAACGACAACTTTCCACCAGTGGTGTGTTGAGAAGGCTGACTATGATTATGAGTCCGAAAACAGACACACTGGAAATTAAATTATGTTAAAACCGTGACATTCATCACTATTATTTACTGAAACACTTACAGGTAGACCTATAACTATTTTATCAGGGTCCTAAGAGAGAGGAAGTGCTCATTTGAGCAAGAGAAGCGACTACACTCAGTATCACTGCATTGGATTTGTGCTTGTCAGTGCCCTCTGGTGGTCAGTTCTTTCTGTTACACCTGTCAGGTTACAACAAGATGACAGACTGAAGGATTCTCTATTGACTGCTACTTGACTGCTGGTTGCCTTTATGGCAGTGGTTCTCAAACTAGGGGCCGTGGCCCCCTGGGGGACCCCAAGATGGATCTAGGGGAGGCCACAGATTTTGTGGCATTTTATGAAATATAGAAATTTATCATAGATTTTATGCAATCAAACATCAGAAAAATGACACCACCAACCAAAAGAATTGAGGTTTCAGCATTGTATAACTGAATGTTTTTGGTTTAATTAAAATTCTAAGTTTAAGATTATACGTCTTTATATGGGGGGCCGCAAAGCGATGCACTTAACACAAAGGGGGCCTTACAACGAAAAAGTTTGAGAACCACTGCTTTACGTGTTACAAAGTCACAATTGAGCATGAGGAGATGACATGTCTGAGGTGCAGGGTTTACACTGTTATTTTGGGTTATTAAATAGCTCCAAATAATATTATTAATGTGTATTAATGGATATAAAAGGGAAATATTATGTGACGGGTCTTGTCATCCAAATCAGTTGATTTAGAAAGATGTCGATGCCAAAGCTTTTCCTACATCGTTTTTTTTTTGCTGTTGATTTCGACATGTATTTGCCATACATTACAGAATTCTAAAACTCTACGGGTGGTATTTGCAGTTTGTACCAAACACTGTGAGTGTGGCTTCACCCTACTAAGCCTTTTTTGCATTGTGAACTAAATCCACGAGTGCTTTCTGACCAATTAATTAATTAATTACATTAAGTGGTCTTTATGAAAACAGTAGATTTTCAGAACTGTTTACTCAGTTATATGTGTATGTTTGTTTATATGTGTGTGTACAGGTTTCTATACATTGTGGGTACAAAATGTATAGATAAGTCTTAACCACCTTGTGCCCTCACGATGTAAACTGTTTTTAAACAAACTGAATGATAGTTATTTGAGAATGTAAAAATTAAGGGTTAGTATGTACTAACTATTAGTGTGTGTACTTGTGTGCATGTGACAAGAAATGAAAGAGGAGGTTGGTTATGCGTTCCTGATATTATGCCAGCTATATAACTCAACTGGAACAAAATAGCAATTGTGCTTAATGTATGAAATGGTGCATGGTGAAATTTTATGCCAACAGTGAATCCACTCATATACTTCTAATGCATTTCTCCTTGACCTGCTGTCAGAAAATGACAAAATTAAAATCAAATCTTTCTGCCTGCGGCTTGTTGTGCCATGTCCGGATTGGGTCTTTGTTTGATTCTTGTTTTTGTCTCCTTTTTTATGTCTGAATGTTACTGTGTTAATAGTAAAGTCCAGTATATTGCCCAATTTTTATTTATTTACGTGTTTACAATTGTTTTATTTATAATTATTTTACTGTTGACAAGATAAATGAATAAATGCACCTTTGTATGTACAAATAAAAGCTACATTTTTAAGAACTTACAAATAAATATGGGGAAGATCCATTTATGTTTCATTGTTTGATTTCACGTAAATAGGCCACGTTTTCTATATGTATACATTCACATTGCAAAGGCTCAAGAAAGCTGTGGCTGTCCAAGCATGAGGTTACTTTATTCTTCCTATTTCTGGGAATAATTTGTATCATTATTGTATCATTCATTAGCCATTCACATTTTATGAGTAACAAGGTAACAATCTAGTTTTAAAAGAATAGTTACAAACAGTGGGGAATGAAAACATACAACACAAAAAGCAAGACAAAGTACATTGCATAATTAAAAAAATTTTTTTTTAACTTTTATTATTTATTTAAAGACTTGTCTGGATTTACTCAGCATCACAAAGCTTTTCGTGTTAATTTCAGCACTCGTTGTTCTCAAATATTTATAATTAATTCGTATAGGCTATATTCTTTATTAATTAATATACTTCATTACACTGAAGTGTACAGTGTGAACTATATTATGCCAAAATTAATGCGAGAGAGAGAGCGAGAGCATGAGAGAGAGACTCCCGCTTACGTCATTTTCCTGCGCCCAAAATCGCATGACACCGGAACTTGCTAAAATTCAACATGGCTTTGAGCAAAACATACGGACAGAAACCCATTAAATTTCAGCTGGAGGATGGGGAATTTTACATGATTGGATCAGAGGTTTGTTATTTAATGTATTATTACATTTGAAGGGGATTTAGTTTGCATGTATGGATCACAGGGGCTTTCTATTAGATGCTAACACATCAGCTAGCTAACTTAGCTAACTATCGTTAGGAATAAAAACGAATAATTACTAGAGCTGGTGATTTATCTAGACGATTTCCTAAAATAATTCGGTGCATGTCAAGATTAGTGGGTGGGTACACGTAATTTTGTTTTGTATTGTCATCAAAATCTGTTGATGTAAACTTGCTAACGTTAGTCGTTCTCTCAATTGAGCGGAGTAACAGTGAACGTTACATGAATTAAATGTCATTCTTAAACATTTCCCTTTTATTTGTTTGTTTTAGGTGGGGAATTTCTTGCGTATGTTCAGGGGATCTTTATACAAGCGGTACCCATCACTTTCAAGAAGACTAGCAACAGTAGAGGAGAGAAAGAAAATTGTAGCATCATCTCACGGTGAGTGTCGATTTCATTGTAACGTTACACGTTTTATTTAGGATCGGAAGAGTTATAAGGTTAAAGGTAAGCTCTCGCAGCATGATCATTTCTATCTTACGGTATAAGCAATTTTTTGTGTTAGATCACGGTTACACCACTTTAGCCACCAGTGTGACGCTGCTGAAGGCCTCAGAAGTAGAAGAGATATTTGATGGACATGACGAGAAGTACAAAGCTGTGTCCATCAGCACTGAGCCTCCAGCCTATCTCCGGTATTTCTAACCTCTAATATTCTTGTGATTACAACTTAATAAATAATTCATTTATTAATTTTCTGTTTTGCACAAAGCATTTCTATAATGTCTTGTTTTACCCTTGGGTTTCTTCACAGGGAGCAGAAAGCCAAAAGAAACAGCCAGTGGGTGCCCACTCTTCCCAACAGTTCCCATCACTTGGATGCTGTGCCGTGCTCCACCACGATCAACCGCAACCGACTGGGTCGTGACAAAAAGAGGACCTTCCCCCTCTGGTGATCTTCTTTTTGTCTCTCCATGATTCATGACATTATTAAACAGAGCATCATAGCCAACAGAAAAAAGCGACAGACTCGGAACATGGTTAGATATGACATAAGAGTCAAGTAAAAACTATTCACAGATTAGGATGAATTTCCTGTTCTCATTCTTTTATGTTATGTTATAATTGTGCTCTGGAAATGTGCCGTGCAGCTTTGACGATCATGATCCTGCTGTCATCCATGAGAATGCCACTCAGCCTGAGATCCTGGTGCCCATCCGACTGGACATGGAGATTGACGGGCAGAAGCTGCGTGATGCTTTCACCTGGAACATGAACGGTAAACTCTCCCTTAGGTGGTTGCTTAGTAATATATTGAAGTTATACTTTTAAATATTTACCACGTCCTGCATCACATTCATCTTTTCCTGACTCAACAGAGAAGCTCATGACACCAGAGATGTTTGCTGAAATCCTGTGTGATGATCTGGACCTGAGCCCCCTGACCTTTGTTCCTGCCATTGCTTCAGCCATTAGACAGCAGATAGAATCCTACCCTACAGACAGTATACTGGATGAGCAGATGGACCAGAGAGTCATCATCAAGGTAGTGCACATTAGCTTTATGCATGAAATACAACATCAAAATTAGCGTCTTGCTGATTCCTAGAATTAAATATCATAGCTGCCATTAATTATTTATTTTGGTCATGCATGTAGATATAATATTCACCTAGTTTCTCAGACTTTTAAACCTCACTGTAGAAATTTAATGGCAGAATGGGGAATGGATGGAACAGAGATAATTGTCCTAATGTGTCACTGCTGTTGTCTTTACCTCTGCAGTTAAATATACATGTTGGGAACATATCTCTGGTTGATCAGTTTGAATGGGACATGTCTGAGAAGGAGAATTCTCCTGAGAAGTTTGCCCTGAAGTTGTGCTCTGAGCTGGGCCTTGGGGGAGAGTTTGTCACCACTATTGCATATAGCATTCGTGGCCAGCTTAGCTGGCATCAGAGGACGTATGCCTTTAGGTAAATACACATGCATAGTCAAATCTTTACATTGTCACAGAATCACAGAAAAGTTTTTATTTTTGCAGCATAAGAAATATTTGGGTAAAAATGCAGACCAAACAGTTTTGGGCTTTGTAAATGGCTACTGAAATAAACTCAGCAACACACACTAAGGCCTGGTTTCATAGACAAGGCTTAACCTAAGCCAGCACTATACCTTAGTTAATTTAGGCTATTTAACTCACTTTTATTAAAATGCCGTAGAAAAAAACATTACTGATGTCCATTAGGGCTGTCACGATAAACCGACGATAAATATCACGTGATTTATGCACAGCTTTTGAGTGAAGTACGGGAAAATGCTGCTGCATCCGAAAGCCAGAGGGCGCTCTCGTGCGGAAACTCCACATACGCACTACAGAAGAAGACCATAACGCAGTGTAGAATCTAGAAAATGCCTATGGACATCTTTTATCACTGTTACTCAAGCCTCATCAGGTATTTTTATGATAATAAAGTATATTTATAATGATCATGTTTGACGGGTGTTGCTTTTTCAAATGCACATTATAAGCGACTCAAACTCGCACTGCTTTAGATCGAGCAGCATTTCCTACTGATCCCAGAGACGTGCTTCACGGACAAGCTACGCATTAAAAAATATCGACACATTGCATATCGCAGCCAGCAATAGGATTGAGTGGTATCTTGATAAATTGTCGTGCAGCCCTACCCATCTTGAAACAAAACAATGGCACTGACATATTTTAAGATACGTCAGGGCCAGTTATTTTCAGTTAAGACCGCTCAAAATTAATTTTAGTCTGGGACTAATCTTAAGCCTTGTCTGTGAAACAGGGGCTAAATGACTAAGAAAACAAAAGATCAGTTGGACCACTTTAAGCATGGAAACACCCTTGTCACACCCTATGTGACTTTGTAAAAAAGACACTTGTCTTGTGTCTCACCCTAACTGAAAATCACACCAAATGTCTTTCAGCCTTTATATTTATGAATGCATTTTTCATTTATAAAAAAAAAGAGGTCAAAGTGTTGTAGTTTGAAGTTGCCTTTGTAAACCTTATCCAAGTTGGAAATCTCAGACTTCTAATGTCTGTTACTTTATGAAATTCATTAGAAGGGTCATGTATTTCTTGTTGGAGAGCATTACTTCCTCTGAGTTTAGTCTCGATGTTTGTAAGCTTAGTCATACTTATGTTTGAGAGGATCTGTCTTGTTGTCTGTTGTGCCAGTCTTTTCTTTATTTTTCCTGACTGTGGTATGTTTCTGTGCAGTGAGAATCCTCTCCCCACGGTAGAGATTGCTATCAGAAACACAGGTGATGCTGACCAGTGGTGCCCATTACTGGAGACTCTGACAGATGCTGAGATGGAGAAGAAGATCAGGGACCAGGACAGAAACACAAGGTACGACAAGAACGAATTTCCTCTCATATACTGACTTGTTTGCCACTGAGTGTATCAATCAGACAAGCCATATAAGAGAACTATGCCCCTGTTTCACAGACAAGGCTTAAGGCTAGTCCCAGACTAAAATGAATTTTGAGCGGTTTTAACTAAAAATAACTTGCCCTGACACAACTTAAAATATATCAGTGCCATTGTTTTGTCTCAAGATGCACATCTTGATGTAATGTTTTTCTAAGGTATTTTAATAAAAGCGACTTAAATAGGCTAAATTCTTAAAAGGCATAGTCCTGGTTTAGGCTAAGCCTTGTCTGTGAAACCGGGCCTATATGTTTGGACTTACAACACAGACTAAAGGTATGTTCTCATCAATGTATTTTATGTGTTTCAGGCGAATGAGGCGACTTGCAAACACAGCCCCAGCATGGTGAAGAAAAACGCCATTTTCCCACAACTATGGAAGCCTAAAGAGAGAAAGAGCAAATGCCAATAGTTCAGCATTACTGACATAAAGACAGAGACATTCCATTTGCCAGTCCTGAAGGCTTTAACCTTTCCTCTTGGTCCAATCCATCCAGATTTGAGTTGAGCAACCTAATATATTCTTTTAACTTTAGCAACATCTGCTTCAGTCTGGCTTAGTCACAAATCTTGTGTCATGACCTTTTCCTCCACCCAGTGTCTGTTTGCTCGGAGACAGAGGGTTTCTGTTTTGAGGTATTGAGAGTATTTTATGATATCTATATTTGTGTTGGTTTGTGTATAGATGCCTTTTTGTAAACATAATGTTTACTTGAATAACTTAAATTGAAATACACTTGCAAATAGTCCTTATGGGGCAACCAGACGTAAGCATCCTGCATGGAAGGTAATAAAAATAGTTTGTATCACACTCAGAAGCAATAGATGCGTTAGATGTTTAAATAAGATTAACTTAAGTAGAAACATTTTATTTTGGAGTAGAAACGTCCAACAATCAAGCAGACAGTACATTTTAATTCCAAAAAGTTTTTAATATGAGGCTTTAGTCGTTTTAATAGCAAGAAAAACATTTCTCGTGAAGCTTCTTGCCAATGTGTCCACTGTTTGTTTTTAGTGTATTGCAACAATTCATCTTAACCATTGTGAAACAAAGCGGTTTGTATTTTGCCATGGTGCTGCACTAACAAAGGCCATGGAAAAATGCATTGTCAGCAGTTCAATTTGACATTTTGAGTTTGCACATTTGTGAATGCCTCCTCCTGCATCAGTATTCTGTTTGAACTGAGATGCACTAAAATAACCACCTCAAAAAATACTAAACTATCCAATCTTACCTTCCAAAATTATAAACTATTTGTTTGGATTACCATCCAGTATCTGAAATAGTTTATCTTCATCTTGTTTGTGACGTTAAACAGCCACAGTTGTTTCATAATTAATTATAAAATAAAAATATACAATTGTTTAAACCGTATTATGTGAACTAAAACAGAAATCCATTGTTCCTCCAGAACAAAACAACAAAGGAATACTTGTTTGTGATGTGCATGGAATGCAAAACTGGGATCCATTACATCAAGGCACTAAGGTGGCCTAATGTTACCGTTTTAGTTACAAATGCAGTCATCTCCGTGATTCACAGTCCAACCAATGACACAATCCTTTTAACAAGGACAGATTTTAAACAACTATTACACATTCTGGTTTAAAGAACTTTATACCAACATAATCTCCCTCAAATTAAACTAGGAGATGTACCCCTCCTTGTCTCAGTCTCTTATTATCTTTCTAGTTTTCTTCTTGTTGAGGATCTTCTTCATTTTGACCTTGACTTGCATCTTCTTCCTCTACGTCTTGCCTATTCCTGGGCGGCCCGCTCTGATCTTCTGGAAGAGGGGAGTAATTTGGATCTTCCTGAGGTGCGTCAAACATAGCTCGACTGTGGACATTGAATTTATTGATTTATTAGCTTCTGATTTATGTTGATGAACAAAGACAGACAAAAGATATAACAAGGCTTCAAATATTTATGGTCATACTCACAAAATTCCAGGAGTGGCAAGAAGTTTTCTGCCTCCTGGTTGGTTAGGAAATACATCCTCCAGGAAGTAGTAGATATGTCCTACACCAATACCTAAAAGAAAACATAGCTGCCCTATAAAATAAGATTTTTTGCTGTCATGGTGTTATTAGATTGACACAGGCAACAAGTTCACATACCCAAAAGATCAATAACAATGGAGTTGCCAAGCAACAGTGAGAATCCCATGAGTACCCAGGGCAGGAATGGGGCTTGGAAGTTGAGCAGGCCAAAGAAATTCATACGAATGTAAGGGTTTCTTCTACTCCACACATAGACCAGCATGATGGTAAAAGCCTGTCCTAAAAAGAACAGGTTGGCAAACAGACCAAAGAGCTATACATATTAGAGTTAAAGAATTTCAAATTAAATGCTCACATATGCATATGACATTTATTACATATTGGTTGAAATTTTACATGAACTGAACTGCTGAAACTTTGAGCTGTCTGCTTGGCTCAGGGTTGCCAGGTCAATTGTTTACCTGCAGAGTTGGGCTGCTTTAAAACTGTTGCTGTAGGTTGTTTTTATTCAGTGAGTTAAAGGTTGATAGATTTTATTCGTCAGCTGTAATGTTGAAGGTGAGATGAAGTTATTAATGAAATTACAGAAAGTAAATGACTACTATACAGTGATTTTCAAGAAGAAATGTGTGTAATGAATAACAGTGATTGTAAAATATGTATTTTAGTATGAGAGTGACATAATTTGACTTTTGGGCTCGAGTTACTGGGCTTGTTTTGATGGGCTATTGAGCTGGTTTGGTGGTGCAGATCTGGCAACCCTGGCCTGGAACAGTTCACCAAAAGAAAAGTCTTCATTTACACACCCACAAGTTGTTCCAAATCTATATATACATTTATTTGTTCTGATAAACACAGAGAAAGATATTTAGAAGAATGCTTGTAACCCAACAGTTCTTGGCCACCATTCACTACTATAGTAAGAAAAATTGCTTTAGATATTTCTTTGTTCTGTTGAACACAAAAGAAGATATTTTGAAGAATGTAGGAAAGCAAACCGTTCTGGGGTACTTTTGACTTCCATTGTCATTTAGCCTACAATGGTAGTCAATGGTGGCCTGATTGGTTACAAGCTTTCTTCTAAATATCTTTCTCTGTGTTCATCAGAACAAATACAGTACATTTATACAGATTAGGAACAACTTGAGGGTGAGTAAATTATTTGACAGGCATGACAGAATTTTAATTTTGGGGTGAAATGTCCCTTGAATGTAAATTCATGCTTATTTATAAAACATAATTAGACATTTATGTGTAGGAAAGTTAAGGATACAGTCATGAGAACGCCACCGAATAGGAACATGTAGACAAAGTCTGCGGTTCTCCCGCGAAACGAGCCTTCCTCCAGCATCCGGCAATATCGATATCTGTTTAGTCAAGGACATGAACTGCAAGCTACAGCCTGTGCACACCTACTGCACACAGCTGCAGAAGAGCCGAGAGTCTGTTATGCAAACCAGACAGGGTGTGAAAATGTGTTTTTCTGTGTGTGTCTGAGATACAGGCACACTTCCTGAGAAAACCACTAAACAGTTCACAGACAACCAATACAGTGAAGGTTCATTTTGATTAAAAAGGATACAAAAAAATCATGTTAAACAAGAAGCTGAATCCAAGTGGCCCGAAAAACAAGAAGTTTGTGATCAGTCGCCAAACCTGCACAAAAGAGATGAAGCAGACATGACAATCAAAACTAATAGTTTAAGTTGTATTATACACAATGACATTTAGGAACAAACCTGGTATCGTCTTATTATCAGGTCAGGGTTAAAATAAAGTTGAAAGGGTGTGATGAACTCCAGTTGCTGTAATTCATAAAACAAAATAATGATACATAAAGGACATATTTTGGACTGCACTGAGTTTTTTATTTACAGTAGTTGACATAAAATTTGAAGCACTGTGTATTTTCCCTAATAATTGTATCATTATTAAACCATTTTAAAGTACACAGAATAGCTACCTAGACAAGAGGAGAATGTGCAAAAACATTAAAAGTGAATGGACTCTCTTTAAAGAAACACTCATACACGAAGTTAACATCTATTGCAGACTACATGTTCGTTCCCTTTAAAAATGGACAAATACCCAAAAGCAAAATAAATCGAATTATTGTTTATAATGATGTTGGCTCTTTAATCTATTCACAAATGACAATAGACGACATTCACTCACCACAGCAGCTGTAGTCAGGACGCAGGCGGTCGTGTATGCTCGAGTGACAGCTGGAATCTGCATGTACTCTTGAGTCACGCTGTGTGCCATGATCTTTAAACTCGTCTTCAATCTTCCACTTAAAGTATGTATCCGTATGGTCAATTTACACAACACATTTCAAAACATTGACGCTCACCAGCGATCAGTCGTCTCAATTTAGTTAGATTTCATGCCTCGTTGCTTCTATAGATCCATGTCGTGATCTGATAGTTTATCTTGTTGGTCTTGATGTTGTTGCGTTTGACAACTAGAGTTTAAATGGGTGGAGTGAGATTTTTAAACTTGATCGGTCACTTCAGCACCTCCATGTGGTGCTAAGCAAAACACTCATGCTCTTCCGTGGACCAATGAGATTGCACCGTCCCACAACAAACAATGACGTAATATCAACGCAACCGTAACTGAGCATTGGGAGAATAGTTGCCATTTCATGCCGACTTTAATACTTTAAAAGAAAGTTGTTATAAATATAAATAATACTAATAATATAAAATAACATATTATTAAAGTGAAATAAAAAATGACAATTCTTATTTTTTCATGAAATATTGCAGCGTTTATAGTAAATATCTTATCAGTGTGGGTCATTTTCTTTTTAAAATTCATGTACCCTCATAATCTTGTTAAGATCTGAAAATGCACTTCCCCCCTGAAATGACTATCCATTTTATATGACGTAAATTAGATTGCTTGTCCGGGGACTAAATGTTTGCTTTAACACCATATAACACAGGTTTGTCAACTAGCGTTCCTGTGGTTGAAGCATGGCACTAGCAATGCCAATGTCATGGGTTATCGACCCTGGGGACTGCACATAGTCAGAAACAAATGTATAATGCATTTCCAATGTAAGTCGCTTTGGATAAAAGCGTCTGCCAAATGCATAAATGTAAAATGTAAATGTAACTACCCGTGTAACGACGTATGGAATAAGTAAAATGTAGGGCGGGGCTTAATTTCATTCTTTGGTATGTTATTGGATTGTTGAAAGTTGGAAGCCTGTCCATTGGACAGTCAGTCGGTAAAGTCCCACCCTCATCCTGAGACATATATCATGCAAAGCTCTCACTAAATCCTCGGGGGGGAGGCTTTAGTAAAATTAGTTTTTACAAACATGTCTTTTGTGTATTTAAAAAAAACAATGGCACTGATGTATTTTAACATATGTCAGTGCAAGCTGTTTTTAGTTTAGACAGCTCTAACATTTGTTTTAAACTCTGTCTGGGAAACCGCCCCTTGGTGTTTCGAGTCAGATCTGTGGGCGTGGCTTGTTGGTTTTGACTAAATCCTTGCTGTTTCTAGTCTTATGAAACCCTTACCCTAATCCACACCGTAACCCTAACTATCTAAACTAACTATGATTCTTAGACTTGCCAAATAACACGGCTGCGTGATGACGTCAGACTCGAAACACCAAGGATTTTAAGAAGAAATTTGGAGGTGGAGAGGTCGGATTTTCAATAAAAAAATGTAAGGCACATGAATAAAAAAAGTACCTGCATTAATGAATCGTAAATAAGAAAACTATAATATTCCCTAAAAATAAAAACGGACATTTTTTATTTCATAGTGACTTTAATTGTACCAAAATACAGATATTCAAACAACACACATATTATATAGTATAAGTATTTACACAGTAAATATGAAAAAAGATGGGAAAACGAGTAACATAGGTAAAAATATAATATATTTTTTTAATAACAGAAAGAAAAAGGCACATGTTGGAAAAAGATATTTCAAACTGATCTAATGTAATAAGATTTATGAAAAAACAAACCTCTAAAAAATTAAAACAACATCAGTGTCCGGCACTGTTGTCAGTTTTTCTGTAGATACATTAATCATACAGTCATAAACAGTTTGTGTTTAAAAAACGTTATCAAAGATAAAATATCTCCAAACATTTGGATAAAAAAAGTGGAAGTGGTATGAATCGATACAAACTGCACAGTAAATTAAGATATTAGAGTAACAGCGATCAGTTGCAACTAACATGTTACAGTCGACCAGTTTCTCTTAAATTTTAAGTCACAGTACAACTTGCAGGAAATTTTAAAAGCTGCAGGAGAGTTATATTGCAACTGATGCAAAAATCCCTGATTTAAAATGTTTTAGCACCTTGTGTAGCACCTTAACAACAGGGTTAATATAATAACACAGTACTGACACAGACATAGCTGCTCATGGTTCATAAAGCTCAGACATGCTTCCTGAGAACAATATAGAGGTGAAAAGAAATGCTTGGGGAAGCAGAAACTTAGGTTACACTGCATTTGTCATATCTAAGCAGATACTAATTTAAAGTTAATACAAAATTTAAAAACTGGAGTGTTCAATCTGATGCTCAATTAGGGAAATTATACTTTAGATGTGCTTTAGACCGGAGAGTGTGAGAACTGTGCAGAAGACCGAAAGCTTCCTGAGTTTATGGCATGCTGCATCCAAAGAAATCCTGACCAACATATCGTGGGTAACCCTCCAGAACCTTTCGCTGAACTGGATCGAACTTCCAGTACTGTCTGCGACTGATAAAGATTGCATAACCTGTGTAGTATGCAACAGATGATTATTCATTTTTTTATTTAGTAATGTGTATAATCATTAATATATACAAATTCCACATACCTTGGACATCCTGAAAGGCGGCATCAATGTTATCAGGGACACCCCACCAATCCTGCTTGATGCTGCGTGGGAAGCCTGCATCCACTCTGTTCTCCTGTGGGTCCAAACGCCAGTATCTTCCAGGCTTGAAGAAGTATGTTTGCTGGCCGTGGTGCTCCTTTAAGCGCAATACTGCCTGAATGTGCGTGTTGGGAAGGCCTAAAGTCTCTAGATTGTCTGGACCTGCTATCCTGTGTTCTGCATCGAACACCCAGTAGTTGGAACCTTACAAAAGAAAAGAGAAGCTTATAAAGCAGTCACGATTCTGTGATAAAAAAGTAGACTATGATTTCTTCTTGAAATATGAATGGTATAAAATGATATACTGTATATATATATACAACAGTAAGATCTACAATATTTAAAGGGATAGTCCACCCAAAAATAAACATGTTGGCATCATTTATTCACCCTCATGTGGTTCTGTATATGACTCTTTATTCTATGAAACACAAAAGAAGATATTTTGAGATATTATGAGCCCATACAATGGAAGTCAATGAGGGCCAATGCTGTTTGGTTATCAATATTCTTCGAAACATCTTCTTTTGTGTTCTGCACAAATAGGTTTGAAATGGCATGAAGGTGATTAAATGACAAAAGAATTTTCATTTTTGGGTGAACTAGCCCTTTATAATGTACAGCTCAGTTTGTTTCTCATTTTTGTTCATGCTTTTCCAATGTAACAAAACATATGCTCATAACAGGCGCTATCATTACAAGTACGCCTTCATGTGGTGAAAAAGGTGAAGATTAGAAATATGCACTAGACTGACTTAAAGGCAATTGTAAATGCAAAAAAGGTTGTTTAACCTTCAAAAGGTTGTTTAACACACAAATCAAATCAGGATTCATGTCTGGGATATGTTTAAAGTCTCTGTGATTTCTTCTTGAAATATGAATGGCCTAAAATTAAACATTTTAATATATGCAAAACAACTTAAAATGCATTTTAGGTATACAGTTTGTGCTTTTTTTATCATACACACAACCTTCACATAGCTAGCGCCATCCTCTACCAATTCAAGACCCACTTGTATATTTTGTATACAATGCTGTGTACTGTACAGCACAATACATGTGTAAATGTCTGTTTTTGGTGGTATGTGTTCTATGTGTTCATGTTTTATCATGCCCTGAATTAGGCAGAAAGCAGGATTCTTCAGATATGGGTCAAGGGGAAGTACCGCACCACCCGTCACCATTGATATGTATATAAGCAAGCCTGTCAGATCTTGTCCTTCAACCTCAAATCACCACAGTCAGCCACAGGTGCTCCATTCACCAACCTTCAAAGAACCAGATATTGCCCTTTTGGTCTTCATAGGCGGCGTCAATGTTCTCTGGAATGCCCCTCCAGTGTCGGGAGGCCAAGGCAGGGTATCCCGCCTGCAGACGGCCCTCCCTGATGCGCCAGGCATAGTCAGCCTTGAAGAAGAACAGTTCCCCACGGATTATAGACACAGCATCAAAGTCCGTGTGACAGGCGTCAGGCTATAAACAGTGATGGAGAGACAGAAGGGAACGAGGAAAAACTCTTGTTAAGGGGAATGAAGCGAACCGTACTCATATACTGAATGAATGAAAGTTCACATCTTTTCTCATAAGTTTAAGGGTTTTAATAAGGTTAAAAAACTACCAACGTTTTCTGTTTAATTTTAAATTCATCGTCGAACTCGTTTATTCCTTCTAATTTCGATTTTTGTTAACAGGAGTACAAGACATAGTGACACTGTTATTGTGCATTTAAATATATAGTGTTCTCCAAAATCATATGCATAGTCATATTTTTGGCATACTGTATTTGAAGTGCGAGAACATTCATTGACTCACTGCACTGGTGATAATCTCATTGGTTTCTGTAGGGATTTGGGGTGGGGCTTGCGGCCGGGGTCCGTAGAGATATTGGATGCCTTTTTTGTCATCCTCGCTGAGCTGCAGGGGATAGGAGAAGCTGTAAAATGGAGACATGATGGCTCCAGGCTCCATGGAGTGCTGCAGACCCAGGACGTGACCAAACTCATGAGCTGCCACCTGCAGAAGGTCTGTTCCTATGTTAAATGAATACATCTTTGAAACGTTCACAGGATCACAGAATCTTTGTGATGTTGTTATTGTTGTTGATTTGTGTCATCATCTGTGGCAGGCAGTGTAGTGCGTCAAGACAGTAAGTTGACTGTTAAAACTTAAAACTTTAAAACTTACCAAGTTCATTGCCCACTGTCCAAGACTCATCGTAGTCGAAATGGATGTCTCCTTCTCGATGTGTCCTTGGGAAAAAAGCGTGAGCCAGGATGCCACCAGGTCCATCAAATGGCAAATTATCACCATGCCAGTACCTAATATAAAAATGTAATGTATTGTAATATATTTAAATATAATCATATGTCAGATCGATTAATCGTGATTAATGATATCAAAATAAAAGCTTGTGTTTAGATAATATATGTGTGTGTGCGTGTTTATATAAATGTATATAAATGAAGATTTTTATACATTTAAATACATTTTCATCAATATCAATATTGATATAATCAATATATCAAATAAATATATAGCCGTGGAAAATATTAAGAGACCATTTCAAAATTATTTTCAGTCTGAATTTTCTATTTATAAGTATGTGTATAATGAAATATAAATAAATATAAATAAATAAATTATATATATGAATTGATTCCAAAATAAGTCTTTGTTATAATATATTTGTGTATTTTTAATATATATGTGTGTGTGTGTTTAAATATAAGTTTTGTATAAATATATCATATATATCAAATATATTATAACAAAGACTTATTTTGGAATCAATTCATCACGATTAATCGTTTTTGACAGCCCTAAATATAATGTAATGTAATATCATATAAAAAAGAAATATACATACAGTATATGCTCTCTATATTGTATGCATAGTATATAGTAATGTTTATAAGTTCATGTAAATTGTTTAGGAAGATAAGAATCACTGAAGATAAAGGCTTTGAACTTCTTCTCTAATACTTTACCAAAAAGTTTTATGTTACCTTGTGAAGTCAATGACAAAGTCAGCCTCTTGGTTAATGACCTCAGTGAAGGTGAGGGGTGTGACATCACTCCAGACTTTAAGAGCTTCCTGTAATACCCGCCTCACTTTATCCTCACTCATCTGCCACGGGAAACGCTGGATTCTGAACACACGTGTGAGAAACAATAAGCACAAGGTCATCTCCACATAAGCACATCATTAGACCACCAGCCCACATCAGAGACCACCAGAGTGATTCATCTGTATTACTCATCACCATAGACATTCGTCTGGTGATCACCTCACCTGATATCTTAATGTGTGTTATGAGTATAATGAGAATGCGGTTTTGGAGGAATTATGGGTGATGAAATCCACAGGTTCGTGACCCAGTTCTCTGATAGGAGCAAGATTCTCCCTGCAGGGATTTAACCTCAGACACTGGATCAGACTGTTCTGGATCTTCCGAAACGTACAATTTGAAAGCGATTATGCTATGCTTTGATTGTAGACATTTATACAAATGTGAGCATCTAATTATACATTCTTTAAATATTTATTTTTAACAATCAACATACCGTTGGCTCAAGCATAAGCAGCTACCGTATTACTATTATATCAGAAATGCACATTTTAATGAATGAAGCCAAGCTTTATTATAGGGCCAACACATCTTGAGGAATGTGTCTGAATTTATTCCCTCCATCTTTTTTTTAAACCAAACCTAACCCTTGTGTTTTTGTCCATATACCATTTTGCAAGACGTATAATAGTCTAGTTCCTGTTTCAGTCTTTTTATTTCACAAAATGAAGTCATAAAGGTATTCGTTTGACATTTCAATTGAGTTTTAAGTGCTCTGTTGGTTGTATTTTAAAGTTTTATTAACGTCTTGCATAAAAAGTAGGTTTTTGTGTACGGCTCTGCAGCTCGGCAGATATTATTGACTGTAAAAAAAAGTTTTTTTTGGTTTAACTAAAAAGTTTTTTTTTTAAAGTTTTTTTTTTGGTTTAACTTAAGTAACCTGGCTGCCTTAAAATTTTGAGTTCATTTAACTTAAAAATATTAATAATATATAAAAATAATAATACACGACAATCATGTGACTTATTGAAGAAATGTGTACTATTGCTTTTTAGCTAAGCAGACTTACAATTTTCAAGGTGGACCAAAAATCCTTTTACAGGATTAAAGCTGCTGTAACTTTTTTTATCGCCATCCCTGTTTAAAAAAATAAGGGCGTTTTCACACATGTGGATCGATTGCTTTGTTCCGAAACCAGGGGTTAAATCGCTACAATATTGCAATTTATTTTAGTTCGGTTCGCATTCACAAGGCAATATTTCCAAACGGACCAAACTTTGTTAATAAAAGTCACGTACGAGTAAACTCTCCCTCGATTGCTCAGAGTGCATCTGTTTACTTTCCCACGGTTCATTTTGGGAGTGCGAGAAGCAGAGCGGGACGAAGGTCGTGAAGGAACGGCGTGAGGCAGCTGCGCGTTGCCCCGGTCTCGCATCTCTGATGGCGGAGCTCGGGAAGCATAAAAGGAGGAGCGACAGCAGTGAAGGACGAGAGAAAACCAGGCCTGGATTTTATGTTATGTTTTATTATGTTTATGTAACTTTACTTTCGTTTTGTTGTTTGTTTATTTTATTAAAAGTTTGGTTTAACTTTCGCCGGTTCCCGCCTCCTTCCCTTCCTTACTTGAACATTGTTACAGTGAGCCATTAGCAAAACAATCCCTTTTGTGTCAAGCAACTTTACGTAATTACCCATCATACATTATGATACAGTCTGGTTCGTTGGTCCATTGGGTCGGATGGCTTTCACACGTCTAGCGAATCGCTCCAGAGTTCGTTTGCAATCGGGCCGAGACCACCTTGTTCAGGCGGTCTCGGAGCGATTGTTTTGGGGCGGATCGTAGCGCGATTGCCGTGTTCACATATGCCTAATAGAACCGAACCAAGAGAGAAAACGCACCAGGTTCCGAAACAAACCCTTATGTGTGAAAACGTCCTAAAACTGCAGGTTACTTTATGTACTAACCTTTGACATATGTTGAAGTCAAATAACAGCAAACTGACATTTCGCAAAATCGTACCCGAAAGGTATGAGCCAGATATGAACACTCATTTTACGTACTGATTTTTAAACTGGTTTGTAACAAAAAGAAGCTTTCATAATACTTTTTGCATAGCAGATGTAGTTAATCTTACAATTGCTCTTTTCTTGTCTAATGTTCAATTAAAATATTACAAATAAGACCACAGAAATAAAGGATCTTCCACCAGATGCATGCACACTGTGCTGCCTGTGAATAGATTTCTGTATAAACATATGGCTGATTGAGTCTTTCACACAGATGGCAGCCCTGCATTCCTGCACTTAAAGACTGGTTCTTTTGTTGCGATGAATGAAAAAAGCTCTATATATGGCGCTTGTTTTATTTTCCTCTTACATTACAGGGGTTGCAATCAGCTAATATATGGCTGATCACCGTTGAACAAGTGCTATTCATGAACATATCTGCCGACTGATCAAAGAGTTGAAAAAACGGAAACAAAAGAAATGTGATCAGTAGTGAACGTACGAAAATATAGAATTGAATATAACAAGAAATTGTTCAACTATACAGAATCAACTGTACAGAATCTATACAGAATCAACCTTTTTTATGACATCATCCTGCACTTCAGCTTCTCTTAGACCAGTGGTTCTCAAACTTTTTCGTTGTAAGGCCCCTTTGTGTTAAGTGCATCGCTTTGCGGCCCCCCATATAAAGACGTATAATCTTAAACTTAGAATTTTAATTAAACCAAAAACATTCAGTTATACAATGCTGGAACCTCAATTCGTTTGGTTGGTGGTGTCATTTTTCTGATGTTTGATTGCATAAAATCTATGATAAATTTCTATACTTCATAAAATACCACAAAATCTGTGGTCCCCCTGGATCCATCTTGGGGCCCCCCAGGGGGCCATGGCCCCCAGTTTGAGAACCACTGTCTTAGATTATAGGTGAACCGATCGATGTTTGCAGTTTTAAAGAACGGATCAGGAGCCACTTTCTGTTTGCGTGGAAATTACTTCAAAAAAATCTAACAAAGCTGTTGATTTTAGAACATTGGGCCTCATTCATGAAACATTCGTGAATATATGAGTAAATTCCGAGTAATTTGCGCGTAAAACGGACCTTCCCGAAAACTTTCCTCCGGATTCACAAATACTTCGTAAACGTCAGATTGATGCGTGTATGTTGATGAATTCCAATCACTCGTAAACAGGGCGCGTTACAATTAGCATAATCCCCATGAATTACTGCTTCGCAAATTATGTATCTATGAATGCTGTAGAAACTGGACTCCATTCTCAGATTTGGCTACATTATATTGCATTAATGCAAAGTAATAGGCTATATGCCTAACAATAAATTAATACATTAAAATGTGTCTCCCAAAGCGTTTTTAGACAGCTGAAATAATACCAGGTGCTCTTCTGAAAACGACCAGCTGGTGGCGCTTGAGAACGCTTTGGAGGCACTGCGCGTTTTTCCATAGACGCGTACATTGGTTGCTGTGATTTGGAATATCCACGGCAGTAATGTTACTATCTTGTTTTGAAGAATATTACTGCATGTAAAAATGCAGTAACAAATAATATTAACTTCTCCACTGTTGTGTTGTATAAGTATGAAGGTTGGTCAATGCAGTGTTTGTCCCGCCTCTCCTCTACTGTGATTGGACGACTGTGTAAAAAGGTACAGTGATGAGCTCTGTGTTTTACCCAAAGAGTAAAAATGAAACAAGAAAGGGTAAAGAAAGTCGTGAAATGTCATTATGATACATAGTGCATCAAAATGCAGTATCATCAGTGTGTCTAAAAGAATACAGAACGTTTGAATGTTTTACGCACCATTCACACGTGATAGGGAGCAGGTGTACATTTCTTTCGTACCAATTAACATTTTGAAAATACGAAAATTTTCATGAATCCGACTTTACAACGATTTCCACATAAAGTCGTTCTCGGCGTGTTTCATGAATGAGGCCCATTGTCTTTAACAATCATAGAGAGTGTGAATTTGCACTAAATGTCACTTCAAATCCTTAACGTTACTTGTATGTCAGGTCTGTTTTGGGCCAGCGTCCTCCAAAAATCACGAATCGTTTTTGCCGATGCCGTCTGCTGAGATGCACCTCTCTCTGGTCGGGATAGTCTGGAACCCCGCAGCGCATGGGCCCTGAGGAGCTGTTCCTGAGTGGTGCTTCACCCTTCGGCCATGCTGGTTTGAAGGTGTCCTGAGGGTGGGAGGCTTTGCCTCTCTTCTTCTCATAGTGAGAATGGGGATGCTGTGGCCAACCCTGCGGTGGAAAAATGGAAGATCTGAATAAATCATCCTGCTGGGCTAATATGATGACCATAGTGTAAAGATCATGACCTTAAACAAGGATATAAAAATCACTTAAAACAACAAGGGTCATTATTTTCTTCAACCTCTATGTGATCAGTGTGAGGATTCTTGTCTCAAATGGACAAGGAAATGTTTTCAATAAACCGAGCCCTCTGGCAATGCAAAGCTCATTATTACACACATAATGTACATTAAGAAACTGTAAAAAAAAACAAGCCTTACCATCACAATCTGATTGAATCATTTAATCATCTCTGGGTTTTCCGTTGATGATGCTATTTACTGTGCTTACGCGGATGTAGTGTCCCCAAACTGCCTTCGGAGGAAATGGCTGTTCATTAACATGGGCGTTAAATGCAGAAAGTAAATGCCTTGGGCGAAACTGTAGAGCTCTTTGGCATAATTCTGAGGCATTTATGGAAGCTTTAAACTTCAGGATGTTTCGGTTTTTATTTGCATGGCTCACCTTTGACCCCTTTGAAGAAAAACGGACAGGTCTTAAAGGACAGTTCACCCAAAAATGAAAATTCATAATTTACTCACCTTCAAGTTGTTCCAAATCTGTATACATTTATTTGTTCTAAGGAACAAAAAATAAAGATATTTTGAAGAATGCTTGTAACCAAACAGTTCTTGGCCACCATTGACTACCACAGTAGGAAAAATGACAATGGTAGTCAAAAGTGCCCCTGAACTGTTTGCTTTCCTACATTCTTCAAAATATCTTCTTTTGCGTTCAACAGAACAAATTATCCAATAATTTTCCCTACTGTGGTAGTCAGTGGTACCCGAGAACTGGCAGTTGCTAACATTCTTTCTTCCAAATATATTTCTCTGTATTCAACAGAACAAAGAAATGTAGGTTTGGAACAACTTGGGGGTGACTAAATGATGACAGAATTGTAATTGGGTAAACTATCCCTTTAATGCTCTGTTTATTCCATTAAGTCAACAGAACCAAAGTCGACTTCAAAATTCTTACGGTGTGATATTACATATACGTCCTAAATTGTTTATGTATTTTGACTTTCATAAGAAGACTATAAGTGGAAAACAGTTCTGACAACCTTGAGGCACCCTTGTTATTTTCTTTCATGCTTTACAATATTATAAAACATTTAGGACGTTTGCAAAAAAGGTTTCACCTTTGTGACCCCTTGCATCTCTCTCTCCCAGGCACGCAGGCACCGCGGTGACTTTTCATGCGTGAGGCTGAGCTGCTATATTGGAGACAATGCCCAGCAGGTATCATGGAATGTGCCTCTGTGAGGAGATAGAGTTCCAAGCTGCATGCTGATTTCGAACGCATGGTTTACTGCACTATTCTGTAGTGTTTTGAAGTACGTTATGTGCATTGCTATGTGCATTTATCCTCAATCCACACTTACATGAGCACAATAATCTCTATTTTATTTTAACCCATTTGAAGAAAAAAGTCTTAAAAGGACAGTTCACCCAAAAATGTCATCATTTACTCACCCTCAAGTTGTTCCAAATCTGTATGAATTTCTTTGTTCTGACAAATGCAGAGAAAGATATTTGGAAGAATGATTGTAACCAAATAGTACTTGGCCACCATTGACTAGCATAGTAGGAGAAATAACAATCGTAATCAAAAGTGCCCCAGAACTGTTTGCTGTCCCACATTCTTCAAAATATCTTATTTTGTGTTCAACAGAACAATCAAAAAATACAGTATTTTTTCCTATGGTATTCAATGGTACACCAGATTTGTCAGATGCAAACATCCTTCTTTGAAGGTGAGTAAATGATGAAACATCGGATACGTTTAGACAAGGTCAACTGCACATCCATCTATATACATCCAGATAGAAATATATTAAATAAATGCATTCATTATTTTGTGAAACACAGTTTAGTTATAATGTGTGAGCCTTAAGCCCATTGCACATTGAGTCCGAAATTTGCGTCCAAAATTTCCGCACGTTAAAAAATAAATACGACCTCACGTTGTGTCAATCACATTTACACACTGCCTCCGATATTTTCGTCCGTCATAAAAAAATTATGGGTTCGTTTTTCGCATCCGTCAAGCATTTTGAGTGGCCTTTTTTAACAATTCAGAGACACCGTACAAACGAGAGCCAAATACGAAAAAACGCATACGAAAATTTCGGACTGTATGTGCAAAGACCTTTACACTTACATGTCCTCTCAATCTAATCATATTGATCGAACTCGCTTCTAAATGTAACCAAAGATCAAGTCAGATGCTTGATTCAAGTTTTTATGTTCTCAGTTGTTTATCCACAATAACATCCGACTGCATCGTGCATTCTGACCTATCACTGAAAGAGATCTGCCATTACCCTGAATTCACACACACATTCCATGCCTGGCACAAAAAGATGAGGTGGTTTCCCCATTGTTAACTCACAATGCCAGTTTTGAATACTCCTGTTCAGAGCATATGTTTGGTCCACTTTTCCAAACACAGAAGGCAAGTTGGGACACATGTGTATACTATGCATAGGGGAATGATGGTGACACAATAGTTCTCTGTTTTATTTGTGTGGGTGTAGTAACCTTTCTACAGAGAAACCGTTGCCCGAGATGTCTTGATCCTCTGCCAAAATGCAATCTCCAAAATTCAAGAAGTTTGATATCTGTGAGGAGATTAAAGCACTGAAATTGCACTTTGCTCTGATAAAAATAGAAATAGTGAATGTGAATTTTAGAATATATGTGAGAATAATGTGGCTGTCCACCCTCCCATTTTTATCAACTGCGTTTTAATGAGCTGTCTGACCCACAAACTTAAAATACCTTTCAGAGCTGGCAGAGCATGGGATCAAAGTTTAATCATGTTTGTAGACATCAGACGGGCAGAGTAAAAGCTTGTCTCAGAGAGTCTGAAAGCTGGCCAACAATGTTTTCTCCTTTTATAATATTGGAAATATTTTGAGTCAGCATGTTCGAGTTAATTTATGATTCAACGATAAGCTCCCCAAATTATGAAAGGAGTCAGACGTTCCTGTATCCTTTCATGTGTGGTTAAATGTGTCAGTGGAGCTCTGTGATTGAGCTTTACTCTCATACAACAATGACAATCCCTGACTGATTCTGCCTAGAGCTCCCATGTCCCCTGCCAGGGCCTGCTCGCCCATGCCTCTCTCTCTCTCTCTCTCATTGACAGCTACCATATTGTCCCATATGTATCCTTCTCCAGAATTTACAGTCAGATTACAGTAAATCACTAGGATCATTGCAGTTACAGGTTTAGCTCACACAAAAATAAAAATTCTGTCATCATTTATTTACCATGTCGTTTAAAACCTGAATGTAAATAATGAACATTTTCTATTTTGGTATCAGTTTAACAATTACACTATTGGTTTCAAGTGCAGGCCTTTTTCTTTTTAGCACAGATTTCTATTTTCTTATCAATCATAAAAGTTTAATCTTACAAGCATGCATAAAAGGTACTTTATAGTAGGCTACAGTAAACCAACCGATTAGAACTTCATAAGAGTTGATCAAATAAGCTTTAAATGATTACTTTATGAAAAAAAGGATTATGTTGAAATATATGATATATGATGAAATATGACACCGTTGTAAACCCTTAATTTTCACATGCATCAAAAGTGTTTAAATGAAAATACATTGTGGACGGTTAGCAAACAGGATCAAAGTTTTGGGTCAATGCTTAAATCAAGTTCTCAGACATCAGATAGGAAGGCTTATACTTAGACCGACAGAATAGAACCTTCATCACAAAATAAATTAGGCTTTAAAGGATTGCAATTTAGAGAAATAAATCTTTAAGAAGCTGTGGCCAATTTGGCACTGAAGAATATTTTGTCACGGGATTAAAGAGGAGTAAGAATGACTTTCAAGTTAGCTTTTGCTGAAAAGCTCAGATACAGTGGATTCACCAGTGCTAAAATGAAACTTTATCCTCAGCAGCATACATTTCAGATTCTTAAATCACAATCAACAGTAAATGTTTCAAAGTTTGAACGATTTTGTCACCTTTGGAATGCTGTTTTTTCACATGAACATATTTTCTCACACACACATATTCCCGCTCATACAGTATGCAACCAGGTTTGCAGTAACATTATTCTTTGCTTGACAAAATGTTTCAGAGTGAGTCAGCTGACCTATAAACCTTGGAATACAGTACTCTTTGAAAAACATAAACCATAAGGTTGTTTGAGTTACAGGTACAATTTAGCATATCAGTACATGCAGGAAGCACATTAAAACTTGTAGATTTAAATCCATGCTTTTTTTGAAAACAATTTTAAAAACAATATTTATTAAATATGTAGGCTTCAGTATGTAATGTGTATTGACAGAAGTTTTACTTTGTGTACTATTTTCTTGTTTTCCCCTGGCTGGCGGCATGCCGTTCCAAAGTGATTGAAAACAGGCAATAAAGCACTAAATACTTCTTTTTGTGCTTACCATGTTCAGGGATCAAACATTAACCAAAGTTAATGACTCAATTTAGATTGTGTAATTATTAAACTTCACAAATTAACCTCAAATAAATCGTAGATTAACCTAAGTGGCCAATGTTCACAGAGTGTAACATTTATATCGATGGGAAAGGGATGTGAAAGGGCTCAGAATCCAGTGTGAACAAAGCACTTTGAATATCACGGCTGACAAGCGGGGAACGTGTCTGCATGAGAGACAAAGCGTATAGGGCCAAAATAATCATAACATAAGGGGCAGTGCTGTTTCTGTGAGCAGACTATCACATTCCCCAAATTCTTTGTATAGAGCAAGCGTGAGTCTGTTGTGTGTGTGTGTTGATAAGTGTGTGAGAGACAGAATGTGTCCCTCCAGACAGCACAAACAGCCAAACTTGCCCATGCCTGCACAATCCCTCACACTTTCGTGAACAGAAAACAAATTGCCAAAATTGTAAATTAATTTTACGGTTTAGTCATCGTTGACACAACATTCACCGAGTCTGTTGTTCTCTTTTCAGACTGAGGTTGATTGAGGTCATTCTGTTAGCTGTTCAAAACTGTAGGTGTATTAGTATAATACAAATCTTGTATTAGACTAAATGTCCATTATTGCCTACATTAAGAGGCATCTTTTACAAAACCAGAACAAAATGTGGCAGGTTCTGGCTTGTGGTCACAGATCTTTCAGAAGCCGTTTTTTCCCTTTTTAATATATGATGATGTCATTCTGTTTAACGGAGTCTGTGCCAATAGTGAAACACGACAAATATCTCAGTCAGGATCTCTGTGGTGTTCATACAGCTCTGGCCAGCATAAACAAAGTGAAATTTAGAATGCGCAAAAGTACGAAAGGTGAAAAACTACGTGTAAAACTTTGAGGTTAAAAGCCCACAAAAATGCGTGTTTTTGAAAGCTAAAATAAAATGCAATAAATGTGCCAATAAAATTGGATAATTTATATCATGCTCACCGTGGGTTGTTTGTGTTTTATCAGCCCTCGTCCCCCATGCAAAGGCGCGCATCTCACGGCCAGGAGAGCATGCAGAAGAAAAGCGCCTGGCAGAAGCCCGAAGTCCCGCATCCTTCTTCTGTAAACTCCTGCGTAAAAGTGTAAATCCGTCAGAAGGTTGTGGACTTGCGGTATAAAGTACTCATGCGATGCGTGGAACTACTGCAGCTCCAAAGCCTGCAGTTTTGATATGCAATGATTTCTTTGTTCCGTTTCCTAATACACCTTTCTCTTATGGGACGGAGTAACAATATTGCCCGGTCCCACGTGACTTTTAACTCCTTTGACTCAGCGGTGTAATGCGTGCAACTGCTGCTTATCCCAGTTTTTTTACAATTCCATGCACAAGTGTTGAATGAGCTTTAGATTTTCCAAACTTCCCTTTTGACTGAAATTAATTACTAACATTAAGGTGTTTGTTTCAAGGATCTAACCACAATAAATTGTCTAGATCATTTTATTATCACATTTTTATAAAGAACTTATTAATCTATCAGGTCTGTCATTATAGATAATGTGGAACAGTGTAGGCCTACTTGTGTGCATTCAAGTTGAGGGCTACATTGCTTTTGAACTCAGTATGTGGGTGTACCAAAACCACAGGTGCAGGGGAACACAAAACACTAATGAGGCTTCATTTATTTTTAAAGCCCAACCATTAGGCTCAGATGTTGTTTTTCTCTTCTCTGGCAAGCGATGGATTCAAGGCTCATTTCTTTGTCACTGCGTCACCTAAAATGTTTATGCAAGAGCAACACTATCATCCTTGGCTAGAGAAAGCGGTAATGCATTTTCACTTACTCATATGCACACATGCAATTGTCCAATGCATGTAGATACATGTTTATTTTACATATAAAGGTGTAGGTTGTAAATTACCCCCAGGAAAACTCACCTGCATAAATGAGCTCAAGTTGGAGACAGATCAGAAAAACAGGAAACCCAAAAAGTCAAAACTATGGGAAGATATGAATCCAATTACTTCACCTGATCAAAATCTGACCACAAGTTAATAGAAAACCAATGGGATGATGGGAAGGAACATAACAATTAGAAACGAATGGAACTAATTAGATTAAAAACACCACCATACAACAGATGGTTGGAGAAATGATAAACAGCGGTTTGATGAAAAAGTTACTTTCAAAAGATATGACGTTTGTGTTTAATGTTAACTGTTGGGGGTGTTATTATAAGTCATTTAACTATCAACAATTACTTTTTAAACAAACAAAAATGCCAATCCTTTTGGACAAAGACCTATATTAAACATGTGCTTGCTTAGACAACATAATTGTTACCAAAACTAACAAACACATTGCTTGTCTCTTAAAGCAAAATAACATATGGAATGAGCTAAACAATATCAGCCAAGCATTAACATTTTAAGTTTGGTTTTTAAATCCAAATATCTGCTGTAATGTGGTGCCTCTAAACTCAAACCAGATTTGCTAAAAATCTCAGCAGGAAAAACCCACTGACCTCACTTGAACCATTGGATTGTTTACTGTTTTTCACAACTTTGCCTGTTTCCCCTATTTTACACTTGCACAGTTTTTTAAGATGTGGTGGATGATAACCAGGGCTGGAAATGGGGAGAAACGTGGGGAGGGGGGGGTCCAGGAGTGAATTTCAAGTGAGGACGGAGTTCCACCTCAAAATATAGAAGATTTTCATATTTTATGCATGTAATAGGCTCCAAACACTATATGCACACTTTACAGTAGGAGTTTATGCATATGGTTTTAAAAAATATAGCCTATATCCCCAACTAGAATCTCCCTGGTGAACCATGGCCATTTCCAGCACCGACGATAACTAAAATAAAAATGCATACATAATATTGCATGAACAGAACAGATTATGGTTGTGAGAGAATAAAACAAAATGCAGTGTGAGTTCTAAATTCCCTTATCTAAATTTAGGGTGTGTAATTTTATCATGTATCAAGGGTGTATGCAAGCCATTACAGCAAACCAACAATAACCCACCCTTCAAATCTACACTGTGTCCACTCCAAGCTGATAGAGCTCAAGATTTATTTATTGGCAGGGATAGATTTGTATGTCCACTGGTAGCCCAATGTTTAATTTGGTAAAACATCTTCAGAAAGCATACCTATTTGCTTAATTAACTGGATAAATGACTTAATACTTTGGTTAAGAGGAGACTGCCACCTGATTAAAATTGAGTTATTGACCTGCTTGAAGGCAATTCAAGCGAAAGCCAATCCAAATTAGAGTCATCTTGCGCCATCATGTGGTCAAATGCTTACTTATAAATTATGATTTTTTTCTTTTCTACAAAATTCATTTTACACAAAAACAATAACTTGGTTATAAAGGAGAATTTAAAGGAGAAAATGATGCAGATGTTTTAGCTACTTAATTGTCCTAAAAGATAAAAACATTCAACAGGATTAAAAACAGGCCTGCATTTTATATTTGACTGAATTGATTGACAACTCAAAACAAATACTAGAAAATACTAGTACTGGGGTGTATTCCAGAAAGCAGGGTTAATAAACTACTTTTATTTGGTTTTTTAAAATTGACTTTGCAATGTATCAGCTTTATTTTGAACAGTTGCTGATGTTAATGGAGACTCCTTTAATTGTAGAAACTGTTGTCATAGAGTAAAAAAATCTTGTTAAACACTTCAGTACACACTAACCATGATAATTCATTTGCATTAGAGGATGAAGGTCTGCTGTGACAGAGGTAGAGATTGAAACGTTAGGTCCACAGTTACATGTCCAATATGTCATGTAATATATCCCTTTTAAATGAATGTATTTCAAATATATCCATTTTCATTTTTGTTAGGTAAAAGGCCATGGCTTTCCATATGTTAAGTCTGGCTTTCTAACCATCAGGCCACAACTGTCCTTGACCCAATGCATCAAATATTGCCTAATAAGCGGAGAAGAGTAATCATATGCAATTGCTCAATAAATTGTTCTGCAGTTAAAAAACGTCACTATTAACATCCTGTAACTGTTGGAAATTGTAAGGTGTCCATATACATCCAGTAATATTTGGAGATGTTTTAATAAACATAATTGAAATACAGTATTCAATATAAATACAGGCTTAAATTAGTTTAACAATAACATCTTACATTATTTTATTTAAAGACTATTTCATTTTATCTTTATTCATTTTAATTGTAATATTGCTGTAAAATTATAATATTACAATCTGTGATTCCACACCCACTTGACGCTCATCAAAAGCGCACACATGCGCAGACAACCCTGAAGCTCAGTAACATTTTCTTGAAATGAACTAACCCTAACTAACCCTTAAACTTACCCGGTATGTCACATAACCAGCTTTCTGGAATACCCCCTGGTCACTACAATTTCAGTTAACCAAAGAAAGTGCTGTTTACTAAAAATAAAATTCATAGCTATGTTTGTCATTTGTATAATATGTTTTTTGTGTTTGCAATAAATTATAAGGACAAGGCCGCCCTTGCAAAGGCCTATTCGAGAAATGGTCAAATATTGACCAAATGGGAAAATAAAAGTCAATAAAAGTCAAAGTTTTGCTGCATTAGGTCTAATAGGTATAATATAATAGGTATAATATAATAGGTATAATCATTTTCATAAAATACAGTTTTCATGTGGTTTGAAATTGTTGTTCTTGGACTTTAGTCTATTGCAGCATAATTCTCAGACCACACAAATACAGACTCAAAGAAAAGTTAATAATTACATTTTAATCGAACAAGTAATAGGCCTGTTTGACATTTCTCTCCAGTTTATATCCACCACATATCAGCCAAATTCCCCCTTATATGCTGACATGTTTTTCTCTGTCACCCCATGTGTCTTTTATCATGACATAGACAACACATTAGATTAAGGCGTACAGTCATAACATGGTAACCTAGTTTTAAGTGTCGTAAGAATGTTGTATTGACCCTTGCGGGGCGGAGCATTAACGAGAAGTATAAGAGTTTGATGTTTTGAGGGTGGGTCATTTTGCTTTAGACACTTGCGTCTTGCGATCCAAAATGCCACTTGAGTTATATCTTGATCTTCATTCACAGCCATGTCGTGCCGTGTTTATATTCGCAAAGATAACCAAAATTCCCTTTGAATACAAAAGCGTGGATTTGTCTGCAGGTAATTCATTTATTTACATTTGCGGTTTTTTTACGATGCCTAGCTGTGGTGTCTGTGGAATAGTTTAGCAGTTTTGCATTTGTACAGAGATAGCAATGTCTTCTCTCTGTGCTCAAAAGGTGAACAATTTGGGGAAGAATTTGGCAAGGTTAGCATTTTAAGGAAAGTACCAGTCCTTAAAGATGGGGATTTTATCCTCACAGAGAGGTATGTTAGGAACGTAACCCTGATGCATGTTTACTTAGATATGCAAAGATATTGGTAAGAAAATAACAAACGGGATTCTTATCTTTCTTGCAGCATAGCAATCCTCCAGTATTTGGCAGCAAAACATCGCACTCCAGATCACTGGTATCCAGCTGACCTGGTGAAGCGTGCACGAGTTGATGAGTATCTTTCCTGGCAGCACGCAGGCTTACGAGCTCACGGTTCAAGGGTGTTCTGGTTTAGGGTATGAGATCATTCAACAAATAGAACAAACAAAAAGTACATCTTCTAATTCCACCATCTTCTCTGTCCACTACTTTGTTTTGGTTAAATATATAGGCTAACGGTTCCAACCACAATATTTGACAAAAGGCATTTCTTTGCCAGGTCTTGGACTGTAACTGACATTCAGTGTTGGGGGTAACGCTTTAAGTAACGCGAGTTACGTAATGTGGTTATTTTAAGTAACGATTAATGTAACGCAGTTACTTTATACATTTACATATCAATACTCGAGTTACTTTTCAGTCTAATCATTGATTTATATGAACATTTTTTTAACTGCAGAAGTGAAATTGTGAATAAAAGTAGTGTAGACATGATCGCTCATGCTTGCGCAGACACAGTCGCTAGTCAGACATACGCAGTGTTGCCATGTCTGCAGTGTTCCGGCTTCGTTTTTGTTACACAAATCTGGCAACCCTTGACACAGCGATGGGAGGCCAGAGATGCGGAGCTATAGTGTGGCCGCACTCGCCACCATGGACAAAATGCCTGCAAATGCCGGTCATGCTCAATAGATAACTTTCAGATCGCGAAATTAGCGAAAGTCATGACACGCAACAGCAATCAATGGTCTCATGCCTCGTGAATGTAAACATAAGCTGTGTTCGACTGTTAGTGGAGCTGCACGCACAGATCTGCAGATTTAAATGGGCATGGTCTCTGTTAGAAGAAGGGTTGGGGAGTGGGCGGAGCACGGGAGAAAGAGAGGAAACTGTCGGTACACGATCTGGGGGGATGGGCTCTCACTAAACGCTTGGTGTTTCGAGTCTGACGTCATCACGCAACAGTGCGCAACAGTGTTTTTTAGGCGATTTTAACAATCAAAGGTAGTTTAGATGGTTAGAGTAAGGTTAGGGTTAGGGTGTGGGTTAGGGTAAAGGTTTCGTAAGACTTGAAACACCAAGGATTTAGTCAAAACCAACAAGCCACGCCCACGGATCTGACTCGAAACACCAAGGATTTAGTGAGAGCCATCTGGGGCGATGCCTGCACGATCCGTCCGCGCATGCGCATAATGACGTAGTAGAAAACGCGCATGCGCAAATGATAATTCTGTTTTGCGACGATTTACGACACTGCACGATCTGTTCCACGCTTGCGCACCTTTGTACCGCGACTTTCACTACTGTCCACTTCTGGTCTCATGTCACTTGTGTGTGCAAACTATGCGTTCTTTCAAGTCATTTCCATTGTCAGTTTGAAATACTCTGTAACGTTTCCCCAGACTTGTTTGTAGTTCTTTCTTCATGTAAGTGCAGATAGTCTAGGCAGAAATGCATACTATGTTCCTTATTGTCTTCTGTAAACACCATTGAAGGGATTATTTTCCTCATTTAGATTATATAGATAGATATATTAGCCTATATAGACCCATACTAATACAAAATTACTCAATTTAAAGTTAACTAATATTAGCAGCTTTTAATAAAAAAACGACACAAACCGACTTTGACAATACTACGGACCTCAGATCGAAACACGGCAAGTTAAGTAGGCCTAATGCCATACAGCAATGAACCGCAAAGGGGAGCATGGAGGAAACTGAAGGCTTGCAGTGACAGAAAGGCTCAGACTTTTTCCACATGTAACCAAAATCGTGTATGTTCATGTAACAACTCCTTTATTATTTTGGATTAGCAACCACGTAAACACATCGTAATGCAGCGTAAGCTACATTTAAAAACATCAAAATAGACCTGCCGTGAACTGTTAAATGAAAAACACAATGTAGCCTACAAAAATATGCCGCCAGTTGTGCCGCCTGGCCGTCAAGCGTTTCATCGAATGCTTGCGTGATACCAATAGTGTAGGGAAACCGTGATGTGATCTACTACGTAATTACGCGCATGCGCAGAATGGATCGTGCAGGCATCCCGGATCGTGTACAGACAGAAACAACTGTCATCTGTTAGTCTCCTCACCAAATACCAGCATATACTGTATACTACATAATATGTTAAATGTCATTTTCCCCTCAAAACAATATTACAAAGTATATAATATTAGTAATATATTATATGTTAGATTAATCATAATTTCGTATAACACTATCGAGTTGTTTTGGCTCAACGAAGTGCTCAGCAATGCAAAGAGGATCTGTCATATCGCTTATATATTACTTTTTTAAATCTAAAAAAACACCCATATTTGCCGGCCAAAAATCCTCCTTTTCCCACACAGTGTTATACGACTGGAAACTACTCTGCCGTCCCAAAATTCACCGGCGCCATCTTGTGCAACTAGCCGCGCTGTCAAAACACAATAAATATGGAGAGTGACACCGAAGTTAGCAGTGTCAACAGTAGGCAGAGCTCTGATGAGGTGGAGGACTACTGGTCAGGAAATATTTGAAATGTGTTTTTTAAAGAAAATAACGGTGTGTTATAGACTATATAGGATTGTTAAATGCATTACAGTGTTAAACACTAAAGAACAGCAAAGTCTGGAAAAGCATGAGCATCAGTTAGGTGAGCAAAAGTACTTTCAGTTACTTTCCACAAAAAGTACCCAAGTAACGTATTTAGTTACTTTTTTAATAGAGTAACTCAATATTGTAACTAGTTACTTTTAAAAGTAACTTTCCCCAACACTGCTGACATTTCACAATTTTAGGGAGTCTTACCTGTGGTCACAGGAACCCCGGTGCCCAAGGAGAAGATGGATTCGGCCCTGGAGGACCTCAACATGTCTTTGAAGACCTTTGAGGAGAAGTTTCTTCAGGACAATCCCTTTATTATTGGAGAGAAGATATCACTGGCAGATTTAGTGGCCATTGTGGAGATAATGCAGGTAAAACGTATTCTATATATTTGATTCACCATGCACTTAAAGGGATGGATAGAAAAATTAAAATTCTGTCACTTGGGCCAGACCTATGTGAACTAACACTCTAACTTCGATCTTGACATCACAGCTTTGTATGTGTGTTTGTGTGTGTTCAAGCCGGTTGGTACAGGTCTAGATGTGTTTGAAGGCAGACCCGCTCTGAGTGCATGGAGAGATAAAGTGAAGAAGGAGATCGGAGAGGAAGTCTTCGATGAAGCCCATAAGGTTGTCATGAATGTTGATGTACTGCCACAAACCTTTGAAAAGAAGGGTATTCCTGAGTTTCTCAAACTTCGGATTATGAAAATGTTTAACTGAATACTTGCCTTCTCCTTTTGCTTGCAATCACTGTGTTAAATCAGTAGTGAAACGACTGTATTCAAAACAAACACACTATAATAAATTCAATCAAAGTTTTCATGTAGTTTTATTTTTTATTTTGTATGATTTGTTTTTTATCATATTTTTTGTGTTCAGAAAAATAAACTGATTTTATCTAAAACATTGTTATAAAAATAAATATTTCATTAATTGATCACTAGTACAAAGAACATAAAGCCATGGAAAATATTAAGAGACCATTCCAATTTTTTATTGAATCAGTATTTCTAGATGTATTGTGACCATTCCAGTCCAGTGTCTGTTGAATTTCAACTAAATCAAACCTCAGGAGTGACAAAGTCATCTGACAGCAATGTGAAAGACAGACAGAATGACAAGACACATGAAAACTGTGACAAAAATCGAGGTTATCACATAAAACAATAATTTTGATATTTTCCATGCATGTACAAATACTTGTATTGCTTAAAAGAGAATATGAACTTGTTTTCTTTGCAGTATTTAAGTTCTGAAAAAATACAGAGCATCTTTTCTGTTATTTGGACCGGTTTCTCCAGTTTTCAGTTTCTGTAAATAAATGCAAGTAGAAACTATTTGTATTTGACATTTGGTAGAAATATTGTTAGTAGTTCACAGAATGAAATAAAAATGATCATTTTACCTAAACACGTACCTTTAAATAGTAAATTTAGAAAAACTGAAAATAATTTTAAAATGGTTTCTTAATTTTTCCGCAGCTGATAAAAAAACATATGTTGTAATTACATAAATGTTTACAGTTTTACTTCACTACAATTCAGCAAATTTAAGAATATATTCAAACATAAACTACATCAAGTGTCCTGTAGTTAACTATATCAACCGTCCACTGTTTCACATGTCTGGCTTTTGGTAGTTGGTTCCTGTGCTTTCCTACAACAGAACATCCAGAGCTTCTCTTTGAGATGCCTGTTTGAAGCTGTCAGAATGACAGACGACATGCCACCATAAAAACTAAAGGCAAAAGCTAAAGTGAGGTAGGTGATAGTTCCCTCCATAAACCTTATAATCATGAATAAAGACACAATAAATAAAGTGGTCAGATAAACCCCCACCAAGGAGATGGTGAGCTTGCACACCAGGACGTACGAGTCGGAACCCTGCACCTGCGTCTGGTTCTTCCGGAGTGCCAGCGTATGGGCGCACAGGTGGACCACCATTCTGAGAGAGGTGGGCAACATGATCATCAGGGGAATGGGGCAGAGAATAAACAGACTGGCAGCCGCATACGCCATTTTGTCAATTTTCACAAAGAAGGTTGGGTTCGGGCAGGTTGCGTTCAGAGTTGCGTTCAGGCTGTAGTTTGTAGAAACATTGCTAGTGTCTATTGCCGGGAGGTCGAGCGTGAAAATCGGTGAAAAGAACACTGAGAAACCAGAGCAACTCAGCAGCACTGCGGTGTTGATGATGGTGGAAATGTTCCTCTTCAGTGATATGAGGCACTCAGAGGAGAAGTTCACAACTTTGACACAGTAAAAGAGACTTTGCCAAGCGATGCTCCAGAAGCTGATACAACTGCAGTTCAACATTAGATATATCACAGTGCGGAGAAAAAAAGGATATGGCCTTATGCACCAGATAGTTGGAACAATAAAGACGCTCAACACCAACATGAGAACGACGATGACCAAGACAATATTGTTGACAGAGATGATGCTTAAGATCAAACCAACAGTCTGGATGTTCTTAGACTTTAAGTGCTGCTGTATGGTGAAAATGAGGTTAAACATGTTCCCAGAAACACCGACAAACGCCAATACAACCAACACAAGAATGTGCTCAGCGACGGTCATGATGTTGTGGTCCTGCTCAGCTGCTGTATGAAGTGTGGTGAGATTCACACTGATTTATAGAGAAATGGAACGAATCTCCTATGCAAAGTGGCTCTGCATGAGTAATCCTTGGTGAAATTGGGTCAAAGCTGAATCTGAAAACACAAAATGAGGAAAAATGATGTTTATGTGAGTTCAGTGTACACAAAACATCACATCTTGTAAATTCTTTGTATTATCATCACTGATGGCAAACGAGCAGTACATGAAGGTCACTTACACATTAAAACTATATTTAAGACAATATATATTGAGTGTATATGTTATCAGTGGTCAGTATTTGCCTATTCAAATCTGGGTTTGTCTGCTTTTTAGACAAATTACTTGGAAATGTAGTGGATTAAATGGAGCCGATACAATTTCACTATTCAAATGTATGGCGAGATATGACTTGGCCGCTGTCACGAAGCATATCCAGTGTTATCCATAACATGAGCAATGACACCACTGAACCAGACCTGTCCCAGATGTTTTGGACAATTGTACTATGGGAGCAAATTGGACTAGGTTTAAGGTCATTCCGCGAATGGGTGACATTTGCTAGATGAAACTTTTTTCACAACACCGAATCTAACAACACATATTTTATTATTCTAAATGTGTATTGGTCAATCTCAGAAAACTATTTTACTTTTTTATATGGTTTTTTAATGGAAGATGGAAGTTTTTTTGTAACAGGACGGAAAACAGGACCGAGTTTTTAGCATAAAATTAGCAAATACATGAAATACAGCCAAATATCAAACATGGTAGTAATATGAGGACATCGAATTCTAGAGATTTCCCAAAAAATGTTTTTAAAATAAATATCTTCCAAGAAATAATTAGGTGGATTGCATCTTGAGAACGACCCATCTACAAAATCATAAAATATACATATGGAGAAAATAAGAAAATAAATCGTGTTATTCACGTGGCCTTCAGAAGACGAAGCTGATGAAACTTTCTTCTCTAAATATGTCTATTGGAACGTTTTATAGGTTTTCAGAGGTGAAGATATGTTAGGGTAACAGGACTGAGCAAAAACCCATAAATGTCCAAAATATTATGGATTTTTAATGAAGAAAATTGTAAAGCATAGATAGAAAGAAAACTAAGATTTTTTTCAGTGTTCTATGTAGTTTTTATTAATGTTTTAAATGTTACATTTAAACTTGCAGTTAGCTTCATGTGCAGGCGACTTTATTTCATTAAAAGGCCTATGTATTTTCAAGTTAATAATAATGACCTGGGGATAGAAATGTCACCGATTTGGTGAATGGTTAAATAAAGTCAAAGACACATTTTGTTGATATATTACATACTTTATGAGTCTTAAAATGTGAAACTCTGGAAAAAAATCAGCTACAATAAATTTCAATAGTGAAATGGGATATATTGTTTTTTATGGTCATAAGCTTTTATCTACATTTTCATTAAATGACCGAAGTAGATTTCAAGAACGGCTGACGAAGAGTAATCCATAATCTGGCGACAATACAAGTAAATATGAATATGCAGTAGTTGTGAATCTGCCGACATTTGCCTCAGTAAAGAGTCTTTCTCTGTCGTAAGAAAGAGTGTATTATCATCACACATAACTGTCTTCTTCCAGGAGACCATGTGACCTTCTCTCGCACGAGCTGGGCTGGACACTGCAGTAAATTCCTCCACTGTGTGTTTTCTCAATCACGGACATGCCTTGTGTTTGGTTAAATCTTTGTGAATATGACACGCAAAAACTTGTGAAAATCAAGAGCGTTAAACTTGGATCACTAAAATGGACGTTAAACGGAGTTATCTTGATGTTCATTTGGTAAGTTTTACACCGAGCGGTCTCCGTTGTTTTGCTTGTACAACGCCCGCGCATCACTCAACAAAAGCTCATTCATTTACTGTACAGTCACTGCACTGTATCGTTAACACGTGTTATGATGTTACGATAGACATTTAAAGCGATTTTAGGTTAATTTATGCGTCCTGTCCATTAATCCCACGTCTATACTTTACAGTATAATGTTGTTGTGGAATAAAGGATATCAGGAGTATGACCTCGTAGTGAGTTCAGTCACTACAAAAGTCAAAGGAGTGGCAAATATAAATATACCAGACATTGGCGAGGTCGTGTGGGATGTGGTGGACCACAGTGGGACATCTCAGGTAACAGTGATATCATTTACATCATTTATCATATGTCACAAAAATACTAGGCTATGTGTGTGCTTTAAAGTGCATAAAAAAGAAATGCATTACAAAATTTTGTTTTTGGCTTTTTGTTTGATGTTAGGGGAAAAACTCATTTTTTGTGGCGACAAATGTCATAGTCACACAGAACCAAAAACAAGGTAATTGTCCAGAGGTAAGTAGCCTACACATGTTGTGATTTATTCACCATTGACTTCTAAAGCTTCATATTAATGATGTTCAGATCAGAAATTATGTTATTACATTGTTATTATTATGTTACACACTTCAGGTACCGCCGTATGGGAAACTGTGCCAAAAAGATAAGGATTGTGAGAAAGGATTTTCAGACCAGTATAGCCATGGTATTGTTATACCTCTTATTTTATTACTTTGTATGCTATGTTTGGCTTGCATATTTGTTGATTAAATAATTTGGCTAAATTAGTTACCTTTAGTTTGTGGTCATGCAGTATAAAAGGAAGCATTTTATTACCAAAACATATGTCAGACTGATCATGTTTCGAAATATTAAATATTGATTTGTTTGTCTCAAATCTCAGGCATTGTGTCTTTAATGAAAACCAAACCAGAATCAGAAAGAGCATGCTCGATAAACATGCACACATGCACAAGTAATTAGCCTTCTGTCAAAAGCCACCAGACAGAATAATAAAATAACATAAAGAATAGTTCCTATTTATACAGGAACATGTAAAGAGTTCAAATGCAAAAGCTTCTAAGTGCCATTTGAATTAAAATTGGCGTTTTTATCAGGCTCCTATGTTTAGGTTCAGTGATTTCACTTTAATGGTAAAGAGGACATACCTTTTAATGTAAACATCATAGCCTGATAAAAATAATCATTTTAGAAGGAAAATTTCAGACGGCACGTAGAGGCTTTTGCATATGAACTCTTCATGTGTTTTATTAAGACACATACGTATTTAGTTATCTATTTAACTAGACTCTCTACTCTGATCTCATTTGTTGAACTTGCACAACTGCTTGAGATCTGCTCTGCTCTCTTCTTTATAATTACTCAGGTGTTCAAACAGGAGTCTGTGTGAAGTTTGATGCAATGAAGAAAACATGTGAAGTTTCAACTTGGTGCCCCATTGAAAACAAGAAAAGACCCAGGTGCCACAGTGTACAATGTTATATCTAAAAATAATTAATTCTCATAATCTAAGGATTAATCTCTTATCTGAAGCTTACTCTGAATGCAAAGAAATAGGAAACAAATCACCTTCAACTGTGCTGTAGAATTAGTGCTGGCCCTGGCAACAGGCGATTGAGGAACTCATTTAAGGAAGTTGCACTTTTAGTTGGCACTTTTATAAATGTAGGCTTTCCTTATTTCTGTTTCCGCAGACCTGCTCTTTTGGCATCTGCAGAAAACTTCACTGTGCTGATCAAGAATAACATCAGATTTCCAGCATTTAATTACATACGGTTGATCGCACTTCAAACATATGCATACTGTACTTGGCAATATTAATTATTCCAACTTATCATATTCATTCATGTATTTGCTTTAGGAGAAACATCTTGCCTGAAATGAAGGATACCGATCTGAAAGGTTGCATCTTTAACCGCTACACAAATCCATACTGTCCTATTTTCCGGCTGGGAGATATTGTGAGTGAGGCCAAAGAGAGCTTTGGGGAAATGGCTGTGGAGGTAAAGCCTTATTTTTATAATCTCCCATTAAGCAACAATGTTTAATGTTTGTGGATATGACCTATATGACATTTATTTGCAGTGCAGACTGTTACAGTGCCGGTAATATTTGTTTAATAGGGAGGTGTGTTTGGGATACAGATCAACTGGGATTGTGATCTGAACAGCATCTTTCACAGCTGTCTGCCTAAATATTCGTTCCGTCGCTTGGATGAGAAAGAAAGCAACAAGACCCTTTACCCTGGATTTAACTTCAGGTGTAAATCATTTGATTTGTAAAGATAAAATGTCTTAAAATAAATTATAAAAGTACATACTGTATTACAGCATTTTCACTAATGCTCTTACATTGTTGAAAATACAAGTGCATGTGATATTGTTAGTTATTTAAACATTATCTTGGAAAATAGGTTTGCAAGATACTCTACAGTAAATGGTGTGGAGCAGAGAACGCTGTTTAAAATATACGGTATCAGGTTTGATGTCATGGTTTTTGGAAAGGTAAGACACAACTATCAAATATTGGAACTACAGTACTTTGCATGTTGGCTAGATTGTAAGATACACAATGCATTCTCTGTGTCCTTCACAGGCTGGGAAGTTCAGCATCATTCAGCTTATCATCTACATTGGATCAACGCTCTCATATTACGCTCTTGTGAGGAACTCATAAGCTGATATAGATTCAGAAAATATTTTGAGGTAATGACAGTTGTTTCTCGCTGTTTTAGACAACAGTCTTCCTTGACTGGCTTATTGGAACTAGTTGTTACTCCAAAGAAGCAAAACAGAACTACTCAGAGAGGAAGTTTGAGTCAGTACAGGACCGAGAAGAGGTGAACACATACGCACGTATACACACACATACACAACTCTCACATACTGTTAAAACTGAGTAGGAAAACATTGCATTTACATCAGTAAGGCATGTCAGCAGCTGTTGCGTTGGAGCTGTTTAACTCTGTCTATGCTTATTTTCTGAACACAGGCTAAATTACAATGTTAAAGGGATAGGCCCTACTCCACCTAAAAGTGAAAATTCTGTCATGAATTACTCGCCCCCAAGTTGTTCCGATGAACACAAAGAAAGATATTTGTAAAAATGTTAGCAACTGACATTTCTGGGACATCATTGACTACCATAGTAGGAAACATTTTAAGTTGCCCCAGAACTGTTTGCTTTCCTACATTCTTCAAAATATCTCATTTTGAGTTCAACATAAGAACAAAAAATGCTAACATTTTTCGAAATATCTTTACGTTCAACCAAACAAAGAAATTTATACAGGTTTAGAACTACTTGAGGGTGAGTAATTCATGACAGAACTTGAATCTTTGGGTGGAGTATCCCTTTAATTGTGCGTTCATGTATACTTTAGTATTGTGTTTGTTGCAGTGCTTCCTTTGTGTGTCATTTGTGGATGAGGACAAGTTGAGGGTGGTGAAAAAGTCCAGAAAGAAAACTCTACAGCAGACTAAACCTCTTTCTCTACATCAGCGGAAAGTAAGATACTCAAATATTTAGTCACAAACTGGCCAGTAAATCAGTACTTGAAGTTAAACTCTGAATTAGAAACAAAACTTAAAACGTTTTCAAATTGTGAATCAAAGCAATGTTGTATAATACCAGTCAAACTAATCAACTATACTGTAGACAAAGGTTTGCTAGTCTGAAGAAACAAAAATACAGATATTTAATATTTGAACTCCATATAGACCACTTCGCAAGACACCGGCAAAGTCCGTCAAAGCAAGTCCACAGTCCTATCTTGAATGGGGGAAGGCAGATATTTCTAAAATCGCTGGCGAAATTCACAATTTAACAGTATATTTCCAATCAATAATTAAACATGACATGAACTGTATCATAACTTTTGTTTGCTAAGCTTAAATTGCGCTAAAAATTACCTTTTTCGAGGTCGCCTCATCTACTGCGCCTGCGCAGCGGCTGGCAAGCACCTCACGAGAGCCGTGCCCCAGAGAATCGTCCGTCTTTATTGATTGACAATTGGCTCGTTTTACTGGAAGGCGGGACTTCCTTCGCTAGGGCGGCCATATTGACCGTTGCATTCCTCGCCATTCATTGTAACGGCAGTGGCGCATCATGTTAATATTAATATCTTTGATACTGGTCCAGAAGCACATTTGGTAGTTTTTTTTTTATCTCACGCATATAACTGCATTTTAGTTACTGCAAGATATTCCTTGAACATTTTGATTTGGTTATAAATGTTCTGTAGGTTGTATTTTGTTCAAATTTTTGTGTATACAGGACGTTCTTCTGGACTGGCATTGTTTACGTCTTCCAAACTGGCCTATATCTGTTTGTTTTATAGATTTAAAGACTTGACATTTAGTATAAAATGTAAAAAATGGTAGGAATACTGGATGTGTAGGTGTGTTGATACTTTTGACTGGTAGTGTACAAACTAGCATAATGTTTTAGACATTAAATGCGCAGTATTCTAGCTTTATTCAGATGTTTCGAAAAAATATCCTTAATAGTAACATTTCATTGTTGTCACACAGACAATTATTTTTAGAGTAAGCATCACTAAAAAACTTTTTTTATTTTACATTTTAATTTTTCTCAGTTGGTACAGTCAATGTACTTGCATTTTGTAATAATAAATAATAATATATGTCCTAATCATATTCCTTTCATTTTTTGCCTCTACTTCACTTCCCTGTATTTACTGTAAAGCTGATTTGATACAATGCAATATTGTGCAAAGCACTATAGAGATTAATTTCATTAAACTATGACAAAATTACTTATTTATTTACTGCTAGAATGATTTGGCCAGCATGAGGACTCTGATCAGTGTTATGCAGTCTGGACCGAGCAGAAGTTTACCTGTACAGAATGGGCAGAGCGGTGGGCTTTCCACAAACACAGACACACCATTGCTGGAGAAGCCACAGTCTGGATGTCAGGACTGGTGTCGGTGTGGCTGCTGCCCACCTGCTGCCAACCTGCACGAGCAGCTGTGCTGCCGATTGGGTAAAGGGCGCTGCATAACCTCCTGCCCTATTTTCTCCACACTGATCCTCAGTCGCTCCGTCCTCGAGACAGCATTGTTCTATGTGGATCCCCTAATGGAGCTGCACGAGGGGGCTCAGCTGCGCTATGGGGCCTACGCTCAATTCATTAGATGGCGGTTTGGTGACAGCACACCCAGAGATGCTGTTCCAGTAATACCCAGTTGCTGCATGTGGAGGATAAGGGCAGAATACCCCAGCCCTGATGGTAAATATAGCGGGCTAAGACTTCACCAGGCCACGCCCTCTCAGGCAGAGTTTAATGCACAATGAACATCATCAACAGTTTTTTAAACGGACGATCAACCCGAATGTTAATGCCTTCTGACTGTCATAACAGGGAATGCTACTAACTACAATAATAATACAGTTTTTATTTGTAACCTGCCAGCAACCAAAGGATGATCCATATTAACCACAAGCACTTCAGCAGAAGCAGGATGTCAAACTTCTTACTAACAGATGCCTTTGAACTAAACAAAAAAAATCTTGAGAGCTCAAGCATGTACCGGTAATTTGGTTTATTGATAATTTGAAGTGCTGTTAAACACTGATCGAGTAAAAACAGATCAAATATAGCATCATATTCAAATGAAATTAAATGTATGAAATACACTTTATATAAAATCTATGTTAGGACACATTTTATTTAATCGTAAAAGTGTCCGTTCCACTGAAACAACAAATTCACTACATTATGGAGTCCCATATGAAGGTGTCCCAACAGAGCTCTAAAACAATAAAAATATATAATTTGCATAAATAAACATTAAATATATTTAAATATAAAACTAAAGTGCTGACTTTTACTCACCAATGGCACGCCACTGTCACTTCTGTCGTTTAGGTGAATAAATTTGTGTTTGGCATAGTAGTCACCATCTTTCATAAAAGTAAGCATGAACCAGTCACAAACAGCACCCGCCTGTGAGAACAATGACACGCTAGAATAAAAGCAATTTCTGCCATTAAGCAGGTCACAGTAACTAAATATATATTGCTTACCAAACTAAGCAAGGCAAGGGTTGCCCCAATATTTACAATGGTGGGCACAATGCTGAACTTACCAGCCTACAAAGAAATTAAAATAAAATAAAACTACAAAAAAATCAGAAAGTAATGACTAAATTCAGGCTGATTCTTATGTTTAACTTTAAGAGACCAACAAACAAACCTGGCCTAAAACTATGACCTCAAAGCGGATTCCATAGGCCTTGAACAATGTCCGCGTTTCAACATTTTCACTGGTTTTAAAATATTTTGCAAATCTGTGGGGGAAAAAAAGTTAATATCTACACATAATGGTGACTCTGGATAAATAATATGGTACAGTTAACGTTCCAAATTAAATTATGCTTTTACCGGAAGTTGTATCCAGGGGCAACATTATTTTCAATGCGTTTATTGTCCAGTCTGCTGAAAGAATACTTTGGCACGCAAAAACGTTCTGGGAAGTCCAAGTCACAGCTCCAGTCAATGAAAATCCCAATAACACCACCCTTTAACATTGAAAACACTTTCACACTTTTCTAATATTTATCAGAATGTTTAAACTACATTTGTATTTAAAAAAATACACTGAATTGTTGAAGATACAGACTTTAACAGCCATGACACTGAAGACTTCTCCTGCTTCAGCTACAATGTCCCCCAAACGGAAAATGGGACAGTCTGGGTCTGTTTTGCGATTAAAGGTGCAAGTTTTTAAGTACGAAGTGTTGATGTACTCCAGAATGTTTCGCCTAGAAGCAACACAAAACAATTTACGTTCACTATATTTCTTAGTGGAACCACTCACGTTTATGAGACATTATTAGGTTTGTTTTGTTAAGAGTGGGATCTAAAAGTAAAATATAAAAAAGAAAAATACACAAACTTACTTTTTGAAATTGAACTTTGGATAGTGTATGCTGTTTTTAATGAGCACTGTGAAGTCTTCTGCATCACCCAGCACAGCGGTTCTGTATAAAAACAATAATATTATATGCAAGTTGTATCAAATGTATTACCTTGTTTTAGTCTAAAGACGGAAAACACTCACTTGGGTATTATGTTGTCATTTTCGATTGGACACCATGAAAACACTTCACAGGTTTTGATGGTCTCAGAGTATTTTCCACACCTGCCCGTCTGAACCCCTGAGGATCACGGCATCTTTGTGTCACAGCGTACATATTACATACCACTATTTAAAACAAAAAATGTCTTCCTCAACGTGAGCACCTACCGTTGCCACGGACCTCATTGAGTCCAATTTTGCAATCAATATCTGACTCTCACCGAGTAAATTCACTTAGAGCCTAAAAAAGTAGAATTTATAATGTGGCCTAATGTGCAATGGACATTTCTCTATGAAAGATTAATATGACATAATGACATGAGTTCTGTTTAGTAGTACCTCAGGACAGCTGCCCTGTGTCTGTCCAGGAGTGACAATCATATTTGTCATCACAAAGAAAGAGTTTTCACCCTGTCAAAAAAAGGTGACTGAATTTGGTATTCCTTTAAAATGTATAATGGCAGATTAGACACCAAAATAAGATAATATGGGCGATAAAATACCTGGGGGGGAATAACATATTCAGCCACATCCCAAACATGCGCCCCCTCAGCTGATGAATTGGTCAGAATGTTTCCCTTCACCTTAGTGCTGACTGAGCTGATCACGGAGTCTGTGACCTGGTAAGCCCGCCGCATCCAACATACATACCTATAAAGTACAATACACAGTTCTGCAGTTACCCCGAAGCAACTATAAAGCCTGTATTGAAATTCACTGGGTATGGCACTTCCTAAATGTAGGTGCTACATCCATCACAACAGAAAAATAAGATTATTCACCAAAACAACACAATGAAAATGTGACCGAATGATATTTAAAAATTGTACTTACACAGCGACATAAGCAATGATCAATAACTGGATCAATCTAAAGATGAAGCCCACTTTTTTGTTACTGATAACTAATGTAACAGGTGTTCCATAATCAAAAAGACAGCGGAGAAATGCATTGCAGCAATCTTTTTCACAACCCATAGTGTCCTTTAAGAAGTATCCACTGTGGAAAAAAAGTACGGTCAGACCACTTTGAGTTACCCTGAAGCTTGTAACGGACTTATTACTACACCTGGCAAAAGAATTTACATTTAGTTTGAATACAACTTTTATCACGTATTAAGTGTCAAAGATATTAAATGTGACCATCTCCAGGTATTTGCTTAAAGCCCTGTTATGTTCCTAGTAGTATTTGCACTCTGCACATTTGCAAGCCATTATCTAGAACCGTGTAAATGCATGTAAATCAAGTGGGTGAACCACCTTGGATGTGGACAATGCACATTTAGCAAGACGGATTGTCAACCCTATTAAATATTTAATACATCATTTTTAATAAGATAAAAAAAGACTCAAAGAATCATCGTAAAATGGTAAAAACACCGATTTATTTCCCCAAGCATGACAACGAACATCAGAAATAAAAAAATAAAAAAGGTTAAACATAAATCTAGCGTCTCTTCTGGAATATATTGCCTCGTCCCGGGCCTCCACGTCCACGGCCTCTGGCAGCCACTGCAAGTACATGAATTTAAACTTTAGTTAAGTCTCAATGTCCACTTTATAGCATTGCAAACATTATATATTTTGCTTCTTTAAACGCTGAATTCAAATAAACCAAGGAAAAAAAAAAAACATACCTTGAGCTTTGAGAATAGCTGCTTTTCCCCGACCAGCACCAGCTGCCTGATTTTTGTTCTTCATACTCTTTAACATCGGAGCATTTTTGAGCATATCTGGCAAGATGAGGAACCTAATTTTACTTCCACGAATATACACCTGCTCCAGCTGAGCTACACGGCCATCCCTGTGAGTGACCGTAATGTTTGCCATCTGGAGAGATAAAGGTAGATAAAAAGTAAAGGACACAGGCAACCGTCCAACTTAAATGATCTATGTAATCCAATGCAACGACAGTTAAAGGGACAGTTCACCCAAAAATAAAAATTCTGTCATCATTTACTCACCCTCAAGTTGTTCCAAATCTGTATACATTTCTATCTTCTGATGAACACAGAGAAAGATATTTGAAAGAATGCTTGTAACACGGCCACCATTGACTGCCATAGTAAGAATTACAGTCAAAAGTGCCCCGGAACGGTTTACAGTCCTACATTCTTCAAAATATCTTTTACGTTCAACAGAACATTTATAAAGCATTTTTCCTACTGTGATGGTCAATGGTGGCCAAGAATTGTTTAGTTACAAGCATTCTTCCAAATATGTTTCTTGGTGTTCATCAAAACAAAGAAATGTATACAGATTTGGAACAACTCGAGTAAATGAAGACAGAATTTTCATTTTTGTGTGAACTGTTCCATTAAAATAAGCAAAATTCCCTCATCATCAGCCAGGACAAAACATTACTGATATTCTCCAACTCTATAAGTGAAAAATAAAGGCGTCTTACAAAACGATATACAGTATGCAATTTTTAAAAAGTTAAATTTGGACAAATTTGAATACCTGGCAGTTCATGTTGTCTTCAGCTTCGATCAGTTTGCCTCTGTAAACCTCTCCAGTGTTGGTTTCACAAGTGACTACATGCCCCTCTGCTTCATGAAGAACTTTTATGGGAACTCCAATCGACATCTTTAAAAGCGATCTGTGTAACTTGAAATATAAAACAAACTGGTTAGGTTATTGTTCCATAAAGGAGATGCTGTATTCTCATAGATGGTAACGTTAACGTTACATCTCTGAATTACAATTAGGTAAAAGCCAAGCCAAAGGAAGCAGAGCAGAGATCTGATGAATGGTTCATAACAAACAATACAGAAACACGTTTCCATATATTGACAACAAAACCACTAATACCTTCAGCTATTGGTTTTAAATAAATATTGCCATATAGATACGTTACTACATAACACTTTTGTTTTAGGAATAATACAAGCAAAAAAGAAAATAAATCCCGCACACTACTAGTGCTTGCAAAAAGGATTTAATTAGTATACTAAGAATAATAAATTAAAACTTACCCAAACGTGCACCGGTCGTCCAAAATCACTCTATCCCTGGTGTTCGTGGGAATTTCCGGGGATATTTATTGTACGAAAGACATGTGGTGCCACCTACCGGCCTGGCTGAAAGCATTTATAAGAATATTACTGTTTTCAATAAAACGTTAGTCAGAATCCCTAGTTGACGGTAGAAATCAGTTCAATTATTTCTTAAATTAAAAAGAAATATGTGGCAAGTATTTTATTTTTTCATAGTCTTGAACGTATTCAACGGAGTAAACGTATAGAACAGATTCCTCAATATATTATTAAAACGTGTAATTTCGTTTTGGACATATTGTAAAATAAACAGTAAATATAGGCAACTGTTTATTTACTTGATGTCGCAAAAGCATAAAACGACTGTCCAAGTGCATGCAGTGCAAAGGCAGTTTATTGTTCTTTTTCTTTCTTCCCGACAGATGGCGTAACTCCGCTTCTCATGCTAATCAACGCGCCGACGTGCTGTGGATTCACATCGAGGAAGTATTCATCTTTGGGTATGACGATAAGGCGTGGGCAAAACGAGTCGAGTTTTATTAAGTCGCTTACCACGTCTCGTCAACAGCCCCTCGACGGTGTTTTGCGAAGGAGACATGAAGAGATTGTAGAGTGTATGATGTCGAGGGCAGAAGGGCAACAGCTGTCCGGCTAACCCTGCTAACAGACAGACAGTCTTCATGATATCAGACAGTACTGACACACACTGACTACATCATGACCGGTGAGTTTGTATTACGTTGGTTTGACATTAAATGTAAGATCACGTTTTGATAAAACCAGTAAGTATTATATTGAGTATCATGATTCTCTGTCGCAAAGAACAGACAAAATAAACAACCCGGACATATCGCTATTAAATGGTCACTACCAGTGGTAACGTAGTATTTATTCAGGTGCTGCTTGAATCTTCTTAGTGTTATTCACTCTTGTGAATCTCATTTTACTATAGATAACGTTAGAAACACAAACATGAATAAAAGCACTTAATGCAGCATAGTGGTTTAATGTAGTTCACATGATAGTTCTTATAATGTACTTATATATAACAATTTATGTGAAATCCTTAGTAAACCTACTTAAGTTGAAAACCTACTCCGTGACATCATTGCCTTTCACTGTCTTTTCAAGCGAAACTTTTGACCTCGTTTTGTTTAGATGACGTGATGTTAAACGTACCGGTCATCCGGCAGCAGTACCACTGGGATTGTGGCCTGGCCTGTTCGAGAATGGTACTAGAGTAAGTATGCAACCCACACAGATTTCCACAATATTGTTATTTTTACCATGTTAATCCATTCGAAAGAATTCTGGACACTGCCAGTGTCACAGTGACCCTGGACAAATTATCCTTGAGAATATGAAAAATCGCTGCAGATTCTGTCCTAGTGAACTTTTTGTATAATCTTCATTAGTTACTTTAATTATAAATCCTTGTATATTTGTTTTGTGGACAGGTATTTACATCCAGTAGGTGAGGAGGAATTCCAGAGAGCATGTTCGGACTTAGAGTTCACAGAGAGCGTGTGGACTATTGACCTGGCTTATCTTATGTGTAAACTGGGGGTCCGGCATTGCTTTTGCACGCAGACGCTCGGTGTGGATAAGGGCTTCAGAAATCAGGTACAGTAGTTCACAGCTCTTCTGATCTTAACAGACAACAATGCATCGATTTTAACACACCGTCTTCTATCTATTCATAGTCATTTGTAGATCGATGCCCCCAAAAATTAATAACACTGTCTGTGCCTTTGAAGTGCTTTTAAACAAGTCCTGACCAGTCAGTCCAACTCAACAACATTGGATCATTGGTTTGAGGCAGGGCTCTGTCTGATGCTGGTTTGGGAAACTTGTTTGAGTAATGCTTTAAAGGGATACTTCACCCAAAAACCCTCAGATTGTTCTAAACCTGTATAAATGTCTTTGTTCTACTGAACACACAGGAAGATATCTGGAAGATTGTCAAATTTCACTCCTCATTGACTCCCATAGTATTTATTTTCCCTACTATGGCAGTAAATGGTGGGTGAGATCTGACATTTTTCCAAATTTCTAACTGTGTGTTCAGGAAAACAAAGACATTTATACAGGTTTGGAAGAATTTAATGGTTAGTAAATTATGACAGATTTTTCATTTTTGGGTGAAGTATCCCTTTACTAATTATCTATTATGATCTGTTCGCAATAACAGCAATAGATTACAAGCTTAAAAAAAAGACAATTGTTGAGCTGTTTTAAATGTATAGTTCACCCCCCCAAAAAACTCAGTCTCATGTCATTGCAAACCTGTATCTTTTGAAGAACACAAAAGAAGATATTTCGAAGAACGTTGGTAACCAAACAGCACTGGGCCCATTGACTTTCATTGTATGGACACAAAACCACTGTGACGTGTTTCACAGAAAAAAAACAGTCATATAGTAGTTTTTAATGACATAATAGAGAATAAATGACTTTTTTTTCAGGGAACCGTCCCTTTAAGATTTATTTTAGTGAAAATCAGTCCTGACTTGAGTGTTGAATGAGTATCTTTATTTTTTTTCCTACGTTTTCCTTTGTCAGTCTTTCTACAAGAAGCATTTTGACACTGAGGAGGACAGGGTAAATGAACTCTTTCTGAAGGCAGAAGGCAAAGGAGTCGAAGTAAAGAAATGGTGAGGCTTTTCTACATTTATCTCATTTTTCATCCTGTGGCACTTTCGTGCCTAATATCAGATTTCTCTTTTGTAGTTCTGTTACTATTCAGGAGATCCAGAACCACCTGGAGCAGGGACACGTGGCCATAGTGCTGGTGAATGCGGTGGTGTTAGTGTGTGAGCTGTGCTCCACTCCTGTCAAATACTGCTGCTTCCTCCCTGTGGGTCAGAAGTGCTTCTGCAGGAAGCCAGAATACCAGGGTCACTTCATAGTGGTGTGTGGGTTCAACCGCAAAACTGGCAGCATATTCTACAACAATCCCGCCTACTCGGACCGTATGTATCGACAAGTCGTGTATAGATTCCTTTGTAAGACAAAAGTATTTAGTTGGCTATGTTCACATTTGACTTCTTTTTTGAAGCTGCTAGCGTCTGTTTTACATTATAATCCTATGGAGCAAACCGTGTTTTCAAAAAAGTCCTGAGCGCTTTTTTTTTAAACGCCAGCGCTGGCGTCTTTTTCGGCAGCTCAGAGCATCTTTTGAAGTTGAAAAAAGTTAAACTTGTCTCTGAAAAAACCGGCAAGCACCTTTTTCACAGCTAACCAATGACAAGCAAGTAGCGAGACCTGTCGTTTCCATAACAACATGCAAGGAAGGTGATTGGTCGAGCAGGAAAAAAGTCATCAAAACGGCGGCTGAAATGCCGGTTGGAGCATTGTTTTGTATAAATTAAAGTTTCATTTTCACTTTCATTAACTTTTGATTGCATTTCTAGCGAGAAATTAGTATTGTAGTTCTTTAATATGTGATTGGTTGTTGCAAAGATTCTCTCTGTTCATAATTCAGATGCTATGAAGCCTGTCTGAATCTGTTTCTCTGAGCTGCCTTTGTGCATAATTGCTGCCTCTGAACATTGCTGGCTGCTATTTGTAACCACAATGCTGCAAGCTTTTTTTTACTAAAAATGAGCCATTGTCAACAAAAAAAGAAGTCAAATGTGAACATAGCCTTAGAATGTCTTAATACATGCACTTAAACTTACATAACATTGTGGCTCATATATTACGGTCTTTTTTAAAGGTGTGTGCTGCACAAGCTTTAAAAATTTTGAGGAGGCCAGAAGAAGCTACGGAACGGACGAGGACATTTTATTCGTCTACAAAGACGGCTGAATCTCTCTTGGAGTGTCTGTACTTGCACTCAGAACTCACTTCTCCATCCACTGTGGTTGGCTGGGTAGCATTTTTGCCAACAGGTACTAAAGGTGCTAGCCAATAGCTGATAGTATTTGCCACCTCTGGCTATGGTCCTCATCAGATCTATAGCATCGCACAAAACGTTACTATGGTGCTAAATCGGCCACTGAATGACACTTCTGAAACATTAAGAGAAAGGAAAGGAAGATTAAATTATTTTTAGTTTGTGCTTAGTATATATAGGCCTAACTCATGTTATAACTGTGATGTGAATATTTTTATTTTTAGCTCATTTGATTTATATAGTCTCTGCCACTGTCGCACAGTAAGAGGTAGAAGAGAAGTGTATATAATGTCTTTCGTTCATGTAAAGATATTCTGACATTTTGTGTTTTGTTCAGGGTAACATTGCGAAATCACAGGGCTGAATGGGTTTAGTTTTAAATTTTCCTCTTGTAAGCCACTTAAGGTTGAACATCTAGTGAATGATTTTAACTATTGTGAGAGATACTCAGGTAACATGTTAAATCCAGCATTCTAAAATTAAAAAGGAACAATACGTCTGGATTCAATTCTCCAGGTTTTATTCCTCAAAATCAGTATCACCAGGACGTCTACCATAACCTCATGTAGATTAGTAAAAAGAGTTCTGGGTGTCCCAGGCTGAACTGTTAACTTTGATAAAGTACACAAGACGCCTCCATCGCGCAAACTCACTCACAGCACCAATGTATTAGCAACATGAGTTGTAAATGAAAAATGAATATGTTTTGATATTCAAATTAATATATTGTGTTGTTGTAATTCATAGGAACCGCATTGTAAATGAACGCCTCCACGAGAGAGAGAGGAACACTACGTTTAGCTTAGTCTTATTGGTTTACTGTCAGGTGTTTTGTAGAGTAGAATTTTGCTCCATTTGAAATGCATCGAATCCAGTGCTGTGAATGCTTTTGATGTCCTGTAAACACACTTTGAGTGCTCAGTGATTCAAATGGTTCATGCTTTGGTGGTTTCAATGGGCTGCCGAATGAAATGCTTGCACTATGGGGTTCCACCAGCCATAATTATGTTATTTAATCTTTGATCATTCAGGTTCAAATATTGCTTTGGTTTCACATTTGATCTTTTACGATCAGGTGTCCAGTTACATCAGCTTATGCATTTTTTTTAAAGAACATAAGCAATGGTAATATGGCAAACTTTATTTTTCTGAATTATATAGGTCCATTTATGAAATGAATAAAAGTTGGATTTGTATATTAATTCAAATGTCTATTTCTGTTATTGACTTTAAATTAAATAATAAAATGCATAAATTATGCAGTCATCTGATAAAATTCAAGTAAAGCGATAAGTATTGTGTGGTTCTCCTTCAGGCTCAGAAATGTAGAGTTTGGCGGTTCAGGTTCTCACATTTTTCTGACATTCTCACTCTTTAATAATATTGGGTTTGAAGTCATGCCGAACAGCTTTGGCGAGCTCCTCCGCATACATTTCATACCTCCCGGTCATCTATGGAGAGATGGTTCGTACATGTAAATGCCTCACAGACATATAGATCTAGTCCTGTTTAATATCCACAGGACATGAGACCTGTGTTAAGACATGAGTCCATGTCTTAATATCAACAAGTGTTATCTTGATTTTTGCCTACCTTAAAGTTCCATTTGTCTGCGATTTGCCGATTGAGGTTCAAGTCCAGCTCTGTAACCAACAGCCCATCACGGGTTCTGGATAATCCTGGGGTTCTGCTGCCATCCGGTGCCTCTACATAGCTGGAGCCATAAAAGTGACCAAAGTCATGATGTGCTGTAGACAGATACCCAAAGAAAGTCAAAGGTGAAATAAACTGCTGCCCAGCACTTTCTCCTGAGCTTTAGAAGGAAAATTAAAGGGATAGGTCACCCGAAAATAAAAATGTCGTTCAAAATCTATGTGTGACTCAACACAAAAGAAGATATTTTGAGAAATGTCTCAGTGGTTTTGTGTCTGTACAATGGAAGTCAATGCAGCCAGTGTTGTTTGGTTACCAACATTCTTAAAAAAATATCTTCTTGTGTTCTGCTAAAGAAAGAAAGGTTTGGAATGACTTTTTGGGTGAGCTATTCTTATAACTTAAATATGTTACATAAGCTATTGTTAACTAATAATTAAACTATCATGTAAAGTAACTAGTCCACCCCATAATCTGGTGGTGATTAAGTTTCTTTGTAGAAAAACTGTTTATTTTCCTAGTTTTTAATACCAAACCAAAATTAATTTGCTGTGTGCTTTTCCCACATTTTTAAAACCTGGGACTCATAATTTGGATCCATGGAACTTCATGGCAGAATGCTGTTTTCTCAATTTTTCTACCCTATTCATTAGAAGTGTCCCCAGACGTGTTTGTGAGCCTGTGTGACACAGGTCATGTTACCAGTTGTGCATGTTAAACAGGAGAGGGAACTTCATATTCACTTTGAAGGCTTATGCAATAGTAATGAGTGCTGAAAGGGAGAGCAAGGCAGTGACTCAAACTTTAGGCACACGACACCCCCGTACATGGTCACCTGTTCTCACCTAGTCACTCATAAAGATGCTAGACTGACAGACAGATATGGTGATCCTGGCAGTACGAGACACTGAACTCTGGGAAAGAGTTAGGTGAACTCATGTACTGTATAAAGGAACTCATGTTACACATATGACACATACAAGCACGTAGAAAAGAAATACAAATGCAACATGCACACATGAAATAAAAGGATAGCTACCCTTTTTTCCATCCCCAGATGTAAATTCATTCTTGAAATACTCCTGGAAAAGACAAGAGATATCAAGGCTCAGTGACACATGCGTTACTCAGAAACAGCAGCAGAGGGCAGCAGAAAACACATCTAAACCCCCAGACATGTGGAACTTGCATAACAAATTGTAGGAACCATCTCCATTTAAACCAATTTAAAGTTAATTGGTTTACTGTATCTACCTTTGAGAATACAAGTCATCCCTCTAAGACATTATAACCATTAACAGAGACCAGACTCCACTAAACAAAAAAAACAAAAAAACACTTGCGTGATCTTGTTTTTGCATCTGTGTAACATTATTTGTAGTTTGGCATATAATCCCTTTTAAATGATTTGCATGTGCGTCTCTAATTATATTAGATCATTTATCTCATATGTCCAGTTTACTTAAGCTGTGGTTGTGATATGATCAGTATAAATAGTGCATGGTTGGGACAAGCAGGAAATGTCCTGGGACGTCTTAGTAAGCATGTTTTTAAAGCCTTGATAATCTTAAACATTCTCATACACAGTTAGTTGGTACTTTATGTGCAGTTTTTAAAGAGCAGGTGAAACATACCGTGCCCACGCGATTGATGGCACAGGTGAAGCAGTGGTTGGCAATGGCAGCGTTTCTAGCCTCGATTGGCCACATTGGTTCACTGTAACGCAACACTAGCATCAGTATGAGGAATACGGGCCCGTGTTATTCCCATGAGAAGAGTACAACCTGATACCTGAGAGCTCCAACCGTAGCTGCGGGGTTAAATATGATCTCTGCCCCGTGCATGCTGTACATGAACCAGTTCAGAGGGTGATGTCGACCGAAGCAGATGTTAACAGCAATCTTTCCAAACTGTGTCTGGAAAACACGGTGGCCTGTGTTGCCTTCCATGTAATATGTCGACTGTTTAGAGGAAGGAAACAGCATCAGTTTAACAAATGATTTATGCAGATGAAATAAATTGGAATATATATTATTTATTTCATTTAACTATTTAAATCATTAAATTATAAAACACAAAAAGCTTAGGGTTTATTTTAATTAAAAAACAAAAGTTAAAAAATTTTCAATAATTACTTTTTCATTTAGTATTTTGTTAGACCAGCACCAAACAAACATAAACCAGCATGGAAATTCATAATAATAATTCATAATAAGGCCTAAAATGGTCTTTTCATGGTATCACTGTGGTGTTCTTCAAATGGAAACCTTTCATACATTTCTCACATGGATTAACATGAATGCATAAAAGATTCATTTTAATTTTACTGAATGCATGAGAATAAAGCTGTGTGTTTGTGTGTGCCATCTGGTTTCTACAGGTACACTAGGGCTCGTGTTCCAAGAAAACGGAGTGGGCACATTTCCTGTATTAGAGATTAGTGTAATGAACATTGTCACAGTGTGGAATGGATCAAAGAGAAAAACATGTAACAGATAAACAGCCCGGCAGGGTACACGTGTGCAAGCGCACACACACTTTGGTCACTTTTAAGTCTGACAAGTTAAATGTTATTACAACTGAGATTATACGATTTCTTTTTTGATGTTGTATATCACATCACCAAATACGTTTAAAAACATAACACCAGCACAACACAGAATCCCATCAAACACTACACTGGTGGTAATATTATGTTAAAAATATATATAAAAAATACAATTTCTATTTTTACATTTTACAAACAGCTGTTGAAAAGACTGCTGCCACAAGAGATACATATTATGAAACCGCGACTAAGCTATTGAAAAATTCAGATGCAATGCAACAAGTCAAGACATTTTGAGTTGACCGCTGATTTCGTTTTTTGCAGTGTTACTATTAAAATACAGAATGACACTGTAGCTGTGTTATTTGACTGGAGAAGGTGACACTGACCTCATTGAAATCTCCCACACGGGGAATGTGGTTCTTCCGTGATTTGCCCAGAACATTGCCATTATTGGACACCACCACCGCTGTGTTCCACAACGTTCCACCATGAGCCTCATCCCTCTCCAAGATGGGAGACACCACCACCATGTTGTATTTTTTGGCCAGCTGCAAACATGAAAATGAATGCAATTGCTTCTGTGAAACAACTAGGCAGTTACAAGCAAGGAGCGGTCAATATCATGGAAACATTGTGGATTTACAGGACAATTTCCAGAAAGACAGTAATAGTAATAGTAGTGCGCTAAACATTTAATCGTCTGACGTATTTGTCAAATGACAGTTGTGCTCCATCTGTAAGCAGACAGTGAGCATCTATTTCCTTAAGCAGAGATGTGTGTCAGAAGATTTCACAGTTACGTGCTGCATTGCTCATCGGTCTGTGGCTCATGCTATGGTCAGTATGTCCTTTTCCCCTATCTGGAATTAACCTCCTGCTATTTCCATTAACAAATCACAAATCTCACAACAGCTGCACATTACTACATGTAGTAAGACACACATGACTCAAATTGATAAGTAACTCCCTTCACAATATACTGGGACATTCATAAATTAATTCACAGGGGAACAGAATAATTCCATGCTAATGGAAATATGACCTAGTCTAAAATTGGTGGGGTGAACAGATAAATATTAGGGGTACCCATGTTTAAAACAATTATTTTAATATGTAATTTTAATATCATTTTTATATTATGTTTTGTATAAAATAGATGTTTTATTTTATAAATAAATATTTTTTATAATTTAATTATAATATTTTAATTTTATTTAAAACAAATGTCTTAGAATTAGAAATAATATTGGTATACAAAGCTTAAAAAATAAAAAATGAATCAGATTATGGGGACATCCATTTATCCATTTTCTAACTTCCTACCTGTATACAAAAGCGGGTAGTAAGGCCATCCTCGGCTGATTCTGCAAATTCTGTCCAGGGTTCCTTCTCTCGTGTACATAAAGCAAAAGGCATTGCTACGGATGTTGGACAAAGAACAGACGTGAAAGGAAATGATACTTCTTGATTTCATTTTCAAAGATTTAATGTTTGTTTACGTCAGTACAATTTCTCAAAACTGACTTTGGGTGTCCAATAAAACTGATTTATTTGCTAAAAAGGAGGATGAGGAAGTCAAACGGATATGTTTATTACCTTATCTTTCTTCTTTTGTTTTGTTTAGAGCTGGGTAAAACTATTCTTGTTTACATGGCATTTACAAATGACTATCAAAGCAAACATGCAACATAGATTTGCATGGAAACACAGGAAGTCATATAAGCGCTGAGAATACGAGGGGTCGAGGGTTTACGTGGGGTGGCGCTTAAGGGGGTTCAAGCTTGGGCGATTGGACCGAATGGGTCCCACAGGGACTCGAATGACCTTTGGGATCCATAGAGAGTTTATTATTGAGGCATGTGACTCTGTTTCATCAAGCACGCATCCCCACAGCCAACACAAACAGAGAAACTGCGAGAACCGCTTAAAGTTCCTCAGCACAGCCCCGTTGCAATGCTCTGCTGATGTAAAGCAGATCCTGCTGATGTCATCACGAGCATGTTACATCATTGGAGGTCAAGATGTCTTACAATTCTTGTACAGTGTTCATTAATAAGCTCAGTAATGGGATTGAAGACAGCAGGAAACCGTTTACAACAAGCAGCTGAATCAAAAACAATACTGCAGTACGACTTGTCAGATCTTACAAATAAATCATATACCTATTTATTAATAAATATATAAATCATCTCTATAATCATTTAATTATTATATATTGCAGCCTTTATGGATTCATATTAATTGTGGACTACATACCTAATAATATATTAGTGGTTAAATACACAAAAAATATACATTTTATCTCACATTTATAAACAATTTACCTTAAAATCTTGATGTTAAAAATGTTTTTATTGGTGCTGTCAAATCGATTAATTGACTCCAAAATAAATGTTTGCGTTTATATAATACATTGCGATTAACACACATACATGTATATATAACAAATATTTACATAAATATACTGTATCCTCCTAAGACCCGAGCTTTGGTTTGGCTTGCATTTTAGATTTCTTCTAGCTATTTGGGGTTAGGAGGAACCAATACATATAATAACCAGATATTATATTTGAACATGAAGCTCTTTTTGAAAAAAACGATGTCCACATATGTGGACAATCGGTCTGTATCCACAGAAAACAATCAAGACACCATTGTGTAATAAAGTACAAATTAATTTTATTAACAGCCTGAGTACACTGGGGGAAGTGTGGGAATGCTGTGGGTACACTGGGGGAAGTGTGGGCTGTGTGTGGGTATGCTGTGGGTACACTGGGGGAAGTGTGGGTATGCTGTGGGTACACTGAGGGAAGTGTGGGAATGCTGTGGGTACGAAGTGTGGGAATGCTGTGGGTACACTGGGGGAAGTGTGGGAATGCTGTGGGTACACTGGGGGAAGTGTGGGAATGCTGTGGGTACACTGGGGGAAGTGTGGGAATGCTGTGGGTACACTGGGGGAAGTGTGGGCTGTGTGTGGGCATGCTGTAGGTACACTGGGGGAAGTGTGGGCATGCTGTGGGTACACTAGGGAAAGTGTGGGCTGGGTGTGGGTACACTAGGGGAAGTGTGGGCTGTGTGTGGGTACACTGGGGGAAGTGTGGGAATGCTGTGGGTACACTGGGGGAAGTGTGGGAATGCTGTGGGCACACTGGGTAAAGTGTGGGCAAAGTGTGGGCTTGGCCCCGTTGTACTGCTTGCAGTCCTTGTGTAAATTGATGTTTTCTAACAGATCCAAACTATGTTTTCACAGTTATTTGAATTTTTTTATACATATTTACATTTTCAACTTAGCAAAGTCCCATTGTCCACATATGTGGACATCAAGTTTAGAGGCATAGTAAATCTTTACTGTTGCAAAAATTTGTCAAATTTGCATGCCATATTAATCATACAACACTACTATGCATAACTTAACAAGAAGCAACAATGACATGTTATTACATTTTTTACCTTGTGGACGTTTTGGCTGCTGTAGCTGCCTTCATTTTTCAGATGTGTTTGCCGCCATCTTGAAATTTTTATGTAAAGTTTTTTTCTCTTCTGACACCACCAGATGGCAGTGTAAGTGTCCACGTTTGTGAACAACAGTTTCCAGTTACACAGAATAAAGTATTATCGTGCACTCAACCAAAAATGTGATGTCCACATATGTGGACGCCAGGTCGTAGGAGGGTATATATACATTTAAATATAATTTATATTATGTATAAATGTAAATATTACACATATTTCTTAAATATATACATGCATGTTTGTGTATTTATATATTTTACATATCCTATTATATAAACATAAACATTCAGTTTGACACCCCTATTTTTATTCATTGCTGTTTCAGCATGCATGTGATAGGATTAGTGTAGTAAACAGATTTTAAGGAGGATATGTTTTATGATGTAACGTGCATGTGATTGTGAACACTGCCTTGGGTGTGATCTCACCAATTTAAGACAAAAAAAAGAACAACAGCAGTCTCACAAATAAAATAAATAAAAAGAATGTCGTATTTAACACATGAAGTTAAATACTTCACATTTCAGATGCATATTTTGAGAAAGTCCTACATGGCTTATTTTGCATGTGTGGGTGTGCGTTTGCATACTCACTCCAGCATTCCTGGAAGCACACTATGTTGACGCCACACATAGCCGCCACCTCTACCATGTCACCCACTCGCTTGTGCAGGGCTGTGATCTATGAAAACAATATTAGACTTTAAAGTCAAGAGATAACAATAGTGCAGAATATTCAGATTAGTCCGATGCATAATGGGAATTTGTTTTAGAACATTTATTAAATATACACATGGGCCTGGGCAGTAACATGTACCCGACTGTAAATCAACCGTGAACTTGGGAGTAAGACCTTTACTGAATTGCTCCAAGTAAGAACTCACCTGTTCAAGCACAGGAGCATCAGTGGGTAGGACTATCTTGTTTTGAATGAGTCCCACGCAGACAGTCCTGGGTGGTCTGAGTTGCTCTGGCGTAGCTTCAAACACATAACCCTTCAGATCAAACTCTTTATCCACTGCTGCATCTATTGCACTCTGGGGAAGGTCCAGCTTCCTGAAAAGCACATATTAAAGTCCTATTAAGAAATGTAATGTTTTTACCTGACACAAGCTGATGAACTGTTAAGCATTATGAAACGTCAAACAAATATGTAAAAGTATGTTAAAATGTTTGCTTGAACTTCAGGCTGTTGTTATGAATGACAATCCACTGTTATATCAACCTTAATTATTGTGGGGTTTTTTTGTGATTTCTTGAACATTTAACGAATTACCTTGCTAAAAAAAACAACAGAAACCATTACAGACATTCTAATGGAGTTAATGGCTATAATGGCAATTGTATTAATGGAATCTCCATTGATCTCTGGTGGTCTCTATGTGTTGGGTTTATTGGTAAGATGTTATCTGGCCGATGGGACCCTACTGGAATAAGGACTAAAACACACTACACAAATTTAATTCATTATTTATATGTTTTCTATTGATTTTGGCAGGGGTTGAAGACAATGAAACAAAAATAGTTTACAAATACTAAGGAACAGCCGTAAGAAAACAAATACAGTCGAGCATGTCTAAATTTCCACCAACAACGTGAGTTACGTTCTTATGGTCAAAGTCTGTGCACTTAAAAAAAAATGTGCCTACTCAGTTACACTTTTACTAACACGAGCAATTTCAGGGGTTACTATAATTTAAAAAAATCTACTGAAAACTTTTTTACTGGTCGAAGTTTGCCAACTCTGAATAGCCTGTTTGTCAAGATAAAGTTGGCCTGTTGTTTCAATGTTGCATATTCATCAAATTAACGTCAGCGGTAGCGTGCGTTGGCACCGTTTCATTCACGTTATATTGGAAGCCTGGGATTTGTAGTTGTTACGTTGAAGTGAAAGTGAAGAGTCAGTAACTTACTTCAGCTCTTTTCCGAACAGCAGTGTCCTGACATCTTTGAGCTCTGCCTCAGGTAAATGCGCTTCCAATATTTCCTCTAGAGATTCAAACTCTTTTCCAGACATTTTGCGCTATCGTCTTATGTCTTGCGCTCAGGTTGCAGGACGAACGGACGCTTCTACCCCCCTTCACATTACAGTTTAACCAGCACATTTTCAACTCTGCCTTTCTAGTTCTTATGCAATCTTAACATGAGTGAAAGTCCAAGGGGTCTCTGGTCTATATAGCCTACCTTTGGTTGTTTCGTCTGTTACAAAGCCAGCTGCCAAACGGTATTCAGGCCAAAGGTATGGCAGGACTGACTAGTTTCAGGTTAAATCCAACACATAGAGGTATTTCAAGACGTTTTTGGAAAGTCCAGTTACTGCGGTGTGACATACTGTAATTCAACATTATTCACAGTTTTATGACCTCATATTAAATAAGCGATTGCATGAAATATTCGCACGTGTAAATATTGATTCACGACTATTTAACATGAACTACAGGGAGGACAAAAAGTTTAATATAGACTACTGCAGGCCAATACACGAAACTCCCAATTTAATGTTGTAAGTTTGGGAATGTTGTGGTTTAAAATCAGCCTATATAATATATATATATATCGGGAGCCTGGAGGGCGCCGGCTGACCCCGCCCCCGGGCAGGCATCCATTCAAGATCCCCGCTAAAATACGTCTGTTAACACTCCGCTAAACATCATCTGATTCCGCTTTTATCCGCTCCGTGTTTTTCCCGCTCGCTCCCCAGGCCCAGGATCACTCTCAGACAGTCTCTGTCCGCACGCTTGAGTGAAGACGACAGTTTCAGAAGTTCATCCCATCACTGTAAGGACTGGACATTATCCACATTACAGACAGTGCTTGATACGCAGAATTAATAATTTGATCGTTTGTTTTTTGTATTTTTGTTTGTAATGTTTTGCTCCTGGTTTTCTATTATTGGTGCTAACAACTTGTACAAAATATCCATGTTCTCATAAGAAAATGAAAATCAAATCAAAATTGTTGTATCGATCTGGTATAAATAACACCAAATTTGCAGTTATTGGCACACTTTGTAGAAAATGCCTTCAAAGCTGACAGTTTGTCGCACTGTAACTGCTGTGCACTACATTTCCCATTATCTATTTTCTTAGTTGAAACCAGTAATCTATAACATATATCATATAAATAACATTTTATTAAAGGGGTCATATGGTGTGAATACGTGTCTTTATGTGTCTTTGGCGTGTTACTTATAAGTTGCCCATGCATGTGTTAGACACGTAAAATTGCAAAATCTAAGTAGATTTAAAAGATGCATTCTATCTAAAAGCGAATGCTCACCCGGACCTGCCTGAAATGCCTCGTGTAACCACACCCCCACAAATCTACGTCAGTTCGTGGTATGATTTGACTAAGACCCCCCAAATGTATACGCACGTAAGGTGGGCGTACCTGTCAGTACAATTGCTTTTGGAATAGTTCCTGTAGCTCAGTGATTAGAGCATGGCAGTAGCAACACCATGGTCATGGGTTCGATCCAAGGGATTGCACATGCTCAGAAACAAATGTATAGTATAATGCAATGTATGTCATGTTGGATAAAAGCGTCTGCCAAATGCATAAATGTAAATATCACAATGTTGAAAAATGTTTGAAATTTAAACAAATCACCATTATTGTGAAAATGCTGTATTGCTACTATAAATGTTTTGAACATCGTACCTTAACATATTACAATATAAAATATAGATTTATATACTTACTGAGTGCTACAGTGTGATAAGTAGAAAGACATTTCTAAGAGCGTGTGCTGTCTTCTCACTTAGTGCCTTTTGTTTGTTTCGGCCACTGCCCCTCAAAATGTATAGCCCAATATATTGCACAGCAACAAACAGGTGTTTAAAGGGGTATCAGTATGTTTTTGTTGCCATTGTGCATTGTGGGGAAAAAGGAATTAAATGAATTGCATACATAAATGTTTTAATGTTGTAAAACAATGAAAGAGAGTATAAGTATATTTTCAGCTCCTAGGAATTGCTATGCTCTTTCTGACAGCAGCTTTAATGCGGCTTTGACTGACTCCTCCCTTCTTTGACGCTCCGCCCCTTTTGTCTCGTTCCTTTGAAGGATTTAACAGTTTTCTAAGGACCTCTAAAACGAGCAGAAACAAAGATTGCATTACAGAGAGTGACAACAGCTAACATATAAAAACATTGTGTGTGTAATATATTGTAAAGCATTAAACATTTTTTAATGGATGCATTGAAAAAGTTCAGAAAAACAGAACAACAAGCACTGTTTTGTGCTGAAAGACACTGTTGTCGGTTCCTTAATAATAATTTATGAATGCATTGCCTGCTAGCTCAGGGTGACATGTCCCATATTCAAAGATTGCAGAATACTTAGGTCCTTCAGCACCTGCTGAAGAGAACGTGAATGACTTGATTCATTTGACTCAATTCCCAGTTGCTTTTAATGAATGAACATGAAAACTCACGTGACACGCGTACTGGAATATAAGTTTCTCTCTCCTTCAGCACACTGCTGACAAGGTCAGTGCTCTGCGCTCTCTCTGTGAGGTTCATCAGCTTACCATCTCTGTCCATCAAATCCACACTCTCTACAGAGAACAGCTCTTGGTTAGATCAATACACAAGTAAATAATTGTGTATTTTATTTGAAGTGGCGTTTCCTGAGGGAGATGTCACTACAACTATTGTGTATAGAAGTACATCATGATCAGACATACAGTATATGTACCTCAAACCATGCATCTTATTGAGAGGTATGCTGTTACTTTGTTAAATATAATATAACTTTTTATTAATCTTAAACTGAAACCACCCAGAACATCTCAGCAAACCGCATAGCAACCTGACAACCATCCACGACCTCCTAGCATCATGATCATGATAATTAGTTTTGCACAACTAAGCAAGCAACATTTTTCCAAAAATGTTGTTTAATTCTACTGAAAAAATAAACATTTATTTTATTTACCTTCCAGATCCAGACCGCATTTCGCTTTAAGACAATAGACAAAGTTTATAATCCAGCAATTTAGGTTCAAAAGCTGCTCCCGTCCCTCTGTGGAAAAAAGTATTGAAGGAAATTTTACAGCACTGAAAACATTTTAAGCAAACCAATATAAGAATTGTTTTACATAAATCTTCTCAAAACAATGAAACGTTTAGGCTTTAAATGATTACTAATAAACCGTAGGCTACAGTAATATACTTAAAAAATAAGAGTTAACCCAAATACTTCTTTAACAAAGTTTTACAAAATGGTTTTACAAATGAGTTAAGGTTAAACAACATTTTAAAAGTTTTGTACCACACTTAACAGAAGAGATATCAATTATCCTGCACTTACCATCCAACATCACAATCACAAACATCTCGATGTGAAGAACATTCACTTTCCTGATAACATTTTAGCTGGTAAATCGCACAATGTTCTCACAGCAGCTTTGCGGTAATGAACCTGGTCTGTTCAGACAGTGCCGAAATAAAACGCAGTTAAATGTCGTTGACTACAGCCCTGTTTTATGAGGAATGCTAAAGAGCACTGCAGTAGTTAATAAAAAAAGTGTTTTTTTTAAGCCTACTTATGTTTTGTTTCTCTCTCTCTCTCTCTCTCTCTCTCTCTCTACCCTTGAAAGGAGATTAGAAAAGGGGCTGTTGTTTATGAAGCAGACTGGTCTTATTTGTCTCCATGGAGCCAGTACACAGATAGACAGGTTCTCATCCGTTCTCATGTCTTGTTGAATAAATATATGGTCTTTTTGAGAATAAACACAAGTCCTTTCTACTCATGAATAAATATATTACTTCTAAAAAAAAAGCCTGCAACGAAGGTAGCCTTGAAAGAGGTTGACAAACCGCAATTCATTTTTTTAAATGTCTGTTGCTATACAAATGATTTGTTTAAAAATATCTCTTCAGAGAGAAGCACAAGATCTAAAACAAGAGCACATGAGCACAAGAGCACGTTGTCATGGTTCACTTCCAAAGACAGAATCAGTCCACTGCAGATGATTTAGACTGTCACACCTGGTATTAAGAGGCATTTTTAGTGAAGACGAGCAATTTAAATGGTCAAAATACAGGTGTAAACTGTTTTGTGACAAACACATTAGCTTTTTAGGTCTAAAACAGGGCTTTTCAAACTTATTTGTCAGCTGAACCTTTTTGACGTACCAGCTGAGATTTGAAATAATTATTTCAATTAATTAAATGGCACATTTGCATGTTAAATATTTATTCTTTATCTGTTTTAAAGTTTCTTTCAGTAATATTTTACATAACTACTGTTATTATTTAACCTGTAGCATTTCCTTGCCATTTCACTTTTATATGACTTCTATATGCAGTCTATATATGTGACCCTGGACAAAAAAGCCAGTCTTAAGGTTAATTTTTAGAAATTTAGATTTTTACATCATCTGAAAGCTGAAAAAATAAGCTTTACATAGATGTTTGGTTTATTAGGATAGGACGATATATGGTCGAGATACAGCTATTTGAAAATCTGGAATCTGAGGATGCAAAAAAATCTAAATATTGTGAAAAAATCAATCATTTTGACCCATACAATGTATTTTTGGCTATCACTAAAAATTTTCCCGTGCTATGCTTAAGACTTGTTTTGCGGTCCAGGGTCACATATGAACTCACAAACCCCCTGCGTTTGGGAAACCCTGGATAAAGTAAATGATTTCAGTGATTAATAATGTTAAAATGCACATTACAAAATTGTGCCAGACGTAATTGTACAGTAACCCTTGAGCAAAAGACTTTATATTCATATGGTATATACTGTATTGTGTTGGCATTGTATATTCCCATCTATGTTATTTTATGACATTATGGTTGATACCCAATCTGGGCAGTGACAGCTTTTACGAAACAGACAGCAACTCCATGACAACACAGGCATAAGCTTCAGATTTCAGCCATTAGTTTTTCTACACTCCTCAGAATGCAACGCTCCCTCATTGCCTTTCCAGAAACAAAATGTTATCGGTGTGTAAACATCATCAGCTTCATCAACAGATATTTTTCCCAACTTTACATGTGATATGAAGCCCTCTACAACCTTTATGTCAAAGATTAAACCAATCAGCTTGTTTGCTGAGCTTTTTCACCCTCAATAAAAGCTAAATGTGTGGCGTACCATGTTTCTACATACGAGGATTTATCTCTTTCACCGTGAAACAAGCATCACTTTCACAGTATACCCATCTATGGATATACTATAGCAGACAAAAACAAGGACTTGGACATTTGTTCAACGTTGACGGAGAGGTTTATTGCACAAATTGCACTTATTGTTCACGTCATCAGTTGTGTCAACTCACTGAGGGCTTTATTATCTAGTAACTCCTTCTCTATAATGATTTTAACTTATCAAATGTGTCAGAATCATAGCCACCCTTGATCTTTAAGCCACAACAATATTTTTGTCTGCTTTTGATATGACACACTCTGGTCTCACTGTATCATATCTTGAGCTCAGTTTAGAAGAACACTAGCCTAAAATACTCCAGATATCTCAAAAGGTCTCTGGAGACTGCTAGTGCACCCTTTTTAACCTGGAATCTTTCGGGACTTGGGGAAAGTCTGGGAAAATAAAATGTTAGGATTTATAAGACCCTTCAGCGTGTGATAGAGCACAACCCAAGAGGAGCGCTCTCTAGGGATAGCCACTTCATTTCTCTGTGTCTGCGAATCTCCCATCTTTGGAAGAAAAATCATATAACAGCCTGTTTCTTTACGCTTGAATTAAAATACACGAGTTACAATATAAATCCATCATTATTTGATCGTTTCTTTGAGCACGTACAGTACACACAGTTTTAGCGATATTTTAACAATAAATCATGCAGTCAGTTTACAAAAAAAGCATTAGTATAAACAAATCAATTAGACCTATGTCCGTTTGTTGAAGCTGTATACTGTAAGAAGAATTAAGGTATGAGGTTTTTAAGAGTATAATTCAGATATTTTGGGTTTTATTTCATTATATTTATTTTTAAATGCTTTTATTAGTTCTCTTTTTTCGATCTCTTTATTTACGTGGTTTTAGATAGTTTAACACTATATGCTTCATTTGTTTGTTTTCAATTAAATATATAAATGTTATGAAAAAAGTGCTTGTCTTTAATGACACCACATAAATAATTTTTACATAAACACTAAAAAAATGAATCTACTCAAACACTCAACAGCAACAATTTAGATAAAACAGTCAAACTTCTCAAACATATTCATCATTTATATGTATGATATTAATCATTAATGCACCCGTGCATGCTGGGAAGAGGGCAAATGGTGGATGGCCAAAATCATTTAAAGCATAAGACTTTTTGAAAATTGCATGAATTCAACCCAGCAGCTAAGTTTGCTCAACTTAAAAAACAAAATATAATCAGAACAAAAACAATCAAAATGCATTATTTTGATGGTGTAACTTGCTGATAACTGTGTGTTATAATTGTTCACCTCATTTGTAAGTCGCTTTGGATAAAAGCGTCTGCTAAATGACTAAATGTAAATGTTATCAAAATGCTAGAATAGTACCCAAACAAAAAAATATGCATTAAAGACAGGAACTGTCAAAAGAAAAAGTTCAGAGACACATAATGAGTTTTGCCTTGGCTAGAATTTAGTCTGACATGACTCAGTCATGACAAATACCACTTGTTTGGTTTGACAGACTGAAGTATTAATCAAATTTCACATAAACATCTTCATTTATTATACAAACTGTAGTCTTTTTAAAGACGTAATGTAATCAGGGAACTGTATGTCCAGTCCAGTTATTCGATAAGAGCCGTCCATATGCAGCCGAGTAATTTTATTCATGTGTTAGAAGAAAATGTTTTGCTTCATTGCTGTTCAGCAGTGAACAACCTGATCTCTTACTCGTACATCATGACAGACAGAATTAGCACAAAAACACAAGCAAATGATAATTTATCAACACCGACCGGGCAGCATTACGTTTAAATTTAGAAAAAAAATCTGACAAAATTGAGAAAAAAAGCAATACTATCGCATCATAGAGCTCAAGTTAACACTTATAGCCACATCCTTACTTAGCACATGCACTGCTATATGTTGCAATGCTGTGCTAGCCTCACGCCAAAATAACACTGAACAGATCAATTCAGATCATTTGTACCAAATACTCAGGAACTGTGCCAGACATAGTCTGGATTTTACCAACTGACTCAGACAAGATGTTTACACAAGCAAAACATTCTGACGCTTTTGTAATTGCCTCGTGATTGGTGCAGGTTTTGGTTACAGTGGTGGTTTATTTATGCTGTCACAATTTGCCTCTTTAATCAGTGGTTTTAAGGTGTTTGTGCATGTTAAACTTTGGATTCATGTGCAAATAGTTGATGTTCCATTAAAGGCCCAGTCAGTGAAATCTAGCTGCAAGGTTGCGAATTGCAACCAACTGCTCACTTCACTCCACCCCTCCCCCTCCCGTTCGAAACACTACGACGGCTGACAGAACATGGCGAATTATATGCAAGGGGACCCACGGTGTATGTAGATAGAAATAGCCCATTCTAAGGTAATAAATCGCTTCATTGCGTAAGCTCTTTATACACCTCTGAAGACATAGTTGTGTATATTATATTTTATTTCTGTCAATAGATCCTCCAAAAAATTACACACTGGACCTTTAATGCAGTTTTTCATTTAAGCTTTCCAACCATAACAAGACAGCGTCCTAGTAATCTGAGCCAGAATCTTTCATAAAAAGGGTTTGCATGAAGCGCCTTACACCTCTTCTGTCTTGACCTTTACATCTTGTCGTTTTCATTGTCAATCATTACAATATCAAAATATAGACACTCAGATCAGATCAGCTGCACCATAACTATAATGTCTTCCAAGTTCTTTAAAATGCAAAAGTTCTACTTTGTCTTTGATATTTTTAACCCATCATTCTGTCAGGGTATCAAATAAATACGAGCAGAATCCATCAATGGTAAAGTATCAGCTATCAGGAAATGTCAGTGAGGTCAGTGCAGTGGGTTGTTTGCAGAAAAAGATTTGATTCGATGTGAAGAGGCGAAGATACATCCCTTCCATCCTTAATATCGAGGACAGTATGCTTCTTGCAAGCAATGACCTGATTGTTTCTGGTAAGCGGCGACTCTAGATGTCTTAGTACAGGATCCACCCGATGCTTGTGAGTGTTAGTAAGCACCACTGGCTGGTTATCTGATATCGAGTTTTCTGTGCCAACAGGTCTGTGCGTGTGCCCGGGCTCTGCACTTTCACAACTGCTGGTGGTGCTGCTCTGGTCGGCGTAGAGGTCACGCACCAGGCCGTTGATTTTAATTCTTAGCGAGTCCGCCATGCTCGCACGTGCCGAGGTACGGGTGCTCCCGTTGCTAGAGAGCGGCTCTCGTCTGCCCAAGACGTGATAGCGCACGATTTTTCGGAAGGTGTATCGGAACTCACGTATTCGGTAGGCGTAGATAAAGGGGTTCACGACCGAATTGGCATGCGAGAGGATTATGGCCAGGTACATGATAATAACCGGCGGTCGTTCGCACTGTGGACAAAACAGAGTGAAACAGTTGATGATGTGAAGTGGCAGCCAGCACACGGCGAACAAGCCTACGATGATGGCTAGAGATTTGGCCGCATGGACTTCTTTCTGCAGGGTGGAGCGGGACTTGAGCTCGCACGGCACGGCTTTGGACTCGATGCATTTGAGTTGGTGGCGTGCCGCCATGAAGATGCGCAGGTAGATGGCCAACATGAGAAGCAGAGGCACAAGGACGCAGGCCAAGAAGTTGAAGTAAACCATGTAGTCCATGACCACAACCTCCTCGAACAAACACTTCATCATGCCGGGCAGACAGGTGCTGTTGACGGACTCTCCCGAGCAAGTTTTGTGCCAGCCGAGCATGGGCGTCAGACCGATGATGACCGAGAGAACCCAGCAGATTGCAATGATGCCTTTGGCACGCTGCCCTGTTACTAGACTGTTGTATCTGAAAAAGAGAAATAAAATGTTTTTTAAACTCTCCAGTTATAAATGTTTGCTGTAGTTTGTCTAGACGGCACATCTAAAGGTTCCAAAGAGACATTAAGTTTACCATTTGTAAAGAGCACCTCAATATTTACCAAAGTTAGATAGGCTTACTCTAAATCTTAGAATCATGGAGTTATAGTAATTCTGACTCAACGTGAAAAGCCTTGCGATAACCACAACGCCAAGGATCTAGCATCCATTCACAGTATTTCCCCCAAACCCTCTCATTGGAGCAATTAAAAAGAAGGAATGTGCTTGGAAATGTCACTGTTTGGAACACAAATCTATTTTCAGAGCGTCTTTTTGGCCAGTGTGGGAGAACAGCTGAGTTCTTTGGCCTCTATCTCTCTCATTCTCCAGATGTGAAAGTTCATTGATGCACACAGAGAAAACAACCCCCACCACCCACCCATAACCTGCTTCAGGGACAGACCGACAGGACATTGAAAAACACACACAGACACACACTTTCACACATGTCCTTAATAAAACCAGCAGAACTGACCACTCCAAATCAGATTATACCAGTATAATGCGCAATACTTTGGGATAGCCCAACATACTGAATAGAGCTAAAAAAAAAAAGAAACATGGCATCCAATTAAAGATTTGTGATTGACAATCAACATGAGTCAATCTCTTCTGTATATTGAAATACTGAAATATTGAGGCCTGTAAAAACTATTAGCAAAAATATTCCAGAATACATCAGATTTATGATGGGTTATGGTCATAGACAGCACCAAAATAGGAGTTTGGATCTTGCTAGGTTTTTAAATCATTTTCACCCCAAAATAACCAGGAATAGGAAGTTTGATGGAAGAATACAGCATGTCCCTATGCTGGGTTCGTAAGTTCACGTCATTTTAGTAAGGTGGCTGTGATTAATGGAACGCTTGCCCCGACGTATGGGAACTGTGCCACATGTGGGTATTTCCTTGCTGAAAAGACCCAGTTTCTCTGGTATTCACTTCCATGCAGGTCAAGGCTGGTTTATGCTGGTTTGATGGACCAACATGGCCAGGCCTATCACCTGCAAAAAGTATTTTTTGTAAAGATGGTTGGTTATAATCAAAATTGGCAAACCGCAATGTTGGTCTTCTACCATCAGAGATAGTAAATATGTTCAGACAGAAGAAGATGGGAAAGTACTCAAGATCTGTTCTGTGAGAAATATTTTTTCACCTACAGGCCAAGACAATTTCACAGAGGTGACATGAAACATATGGTCAATAAAATCTAATAATAAGCAGATTCAAGACACATGGTCCCATTAGGGATCAGAGAAGCTGCAACCTCCCTTAAATATGATAAATGTGCAAAAATGAATGTTCTGACAACATCCTTACATAACAAGTCATTTTACATTCACATTTATGCAATTCAATTTTATACAAAGCGACTTACACTGCATTATACTATACATTGTTTCTAAGTATGTGCAATCCCTGGGATCAAACCCATGACCTTGGCATGATAGCATCATGCTCTAACCACTGAGCTACAGGAAAGCAGCAAAACTTAATTTTTTATTGGTTCAAGCTCTTTCTATATTCAATGGTGAATGAAATGAACACGACAGACTACTGTAGAATTAAGCCTTAAATGACAAAAAAATACCCAGACAATGTCTGTGTTATATTATAAGTCATGAAGTCATTTAACATTTTGACCCGGTTTTACAGACAGGGTTTAGCGTAAACCAGGACTAACCCTTAGTTAGATTAGGATATTTAAGTTGCTTTCATGAAAATGTTAATGTAAAAACATTACTGGTGTGCATCTTGAGACAAAACAATGGCACTGATATATTTTAAGATATTTCAGGGCAAGGTTTTAACAGTTAAGACAGCTCAAACATTCATTTTAGTCTGGGACTAGCCTTAAGCCTTGTCTGTGAAACCAGGCATTTGTGTTTAAGACTATATTTATATTGTTATTAACATTAAATTTTCTATTTTGCTATAGCTTCATATTTGGGTTTGCACTACTACAACACAAGTTGTATATACTTCTTTTGTGACTTTCATGGTGCTTTTTGTCATTTTGGATCCCTGTTCACTTTCTTTATATATAAAGCCTTGATTTTCTTCAGAAAGTCATATTTTGAAGAAAGTCATATAAACAAAATGAGGGTGGCTAAAGACAAAATTTTCATTCTATGGTGAACTATCCTTTTTAACACTTTTCTACAGGATCCAAACCACGTTACTCACCTTAGTGGAATCTTGATGGCAATGTAGCGATCAATGGCAATGGCCAAAAGACTAAATATGGAGCTCTGGGTCAACACTAACACGAAGCAGGCGATGAACAGACAGCCGTAGAAATTGGCACAAAAGCCAGTGCTGATCAAGATGGAGAAGGGGATGGCCAGCACACCCACCGCGATGTCCGCCACAGCCAGCGAAACAACAAAGAAGTTGGTGATGCTCTGGAGATTGCTGTTGAGTCCCACAGCCCAGCACACCAACACGTTGCCCAGGATAGACAGCAGGGCGATCAGGAGCTCTAGTGTTATGTACACCACGTCGAAGACATCGCTCAGCATGGTGAGGTCGCTGGGCGGAAACGATGATGCCTCGCCTCAATGTCCATAGCTGCAGCCCAAAGCATAAGACACCTCACCGGAGGCTATGAGTCAGTCTTAAAAAGACTGAGATTTCTAAATACTTAAATCTCAATTGGTAAAAAAAAGTAAGAAAATACTTTTGTATCACCAATAGGACCCAGGTGTGTTGATTTTCTCATTTACAATTTAGACTAAGGAAGGTCTTCTTTAATTTCTCAGCAAGGTTTAAAATCACCAGATAATGTTCACAGAAATTCCAGTCATCGTTCCATGCGTCTTCCTATTCCACTATTCCACTGTGTCCCTTGGGAAATGATGTCACTGTCCAGAACACAAACCTCTGCAAAGAAGAACAAAAATTAAACTTAATATTGAAAATTGTGATATTTCAATAAATGGTTGATGAAAGCAACAAGAATGTTGACAAAAACTTTAAATAATTAAATAGAATTGAATTAAGAAACACAGTAAGTATCCATTTATGTAATGTATAATATCAAATATCAAAGTAGGATCATTTTGATTCTGATATTCAGTATTTTCGATCATCATTGATATTTGATATAACAGCAGAGACCTTTGAGCTTATGCCAGAACCAAATTTATGCCAAAGTATAACAGAGAGAGAACAAAGGGTTTACACTGCTGTCTTACACCTGAACACATTACAAGTCTATGGAATATAGAAACAGGTGAGAGCACACAGGCAACTGAGCGGATAATTCATCTCAAGCTTTACATTTACCAGATACTCAGTAAGATGTCTGGCCAGAGGTTCGTTCCTTTAGTTTTAGTGTTTATGGGAAGTCATTCTTAAGCTCTTAACACAGAGAGCCTGGGCTATTTACCCTGGAACATTCCCACAGTGCTGGAAAGAAACACCCTGAGGTTACTAACCTCTGGAATACAAGACAAAACATCTGTTCTTTAATATTCATCAATATTTCCAAACATATTTATTGTTTCGTTTATGTCCCAGTCTTAAACCATGATTTGCTCTTTGCTTTGCTAGAGGCAGGTGGCATTGGGGAACATTGTGACCATGCCTGTGAAATGCCTTTGTGATTTACTTTCTACATAAAATCATACATTATGTGAAGTACCTTCTTTGAAAATATAACCTTGATGTCTGTAATATTGACCGAGTAAGGCCGTGTCAAAGATTGAAATTATAGTGAAATTCATGGTTGACATCAAACTTTGATGCTCATCTTAGAATTAGATTATGAGACTTTATTCTGGTTTTCACAGACTGGGTCACATTTATCGATTGAACATACATTTCTTTTTAAAAAATATACATTTTTATCATGCCGTAGAATATGTGCAATATGATGGCTCCATGGCAAACAATTTAGACGGCAAGATTACATAAAGATTACATACAAGATAAAGCAACTGGAATCTGGAAACCTGCCATGGTGGGACAGCGAGAATGTGTCTGAAAGACAAACCGGGAAACGGGAAGACGGCGAAAACATGAAAGGAATGCGAGTAGGTGACTGCCATTGACAAGAACTGAATGTGGGGGGAGTCGAAAAAAGTCCTTGTAGCAAAAGGTTAGAAAACAACAAAAACAATAAACAAGTACAGCCTGACGCCCAGCCTCGCAGCCATTGATCTGGATGGATCTGTGGACGTTTAATGACAATGGAATGGAGCATCAAAGAAACACAACACCTGAATTAGCCCTTTGATCAATAGTCTATTTGTCTTAAGCATACAGTAGATTTCTGGTTTTAGTGTTTTGTGTTAGTAGGAGACTATTGAAAATACTACAGGCTGTGGGCTAAAACATCTCGACAGCAGACCCTTGTGAAATGGCAGACAGATTTTGTCCAACATTGACTCCTATAGTAGGAAAAAAATACAATGGTAGTCAAAAGTGCCCCAGAACTTGCTGTACTACATTCTTCAAAATGTCTTCTTTTGTGTTCAAATGATAAAAGTTATTGGGGTCAATGGGGGGCAAAATCTGTCTGGTTATAAGCATTCTTCCAAATATCTTTCTCTATGTTCATCAGAACAACGAAATTTAAACAGTTTTGGAACAACTCGAAGGTGAGTAGCCTAAATGATGACAGAATTTTCATTTTGGGGTGAACTATCCCTTTAATAAAAATAGCAAAAAAAGTAAATAAAGAATATTTGTATCATCAAAAAGTGCCAGTGGAGTCATGTTTAAAAAACACACGCGTATCTAAAACACGGTACATATAAGTTGGAGACCTTTTCTATTCACTTCACTAACACAAATTGTCCAGCTGTACTCACCTAAATGTTGAATTAACACCAGAACGGGTTAAAAATAGCGTTTAATCGCGCTTCAGATCACAATATTCTGACGTAAACCCGTATTTTCTCGACGTATTAAACCACTTTATTTGTATGTGTTGGTTGCTGGTTTCTACTTACCACGAGACTTGATAACTCCGGGATGACTGAAGAAATAAAAAACAAATAACCCAATAAACAAAAATATGTAACCCCTCCAATTGTGATAAATGAACGCGTGTATTTCCTCAGTGGTCCGCAAAAAAAGTTTGATTTGCCGCGTTTAGGCGTCAGCTGATTGACCCGGTTCTGTCAGAGGCAGCAGTCACATTACTACTGAGAGATGACAGCCTCGAGGGCCCCTATAGAGCTCGTGCTTGACCAATCGAAAGTCGGGGGCGAGCATCTCTACACACTGTACGAGTCCTTTGAGTACTGATGCGGTTTCTTCCTGCCATCAACGACACTTCCCGAGTATCAACGAAACAACTGAGGTGCGGACGGCAAGAAACTATGGTTTTATTTTGGTAAATGTGTGCTTAGTTTTTACTTTAAAAGTGGCTCGTTTTCATAAAGGCTTTCACTCAGATGATGCCGAAAAGAAAAAGGTTACTTTACAAATTTTCGTTAATTCCAACTTTTTCTAAAACACAATACAGTTGAAGTCGACCCAACAGAACGACAAACCAAAGGACACCAAAAAGCCCTGTCCCTCAATTAACCCTGACAAATTAGGTTAATCTCGGTTTACACAAACAACAAAGAATTAAAATCAATGTGTGCCGCAGACAATAGGGCCCTGTGCACGAAAGCAGGCTAACAAATTGGTGTCATTCAGGAGAAAACGCAACTTTCTCTGGCACATACTGACTGACGTCATGTCTAATCTTGGAAATGTGCTAATCGCACAACACCCATCCTTCACAACAACAAAGAGCTAAAGCTAAATTCATAAACAGTCTCCATCTCCTTTACTTTTGACAGATTTAAATGACCTGTTAAATGTGTTTAAGCCAAACAGGAGGGCAACCAGAATGCATTACAGTGACACTCGAATTTCCAGTCTGGGAGAGTCGCTTAAGGGTCTGGGAATAAATGAAGACAATTCTGATTATGTTTCTGTATTATAAAGCCTATACAGTACAGATAAACAAACATTCAAGATGATGCGATTCATTTATTTGAAGGAACAGAATATTGATTGCTCATCACATTTGTTTATAAAACAAGACATATTTTACCTTGTGGTATTGAGATAATGCTCTCATAATAAAACTGTAGCAAAAGTGAGTTCAACATTCAAAAACAGAAACAAAACGACAACAATAATCTTAAAGGCAACAGAGCGAAGTTCTGCTGTATGACATTCGTATTTATGATGAAAGCTCTTTAAAGCATAAAAAAGAAATGCATCATTAAAATACATCTACTCAACGTATCTCTTTCGAGACAATGAAGCTCATATGAGACCGGGAACACTCCTCGTCTTTTACTGTTCAAAGAAAACTTCTGTTTAATGAACACGTGATATAGTCTAATACTGGACACCTGGCACTATGGTAAAACTGTAGTGACTTGTGAACTTGTAAGGAACAGATTCCCAGAGAAATGTATGAGGAACTAAAAACAGTGTCATTTAGTTTGGAATAAATCAAACTCTTTCTGGGAAACGGTTGCTTTATGGTTAATGCACAAAGGCTAAAAATGGCTGTTTAGTTAGTTACACTGCGATTCAAGTAGGAATTATATTATCCAACATAAAACAAACATACTGAATGTATTATATTAAAAAAATCATGGTACACACAGGAAAAACATTTCAACGCATTGGACTTTTTCTTGTATCCTCTCAAACTTTGCATTATTTTTGAGAGTTATTTGCAGATGGAGATGTAGTATAGTGCGCTTATAAAAACAGCTTTCATATTCATGAAAAGAGAATGTGTGAATTCAGCACAGCTGGACCACAGGCTATAAGTGATAGTGTCACAACATCTTGAATTTTCTCTCTCACACAAACAGGCTGAAAACCAGTCGCCATTTGTAACTTCAATTCATGCATACAAATGCATTGGAATGTAGTTTCATTTACAGCTTGAACTAGTGCATTTGAATGCGTTAAATACGTTTTTTTGTGCTTTGCAAATGATGTGATATAATTGATAAAGCACTGCTCATAGCATATTATGAATCAAATAGCATTATTCATCTTGATAAATATTGACATTTTTTCTTATCCTGAGAAAGAACATACCATTAGATTAACTACAGAAGTTAGCTTAACTGAATCACAAACGAAAAGAAAACTTGGAAGATTTCATTTTTGGTTCAGGCATTGGATCGAAGGACTAAATCCCATGAATACTATAGACAGTACATGCACATGTGCTGCAATTCTCAACATAGTGTTTACTACAGTATCTTACTGTTTAGCAATGAGCAGCACTATTTTCATGAAATGGCTCAACAGGTTACATAAGCTTATTGCTGACCTCCCTCTTTTATATGCAGTATTTCAAGCCAAACTCCGTCACAGTCAGACATAAAGGTGCCCCCAATAAGCTTTTAATAAAACAAGGCAAGACTACCGACTGTGTCCTATAGTGAATCTAACAATTCCCATTAGTGTTCAACTCCTCTCTATGGAAGTGCTTTACAAGTGTTTCAATTAGGCACTGCACTGAGCAAACCACACACGCTCAGTTTGTGAATTAAGATGAAGAACTTGTTCCGAACATCTAAAGCAAGATCTCACGTGGCGAAAGGCACGGCAAAGCAGCTCCTCGCTCTTCCTCAAGTCTGATTTGAAAATCCACAGGCTTTACTCAGCAGTCTGTAGTGTTATAATTCTGCCAAGACATGAGTTGAACTGTACAGGATTTCCTTGATACATCATTGTATCTTGTCATATCCACATGCTAGCTGTATTGGCCTTGTGATTTGCTAAAACTGATATGGCATGATTTGTGCTGAAGTTTGAGGTCAGGTTGATGAGGTGAGATGTTACGCTCGGGTTAGTGGAATATTGTTAGTGAGGCGTGACACTTCATTTGAAAATGGACATGTGCTCAGGTCTCAAAATACTTGTAGATAGCTGTGACGTAAGTCATGACACTCTGCCAGTCTGGTCTTTCCGTGTGGACCATTTCATTGATGTCCTAAAAGAAAAAGAGAGACAGGAATAAGAGCGTACTAGACAAAGTACTAGAGACAGCACAAAGTTCACTCAATTTCTAACAATAGAATCACACTTCAGGTTCAAAGGTACAGTGTGCCAAGTCCAATACTGCACATACAGGAACTTATTGTTTAAGCAGATGAAAATAAGGAAACAATTCTATACTGTGTTCTATAAATAAACAGTGGAGGCTGATAATGAAGTGTTTCCAGCTTTTCACCTGCTCGTAGCATACAGGATGGGAGTGGAGGGCAGAAATATCCCACCTTGATGATTGATAGTGTGAATAAAATCTGCATTATGTACTGTACTTATTCTGCACGTCTCTTTTGACTACTATACAAGTACGCTGATAATGCCAATTTTCGGGGATATCAGTATATACAGTATGTTCCCTGGAAAAGAACGCATGACCATTACTAATTCAGTGTTCTTCCCGCTATACAGGAACTGGTTTAAATCGCTTACCAGAGTGGATTTGATGCCCACACTTTCCGCTGCTTGGAAGGCCAACGTAAAATTTCGTCTCTGAAAGCGAATAAACGTCATGAGATTCAAGTTAGATGAGTCATACACATCTGTTCTGAGCCTCTGATGTCATATAAAGTGTACTTGCCTTGTCTTGACTGTTAAGTTCCTGATAAGGTATATGAGCGGGCAGGTACGTGTGAAGAACAGCGCAGAATGCCAGCCCGTCATTCCAACTACTGCTGAAGTTGGTGATGTCAATGTTCTGCATAAGCACCAAAAGCATGAAGGAACACATTCAATTCAAAGATATCACTACATTTACATTTAGTCATTTAGCAGACGCTTTTATCCAAAGCGATTTAAGCCTGGCTCAGATTACAGGATTCTCGGCCAGATTTTACCCCGATTTCCCCTCCCGAGAATCTTTGAAAAAATCGGGTCCAGAACCTCGATCGGGTCCGAGGTTCGGCCCAGATTATCACGTAATGTGAGGCGTTCACAGATCGAATCTTACACCTCCTGATCTGCTCCGAGAGAAATCGGGGCCGCCCCGATCATATCAAACATGTTTGATATTTAGGATTTTAAATCGGGGTGATGACGTTGGTACTTTCGCAACAGCCAATGAGAGGCACATCTGCAAGGTGACGGAGGTGACTGACAGACCTTTAAAAATGTCGACCGCGAAAGCTCCTGCAAGGGAATGTTGGACAGCGGAGATGGAGGAACAACTTGCGGCAACAACATGATCGTCTATATAATGTATCCTCCAAAACATACCACAACCGCACAGATAAGGAAAAGAGCTGGGGAGAAGTCGCGTCGGTTTTAAATGTACCGGGTAAGTTAACTGCTAACGCGCAGCTTGTAGTTTCGTTCAACAGATTGTTATTTGGCTATAGGCATACATGCGTTTGTGTTTGTTTTTACGCTGTGTCTTATAATCACATTGGCATTCATCATTATTCTCGGCAGCGAAAAAAACGATTTTTTTCTTCCTTTATTTATTAACATTAAACGTAAGCGGCTTGCCCAAAGCACAGTCATAACTTCAGCCCTAGCAAAAAGCATTATAGCACCCCCTGCTCAAAATACATTCCCGCAGCTTTGGACAGACAGACAGAGAATCATTCAGAGAGCGAAAGAGACAGACGTCCTGCTGAGGAGCTTGATACAGTAACTACCGTATGACAACCACTCTTCACTGGAAATGAAAGATCTCGCTTAAAAAGTAGGAAATGGCCTTTCAATGCAATCTGACAAAGGCAAAACCTTCACTACTCAAACTATAATTGTAATTTATGGGAGCTGTCAGATCTACAGTATAATGAGTATGCAATGAGTCTGCATTATGCCCTACTGTGCTTTGGAAAAAGATGACATTGACTCACAGTATGATGAAGAAAGCTTAGACTTTCCTAAAACTGACAAAACTAACAGCTAAGTGCAGAAATACAAGTCATGAAACCTATGCCACATACATATCTAACAACATGCTTTTCATATTTCACATATACTGTAATATACAATAGAATACCTAAGGACATCAAATCGTCACTGTCCTTCTGAAACCTTGTATGTCCAAAATTGCTGTTTTCAGGAAAAGGAAAAACACTAGCTGTGTCTGAATTCACACACTTGCTCACTCGTGCACTATTCCCTATATAGCGAATGCTAAATAGTCCACTATATGGGGAAGAAGTGAATGAAAATGAGTGAACAATTTTGGACACTGACATCATATGTCCTCCGTCTGACAGTACTGTCGCGGACATTCGTCATAACGCTTATATTACACCTGTGTGGCTTTATGGATTGTTTTGTAAAATGGTAAAGTTCATTTTTACATTATTTGTCACGTTTCTTGTAGGCTATTAGTTTATAATAAAGAGAACAAAACAAATGTTTGCCGCGTTTATGTACTATTACATTTAATACATTTACTTAATATATTTAAAATAAAACACTGCTATAACATTTATTTAATCTGTTTATTCTCAAAAGGTAGAAAATAACTTTCAACAAAAACAAACACAAGTGTATAAATGTACATTCGTGGCATTAACGGTCACTCTCCTCCAGCTGATTCCAATCAGACAGTTGATTCGCGTTGTATCATGGGAAATATGAGTGAGTGTACTCAAAATCAGAATGCATTGTGGTTAAAAAGTAGTGAACAAATGTAGGGAATGAGTTGTTTACTCAGAATTCAGAGAACACTACAAAATGGCAGACACTAGTGCACTATATAGGAGATAGGGGGCGAATTCAGACTCAACTACTGTACTTTTTAAATGACTAGGCACTGTGTTGTCAAAGTTGACAAGCACTTTTTAATACTTTTTCTTGTTTAGATATTAGCAAAACCAAGTGACAAACATAAAGGGTAACTAATAGTAATGATTTATGGCAAAAAAAATAAAAAGATACGAGGTATCAGAAGGACAGCAGAGAAATATAAAAAGCAATCGATTGAATTGCACAGATTTCCACGAACCTGATACCCCTCAGTTTTCTTCTGACACCATCTCAGCAGTGCATTTCTCTTCGAACCGCCGTATTCACGAGCCAAAGCAGACAGGGGGTCTTTTCTCTCCTCTCTACATGAACCAAAAATGACCACAGCAATCAATACATCTCAGATTCATATCACTGATTATTCTAAAGTGGTGTGATGCTTATGGGTAAATGTTACATTTGCTTGACAAACAGAAGCATACGTGTTAATAACAATTCATGGCATGTGTAGGTTGCTTTAAGGCTGCAGAGAGCCCATACCGAAGACGGCTGCGCGCCGTGGGGTTGACGGAGGCCGTGGGGGAGGAGGAAGCAGAAAGGGAGAGAGGCGGTGCAGCAGATCCCATGGTAATCAGAGAGGAAGCCGGACCTCCATCAGGAGTACTGATATCCCGCTTTGCCTCTTCACTGCTTCTACGAGGAACTAAACAGTGGAGAGAACCCGGTATGATCATCACCTTATAACTGAAGTGTCTAATAGTCTCAGACAGGACGCGTGTCTGTTCGCTGTCTAATGCATACTGCACACAAAACTGAAAGAGCGTCTACCATCTAGTTGGATGCAATCTGATTGGCTGATTGTATGACGATATTATAATGTATTGTCATACGTGTCTCCAGCATATTTTTGAAAATACCTAAGACTCACCTAAAATAAACTGAATCTAAAGTAAAGAAATCTACAAAAACACCAATACAGAGCCGATGGCAAGTGCACTGCAGTTGAGTTTATCAGTAGTGTTGCATTCGTAAGTAGATTTCAGATTGGCTTGAGCTTCACCTGTAATGGCTTTCGATGTATCTATGTTAGAAACTCTTTGGAGGGCTGATGCCGGACGACTGCCATTGGCTGCCCGAAGCAGATGCTCGGCTGCGGAGAGGAAAACATATCACATCATTTACATTTACGCATTTGGCAGACGCTTTTATCCAAAGTGACTTACATTGCATTCTATTATACATTTGTATCCGAGTATGTGCAAACCCTGGGATCGAACCCATGAGCTACAGGAAAGCTTCATGGTGGAATCACAATCAACGCTTCAAAAACTCAGTTTATCTATGAGTTAAATATGACTCAAACAAATTTAGCGTAAAATAATGAATAAAAGTCGAATGATAATGAAATGTTATTGAAAAGAAATCAACGGAAAGAAACATTAGCGGGAAAAGATTTGAGCGGTCATAAAGGGCAACCAATCACAGCAGCCCAAACCAATCCTGCCAATCAAAACATTGTTCTTCCCACATTGATAAGAGTTTCCAGTAACCCATCAATCTTCTCAAAAACTGACATGACAAAGGGGTCCTACGTCTCGTCCTGCACGTTCACAAACATACACCACCTCCCTTTCCAGCACAATAATGAACTGCACAAATGAAAGAACGAGAGGGAGGAGCACTGAAACCCCAGTATGTGTTCATACTTGGCTTATTTTCGCATGAGTTATCGCATTTGAGGTCATTGTGAGTTCAGTGTTGCTGGGGGGGTGGGTGACCATGTCTGGAAATTGGCTGCTTTATCACAAAGTACCTCCCAGATTCAAGCCCTCTCATATCTACCACGTTATGCGTGTTAAGATGTTATTTTTTTATTGTTTCATTCTTAACACCATTCCAGCATCTAAGGCTACATTTATGACGAGAATTAGTCTGTTCTATACACAAGTCGATTCACACACAAGTGGGGGGAGGGACCATTTGGAATACATGTCGTGATGTAAATCTGTGATTCCCAAACACAACACAACAAACAGGCATCGGTTTATTCATCAGGTCAAAGCGAGATGTCACAGTTTGCTTTATGCACAGTACTGCAAACCAAATAATTCTTATTACTAGCACAAAAATGTCTTTCTGCTTTGTAGGCTCACAAAATATTTGAAGATACACAAGACGTGTCGAGAAAATGAAGAAAAGCGAGTATGGTTCATTATACTTAAACGTCATAATATTTGTAGTGTGTTATGGTAGCAATCGCGTAGTTGCTTTGTGTCAGTTACCTGGCATGCTGATGTCTGTGTAGCTCGGTCTTTTGTCTGCAAGCGAGGACAAGGGTTTGGCGGTAGCCATAGAGCCAGAGATTGAGTGTCTCTGCAGGTAATCAACATAAAGACAATATTGTTGTAATACACTTCTGTACAATACATTTATAACGTTCAAAATGTTCTTTTAATTAACTGGCAAGAACATGGCTCAGTTTAGATCATGTGAGATTATGATCGAGCCAGAAAAGGACAGAAATAGTACTAAAGAGATGGACTCAAATCTCCATGTCATTTAAGGTCTTCACATTCTCTCTGCTGTGCTTGAAGATACTATAGGAAGCTGTAATATCCACAGCCAAATCCACAGCGTCTGATCTTCTCTTCGACAGTTACACATTTTCATTTTTACGTACTAAGGCCTGGATTATTGACAGCTTTACTTAAACCTGCTTTGCACTTTCTCCTGGGTTGCTGCTGGATTTTTACACCAGTCAGAGGAGCTACAGGCTGCACCTAATCTCTGACAATAGAACGTCTGGAGAATGTATTTTTTAGGGCTGTCAAATGATTAATCGCGATTAATCGCATCCAGAATAAAAGTTTGTGCTTACATAATATATGTCTGTGTACTGTGCATATTAATTTTGTATTTATAAACACATAAACATACACATACTTGTATATATATTTAGGAAATATTTAAATGTATTTATTTATATTTACCAATAACTGAAATTCTATATCAATGTTTATTAATTGTTACATTTAATATTTTTCTTTAAAATATGCATTTATGTGTATTTGTTCATAAATACAAAATTAATATGCACAGTACACCGACATATATTAGGTAAACACAAACTTTTATTCTGGATGCGATTAATCACGATAAATTGTTTGACAGCCCTAATTTTCATCTCTCTTCATCTCATCTTTCCTCAGTAATGGACGGATGAGCATGTCCTTATTTAACCTCGCTATCAAAGGCAGAGCTCGATTTATATGCTCAGCCAATTTCAAAAACTGTGATTAATGTTCATTTCCAGCCTGATTTCACAGGAATTCAAAAACTATTTCACAAAGTGGCAATTTTGTAAGTGGATCATACAACGAGTTACGATTATTAAGAAAAAGGAATACTGAAGCTGCCTGAGAAATAAACAAATGGAAAGAAAACCAGCCCACAATGAATTCAACTGTTCGACATTAAAGTAAAAATAGCTTTCTCTGCACCGCTGCTTGTCATGTGACTTGGAGTTACCTGTATGGGTGAGACTGCGGCAGCAGGCGGGGTCTTCATAGGGCTGGGGCTGAGAGGTGTTCGGGGTAAGGTGGCGGTCGCAGCTGTGCTCGCAGCGGCAGCCGCTGCTGCGATTGCGGTCGCATTGGCTCCGGGACCTGTGACCACACCAGTAGACCATTTAAAACAAACCACATCTAACACCACCATTTGTGACCTCTACAAAATGTGTAACTTCCTATGATATGTGTGTCAGGGTAACTTGTGAGTTCATGGGACATGCAGTACCCTGCGAGGCGCTGTCGAAGCTTTTGATGAGGGTTTTAACAGTGGGTGAAGGCTCAGAGGATGTGGAGGGGCGTCGACTCAGTCCCATGCCCTGCCTGAGGGCGGCCAGATCCCTCTCCACTGCATTCATGTAGTTATACACACGGCCACGTTCCTCATCTTGCCTTCGATACAGCACATATGTTAACATGGACACAGACGCCACATAGATAGCAGTCTTTATCAAATTTAGATAAACATGGACAGATAATATTTGTAAAATATACACACATTTTAAGTGTGTTAACTTAGGTTAGAATGCCTTAAAAGGTATCTACCCATGTCGCAAGTCAACGAGGCACCTTACTACGTTTGGAAGAGCCTTACTTGCGGTTTTTAATTTCATCCAGTTCTTTGCTCAGCTTCTCGTTCTTCTCCTGGGCTTCTTGCAGGCGGCGCCGGAGGTCACCAATCTCCTCCTGTGCTTCCGATTTGATGTCATTAGCAATGACCACAGCGGTCTGCAGATCCGCCTGGAACTGACGCCACTCTGCTGACTCTTCCTAAACATATATAAACACGCAAACACAGGGACAGACGAAGTTTAACAGGAGTTCCCATAGAGCTGCACTGACTCGATTTGAGCTTGAGGGCGAAGTGCAGAAGGCTCTACCACTCGATTTGTATTTGTAATTAATGCAGGTTTTAAAAAAATATATTTTACAACTTTCCAGCTTTTGAGAATTTGCTGGGGTAGGTGTATAAACACTTGCACTGAGTTTGGTGACCAACAACTTCAGCCGTGACAATATTTATAATATAGCACACTCTCATACATTACTTACTACATCTAAAGTCATGTTCACGGGTCATGTGCGTTATATCAATCCTTCAGAAGAAAGACAAGTGTGATTTTCAATTGCTATAAACAATACACAGAGGATGCCTTTCTGTGATAGGCTGATTCTTAGATGACCTCTCAAACTCCTCACTCACCCTGAGTTTGCGGTGCAGGATCTTGATCTCTCGCTCCATGTCGTGCTTCTGATCCTGGAGCTTCTTCAATGAATCTTGAAACAGAATGAGACCACAAGCATGAAACAACATCTACACGTATTCACAAGCAGAGTTTCAATCTAGTAGAACAATAAAGGCTTGAAATAAGTGAAAATGTATTAACTCTCTTTATCATCACTGAAATGTGTTATCTTTTCTGTACTACTGTTACAGAAAGTAGAAGTGAACCATGTTTATAAATGACTGGCGCCACCATGTGGTGAGATGAAGAATAATCATGTTTAAAAAGCAGATTATTACATTTTAATAGCAAGCAATCTAGATATTTATAAGCAGCAATGGACTTTGTTCACTTTTTGGTACATATTGTGGTTTTTCAAATTTACCCAGACCTTAAAGGTACCTAAAAAACTGAACTGTGGTTTCAAACATCGTCCTTTCTATCCAACTGGTACATGTTCTTGAAAGCTTAAGAAAAAAACACCAGAATGAAAATCCAGGCTACACGAGAGTATGTTCTGCATGACATAAATGTGCTTCAAGATGTGACTACATCAATGCAGGATGGTGATTTTAACACACTCTCTAGGTCGCTGATGATGAGGTTGTCGTGAAGTTTGACGGCTCTGTGCTGCTCGACTTCGTCCTCCAGCTCAAAGATGGTCTCCTTCATGTCGCCGATCTCTCTCTCTTTCTCCTGCATGTCCTCGCGCTGCTTCTCCAGAGTCATTTTCTGCTCGGCCAACTCTTTTTGCACCTCGCTCTGGAAGTCCCTGTACTCTGCATCCAGCTGCACCATCACAGAACAAAAAAAAACTTAAAACAGACTCCTAACACTTGTTATAAGCATAACCACTTGGGTTTATTTAATACCTTATTGAGGGTGTCCTGCAGACAAGCCACCTCAGTATGAGCGTGTCCCAAGTCGTCCTGCAGCTTTGCGGCCTTGGCCTCAGCTTCCTCTTTGTCAATCCGGACCCCTTCCAGGAGCTGGTGGATATCGCTCTTGTCACCAGCATTGTGGATGGAGTAGAGCTCGGCAACCTTTTGCCTCTCCTGCTCCAGTAAGGTCCGACAACGGCTCAGATCAGCCTGGTCGCTGCTAACAGAGGCTCTACAGTCCTCTAACATAGCGGCCATGCCAGCCCGCTCCTGCCGCTCCACCTCTAAGAGCCGCTCCATGTGATGGTTGCGATCTTTCAGCGCTGAGATCACGCTCTGAGCTTCAGCGTTATCCTGCTCGGCCATCTTTAGAGTGTTGCTCAGGTGTTGCTGCACACCCAAAAGCTGCTCGCGCTCAAAGCGAGTGTTTTCCACAAGGTCCACATAGCGCTGCTCCAGCTCCAGGTATCGCCCACTCTTGATGTCTTCATCCACCGAATAGGCCACGCCATGCTCGTCCAACAGCGATCGGAAGTACTCGATTTTTCGGCCACAGTGCTCTAGTTTATCGCTCTGTTGGCAAAGAGAGTCCATGAGAAGGACCTTTTCTTCTCCGAGCCGTTCGTTCTCGCCATTTAGCTCCTGCGTTATCTGCTGCAGGTCTGCCAGCTCCTGCAGGGTCGCCTGGAGCTCCTCGGCTGTGCTGTGCTGGTTCTCCTCCATCTGGTGTATGCGCTCTGTCAGGCAGGCCACCGAGACCTCGCTGGTGTTGCTGCTGCTCCCCTTACGGGAGGAACTGCGACATGCCGGAGCTCCACCTTCGGACTCGGAGGATGACAAAGAACCGCAGCCTGAAGGAGCATCTAAAGCATCGTCGCTGGAGGTGACCGCTTGATAGACCTCACTAGACTCGCTGTCCAGGTTGTCTGTTGAGCCACTTCTCTGGCCACCTGTCAGTAAGTCCTCCATGGAGCCCGGTGCAGAACCTTCTGCAGACAAGGCCACATTAGCACAGTCTCCATGACCTCCACCACCTCCAGAGGACGAAGGGGCAGGACTGATGGGATAGACAAAGTTTTTTTCAGCCCCATCCAATCTCTGCTCCAGGGAAAAGCCCAGAGCATTGAGACGGTCCTTTAACATGCGGTTTTCGTTTTTAAGAAGGTTGAGCTCTCCGCGGATGGCCTGGTTCTGCTCCTGCAGGAGCAGCAACGTTGACTCAACATCTGCAGCGGTGATCACTGCTGTTGCCTCCCTCTCTGGTGGGCTTTCTTCTTCTTCATCCTCCTAGAAGTATAACAACGACTTTTGTTTAAAAAATCATAAAAAAGGCAAATATAATAAATGGGATCATCTTTTAATTGTCTTGGCTGGACACAAAGTGTTCATCATGCATCAATATTGTAACATAGAAGTTGATCTAACCTCAGGCAGTCCCAGCTGAACCCTCATGTCCCTCAGCTCACCCCGTAGCTGTAGGATTTCCACGTCTTTGCTCTTGGCCAGACCTAACAGATCTTTCACTTTGGCCTCCAGAGCCACTTTGTCGTTTAGATGTCCATCAGATTTTGATTTGCTCATGCGGCTCTCCGAGTCTGATGTGTGGGCTTGTCCATGAGAATGTCTGGTCTGGGCTCTATCACATCCACCAGTGGATGACTGCTTCTTACTGTTGGAGCTTCTGGAGGTTCGCAAATGATCTCGCGAGGAGTTCGACTCCTTGGAGGCCGTGGATGATGTTCGTTTGCCGGATGTGCCTTGTGAAGATAATGACAGAGATTTTACTAAACAAATCATTACACAGCGCCTCAATACTGAAACTTAAATGGTTCAAATTTTGGAACCAAAATGGTTGGCATAGAGGAAAGATTTGCTTATTTGCTACAAGACTCTTTTGCCGTCACCATATTAACTGGCACTGAATTTCTGTTAGAAAGGTTGGAGGACCTTCAGCGGCGGCTTAAAATAAATACAAATTTGATAACCATTACGAAAGATCAAAAGGGAATGTTTAAAGAGGTCAAATGACACGGCTAAAACTAATATTATCATTTGTTTTAGATGTAATGCAATGTGTATATACGATTTAAAGTTAAAACACGCTGTATTTCCACATACCGTGCATGTTTGTATCTCCTCTTTGCCCCGCCTCTCTGAAACGCACAGATTTTTTATGAAGCTCATTGCTTTGAAAAGCGAGGTGTGCTATGATTGGCCAGTTAACCAGTGTGTAGTGATTGGTCGAATACTGCAAGCGTGTGATGGAAATGTAACGCCTCTTACCATATTTGGAACATCAGGGTTCCAAAGCAATTGTACTGACAGGTACGCCCACCTTACTTGCGTATACATTTGGGCGGTCTTGGTCAAATCATACCACGGACTGACGTAGATTTGTGGGGGTGTGGTTACACGAGGCGTTTCAGGCAGGTCTGGGTGAGCATTCGCTTTTAGATAGAATGCATCTTTTGTTCCGACACTTAAATTTTTGCAATTTTACGTGTCTAATACATGCATGGGCAACTTATAACACACCAAAGACACAGAAAAACACGTATTCGCGCCATATGACCCCTTTAACATGCGTTTCAGTTCACCTGAGTTGGTCTTGGTCTTGCTGTCAGGGTTGTTATTGTTAGAGGACGTTGAGTGAGCAGAGGTCGATTTCTTGCCCTTGGAAACACTGTTGTTTGCTCCTGCACTGTTCCCAGCCATAGCAGCTAAAAGATCATCATTACTTTTCACCTGTTGATGAAAAATGAACAATTCCTTTATGTTAGTTAAACACTTTAAGTAGACTTTTGGTGAGTTGATCACTGGCAGGCGATTTGAGAGAGAGTGCAGTGATGTTACCTTGGAGAGTGGAGCTGTGGTCGGGCTCTTAACAGCAGGTTTGCCAGCAGAGGTTCCAGCTGTCACGGTGTCACCTTTAACTCCTCCACTCGCTGCCTTGTTCCCCACTGGCCTGCCTGCTTTCTTCATACTGCGCTCGCTCGTGCTGATACATCTACCCCTCAGTCTGTGCAGAGAGACAGTGGTTACAGTTGACAGGTTTACTGTGATTAGGATGGATGATAAAATATGCCTGTCCTGCTTTATGTTGACAAACTACAAGTTGTCCATCTGTAGTATCAACCAATGACGCGAGTTTGCGTGGTCTACGTGTCTGACCAGCCAACAAGGGACAGGGAAAAGTGGGCCAGAAATAACATGCTTCACATTTAACTTTTGCTATATTTTGTTATTATAGTTTGCTAAAATAACTGCCTATATAACTGCTCCACACATCTTATCAATTTCTCTTCCTAATTCCTAACAATGCTTGTTGACGTCCACCAGGGGGCGCAAAGCACTCAATTTGCAGGCAAAGATAGTACTTTCATGTCTACTACCAAGTGATTTGCTTTCACAAAGGTCTTTTTTTACAATACACGTATTTATTAGGGATAAAATGTATTATTTCCTTTTCCCATTCGCTTGCATGTGTGGCCAGTTGTATACTGTACACGGTAAACAGTATTGTCTCATAAACATTAATACTGCGATAAAAGTGCTTTAATTTTGAGTTAATTTTGTCAGACTGGACAGCTTGTTTTTCTAGCGAGATCTGGCAACACTGTATCAGAAACACTTGCACCGCTGGGATAAAGCCTTCTTCAAAGCACAGAACACAACTTTCCCAAGGCTACAACACGTTTGATAAGAAACAGCCTTCTGGCAAATTTAGCACGATGTTGACTGATGCTGAAGAATCGCAGGTTCTAATGAGAAGGACCTGCTTACATGTGATCCGAGTGTAGCAAGCCGCAAATTTAATAGGCGTATAAGCACAGCTTGTCATCAGCTGGTTTGAGGCTTTACCATGAGTTAACAGGAGGGCCTGTCGTACGTATGCTAGTATTCCTCTCTATAGACTGTGCAAAAACAGTGCCTTAAAAGGCAAAAATCCTGGATGTGCTTAAGACGAGATCATCATAACAATACCAGAGGCCATCTGCAAAAAGCAAAATCCTTCAGCTTTATTCATCACTTCTTTTTATAGACAAATTCCAATTCAACGTTAAAAACACGATTCCAGGATCCAGCAGCTTCAAAGACACAGAACTGCAGTTCCGAGTAGGCAACAAGCTAGGGTAATTCTTCTGGGCATCACAAAATAACATCGCCGGGAGATCCGTGCTGTTTAGATTATATCGTGGTGGGAGAGAACGAAAGAACATCTGAAGAACATTAATGAAGGCACTTAACATCACTGTTGAGCTTTAAAGCAAACCATGCCATAAACTGCTTAAACTGTTAAGAGCAAAACAAAGTCAAAATTTGACAATCAAGTGCAACTCCTTTGACATTTCAAATAGAAATGTGTAGAATAAAAATCACATAAAATGTCAGTTGGTTGGCAACGTTCTTCAATAAGCAATGGTTAGGTATTTCAGAAAGATGGTGTGGAATCACAACTTGACTTTCCAAACCCAACAAAGCTCTCCAGTGCACAGAGCAGTTCTGCACTTGTTTGTTGATCGGTGTGGATCTTTCCAGATCGCTCATTTAATGGCTCCCTGTTGTCCTCTCCAGTCTGATCTGAGGAAGGCAGGGGATCGTTCCTCCCTCCACTCAATGAGAGAGAAAATAAGGCTAATATCTTACAGCTGTTGTGAGGCAGGGGGTGGATGTGTGGGAGAACTTTTGCTTCATATCCAACGTACAGACCCCCCAATGGAAAAAGGCAGCAGTACACATTCCCTTAAAGGGAAAAGCTCCAGAGAAGCACTTCAGACTAGGTTTTTTCTGAACTGTCTTGGGAACCATTCTGACACATAGCATCAGTCTTTCCAGACTGACTGAAGACCCCAATATGATGCTTCTTCATTTCACACTTTAAAAACTATATAAACCTTTTACTATGTCTAGTTTAAATGATTGGCATTACAGTTTTTTTAGATATTAGTCTTATTTATGTGACTAGATCAACAACGCATATAAAACTATTTTAAGATTTTTCAACAACGATATCTGAAACCAGGTTTATCAGTTATACCCAACCCATTGATCTATTGTCTGTATTTAAAGGGATAGTTAAAAAAATAAAAATTCTGTTATTCTGTCACCCTCAGGTTGTCCAAAACCTGTATAAGACTATTTAAGAAATGTCTCAGTGGTTTTGTGTTCAGTCAATGGGGTCCAATGTTGTTCAGTTACCAATGTTCTTCAAAATATCTTCTTTTGTGTTCTGCAGAAGAATGAAAGAAATACAAGTTTGGAATGACATGAGGGTGAGTAAACGAAAAATCATCCGCTGACCTGTGTATTTGTATTAGCCCTAACTAGGACTTTTCCCAACAGGTAACTTTCGAAATTGGCAGCATCACTGTGGCCAACACATGATGCGCAGCATGAACTCTAGATTGTTGGAACCCTACACGGCAACTTCTGGAATGAACCTCAAGCTGACCTGTGCTATACAGTAAGCATTTAAAGGTGCTGATAGAGACTCGACACTAAATCATGGGAGAGATGCCTGCATACATGTAAAAAAACAGATGCACAGCTTCACAGAGTGTATCAATTATTGATAGCGAAATACATCTACTGCCTAGTAAGGAAAAGTGTTCATGCTTTAAATGGAATAAAAGAAAGCATGTGTAGAGCTAGGGGTCTGTTCTTTCTGTCTTTCCCTCTTGACCGTTGCATTCTCTGCCATCAGGAATGTGCAGGATGAGGTCACATTATAAGGTGTGCACTGCATGTGTAAAGTCCACAAATGATTTATGACTACAATGAGGTCATCATAACACCACGAACCCTGCCTAGGCAAAGACATGAGGCTTCCCAAGTAGGGTTTTAAACATACAAGCCATCATTTTCAATCTGAATGAAAAACGGAATATTATTATTAAGCGTGCAATTTGCCACGAGTAACCAAGTGGAGTTATAATAACACAGTGAACCTAAAGATACCAGTGGACTCGATGTTGCTATGTCGAGATATTTTAACAAACAGAGCATTGTTTTAAAAACAACACAGGGGTCAGTGTAAACAACATGCAGTGTTCTGATAAACATTGAAAAAAATCACTTTTATCAGATTTAAATAATACAGGCTTTCACTAAAAAAAAAGACTCATCCTGCACTACACAGATTTCATCTGCACCGAGAATTAACTCCTTTGTGTCTATTGTTGTATGGACTTACTTTTTCTTTTTGAAAATGTGTCTCTGTAAAGTTTTTTTCGTTCTTTACCAGAAGCTTTTTTCTCCTTTTTTATTGATACTTAAATCAAGACAAAGAAACAAAATGCATGTCTCTGTAAAGTTACTGACTCGAGCAGAGAGATGGCACTATTTGTTTAGTGCACTTCGTCAGGGCATGAAGACCCTTTTGGAGTTGTGCCTAGTGTGCTTGGCTTTTTGTGTTTGGGTAGCCGTGTGGAAAGAGAGTGGGAATAAACTCTTTGTGGCATAAATTGTGGTGGAATTTGAAAATAATAAACATCACTTTGTCAATGACACCGCATGAACAATTTTTAGCAAATGAAATATATCAGATCTAATGACTTTGGATATTGCGGAATAGTTTTACTCTGTAGGGGACATAAACTTACTATAACAACTAGAGTTCGTACAAACAGGTATTGATAGGCAAAATAACACATGTAGCATCTATGCTGCCATGCTTTTGGCACACTTTTCTCAGTAAGTTTGTGCACTTTAAATTTTTAAGTTCAATCCGACAAAGGCAATATATTTGAAAGGAAATCATTTTTTAACATGATATAAAGGCTTTAAAGGTGCAGTTTGTAAAAACCGCCGATAGAGGGCGCACGATCAAAACAACAACAATGCCGTAGCTTGATGACGCTGTGAAGGAGCGTGGAATGATGAGATCTGTTGTCTTTAACTCCACCGCTGATGGTCATCAATCAGACGGGAACGAGAAGTCATGTTAGCAGATGAGGTAAAGTTTTATAATTGTGATCCTCAAAACAAGTTAGTGGCTTGCTAGACGCTAGACACTACTTCCGCATTTGGCCAAGACACTGTTGTCATGCGGTTTCAACGTCAGTAAAGGCGGTAACAGGAGAGCGCGGATATGACGCCATTGACAGGCGACTGCACAGCCCCGTGTCACTATTTAGAATGGCGATTTTCTCACGATTTACAAGTAGTTGGAAACATTTGAGATATTGTAAGTACTCAGCTGAACAAAATATATAACACTAGCCTAGTGGTTTTTGGATATTTTCCTGCAAAATTGTTACAAACTGCACCTTTAATCCAACGAAAACCTCACTAGTCCAGTTTTTGCTCAATGGGACTAACAGACCTGGATAATGCAACTGAGGCTTCGACTTTATCCAGCATGTACATTTTAATCGAGCACACCCTCTATGTGACACGCTTGCACCACAACATAGGTGATATTAATAATATTTGATTACCCATGCATCATCAGTGATATACGTTTTATTTAGAGGTCCTTTTCGGGATTTATTAGGTTTTAAGAGAATGGCCTCCAAGAACTCCAGCTTATTCACTTGGGACTGTCCTGCTGAAGTCTGAATGAGAGCAGTCCAAACAGGCTGTAATTCTTATTGCATAAGTCTCATTCCCTGGACAGAACACTGCAGTTATGATAAATAGCTTTAGAGAAAGACATTTTTCCACAAACGGAACAGAGAGAGAGTGAAGAAAAATGGCTTGCGCTTAAAGAAAATCGCTGCACTGGATCAAACACCGGATACCTTAAAGGAGTAGTTCACCTTCAAAATGAAACTTCTGTCATCATTTACTCACCCTCTTGTCATTTCAAACCTGTATGACTTTCTTTCTTCTGCAGAACACCAAAGAATATATTTTGAAAAATGTTGGTCACAGAACAGCACTGCCCCCCATTCACTTCTATTGTAACCACTGCAAATGAATGGGGGCTGTTAACAACATTCTTCAAAATATCTTCTTTTGTGTTCTGCGGAAGAAAGAAAGTCATACAGGTTTGAAATGACAAGATGGTGAGTAAATGATGACAGAGTTTTCATTTAGAAGGTGAACTACTCCTTTAACATCTACAAGCTCCTGATATTTATTAACCTCATTTGTCCAATATATACCAGAACAATGTATGTGTAACAATGACCCTTTTATTTTTGCACAATTCCTTTTTTCCGTAACATAATTTAACCACAATATATTGAATGCACTTTAAAGCGCTTAAAAACTATTTTTAACGTACGTTTACAACACAAGCTTGCCATAACTGGAGAAGGGTTAAGAAAACCGGCTATGTCTTAAACATTCGTAAGTTAAGTTACCAGGCTAGAAAGTATTATGGGGCATCATTGCGCATTAAAAATAAATGCCAAGGTTGGCAGCTCACTAGGTTTGGCTAAACAACCTGTACTGTTATCTAGTAAGTTACATGAATAATAGATCACCTCACTCCGTTAAATAGGATTCAATTCAGGGGTATACCCACGTTTGGTCCATCAGTAGTAATTATTAAACATTAAACCTTTACCTAGATACCGTAGTTTATTTCTATGAGGAAAAAAACAGAAAGGTAACTAACTAACGTAAACTAAATATTACGCTCTGCTGACTGACAGATTGATTATTACGGCGTTGACATGATCCATGAAGGTCTGACTTCCTGCTAGCTATAACCAGCATTACTACAAACCCGCCTAGTTTCACGCCTTAGCAACATCATATCTGAGCAAACACAAGTAAATTAAACCGCTCTGGGACCTCTACAAGCAACACTGTAGTGTCGGCTTTGTCACAACATGCGTTTAAGTTTAGAGGCTAACCGCTAATGCTAACAGGATGTGCTTAGTTGAAGAGGATGCGGGATGAAATAAATGTCGTTCATTACCTTGTCTCCCTCCTTTCGGTCTGTATAAGCGCTTGTCAGGATAGATGGTCTTCTTGGTGAGGGAGAAGTAAACAACAGCGGGTATTCCGTGATTTAGTCGTCTGTGGCATCGTTTCTAGGTGGCAGATTGCCGTCTCATGCTACACTGACTACTGGCCACTGCCTGCGAGCAGGGCTACTGACAGACTACTACTAGACCCGTGCGCGAGTACACACACACGCACGCACGCACGCACGCACGCACGCACACACGCACGCACACACACACACACACACACACACACACACACACGTCAATGGTGGCCAACAACATTCTTCAAAATACCTTATCTTGTGTTCTGAAGAAAAACGCATTTTATTGGTTGTTTACCTGCAGGGGTGATTTCATCCGAATATACTTCAAATATAGGCCTACTTCAAAATATTACGTACCATGATTAAAATATGATGAAAAGATAAACAAATATATTTATCTACAGCAGTCGTTTAGAATTGTGAGCTTTGCACACAAAATGGTTTAATTATCATTATTCTGACACATTTCTTTTTATTTGCCAGTAAATACAACCACTGAATCATTGTGGTTCTCAGGCATTGCTCTGCTAAACCTACTGTATGTTTGGGCAGCAGCATTGACTCTAATAAACGTGACAGTATGAATTAAACATCGGGAATATTGCCTTATGGGTCCAATGTTTGAGGACACGTTAATGTCCAAACACATAAATCAGTTCTTTAATTCAATGCACTTGATAATGACCTTACAGTTATACTATAGTGACTTGCAATCTTAATATTATTGTAATAAAGTAATAAAAGCACAACATAATATCAAAGATCAAACTCTAAAAGTCATCAAATGAGTTAAAGCCATATTGAACCCAAAGACTGACTGAATTTTAATCAACTTCAACTTTATTAATAATCTACTTCGTACAGAATCACACAGTATTATTGCCATTCTTAATGTAGCATGTCTGCTAGCATTTTAATGTTTTAATATTGTCCAATATGTTTCAGCAGTAGCTTTCCTCTCTGAGAAACGTTTTATGTACTTGTCTATCTGTCAGATAAACAGACATAACAGTCACAATTGCTCTGCGAAAACATAACTAAATCTAAACTATAACACTTACACAGAACGTTTTTCTTATGATGGAGGCTGATTTGTTTATATGGCAGCCAAGCCAAAGATTTCTTCATCTGTACAGTAGGTAATGAACCAAATAAAAAACTAGAGACATGGTTATAGGTGTAATTCCTCTAAGTCTGCATTAACAAATATCAAATACTATAAAATACACTTGACCTAAATAACTGCATGTGCAGGATTTGAGAATGATTTTGAAAGCAACGATCTTCAGTTAAGAGGAATGACAGGAAGTAAGTTCCACACTATATAGGAAATACACAAAACAAAAGGAAATCTCAGAGAGAAATGTAAAAGAAATATAAGTCATATACAAATCAACATGCCTGCATGTTACACAATATCCTAATAATACACAATCTTCCAATATGCTCTACACAACACAAAACAAATCAGCAGCTGTATATTAACTTTCTTACAATAAACTGAACAATGTACATAAACGTAACAGGGCAATGTATTGGCACAGTTCTGGGCCACAAAGTGCTTATATGATGAACAAAAAAGTAATATTAACCTCTGTAAATATATTGTCTTCAAACTATTTAGAAGAAAAAAAAACAATGTACAATGCTTGAATTATTAAGTTAATTTGTGTTTAATGAGTGTGAATGTGTACTGAGCGGAGTCTTTCGGAGCACCTGCGGTTCATATTTGCAGAATTGCCATGACATCACAGTGCAAAAAACCAAGGTTTTTGCTTCTGCACAAGACACAGCATATAATAACATTATCATTATTGTGCTGCAGACCTCCTAAATATATTTTTAATATATTAAGTCCAACAGTTACAGTTCACCTTGAAAAATGTGTTAGACCTTCAAAATAAAATAGTATATATTCTTTTCTGAAGGTAGGCTATGTGATTAATTAACAAGTCTGAAATCTGAAAATATAACATTATGTGCGTGATAAGACCCATAAGGGTACAGTATGCATTCTCCAGCTTTTCCTAATATAGTCTCAGTGATCCAATATTGTTAAATGTGATTTATGTAACACAAAACAGAAAAAACATATTCATAAAACAAAACGGAATGTATATTTTGGGAAGGGTTGAAACTATAATTATGCTGCATATGGTTACTTTCGGTTATGAAACGTTAAGACTGCTAGCTATACTTTTATGTCTCCTTCACAAATGACTGGTGTCGACCATAGTCACAAACATTGGTTAAAAAAATATATTTTAATTCCCTGCATGTGTTTTATCCATCAGAGAAGGGCTATATAAATTCGGTCCTCCCCACGATTCGAGAGTGTCAGATGTTCCGTAGCCCTCGCCACAGCAGGACATAAATCTTAGGTGAGCTAAATGTCAAATCAAATAAAACGATCATGGAAAACTGGAATGTGCAATACTTTATAAACCCACCGTGCAGAACGGGAACAAGACATTAAAATTCATCATTTTAATGTCAACGGGAACAAGACATTAAAGTTTATCATAGGTCCACTATCCATGGTCCTATGATAAACTTGGCACTCAAGTTGCGAGCTACCACTCAAATAAGAAACATTGCAATGACAATGAAAACATCTGAAACTATATCATCTGCATGTTGATTGTAACTTTCTTAAGGGCTAAGTATATGAAAAGATCTGAGAGGCTTGTCATTCTCCAATGGGACTTTCTATACCTTAATCATAAAAACAAAACAAAATGCTTCTACTGGGGGTTCACTGGAAACCGTTTTGGCATCCTCTGCTTTAGATTTCAGTAGGTTGTTGGCGCCCTCTATTGGTCACAAGCTGGATCACTTCTGTCTCAGAGCATCGAAAATCAAAATGCACCTGAGCAACCTTTGGTCTTTAAAAACCCTCCCCTACACCTCTGTAGAGAAGAGCATACTCTGCCGTTTACTGTCTGGAGTAGGAATCGCTTCCAGCTGTAGGAAATACAGTAATACTTGAACCTACAAGAAATGGAAAGGCGTAAACTCACTACCACATACAAGCAATACACCAACAACAACAAAAAATAAATGAAACAATAAAACATTTTTATTTAACTTTCAGATTGCATTTTAGGCTAACATGTAGAAAACTAAAACCCTAGAAGTTTACCTGAGACATAACCTCAAGTGACCAGCTGTCACTCATCGAGATAGGCTGCGTGGGATTGGCTGGAATTTTACTGTCCTTCTCAGAGGGGCGGAGGAGGGTGGGACCAAACACAGTGGCGAGATTATGGAAGGACATTTTGTTGATGCTCTCATTCTCTGACACCCTAGGGGAACAGCGAAGAACATTTTAGTTAACATGCGTACAATAACATACAATATTGCAGTTTTTTAAGAAAATTGTACGTGATGCTTACCCATGCACATAACGTTTCATATTTACGGTATGGTGTTGTTCAAATCTCTAACCAAAAAAGAGCATGAACCACTAACCTTTTCAAATGATCTAGCAGAAAAAGAAACGTCAACAGGTTGGGTTCAGGTAGCGAGAGCAGCAAATTCAGCATACAGCTTTCCTTCGCCACACTGTCTGACAAAGCTGAGGAGAAACACATACCAAGAACAATTATACTTAACTGTTCTACACTAAGGATTAACTTGCGCAAGAACATCAGGAGAACAACAGACCGATGCCTTCAGTGAAGTTTGCGTAGAGTTCATCAGTGAAGAGCGGCTCTGGAAGCTCTCTGAAATAGAGCTTCAGCGTTCCAGCGATGGCGTTCACATCCATTTCACTCATCATGACCGACACATCTTTATTATCTGAGGAGCACAAAGAGATAAACCACACCTTTACACATCAGTAACAGAGACGGTTCTGTGTAGAGCTCAGGTACTCACTAGCATCAAACGCAGCTTTCAGACCCTGGATGTCTGTGGCCACCCCGGAGACACGATAGATGCCCACTTCTTCCATCCCTCTGCGCTCGATCTCCTCTACACACTGTCTCACAATGAGAGGCACTTTGGCGTGCTCACGTCTGACAGTAACACACAAACAGGGCTTTGTTAACAAACACTGGAAATATACTTTGCAGGTGCTCTGTGCTGAATTACGTAGAATCTGCTTTAATAGAGAAAAAAAATCAATTTCTGCTATACGTTACAGGAATTCTTTTGTTATTGCATTGCATTTTCCTTAAAATAGAACCTTTAATAAAATGTACTTTCCATTTAATTATTCCATTATTTAGCATATTCTATGTTTTTTTTTACAACGAATGGAAATATGTAATATCAATATTTTCACAGTCTACATTTAAAACTACATTTGCATTACCCTGACACAGCATTCCAATATCCCAAAATCAACATCCTCCCAAAGCTGTCACGTTAAAATATATTATTATCAGAGTGCAGTATTTAACCCGTATGCATTTTTTAAATATTTTAACAGCAATGTATATCTAGAGTCTAACTCCTAAATCAACACTTCTGTTTTTATTGCAGTCCTTTGAGGAAAGCCCTTAGCAAACATCCCTTTAATAATCCTTATTTCCTGCTTCTCAGGAAGTGCATAATGGAGCTGCTCCTGTTTTGCTCTCTTTTTCGGTTTCCTCGTCTTTATTAAAATGAAGTGTGCCCCCCTAAAAAGGGAGCAGCAGTTTTATGACCCTTCAGTGGATGCATGTGGGCCTATCTAAACACACTCAAAAAAGAGTTTCTGTGTACACCGTGTTACGGGAAATATGGCTGGTTGCTCTGTTGAGATGATATGACTGATATCCAGAAAATATGTCTCTTTGAATCATGCATAACTGTTTGACAGTATTTACTAGTAACGTCCTGTACCATATAAAAAAATACAATCCCAATTTATTAACCCTTGAACCCTGTGTACTGTTTTTATGTGGACAGATCTGTAGTTAGGGGGGCATCTCTCCCGTCAACACCTGACTGATCAGTTCTGACTTCTATCTCTTTTCTACTCTTTCAAAAAAAAAAAAAAACTTAGCTCTGTATACTGTGATAGGCTAAATGAGACCAATTTTCTTTTATTGCACTTATGCTTTTTGTTGTCTTTATGTTGTTCCAATTGCTTCCATTGTTTCCCTCATCTGTAAGTCACTTTGGATAAATGCGTCTGCTAAATAACTAAATGTGAATGTAAATGTAGTTTGACTCACTTTGTGACTGCGCTGATTTTGACTCCAAACACTCCGGACTGTTTTCTGGAGGGCATCCTCTTGAGACTGAACTCTCTGCTGCTGAAGCGCATAGACAGCTTGACCTCAGTCTGCACAGAGTGATGAACTTCATTACAAAAACATCTCACAGATGAGAACACAACAGCGATCAAATCATCAGAAATATAATCACTGTAAGCTTTGGCCTTCATCTTAATATCAAACCACATGACAGTGATAATAATCCATCATTGTGATTCACATGATGGCAGACAAATGATTATGATTGGTAAATGGTACTTTTTTGGTGAATATTATATTTGAACACAATCTGTGTATTGCATTTGACTCATTACGGTATATTTAACTGCATATATATCAGAACAGACCAATGAGTTACTTTCTGGCTGTTGTTACTATTATTAGTGTTATACTGATATACAGTAGGATGCACCACACTGACCCCATTGTAGCTGATCACTGCCCTCTGCCAGTCTTTACCCTGCAGCGTTTGAGGATCCAGCTATGAAAATACAGGCAAATGTCAATCGAGAGGATAATCCTGATGTGAGCGTGACTTACACACACACACATTCACCTGTTAAAAGAAAAGTAACATTTTTTGTAAAGTAACAATCACCCATGTGATCTAAACAGTTTATTTCCTTCGTAATGTGTTTATCTCCCCTACAGACCTATACAGCCAGTATTAAATAAAGTGCATATGGTCAGTTGTCCGTGTCAATCCAGTGATGGATACTATTGCAATCATCTTGCTAATACTGTACAAGGCTGTCAGTGTTTACAGTGCGTCCTGCAGTCAGTTATTGTTTTAATAACATCATGTTCTAGTTTAAACATAGACCAATCATATTAGTGATTTTTAATGCTATAAGGTGAATTATCTAATTCAAGTAAAGGGGTATACCTACATTCAAGATTCACGATCTACCAACATTTTTGCATTTCCAGGGATTCAGACCCATGACCTTAACATATTATTCAAAAATACTACTGCTACACAAAAAGTACAATACTCTGCAAGATACAATGTGGAGTGCTTAAAGGGTCTGTGTGTAATTTCTAAGAGGATGTATTGACAGAAATGCAATATAATACACATAACTATGTCCTCAGAGGTGTATGAAGATCTTACATAATGAAGCGTTATGTTTTTATTACCTTACAATGAGTTATTTCTCTCTACATGCACCGTGGGTCCTCTTGTATGGTATTCACCATGTTGTTTCTACAGTAGCCCTTAACGGACACACTGCTCTACAGAGCGCGTTTTTTATAAATACATTATGTCCTTCGGCAAAGAAGCGAAAATGTGACGGACGTCTTAATCCTCTGTCAGCAACCCTAGTGCTTCGAAAGGAAGTGGAGTTGTGGTTGCAATTTGCAACCTCACCACTAGATGCCGCTAAATTTCATACACTAGACTAGACCTTCGACAAATTTAATTGACCACCTGTCATAATGAAGAGAAATATTTTACAAATATTTTAGGAATCCTTAAAAAACTAATTAAAACAACTAAATAACCTTTATTCACATCTTATACCCAAATTTGAGTCGGCACATAGGACTTTCAGAAGTCAGAAATGAATCAAGCGTAACAAGTGTTGCAAGCAAATAGCCTAACTGTAATTGGGCATCTGTAAAACAAAAAAAAGTGCTTTACTGTTTTTTCTGCTTTTCTTGTAAAATAGTGAATTGAAAATTCATGGATGACAACAATAATTATATTTAAGCATTAGAAATACTACTGTGACTCCGGAGTTCACACATACTGCTGGATTAACCATTACATTACATTACAGGTACCGATACCATTAGTTTAGGGCAGTTGTGGTCTAATACATTTGGTAAGCACTGCATATAAATTCAATCTAACTGGTGGTTTCACAAGTCATTTGAATTTAGATGATATTAAACTGACTTAAAAAAATCTAGCTGCATTTCGTATAACTTATAAAATGAAGTAGAAATTGGTTGAATCATTTAGAATGAAAAAGAATAAGTAATGGGAAAAGATCGATGACTTATTGAGCACATCCTTATTTCAGTGACAACACATTTAGTTAGTACGTCTATACTTTTTTACAGGCTTTGACAACAGTGACCCGCAAGATGCATCCAAAACAAAACAAAGCAACCAATACCTTACATTGTGTGATATGCAATTACAGCATACAGCAGTGATTACTGTACCTTACTATGTCCAAACAAATGTTTTGTGAAATGTTGAATGTCAAACAAATACTTCATTTTAATTGTCCGCATTACCTTCTGTCTGAGGAGAGTATTGCGTACCCTACCCCAGAGTCGAGCCCCAGTGCTGGGATGCCTCCTCATGCCAGAGTCCACCTCCTCCTCACCCTCTTCCTGTTTCTCCTCTTCACAGTTGTTAAAGAACTCTTCATTTACCACTTTACCGTTCACATCCTTATTCAATGTACCATAATGCCGATCTCGAATCTGGTCCTTATTGCCCATTTCGGTCATGTTCTTGAGAGGCTGGTCGACTCTCAACCTCTCTTATTGGACAAAAGCAGCTCTATTCAGGTCCCCAGGGGTTAAGCGAAGATCCAAGTAATATTTTACGAAAACAAAGTCAAATTCTGATCTTCATGCACAATGCTCGGCTGATGTTCCACGTCATGCTGAAGATTTGTTCTCATGTCAGTCTGTCACCTCTGGGTCAACTGTTGTCGTGAATGTCTCTTCTTGAGTCTACTCACACAGATGGAGCGCTGGGATTAACTCGGAGAATCTCCTCCCACCCTGATTACAATAGCAGCTCACGTCCAGCAATCTAAGACAGTTTGAGGTGCACGTCTTCTATTCCTTTATTCTTTTTATCCTGTCTCAAACGTTTTTTCTCTCTACTGTTACTAAAGAATGGGAACAAAGCCTCATGTGATCTTTTATTCGCAAATTCAGACCTCCCCTCCCGGCTCCCACATCTGTGCTTTTGGGACTCTGTCAGCATGTCATGTCCCACTTACTCTCCCTCATTTGGAGCTCATCCAGGTCATCTGCAACTCTGATGACAATCCACAGTACATTCCCTTTAATCCTCTCCACCGCAACACCCGAGATGTCTTTGGTGACATCACTACACCGCCACATACGGTGGGATTAACTACCTGAACACTTTACCGCCTTTATCCTGTTGACTGCATTAGGCACTGAAGATTTGAAATGCTTAGTCACTACAAATGTTTAGTCACGTGACCTTATTGCCCTATTACTATTACTACAACTATGTGTGGCTAAACTGCCAAAGTTCAGGATGCAGACATCCCTGAAACGTCAGTGAGGACCACAGCTCAAATTTAAGTCATATATTCAAATAACCTTTACAGCTGCCAATAAAATGCTAAATATTGATTAAAAGACAGATAATAATAATCCAGATCCCACTGGTCACTGTAGTCCTGCACACATTATTGCCTCAAAAATGGGCATGAACATTCTGAAGGACATGCCGTACCTGAATCTGTCCTTTGGCCATGACGCGATCCATGTTCTCACCATCATCTCTGTTCTGTTTGGTCTTACTGTAGCACAGCAGCCTGAGGGTCTGAGAGCCCTCCAGCTCAATCTCAAACTCCTGTGAAAAGTCCAAACTTTCATTACTTTCATGACACCATTCACAGCTGTATTATAATCTCTTAAAGGCACAGGGCGCCATTTATGTACTATTAGCGTCACTAAACAGCTGACAAATAACTGATCATGTTAACAGTGTGCTGAGGATAAATTGCAGTTCTAACCTCATTCCAGTTCGGCTCTGTGGTGTCTCTGTACACGCGAGTCTTGGCATTGTTTACAAAGTAGCCGAAAGAGTCCACTTCTAAAGTACAGTAGAGATCTGAGGTGAGGACAAGAACAGATAGTGAGCTGGTTAGAACATAATAAAATACACTAAAACAGGTTTTCTTTTCTAACAACAGTTTACAAGAAAGCCTCTTCTGCGGACAGAGAGTGTAGAAGAACGGAAAGAGTAAGAATTTCAAAAGTCCAGATTTTTTATTAAATGCAGTTTTCACAGCTGAGCTACTGATATTTGCTGTATTGACATAAACAGAGCTATTCATTGCGTTATGTCTAAAATGTTTTAAATGAGCAAATAGTGCACCTTTAACAGTAGGTGTAAACGGTATGATAAAGAGAGCTAAATCAGTGATGTAGAATTAAATCTAAGAAGGAACGCCGTGTTCCCAGTTAATCCCAGCCTCTGCCCATCCTACTGTCTGCCCAACAACATCAGAGATGTTTTCATGCATGTGCGCACATATTAGTGAGTCATTCAATAATTTAATGATTACTGAGAGCCGGATTGCATTCCATTTAATTGCAATGGGTGCAAAAACGCGGCTGTGGTCCCATAAAGTAGGTGAGATGAACTTACTTAAACTCTGTTTCAGCCCAGATGCAGAATGAACAATTACATTCAGAAAGCCATACAGCCCTGTGGATTCATCATCTTTAAAGAAAAACACCACGTATAGAGTGAAGGTACTTTATTGGTTTAGAGAGACAAAACGCAAAACAGAAGACATTTTTTAAATATTAAATTGACAAAAATATTTGAACTACTTTGGATTCTATGGTCACATAGTTTATGATATTATACTGTATATACACTAACCTTCTTTGTTGATGGTCAGCGGAACACTGTGAACCGTCTGGAGCTTTACGCAGGAGTTGGTGAGCATTTGCAACTCCAATGAAGTCAAGGAGAAACTCTTAAAACCTGGAGAGGTATATCCGTAAGCAGAGTGGGATGAAGGTCAAATATAATTTTGATATAAAGCTAAGATGTGTCAATGCGGTTTCTTGTAATGTTACGGAGGTAACCAACTTACACTTTTTCTGCTGTTCTCGAATGATCTCTCGCCATTCCTCCCGTTCATAATCAGATGAAATCAGAAACGTATAGCCCTGCATTAAAACACAAGAAATTAAAACTTACAAACCAAATTGAGAACCATAACTTTTTAGGCCGCTTTCACACTGCCAAGTCCTAGCTCGGTGACTGCTCAATATTTACACAAAACAACTTGTGAAGATTCATTTTAATATTACAGTATTTGTAGACCTGGATCACCTTGCCGTTCCTGTTGTTGACTCTGAAAGCCATGCAGGGAGACATGAGCAGTAGCAGAGATTCTTGTTCACACAGTTTCTTCCTGAGACGATCAAGGACTTTACCCACTTTACACACTCTCTGAATACAGAATACACAGACAAGAGCAGAAAAGATGAACGATAAGAACAACATTACACATACTACATATACTTTGTCTCCAAACAAAGTAATCTGCTAGATAAGAAACAAAAATCTATCACTGTGTTTGTTTCTATATAAGTATCTACCTTTTCTCTCTGTATCTCATTTTTCATCTGAGAGATCTTGACCTTCAGAGCGTCTATCTCTTCTTCTGGTATCTGGGGGATCGGTGAGGACTCTGATTCATCAATGCTCTGGAAAGTCAGGTCAGCTAGTGGGATATACCACTTACAGTCATACTGTTGTCCCTTCCTAAACACAGAAAGAGACGCAAAGCAAAAACTCACAACGCAAATAGATTTGAGAAATGAAACCATTACAATTTGCTATGCAAATATGATCACAGTGTATAAAAGCGAAGCATTTTAACGGTGCTTTGCAAAACAATATAAACAAGAGAGCTTGACTTGCCCTCCGGTTTGTTTCTTCAATTTGGCGCAAAGCAGCAGATCTGTAAACAGGAAGACATGGCGAAGTTTTCGGGACCCTTCCACTAACTCCACCATAAACTGGTCTCGGAGAAGCTGTCGATTCTATAAAGATATTAAATTGACTTTAATATGCAGTTAAATTAAAACGATGACAACCATTTTTAAACATTTATATAGCATTTCACCAGTTAATAATAACAAAATCCGGAACTTAACCAAAAACTAAATTTGACACACTTTGTTTCAACTGTACACCAATAGGGGGCGCTCTTGTATTATTTACTGGCTTGTGAACCAGTTGCAGTCACTATTCTGCTGGAGGCATGAGGTCATTTCAAGTAGGTGAGGATGAATGGCAGCCAATGAGAGACCCAGAGCCATTCACTCTGATGGAGGCAAGACACACTTAAGCAATTGTGCTATTGTGAGTGAGTCACAGGAGCTATTTTCATGATAATGATGCTACCCTCAGGGGGTTTCTAGGGACAAGCGTAGTTACATGTGATGAAAAACGTGCGCCGGATGATTCACAAAATGAGAGCGAAAATTAGATACTGTAAGTCATAACTGAGAATAAAAAGCACTTACGGTTTTACAAAACAATGCTTTGAATTTTTTCCTAAATTTATAAAATAGTTACTGCTACAGAATAAGGAAAAAGTAGCAATTTGTTTTGCTTAAAAGAACAAATGTCAACTTTCTGTAACTTAACTGGCAGAGCATAGCACTACGGATGGCACTCGTGGGTTTTATTCCCCAAAAAACACACAAACTGAACAAATGTATACTTCAAATGTACAGTAAGTCACTTTAAATTAACGGCGTCTGCCAAATAATTTGATTTTTCCATCAATTAAAATTTGTTATGCAGATGGGTCCAAAGACGTCTATCTCAGGTCATTCTTTACAAATGGATGTGCAATTGCGCTCCTGAGTGACCGAATCCTTAATTGAAGGGTGTGTGACATATGTTAAGACATCTGCTCTTTTCATGGCCTGAATGACTGTGTTTGTGTATGTGTGCAAGTAGATGCGCACACACACAAAACATTCACACCGACCTATGACACTGGTTTCAGTGAGGGCGTGTTTATCCCTTTATGTTTAAACTTGCATTTTCCCTCTAAAGTACACCAAGCGTAGGCCCACATGATATACGGGTGCGGTATTGACTTTGGCTACATTCAGTGGGCATTCAGAGACATCTGCTAAAACTGACTAAGATGAGAAGCAGCACATGGTCATGATATGCATCCATCATCTTCTAGAGACAATAATTACACAGAACATGAACTGAGATGACCTGATGTAAGAAAATATCCTTCAACATCTTTTTGTAAAGGAATAGTTAACCAAATAAATGAAAATACTTTTAGCATTTACTCATCCGGATTTAATTGCAAACCTGTATGAGTTTCTTTCTTCTGCGCAACACAAAAGAAGATATTTTGAAGAATGTTGGTAACCAAACCAGCATTGATCCCCATTGCCTTCCATTGTATGAAAACAAAACCTATCATCCTATTTTGTGTTCCACAAACAAAGAGTCATATACATATACATGACAATAAATCAATTACATTTTTTGGTGAACTGTCCCTTACAGGCATTACTAGTTCTGTGAATAAACTGGGGCTCCGTCAGATACATTTGTTAAATATGAGTTACTCATTGAGAGCATTGTTAACATTCAAGGATTTTTCTGCGACTATTTTCCAATAAATCGACTGAAACGTGAGAAGAATTTCTTCGTTTCGATGATAAATTATATAAAAATATACCTTTTTTTTCTCTCTCATAAAAATGTCCACAAGCCCACACAATTTTCCAGTAATCTCTGAGGAAGTAAAGTATCAGGTCAGCTGACTCAGAGACCGGAGGGGTCGGAAGAGTGTTTATTCTGAAGCTCAGAAGGGTGTTGAAACACTTCGTGCGACCGTTTTGCAAAAATCACCCAATGGCGGAAGGGATATAGGAAGGTGGGAGGTGAGTGCACTCTGGAGATGTCACCTAACTGACCATCACAGTGGATATTTGTTTTCCTGCTTCATACATACTGTAATACTGACAAGTATAACATTAGTTTAATATGATAAATGAATTAGAATAAGATTAGTAATATATATTGTTCAAAGTGATGTGCATGTAGAGATTGCTTTATAGGACTGCTTTTAAAGTAAACACACATAAACGAGCTGTTTATTTGTGGATAAACTGTATATCTGTATATCTGATGCTATGTTGACCATCCAACAACGCTGCGAATGTCTTTAAATCTGAATTCATCATTTTTTTAGCATTACAGCTGGTCTTTGCTATGTGTATACTGACCTCTCCTTTCTTCACAGTCATAGACTGACGGCGGGGTGTGATCTCTTCATTAATACTAGAGAGAAAGTTTTGGGAGATGCGGAGGGCGTCCTGCAGCAGAGGGTGATCTGGATGATTGGATGGGGTGTGCTTTAGCAAGTCCTAAAGAAACACACACGTTTAATAAAGCAATCTGAACATATATGACAAAACGTGAACTTATTATGCAACATAGCCCATTATACACATATAACTGAACAAACAGAGATTTACTCACATGGAGCACTAGAGTACTACGGGTAACTCGATCGACCGGTTTATACAGCAGGGCTGAGAATTAGGAAAACATCATCATGAAGTGAACAGAATATCAAAGTGTCAATCTGTCCTTAGATATGGGCTACAACATACAATATTGTAAAGTTACAATAATGCTCTAATAATAAATGATTCATCTCATACTTTCCAAAGAGTTCTTGGCATTGTGATCTTTAACCTCTTTGCTGCTCCAGACTTTCAAATTCTGAGTAATGGTAAACAAATAAGTAAATACAAACACATGCAAATACATCACGATCTTAATTTGACAATATGTTGTTTGCTCTTAAAACGGACCTCTGAAATCTCAGCAAACTGAGAATTTGCCTGACAACACTTTTCGGCCATTTCCACAGCTACCTTATAGTTGTCCACAAAAGCCCTGTACACACCGAGCTGGCTGGCCTGTGTGCATAAAGAGAGATGGGAAGAGAAAGTGATTAAAAGTCAGGCTTTGTGAAGGATTGCTCATGCATGCTACACTGACTTCATGTTGCTTGCTAAGGTAGAGCAGACAGGTTTACGTGGCCTGTTCAAGCACGGCTGACATTCAAAGACAAGCAAATACCAGCCTGACACAGCCGAAGCACAACAGCACTACCCGAGAGAAACAACAGACATGTTATGACAATGCAGGAATTGGTTGCTACCTTCCTAAAAAAGTCTTTGTGTTAACAACAGGCGTGCGCAAAACGTTAAACCAAGATCTCCAAGAAGAATCTTCTCTTCCATTCTTTTTTCAATCCTCATTGAACAGTGAAGCGATTTCCCTCGCCAGACTCATCTCAACACTTTATTTTCCAGAGGATTTCTAAAAGAGCCTTAGGGATGAATACATGCTGACACAAAGATAAAGAAGTCGGGCTAAACGAAGCCAAAATGTCGCTGTGAATGAGCGTTTGTGCGACAAAGAGAAAAACACCATTCAAAAGCCAACAACTGGGAAACGGGCACAGATAACAAGCATTTTCCATGGCAACACCCCGAGGGCTGCCAACACTGGGGGGAAGAGGAGAATGAGCTGAGATGGAGCTTGTCATGAGACACAGAGGCCCAGCACTCCAACCAATACTGCCATTATACCGCAACTGGGGAAACTTGTGAGGGAATCCAGAATATGAGCAGTTACGCCAAAATTGTCAAAGAGAAAAATGATTAAAATGCTGCTTAACCCCAAACACTGTTCCTCACTAGCTGACAAAATATATAATGAATATAAATATTGAAGCTTTCTGTTAAAAATGTTGTGGGCAAATCATTTTTCAGAAATTTCTGATGGTTAAACTTTTTTGTTTACAAATGACCAAATACACTTGAACCAAACACTTTTGTATAAACACAATGTAATTTTTAACAGAAAAATCTAATATTTTTAATGTAATCATCAATAATAAACTGTTTTAGACTACTATTCCAGACAAACAAAGTGTCCAGCTAACCAAGCAGGCTCTTATTATAGTGTGAAAAAAACAACATCAGGAGTCAGGGGTGAGTAGATGCCATGCCGTTGGAGCTGGCAGTCCACCACAGGGTAAGGGAAAGCCCAACAGTGAGTGGGTTTCCAGGGCAGACACCATCTATGACATCATGCTTTCTGGGAAACAGAGCAAACACTGAGCTCTCTGTCCACGCTGCCGTGTCTCCCTGTGGGATTTCCTGTTTATTTACCCCTATCTGAGTAAAACACACACACCCTGGATGAGAGAGAACCACGTCGCGCAACACACACACCCACTTAATCCAATGTGAACACACTGTATACAGAGGTGATGCGACACTGTCTTTTATTATATTATATTGTTAATTGCTTAAACAAATGACCTGGCATGTCAACTTCATTTTAATTGTCTTGTTGTGTGATATGATGCGCTTTAAGTTTTAACCACCTACATTAACCAAACTAGATGATGTTTATTTGAAAATGTTATAGGAATACCAGTGTTTTGTTCACTTTTTTTCTCTGTTTTTTGTCCCCGTGAGAAAAACAGCTTATAAATTAAACTATTGATGTTTATTTAAAAATGCAGAAAGGTTTGTGAGGTGACTTTTTAAAAGCAATAGTAATTATACTTTCCCATACAAAGTCACAGTGTCATATAAAATATCAAATAAAACCAAAACAAATATGACGAATGAAAACATAACGATTGAAATGTATTCATATACAAGGAAAGAAATAGACACAGTTTATTCCCTTAAAAATGTAGCTTAATGTTCACAAATGCACCTCTATACAAACGCACCCTAACTGGAAAAATGAGAAACAAAAAAGCTACAAAATGCTCAACATGTCACCAATACTTTAATAACCACAGGTATTTGGAGCTAACAGTATAAGCCCTCTGAGATTAACAGTGCAAATCAAACCAGAGTGAAAACTGCCTCCAGTCACAACCTCAATGCATTTATATTTCCAAAAGCAGATCCATATAGCTAGTGATGTCTTAAAGGGGTCATATGGCGCGAATATTTTTGTGTGTCTTTGGTGTGTTATAATTTGCCCATGCATGTATTAGACATGTAAAATTGCAAAAATTAAAGTGTCGGAACAAAAGATGCATTCTATCTAAAAGCGAATAAGAAACGCCTCGTGTAACCACACCCCCACAAATCTACATCAGTTTGTGGTATGATTTGACTAAGACCGCCCAAATGTATACGCAAGTAAGGTGGGCGTACCTGTCAGTACAATTGCTTTGGAACCTGATGTTCCAAGGTAAGAGGCGTTACATTTCCGTCTCACGCTTGCAGTATTCGACCAATCACTACGCACTGGTTAACTGGCCAATCATAGCACACCTCGCTTTTCAGAGCGACGAGCTTTGTAAAAAATCAGCGCGTTTCAGAGAGGCGGGGCAAAGAGGAGATACAAACATGCACGGTATGTGGAAAATACAGCATTTTTGAACCTTAAATCGTGTATACATGTCTAAAACAAACGATAATATTCGTTTTAGCCCTGTCATTTGACCCCTTTAAAGTTGGCAAATGTATAACAACTATTTGAATTACAGCATTTGACTAGTTCATCAGCATTTAATAAAATTAATTTGTTTAAAGTGAACGCGAACATTTTTATAATTTTAATCAAAATTAAAAAAGTGATTCATATATGAAAAATATAGCCCCGTTTATATTGTTCTTAATTTACAGCCCCAACTAAAATCAATTATAAAGAACATTCCTCATTTATTGTCCACCTAAGCTGTAATGTGATCTACACCTTTGTATACAAAACCCCAATACTGTACCTTTCAACCCCAGCATATTTGATGGCTGCCACACCAACCCGAGACCCCCTATCTGCTTTACTTGCAGTCACGTGACCCTGAAAAGCTTTCATCTACAAAAGCGCCGAGTCCTGCGGGTGTCTATAAAGAAGTGAGTAAAGTTTCAGTTTCCACAGTTAATTGTGGCGAATGGCATGATGTGGCTGTTGCTAGTGAAGCTCACTAAACCAGTTATCAAAGGAAACTTTCCTCAGGGAGGAGAGACTGGAGAGGCACGCTTTGATGAGGACTACTTTAAAGATCATCTCAGAAACATCTCGGGTGGTCTGATGGAAACATCATGTATGGATTACCCAACCGAGACATGTGGCATCGAGTGATTGTCCGAATCAGCTGTTGTAATGGGTAATGCTACAGTAACACTTGGTACATGATTAAAGTCAAATGAAAGACTGCGGTGGTGTTTTTTTCCAGACTGTGACATATTGGAGTAAAACGGCTTTTGGAATGAGGGAAAATGTAGGGCGGGGCTTTACTGAGTATTTCGGGAATTGATTGGTTTATTGAAAGTAGGAAGTCATAGTCCCCAGCCCAAATAGACCTTGTACAGTACCAGGTTTTATTACACAACACACTGCTCACCAGCTTCTGGAAGAGGTCGCCCACACATTGACAATGGCTCCACTGTTGCACTCTGGGTAAGAGGCCATCATAAAAGTCTTTGTGGATCTCGTGAAGCTCAGGCACTTTAAAGAAAATGGTTTCTATCTGCTGCAGGGTTAACACAGGCTGGGAGGTGGTGGCAGCTGCTTTCAGGGGCTTCATAGGCTGCGATAAAGAAAACAGGGTCAAAGGGAGTCGGCATGCTTCCATTTTTGTAATGTGCAGAGCTCAGCACCACAGTAAAAGGCCTTTCAACCTCTTTAATGAGTAAAAGTGTGGTAAAACATATTCAGAGATGCCTAAAAGCCATATTACTCACCAGTAAAAGTGCCTCCAAGTGGCTGAGATAGGTCTCCTCACTGGCCAGGATCCCTGATAGGACCCATTTCCTCATCTCCAGGCCTTTCTCTATGTCCAGCTCTGTCTGGGAATGTCCAGGGAGGTGAAAGTGCTAGTTACACAGATGGGCCAAAAACACATTCCAGACTACAAGACCTAGCAATTCTTCTGCAACTAATCCCTGCTATCGAGATTTACAGAGGTGAATTTAAAAACAGATAATCCCATATACTGATAAGGAAGATCTGAAATTACATTACAGGATTAGGGGCCGATCACATAGAAGGCATTTATTGCTGTTAGACGTGCCTCTTTTTAATTGTGTTCAGTTGGCAAGGAGCATTTTGCGTGCTGCTAATGCGCGCCGGGCGCCTCGCGTTTTTGCCTAGCGTTTTGCCTAGCGAGTGCCTGAAGTTGAAAAAAACTCAACTCTGAGCAAAAAAGCGCTTGACGTCATGCGCCTTTTTTCCCATTGTCCAATCGAATGAAAGGAGAGGCGGACCTTCCGATGTAGTGATGAAACTTTACAGTTGCTGGAGAAACTTGTGTTGGGTGACGCGGGTTATCCGAGCAAGGTCAGAGCAAACGCCCTCTGCTTGAACCTTTTTAAAGTTAATAATAATATGACAGTTAACAGCAAGAGCGCTCGCGCTATAATCCTTGACTGACAGGACAGCTGTTTTGGTGGTTACCTAACAACATAAAAAAAACGAGTCAACCATAAGAGCAGCGTGGCGCGCCTCGCGTTTTCGAACATGAAAAGCACGTACTATGTGATCGCCCGCTTATATATTTTGAGCTGTGGCTTAAAGGAACAGTTCACCCAAAAATTCAAACATCATTTTTCCTCATGTCATTCATAATCTCTATATGTCTTTTTTATATGGAACACAACATTTTGAGAAAATGTCTTTTGTGTGCATACAATGAAAGTCAATGAAAGTCAAGTTACCGACGTTCTGCAAAATATCTTCTTTTATGTTCTGCAGAAGGAAGAATGTCATGTACAGTAGGTATGACACAAGGGTGAGTAAATGATGAAAAACATTTTGGTGAACTATCCCTTTAAATCATAGCACAAAACCTACACACCACATGAAGGTGACATCGAAGGTTAGCCCACAATACTTGAATGTCTCTTACTGATTTAGTGGACTTCAGGGATCCCATGGAGGGGGTCTCTCTAATGCTTCTGCCCTTTGAATGAAGGCGCGGGGAGGAGTGGGAGTCATCTGTGTATGATGCAAGGTCAGGAGGCAAACGCTGGTCCTCCACTCTCTCAATGTCATAAGCATATGCTGGAGGTGGAGTACCACCGAATGGTACATCTGCAGATGGAGAGAGAGGTCAGAGGTCATACTTGAAGAACTGGTTTCATGCATATTTTTGTTTCATTGTACCTTTAAACTAAATCATAAATAATTCAAACCACAGGTAATATATAAATTCAACATTATATGAGTACGTAATAAAATATCATTATAATTCAATATAGCGTCAAACACACAAAAACTTGTTCTTGAGTCAAGGTTTTTATCGTAATTGTAAGTGCTTGAGCTAATCAATATATCCCTCACCAGAGACAGTGTCTCATACATCTTATTTCTTAATGTAATCCACACAGAAACCCAAGCTGAATAGCTTTTACCTCTTTTCCATAAAGACCTTGACATATCCAGTAATTGAAAGCAACAGATAAAGTCTGCCAAGCCAAGACAACAAGAGCCAATAGGGATTTATCACCCATTTTAAATGTATTTTTGGAAACATTGTCTACCATCTCTCGAAATCTCAGCCACATTTAAGCCTCTTGTTTATTATTTATGCATGACACAGCACCTTCATTATTCAAAAGGAGCGTGGTAAAACAACAACTGAATTGTAAAATTTCCTCTAATAGTATGACAACAAGAACTTTGAGTTCGAAAGCCCTCCAAAACACAATGTTTGTAATAAAATAAAATGCACCTTGTTTGAGAGAAGTGCAAATGAAAGACGATTATAATTATAGGCACAAGAGATGCATTGCTAATGCTATTTTACGCTAAACCTGAGGCAACATTTGGTTGAGGATTTGTTACTCCAGGGAATAGGAATGATGCTAATCGAGAGGAATTTAAGAAGGCCAAGTAGACTCGTGTCATTGTGCCTAAAGGCCGACACACACGAACAATGAAAGACTACACGAGTCATGCCTCTGTCCTGACAGACACTATTACTGGCAGTGAAAAGACAATATGAAACTTGGAAACGTGACAGCCCATTGGCGGAAATTCGAAACTGAAGTCAAAGCACTCCATTTAGGAGACGACTGACAAGACCCTATTGAGCGGAAACTAAAAGCTCCTAATCGCCCCAATAGCATATGAATAATTCAATGCCATTGTTCTTGTTTTAATTACCACTGATGAGGATTACATGGATGAATAGCTGCATTAGTGGTGCCATTTTAATATACCGAGCAGAATTAAAAATGAGGAACAGGTGCTAAGCTGTAGCCAAACAAATGCACTTCATACAGCCTATAAGAAACACACAAAAATCCATGCGATGCGATGGAGGCACGTAATGGGTAGTTTACTCAAAATCATACCTTCATCTGCGGCTCTCATATCTCAATCGTACTTCTGCATATTCAAACATGCTATGAGTCACCACAAAACCAATGATATTTGGCACCATTGATGGTAAATCTGCCACAGTGTGTCTATATAGACTATAATAATATGTGTAATGCAACAAAACTGCAGTCACAATATCTTTTGTTCTGGAAAACATTCTCCAATAGACCTCTGTTCGTGTTTAATGTAGGAAGGAAAGTCAAGTTTTAAAGCCTATTAACATGCTTTTGCATCAAATGTGTTTTCGTCTACACTGCCTCGAGAAATGATGAGATGAGATGAGATGATGAAATGTTTCGTGCAACAGCGATTTATTTCTTTGTCTGTATTTGTAACTTCTTAAGACTTAAAACAGACACTCATTTCCTGCAGCCTGTGAACAGCTCAGCACTGGGGAGACGTTGAGACAGAAACATATTGACTATGTGTTCTTCTTATCGGGTGTCCTGATCAGTTCAGTCAAGACTGGTCAAGTCTTCAGTCAAGTCGGATGCTGCTTTACAGGCAAGAGCTTGCTATGTGTAAACAAAACACACACAAAAAATGACCATATTATCAAAATGTGTTAAACACAGCTGAGATTACTATACCTCTTATTGGTTAACAAAAGCATTTTCAAACCAATAAAAAAAACATTTAATAACCAAAATATAAAGGCAAACGAATATTTAGAACATTGAGATTACAGAAAAGACACATGAATTTCACATGTGTACAACGTGTGTTTAACATGTGAAATGTGTGTTTTTGGAACATTTTGGCGTGAATCCCATGTGAATTCCCATGTGAAAAACATAGGATAACATGTAGAAACTCATGGGATGACATGTGCAACATGCGATCACATGTGGAGACATCACCACACGTCGCACATGTCATCCCATGGGTTTTTACATGTTATCCCATGGGTTTCACGCCAACATGTTCCAAAAACACACATTTCACACATGATCACATGTGTTTTTTGCACGTGTGAATTTCGTGTGTCTTTTCTGAAAGGGAAAAGTCTGTGAATTTCTGCAGATTCTGTATGAGGGCCTGTTCATAGCTTTCTACAACAAGAAAACAACACAACCACTGCTGTACATAACGCGACTGACATTAAAACCAAACCCACTTTAAAGGATGTGAGCTTGTTAACTGTGTTTTTATCCCATTAAAGATGAAGGCCAGGTAAATTATAGATACCATCTAACATACAGGACTGTACCGCACAGAATTACTGTACTACCACATCAACAAGCATCGTGCAACATGTCTGCCATGATTCCATCAGCAGTCAGTGGCTTATGTGGGATATGAGGACATTAAATGTGGGCAGTGATGTTAGGAACTGGGAGTTAAATCATCTTAGTGTGAGAGAAACAGGAAAGAGAGGGCTCCGGAAACATGAAGGCAGGCCTGCTGAGTGACCTGGCATAATGCCTGCTTAAAAAGTAAAGAGAATGATAGCCTGAACAAATAGAGAGCTGAAAAGAGAGAAGCAATGGATTACAGAGAGAGAGAGAGAGAGAGAGAGAGAGAGAGGAATGTAGATGGGAAAGCCATGCCAAAGGGCAGTCTATGTTCCTTTGTGATTAGCCACTAGTATTGAGGTTATGAGAAAAACAATTCCTGTTTCTAACACCAAAGCCATATTGACTGTGGAAATGGACATATTTCACAGGGGGGCGTAGGGCACATCCATACAAACATGACCTGATGTACCTGTTATGTAGTCATAGATTTATTTTTTACATAAAAAAAATCTAAACTATGATAAAGTGCATCAATATAAAAGGATTTAAATATATGATCATTATTTAAACTTTTTATATAAGTTAAGTAGTCGTATCTGGAGAGTAAACACAGTTGTCACTGTGACCATGAATCAGACATTGAGGAAGTGTGTATGGATGTCTGACCAAGACACTCAACTTTCCACAGGAAGTACACAAGTTTGTGACGAGGTCATACTTCCAAACGACAACACACATTTACACATATCCAACCACTCAAACCTGCAAACACTATCCCTTACAAATGATGCCAATGACACAGTGAAACATTATTATAAAAACATTATTTTTGCAAAGGTTTACTTTGATAACAAATATCCAAACTACCATCGATCATTATCCTAAACCTATCAAATAAAAATAAAAAAAACATGTTGATGGCGTGATTTGAGGGGCAGGACTATTTGTCTGTTTGCACAAAGTGTCATTTACACTATTCACCCTAAAAAAGCGAAGAAATTCCTTCCATGGAACTTCAGGTCTGCACATGCCCATCACGAGCAGCCGTCCCTCACATCACTGACTGTCATGTCTCTTCACATATAAAACCAAGAAGTCTTTCATAAAACAGAGCTGTCAAAAATGTCTTCCATTTCCTTGAAAGGAAACATCAATATCTGATAGTGTCTGAGATGATAAAGACTTAAAGCTGTTATACTGTATAATTCAATTTAAAGCAACAGATGGAGAGCAAAGTAAAACTCCTGAAGTAGACAGTGTTCACAGGCCGTCTGGTTAGTACTGCACAGCAGGGTGAACAAAGTGCAGACGTGTGGTGGCGACATCCGTGACAGCTCAACACGAGGCAGATTAGCAAATCATGAAGCAACATTTCAATCCTGCCGATACCAAAAAAAGTCAGTCCCCCCACTTAACACACACATACACAGAGATCATTTTAATCTGTGTGTTTGAATATGATCCCAAAAGCCACTGGAAAACACCACGTCTTTTCTAACCAGCTGCTCATAACCATCTTCTTCTCGAGCTATAAACTCCAAATGTAAAGTTTACTTAATGCCACATAAGACAGCATCTACAGCAATATATTATAACATTATCTAGAGCAGGGGTTTTCAAACTATGGTCCCGGGACCTCCAGGGGGCCTCAAGAAGTTTGCAAAGGGTCCCCAGAAACTTTAAAGAAAAAAAGTCGACCAAACATTGTCATGCCAAGTGTATATCTGTTTTTGTACTACATGCATAGTTTTCAGAATTGTTTATATTTGTATCTTTCTAATGAGTTTTTCTCACTATGGTTCTTTTTGTACTCAAAGTGAATACAAATACATTCGAAATGGCAATGTCTCCTCTCGATTCTATACATCCAGCAAGTATAGCCAACTATTTAAGTTAGGAAACAATATGTTGTCTTTATAATATCACATTGATTATTTAGCTAACAAAGTTTACTATGTTTCTTTACACATAAAAACGTAAAGAAACATTTTGTAAGGGACCTCCTTTTAGAAAGTTTAAAAACCATGCATAATGCATGTAAAAAGTTATAACTAGAGCTGTAAAACAATATGATATACAAAGTAAACCACTAAAAAATGAGCAATCGTGGCTATGTAAGTCAATTGTGTATTTTGTTTAATTCCATGTCTCTGAATCACAATGTCCAGGCTACTTCCAGGCAGATAGCTATAATTAAACACTCAGATGGGAAAAAAGGAGAAACAGTGACACAGCAGATCTTATCCAGAAACCAATCAAACAATTAAGCAATTATAAATTATGACATACTGTATGTGCTGTCACATCGGCAGAAAAATCCCCCATGTATTTTTGATGAGCGGTACACTCAGATTACTTAGATTTCAGCGCATATAAAGCATGCGTTCACTGCCACGTTTCACTGGCATAAAGTTGGTTTGACATTAAACTTTCGATATTCGTGAATTTAGGGACCATCTCTAAAGTTACATACACATTAAAATACCTTTTTCCAACTTCAATGCCATTTAAAGGGAATAACTTATACCCACAATACTAACTGCACAGTGTTCATGTGTGTGTCAGCTATTATGCACAACTTTTAGATTATTGAGTATTAAAACAAACCATCAAATCATATGCATATTAAAATATGTCTGTGCCATTGTTTGGTCTAAAGATGTTTTTTTTTTCCAAGGCATTTTTATTAAAGTATATAAATATCTTAATTTAGCTAAAGCAAAGTCCTGGATTAAGCTAAACCTTGTCTGCGAAACAGGGCCATAAAGCTCACACTGTGATTTATTCAAAAGCTCCATGGGAATGTATAATGACCCCAGACATGAACTGTGATCAACAGGACATATCTGTTGTATGAAAATATAATTTTTGGCAGGTTTACATCTGATTCCAACAATTAAACAAAGGATGTGGCATGTGCGTGTGTGGATTTGAAAGCAGGTATAGGCAGCACGGTTGTTTTATCTGGACCGTGCGGTTATTGTGTTGCAAATTTCCGTAACACCTCAAAGACCAACCGGTGGGCCTTTTTCTCCAGAAGGGAGACAATGTAAATATAGCAGACAGGAAAAAGCTCTTCAGCCATTCAACTGTTACTATTTTCGATGAAGCAACTTCCTGTTTATGACAGACCGTCTATAACTCTTCATCAACACCACTTAAGAAACATCGCAGAATAAAATCTAGCGTTATTTTTGGCAGTCACTCTTTTTTGACCTCTATTGGTTTTTTTTGCCAGTTTTTTTGTTTCTAAAGTACAACAAATAAAACAAAAGACATAAAGAAACGGAAGGGAACACGCACAGCGGAAGCAGCTCAATTGTCAATGTGATTTCTGTATGTTGCTTGTCTTCCTCTCTATTCTACATTTTAAATAGGTTGTGCAATATAAACTCTAACAGTGTAACGTAAAAGGTCAGTCAGTAGGAACTTGTGAAATGATAAGTTACACATAAAAACTGATCTACAGGCCTAGAATTACTTTCAATGCCAAAGTTTTGACACTTTGAGATAAGCCTTTTTCATTTAACTTCTCTATGATCGAATGTTCGATCACACATTACCTCGTATTTGGTAACATTTACTGGAACTTCACATTTCTCAGTTATTGTTTCATTATCATTCTTTTCCACATGTCCAGAAAAACAAATATGAAAATTGCACAAAGGGAGGTAAGGGTTTTTTGGACACAAACAGCTATTTCTTCATATATTTCACAAGGCATGTAGGAATGAGGACAGCCCATTTGTTTTCTTAATTTCATTTTCACATTCCCTATGGGCTATATGCATGCGTGACTTCCGCGTTTCACAGGAAGAACCCTAAGGTCCCATTGCTTTATAAGAAAGGCAAACAGCAGAGCCAGGTGAATGTGGGAGGGGAGGGGGCATTTATTCTGACGTCTTTACCCCACCAGTGTGTAATAACAGGTCTCAGTGGGGTAAATTCCATCATGACAGGTTTCCATATAACTGTGGGAACTGCCCCCCTTCATATCTTTCTGTGGAAGCTGGAACTGTAAACAGCATCACACTTAAATAGAGAAATCTGGCTTACGGTCTGAACTTGCTCACTGTGTTTGTTTTGTTTAATTTTTTTAAGTGGAGAATCAAGTGGTCAATTGGTGGAAAAGATTTTATAGACAAATAAGACAATGCTTGTAAATGTAGAACTGGCCACTACAGGGTTCCTGTTCGAGAACTTATGAGTCATGTTGAACATTGCATGATTACTGTTTATGAAGTCTGAATAAAACCTATGCTACTAAATTATTCTAATATGAACCTAACCGATAACATTTTCATTTCAATAAAAACTTGGGTATTAGAATGACCCTATATGACCCCTGTCCCCCAATCTGACAAACACTGTACCAGTAAACCGTGCGACTCCCTTCACATGCATCGATTTCATGAGATGCCTTTGAGAATAAGGAGAAAAGTTTGTTAAAAGTGGTGTTAAAAGGATTTGCTCTTTCAGTAAATCAATGGAGCTCTCAACAACATGCTCACCTGGGAGCCCTCGGTCACACAGCCGAGAGTGGAAATGGATTTTACCAGAAAGTCACGCAGACACAGTTCACTTTTGCTTGGCTACAAGCATCATCCAAAAAATAGCCTCCATCAATGGCAATTCACTTAGGACGGACAGTTGAAGAGCCAATATAAGAGCTGTTTAGATTCACACCAGGGGAAAAATAGCAGCCGGTCGATACTTACGTACTGTATATAGTTGTTACATGGGACAATGACCAATTCTGCACGAAGAGTGTTTGTTTTTTTCCAGCATGAAATGGTATTACTAATTCTGTGTCACCATAATGTCTGGCCCAAGATAATTCAGGGAGTGGAAAAGCATCACTGTGGCTAATATTCATAAAAGGCATTAAAATAGCAATGGCTGTGCGATATTTAGATGTGTCCTTCTGTGGGAAAAGCACATGGTGCTATCAACCACAGCCTCTTAAAAACCAATGGTTATCTTAAAACTCAGCTCGGGACAGTTTTTCATTGTAAAACCTCATTAAAATCAACCAATACATGAAAACAATTACAGTGACTAACTCTTATACACTTTATGCATGTCTAAACCAACTATTTGAACAATTGCACTGGTAAGATCATAAAACCTGTGGTTGGGATTCAAAAGCTTAATGCTTCAATAAATCAGCTGTGAAACACTTCTGCTTATTTTGCACTTAGATAGAATAGAGGACAGGCCAAATTTCAAGTGTTTAGAGTTACCACTCTTTACAGGCTGATCCCATCCACACACTGAATCAAGATAAAAGCTCAGGGCATGGGAAAGGATGGCACTTCTGTGGGACCTAAGCATCACATCTGTTCAACACACACCGCCTGCCGGTTTGGCTGATGGCCAGTTTGCTCCATCAAAACACTTCAATCGTCTAGTGTCTGGCTTTATAATGAATGAGGATGAATCAGGGGCCAGCCACCAACGTCATTACATTCTCTATTGTCAGACAGGTCAAAAAGAAACCTAATGAGAAAACAGGCTATAGTTATTAAACAAATGTAGGTAACACTTTAAAGGAGACATGAATTAAGAATAAATTTTAACCTGAGCTTTTGTTATATAAGAGGGAATCGTATTCAAGCGAACATCCTGTAAGTGTCACAACTGAAAACGCCCTTGTGACTGAAATTACAACTGTTACTGACACCAGGCCCAGCGAACGCCAGGTCCTGAATGCACGTCATAGATAGGTTGAACACCGCCTCCACAGAAGAATATCAATGACTACTTCTCTAGCCCCGCCCACTGGTTCGCGCATGACAGTACTGAAGTAACACAAGTTGCGCGGAACCAGATAGAGCGAGCAAACAATAAACATGCCGTTAAAGATCGCAAAATATTGTGCAGTGCCTGGTTGTGGAAGAACACAGTCGCTCTATAACCTTCCTTCGGATTCCGACATTAGTAATGCGTGGTTGAAGTTTATTTTTAAAGACGATCCAGCTCACATGGGTAAAACATTGAGCGTTTGTTCGCTTCATTTCACCGCGGATTCCTTTGTGAACAAGGCACAGGTCGACGCTGGATTTGCGGAGAGACTAAAATTAAAAAGCAGTGCTGTATCGTCAATATTGGATCCGATAGGAATGGCGCAACAGTCTTATGTGAGTAAAAATTTTTGTACTATTGCTTTGTTAGAGATCGCTTGATATGCCCTGATAGCCCTATTCGCACGGGATTAGTATTACCTGGGGACCTCTAGCCATTTGTAATAATTGCAGAGGTTGTCTGTGATCTTAATCCCGTGCGAATCTACCATGTCTGTTATTTGTAAAGTAAAAATTCCCCCACAAATTACCTACCATATTTTGACGAACACCGAGGTCCTGTGATAATATTAGTCCCGTGCGAATCGGCATCTCTGCGATCTGGCGGGCTCATATATTATTTTTCAAGGTTTATCCACCATTTGTGATTAATGAGGCTGTTTTGAATTGTTTTGATATTATTTCGGGTGCTGGGTCATATCCATACCTGCCAACACTGTCGTTTTGGCCAGGAGTCTCCCGTTTGTTCATTTATCATGGAAACTCTCGTAACATTTGAGACCCGCAGTTGCGGTGATCTTCTGTCCGGTTCGCGATCACGGGTGTCAAATGCTGACAGGTATGGTCATACATCATTAAACACCATACAACTACAGGCTATACAAACTATACGCAAAGCCTTGCCATCACATCCGGGAAGTAAGTCAGTAAATTTGAGTAAAATCACAGGTTTCACTTATCCCGTGCGAATGCGTCACATGAAATACTGATGTGGGGAGGTAATTTCTAAATCACAAGAGGTCCAAAGATAATACTAATCCCATGCGAATAGGGCTAATGTGTAACCTAACGTTTCGTGTCTAACCAAATTCACAGAAGGCTCCAACTAAGTTTACTGTGCAAACTGCTATCAAATCATAGCAGTGGGCATTTACTTCCAAGTATTCAATGCGGCACGCCCATTAAAACCGAGCGTTTGTCGAGCCGGCCTCAAAACCCGGGTAGAAAATAGCCTATTACTTATTGATTTTGATGTTTTTGAATGTAAAAACCATGCGAACGTCATAAGTAGACCTCATACAACAGTATAAAACAATAAAAAAGGCCAGTTCAAGACACCTTTAAGGATGTATTTGTAGTTAATGCATTAGCTAACATGAACTAACAATGAATAATACTTCTACAAAATTTATTAATCCTACTTCATATTAAAGGCAAGTTCTGGTCGTGCGTAGGACCTACGCCGTAGCCTCTACACCGTAGGCAACGCAGCAGTTTTCCTTTATACTTGTGCGTCAGTTTCCGCATTGACAGGCAATGACCACTAGGCATCAGTGTCCACGCGTGTATTGCTTGTGTAACCAAGACAAGAGCCAAAGAAGAAGCGGCTCGTTGTGTACGCTTTCTGAGAAGCATTAGCAGTGATAATGGCAAGTAAACAGTTACTTTTGTTGCAGCTTGTGATGTTAAATACAGAAGAACGAATAATTTACTTAGATAATTCATTCAGAAATGCGTTTGAGTAAACATGGCGCTATCGCAGAGTTTTTGAGCTTAGGGAGGGGTTCAAACAGACCAATCACAGCGCTCGCGTTGAGTTGTAACATTTTTGGCTACGCAGAGCTAAGCACAGCCTACGGCATAGGTCCTACGCACGACCATAACTTGCCCTTTAGTTTCAGTATTTAAAAGTATTTTCCATGCATTTTGCTTTCACTCAAAGCAACTCGAGGTCGCATTGGAAGTACACATTTTGTGTTTCCCAGGGATCAAACTCATGATCTTATGCTCAACTGAGCAGGAACAGGTCTAAAATGTTGATGTTACCACAGAAAACCACACCCACCAAAACACACCCTTAACTACACAAAGTTGCCACAGTGGAAACCATAAAATCTACACTCAGTGGCTATTGGTTTTGCTTCAGGATCCACAGGCTGTGACATCAACACGATAATTAGTTTTGCGTTCCTCGCTACGCATAAACTGCACGATTTGTTGCATTCAATGCAATTGCATTGCTCTTTCTCAGTTTTCAATTGGGATTGTATTCATTTCTATTCATTGTCATTTGAGCCATTTTTGGGTTGTGATCCACCGTCGCAGCAAATCACATGCCGAGCATTAACATAAAGAACATCTACGAGGAGATAAGAGCAGCTCCACAAAGAAATCTTAAATCGTACAAGTTGCACATTTGACCTCCAGGCTACACTTAACCACTTTGCACACACACATGATTGCGTACCGGCTCCCGGGGGGTTGTGAATGTGCTCGTGGGCCACTTTATATTTCATAGGCAGTGTATTTACCACATCTCTCAAGCAGCTGAGAAATTCCATAAACACTTTAGGGAAGGAGCACAGAAGGCCCTTTCAGACTCTCCAGGGATGTTGGGCAAGTCCTGGGGATCAGAGCTCACAGTAGGGAAACAGTGGAAAAAGAACTTTGTATTTTTACAGGCTTTTGCTTGATGAGGTAAGTGGGGAAGGCGACGGTAGGAAACATCTGAGAAATTATTAGTAACAGAAACTGGTTGCGCTTATGGTGTAGAGTTGGGACATGTAAACAATTACAGACAAAGACTGGTTAGTAAGACACCTGTGAGAGATGGAGGGATAGTTCAACCAAAAATAACAATTTTGTCATCATTTATTTACCCTCATGTCATTCAAAACCTGTATATGACGGAACACAAAAGATATTTTAATAAATGCCTCAGTGGTTTTGTGTCCATACAATGGCGGCCAGTGTTGTTTGGTTACCAACGTTCTTCAAAATATTCTTTTATATTCTGGAAAAGAAAGATGGTCATACAGGTTTGAATCGAGATGAGGCTGAGTAAACAATGAAAGAAATTACATTTTTGGGTGAACTATCCCTTTAAAAGTTGGCCTCTGAAGGAGCATCATGTCTTTGCAGACTAGTATCAAGAGTAGCGTCAGTTCTGGCAGGTCACGTGAGGCTAGCTTGCATCAGCCGATCACATGAGGTACAGCTAATCAACGTTAACCAATAGTCATACAACACATACTAGACTGCGTCCTATTTAAGTTGCTCCTTATGAGCTGCTTAATCGTGCTTAATCAGCTGCTTTCTTTGCTCCTTATCAGCTGCTTAATCGTGCCGCACTCAAAACCCACCTCCATCCCCATCTCCTCCATATCTGCTTGTATCTGTCGGATCATTTTAATTAATCTTGTTACGCATCATGAACTGTTCTGGTTCCCCAGGTGGGGACATGGATTGCTGCGGTCCCGCTCTGTCCATGCAAGGCTTCATGGACAGGTGGAGAGTTTGCCCAGAACAGTTTCATTCCGCTAACCTTAAATATTGCAATCGTTTAAATATTTGAAGACAGTGGTCCTGACAGAAATAATAAAATTATATTCATATATTTCTCAAGCAGCTGAATTTACAAGCATCTATGCAACTTCATATGTATGGATAACATTGTGAACTGTACAATAAATCAAATAGGATCATCTAAAATGGGCAAAAACAAGATCATTGAAGAAAAGGGAGCCAGTCCCCCTGTTGTTGTGAATAACGAACGTGGACAGAAAGAGAATCGAGTCAGACAGGTTACGCGGTGGGGAAAGAGCAGGGTGGGGGGGTTTGTAGCAGTAGAGAGGGACGGGTTCAGAATTAGGACATGGAGATGACACGGCTCAGCCACACACAAAGAAAATTACAGTAACAAGACTGTACTGTACAGAAGACCTCTGGGGAAACACATCACTGTGCTAATGAATGAAGGAACGAGAGCCATTCAGTTTGAATGTTGAATACATTCAAGGTTTTATGAATTTAAGTAATAAAACTTTACAAATGCAACAGGAAGGCAGACAAAAGCACTATAATTATAAACACCAGTTTAGCCGGTTATTCAGTGACCATCTGAGGTGACAACACCATTGGAATCTTCTCAAAATTTACTCACGGCAACAAGGTTCCTTGTTTCCTGTAGGAGTTGAGAGTACTTCCTTGCATGCTTTTTTAAAAACAATACAAACAGTGTAGTTTTAACAAAGAAAAGATAAGCTTTGACGCTGTTTATAAGGTCCATAAGCTTGTACTATCCGTTACAAATAAATATTCAAGTCTGCTATTAGTATACTTCTTTTAAATTAAAAAGCAGACTGAATGTATAGTTTTATGTATTTTTCAGAAATATACTTAAAATTGCACTTAAGTATACGTCACCTATACTGACAGAAAAGTTTATGTATATTTGGTCTATACTTTATTTCACTCAATCATTAGATGTAAATGTAAACGTTTACACGTTTATATAGTATATAAATATTAAAGTTCTTTAAAAACTTTCTGCAAGCGATCAAACTAGTCAAACTAGTAGTTTACTGAGAGTATACTTCACACTCCAAGTACTTTCCAAGTAGTTTATTTCAAATACTTTCATAAACTAAAAATGTGCTAAAGGTATTGAACAAGTCAACTTGTCACAACACTTGTAGGACAGTTGCAGTGCAAATGGAAAATGTAGTTGTAAACTAGATGTGTACTCAACATTTACTACTGTACACATACTGTAAAGTATACTTAAAAGTAGTATTAAAACAGTGGTATTAAAACAGTACAAGTAGGCCTATAGGAATATTATAAGTATATTACTACAACATTGATATACAGTAAGTATACTTTCTACATAAAGTATACTTGAAAATATACTTTAACTACTTTTCTGTAAGGGATATGTGTAGTGCACTCGTAAATGTTTACAAAAAGGCAGGATTACATAATGCAACTTTTACAGTCTGAAAAATATTATGTGTAAAAATGTGTAAAAAATGTCGAATAATGTCGACAAATATAATGAATAAATATTATAATACGAAATATAATGCCATTTATAATAGAGAAAATATACATCAATTTTGCCAATTTAAATGAGTTTACAGTAGATGTTTTGTACAGTACATAGTGACCACACCATCTCTACCTACACATGGATTTACACAAGCACATCTGTGCCAGCCGTCTTCTATATAAATAACATGCTTTTGTGTTGGTGTCATTGGAAGCGGGCATCTCCGCCCATGAAATGACAATGAGAAAGATCTGCTCTCTGCCCTGCAGCTGGTGATGGTAGTGCAGGACTCTCTGAGCCTGTGCCAACTGGATCCAGGCCAGCCTTGCCTCATCCCTGTCCCATGTACATTGTCCAACCCCCAGGACAACAGGTGACGCGGAAACAGACATCTGCATCGGGCCGCAAAGTGTGTCTTTGGGCATCGGTAGAACAAAATTAAGCAGTACAGACCACATAAGTAGACTGTTTGAAAAGCAAATTACACGCGCCGGTTTGCCGCTGCCGCCCGGCTTTGCATGCACATGTTGCACGTTTGATGTTGCATGAGGGGTAATTCTGATGTCTAAGCTTTCGTTGGATTTACGAGTTCTGGCAGATGATAAAATAAAGAAACAAGGAGGTGGATGAATGCCAGCAAATACCTCTCTCTATTCCCAAACTCGTACTGAACTCAGTACACAGATCCTGCTTTTAAATACTTATGCCTTTATATATTACAATGTTTTTTTGTAGAATTTTACTGCATCTTTGTTTTTGCATTATTGCATTACATATTTGAAATGTGCTTGGCTACAATGACTGTTTGGATGAAATGCTGGTTATATACCAAATGTCAAGAAGAAATATTTAGATTTTATTTTAGCTATAATGCCCAGCCCTGTGTTCTTCCACTTGTTAGCAGAATGACCATATAACTCATAAGTATTTCGCACAAGAACCCATAACCTCAAACCAGCATAACCAAAGCACATCTTAAGAGAACTGTATGTAAGAGCTGTAACAAAGGACTGTTTATTCTAATAATACAGGCAGGATTAGCATGTGTGCCAGGACCAGTCTGTTCCTAAGAGGTGACTTTAACACTGGAAAGCGCCTGATCTACTTCTTTCATAAGATTTGATATGTTTAACCGCAGAGGAAATCTTGGGAAACATTTTATTGTGAATGTTATCATAAGGGATTACCCCTAAGATGTCTTAAATAAATAACTCTTGGCATGTGTCGGAACTTTGGTGAGGGCAAAAAATATGACATAGGTTATATATTCACATTAAAAGCCTGCCTCAAAGTGAGTTCACCCAAAAATGAAAATCTGACATCATTTACTCACCCCTGGTTGTTCCAAACCTGTATAAATTTCGTTGTTCCACTGAACACAAAAAAGGTATTTAGAAGAATGTTTGTATCCAAACAGTTCTGGTGCACTATTGACTTCCATAATAGGAAAAAAACTAGTATGGCCAATAGTGCCCCAGGACTCTTTAGTTTCCCATATTCTTCAAAATATCTTTTGTGTTCAACAGAACAAAGAATTTTAGACAGTTTTGGAACAACTTGAGGGTGAGTAAATAATGACAGAATTTTCATTTTGGGGTGAAGTATCCCTTTAAAGATGAAACTGACTAAATACATATTTTTAAGGAACTATCAAGGAAATTACCTCGATTTACACCAGCATGTTCTTGTTTAACAAACACACGTGGCTGGACCGCTCGCTGAGGTTTACATAAGGGAGGGGCACGAGCTGAGCGTGACTGAGATTTTAGACAACTGAAATGTGTGTACATTCTCAACGTCACATCAGACTAATACATACAGTATAATACAGCCTGCCCGAACTAACTTACAGGACTCGACCGTGCTTGTTTATGAATACCTTGAGGGCATTAGAGTGAGATTCCAAAGGAAACTTGGAAAAATCTTTGAGACTGCCTGAGGTTTTCTCTGTGGCTGTGTTCCCACTGGTGTAAATCACAGTCTATGGAGACCTGTCACTGAAAGTCAATACAGAGCATGCTCTTTATACTGATCATCCGCAATTTGTTTGTGGCCTGCTGACTTTGCAGCTCAGCACTCTCTCTCTCTCTCTCTCTTGCAGATTGCGTAGCTACAGCTGAGACACACACACTTTGGTTAAAACATGAATATTTATGCTTGGAACCTTTTTTAACATTTGTTCATTGTGACTTGATTTTCCATGTGAAGTAGGGCTGTCAAACGATTAATCGCATTCAGAAAAGAAGTTTGAGTTTACATATTATGTCTGTGTACTGTGCATATCAATTTTGTATTTATAAACACATATACACATACATGCATATACAGTATCTCACAGAAGTGAGTACACGCCTCACATTTTTGTAAATATTTTATTATATCTTTTCATGTGACAACACTGAAGAAATGAAACTTTGCTACAATGTAAAGTAGTGAGAGTACAGCTTGTATAACAGTGTAAATTTGCTGTACCCTCAAAATAACTCAACACACAGCCATTAATGTCTAAACCGCTGGCAACAAAAGTGAGTACACCCCAAGTGAAAATGTCCAAATTGGGCCCAATTAGCCATTTTTGTTGTCACGTGAAAAGATATAATAAAATATTTATAAAAATGTGAGGGGTGTACGCACTTCTGTGAGATACTGTACATAGTATTTAAGAAAAATATAAAAATTCATAAACGTTTATATATAATTTAACTTATTGGTAAATATACTGTAAATACACAGATATAAATATTTCTTTAAAGGGGTCAAATGACACGGCTAAAACGAATATTATCGTTGTTTTAGATGTAATGCAATGTGTCTACACGATTTAATGTTAAAACACGCTGTATTTTCCACATACCGTGGATGTTTGTATCTCCTCTTTGCCCCGCCTCTCTGAAACGTGCTGATTTTTTACAAAGCTCATTGCTCTGAAAAGCGAGGTGTGCTATGATTGGCCAGTTAACCAGTGCGTAGTGATTGGTTGAATACTGCAAGCGTGTGACGAAAATGTAACGCCTCTTACCATATTTGGAACATCAGGTTCCAAAGCAATAGTACTGACAGGTACACCCACCTTACTTGCGTATACATCTGGGCGGTCTTAGTCAAATCAAACCACGAACTGACGTAGATTTGTGGGGGTGTGGTTACACGAGGCGTTTCAGGCAGGTCTGGGTGAGCATTCGCTTTTACATAGAATGCAGTTTTTGCTCCGACACTTTAATTTTTGCAATTTCACGTGTCTAATACATGCATGGGCAACTTATAACACACCACCAAAGACACAGAAAAACACGTATTCGCGCCATATGACCCCTTTAAAATATGTGTTATGTTTTTGTGTTTATAAATTTATATGCAAAGTATGCAGACATGTATTATGTAAACACAAACTTTTCTAAATGTGATTAATTGCGATTAATCATTTGACACCCCTGCTTCACACGGAAAACCACACAGGATATTAACCCTTCACCCCATCAATGACCAGGAACTAATAAAAAATTATGCTGAGCTTTAAATTAAAATTTAATTATGCCACTTGCTAACTTTTCATCTGCAACAATTGCAATTGTTACACTATTTTGCTGTAATAAGGCTCACGTTAAAAAACAAATTGGTATTAGCATTCAAACCTACAAGGTCCTCACGCAAAGAAAATATATTTACAATATTGAAATTTATTGAATAATAAAGGAATTGCTACTGTTCATATTTTGAAAAACATAAGCACTAGGTCCCAATATATGGAAATGTATTATTTAATATTCCATTATATTCGGGTGGTTGACAAATAAACTGTACTGTACCATGTGAGACAGCAAAAATGTAGAAAACAGTTAACTGTTAATAATATATTATTTTTATATTATTAATATATCAAATATATACTTAACATTCTGTATCTTCATTTCAGATCCTAATTTGTTGCTTGTCATTGGCGTTCCTCCCAACCCCCAACAAACAAAGAGGCCTTGCTGAATTCATCATGCTACATGACCCCTTTAGGTCAATTAGCCCTCAGCAGGACAACAACACTGATGCGTACTGATGCATAAACTCTCTTGAGTGGACAGACAGTGAGTTACTGCACTGCCTCAAGCAATTCAAGCTCTGCAGATCAGATCAACGCTTTCTATCAGACCGAACGGAACGGTGAGGGGGAGAACCCACATGGACTCATAGAAAGACAAAAGAGGGCTAGGACTGTTGTCTCAACTCTATAAACAAAGAAATATTGATTTCTTTAAATTGATTTCATAGACTGGTCAATATATGAGGGCAGAGTCAGACAGATGTTGGCACTATAATGAATACAACTTTTGTCTTTTATTATTACACTGTGTGTGTAGTATCTACATGTGAATACAGCCTATCAAACAACCCAAGTAAACACTGCACGTACACTACTAAATACAAAAACAAACACTGTTGTCAATAAAAAAAGTTGTCTTACCCAGATCTCCATGGAAACTGTTGAAACTGTTAGAGCTTCCATCCGAAGGCCAGATCTTGCGAACACCAATGACAGAGGCGTCTGAGAGCAACAGATGTTGCTTAAGACGTTTTTGAGACTGAGGTGTTGGGGGGCTGCCACTCTCAAACGACTGCTGAGAATTCTGGGAAGGGGAGCGACTCTTCTCCCGGTACATGCGGTAGGTGGTGGGACTTGGGGACACGTGGCTGGACTGACCCGAAGAGAAGTCTTCCTCACTGGATGTCAGATTTTCATTGGAGCTGCAATCAGGTGTATAGCCATCCTCGAAACTCCCAGGCGAGTAAGATCGCCTAGGCCACGTCAGGTGCAGGTCCTCCCCATTTCCCATAATGCCCCCCACATAAACGGTCGTATAGGGCTGACAGTCAGAAGGGTGCCAGTTCTGCTGAGGGCCCCTTTGAGACTCTGTTTTCCCTCCATTAAACCTGATTAAATTGTCTTTAAGAAACTGATGATTCAGATCAGCATCCTCATATTCACAGTTGCAGATGTCCTCCATGGCTCGCTCATAAGACCGCTCTAGTTTACGATCATCCACGAAAGCAGTGGAGAGATTACCCGGTACAGAATGCAAGGACCTCTTGCGTTCCATCTGCATTGCCTGACTGCCCAGACTACTAATCTTTTCCGAGACGTTTCTGTCGTTGACTCTTACGAGACCTTTTTCATTGTGATATTCCATATTGACATAATAAGGCCTCTCACTCTTTTTCTCCCCAGATGTTTGTGAATTGGCCCTCCTAATACGTTCAAAGTTTGACCTGATAGCAGCAACCCCCAAGCTGGCTTTCTCCTTTGGTGGTGAATCAGGAATGCCCTCCGCCACATGATGTGCAAGACCACGGCCAGCAATGGCCCTGTGGGGAGCATCAACGCTCCTTTTTTTGGACGGAAACATCCCATCTACTTCCCCATCTTTGTGTTTGTGTCTATCCCGGTCCGAGACATCACCACCCACCTCCTCAACACACAGCTGAGCCTCACCACACTCCTCTGGGGATAGACCTGCTGTTGTTGTGTGCTTTGAGTTAGCTGGGAGACACCTGCTTCCATCAGCCTTTCCCTGATGGTGAGAGTTTGTGGGTTCTGGCTTGTCACCATCACATTCTGAGACCTTACCGAAGCCCCATCTCTTAGCATCATGGCTTCTTTTCTCCTTGGCCAAGAGCGTTTGGAGGTAGATCATTCGAAAACGCTCTTTGTTCACCTCCATCTCCAGTCTCCTAATAGAGTTTCTGCATTTCTCCAGCTCCTGCTCAACATCTCCAATACAGTTCAAAGTCATTTCGGGAGGATCTGAGTCAGGAAACTGAGCTTTCCACGCTTCCACAAAGCCAACAGACTCTACCATGGTTAATCGTGGATTGATCACTTTTTACTTGACAGAAAAATCGTCAACATACCTTCCACATTAATATCTAGTTGTTTCTGATAATACATAAAGCCATTGTGTTTGACAGCTTCACGTCGCAACTTCACATCGTGAATTTTGTTCTGTCACGAGCGCGTACATTACATTACAGTAACATCATCTCCGCACCTGACGAACACTTCTAACGTTACTCTGACAAACTCTCACCTCTTTCTTTAAATAACAGCGAGCAGGACGGGTACATCCAGGTGCACTTCGAAGCTCCGAGCATTTACATCCGAGTTTCGTGGCATTTAAAAGGCAAATGTTGAGAATTCCTTGTAAACAGCGTTTCGCTTGAGAAAATCACTTCTCACTCACATTGCTTAAATCTCATCCTAATGGTGCTTAATCCAAAAGAGTTGCGCGAGAATGACGCTGTTTTCTCTCAAACGTCCCTATTTCAGAAAGATATAAGATGTGTACCTGCATCGCTTTCCGCCACTCCATAAGATCTGACTGTAGTCTGTTCTCAGCTCTCTCTCTCTCTCTCTCTCTCTCTCTCTCTCTCTCTCTCTCACGCACGCACGCACGCACTCACTGCTGGTGCAGGAAGGGGTGGGACTAATAGACCGAGTACATGCTTAATAGTGACAGCAAAGACTGTTTTTATTGGAAAAAAACGAGAGAGTCGATTATTCTTAAAAGAAAGAAAACTAGCAAATAGCAGACTTGGTTTATCTCTATCACTACAATCCCACCAGTTTAATAGGACATGAGATATTAATTAACACACATTACAAAAACGAAATCAACCAATCAATGACTGTTGAGCAATTTTTTACACTTTCATAACCGAAATAGCTCATGACAACCCCTTGTTGATGTTCTAGAGATTTCTCTTCAGAGTGTTTGCTATATGCACGTGTATCCATCTAGCGTTAGTAGGTGGAACAGCAGCTGTTAGTCCACTGCTACTAGTACTACTAGTAGTATATACAAAAATATATACTCCAGTTAAAACTTGATCTCGTTGTAACTTTGTAACCCCTTGTCTCTGAATACAATTTTGAAACAACTGAATTTATTATTTACCATTTTTTTGTATTTCCCCCCGTGACAGACATGTCAACTGTTGTCAAGTGAATTTGTCTCCATCTTGCGTTACTAGATTGAGCTACATTTTGACGGAAAATAGAATAGAATATGAGAGCTAGTTGTGATTCATGTTTAAAGTGGCCTGCAGGCAAGAGAATCTTGTGTAAAAACAACCAATGCAATTCCCCAAATTTCTTTGCTTTAATTATGTGTCATTTTAGGAATAAGTTTATGTTTGGAATGAGATACATTTATGGCTGTGGAGATTTAACATAATATATACCAGCATACTTAGATTGTAAAATCTAGTTAATATAAAAATGCTATATCTTCATGTCATAATTGATACTGATAGACAGGCAGCAAAATATTCATTGGCCATTGATTGTATATGACAACAAAGCCAGGACACACAAAAGATAAAGTTTATTTATGTCAGATTTAGGATACAAAATAATTACAGCTAAGGCCGTGGTCATTTATTTACTTTAATACCCTCTTATATCAAAGTAGCAGTGAATTCCATTCTTTTTTCACTTTTGAGTCCCCATATAATTTATCCTTGCCTTTTTAGGATCTTTAATTAAAGTAAATTGTTATGTAAAATGCACTCTTAAACTCTACATGCAATACCTTACACTAATGTCTCAGCTCAAAAACATGTATTTTAAATGCTAGCAGTGTCAAGTAAGAATAATTACAATAATAATATACTTGAAACTCATCACATAATGGAATGCATGTAACCTATATTAGTGTAATTGTCATAGTGGCACAATGTTTCCATTTTGAAATAAAACTTTGAGCTGGACAAAGTAATTTTCACATATACAAGGCGAGCATTATGATATGTTTAACTACATGGCAGATAGGACCCAAAAGTGAAAATGGTTCATTTCACACAGAACAATCCAAGTGGAACAAGTTTGCAAATCAAAACCAGTGTTACCAGATTCAAATTGAGGATGTAAAACTGTAAAAGGAACATTCACTTTATCTTGAAAATTTTAGTGGTGTGGTTCACTGCTGGGTTGTATTATTATTACATTTCTAAAATTAATTCCACAGGAAAATAAGTAAATAGTGAACAACATTGCTCCCTTATTTTTTTATTCATTATATTTAATACTTTCTTCATTGTAAACAAAAGCACACTTGAATTCATAATGTTTTGGATTTAGACCAAGCTAATTTAAATCAATATTAAGTATTAAATCCCAAGTGATCGACATAATGTTGTGTTTCTAACCCACTGTCATCCAAGTATTGAACAAGGTAAAGAACCGCATGAAGAAAACACTTTTGCTCCCTTTTGGGTTTTTGTAGTGGTTTACATGAGTGTAAATATGTGCAAAGAAGTAAAAACCTTACAGGGGCCCTTGTAAAGACAAAATGGAAAAAATAAAAAGGGAGGAATTATGGTGAAACAGCAGAACAAAAAGCAGGCACATTCTTTGTGGTGTTGAAGTAACAGAAAAGGCAAATGGAAAAAAGGATCAGATGAAGTGTGAGGAAAGTGTGAAGATTAAATCTTGAGAAGAAGGCTATCGCACGGCTCCTGTCTTGGCCCCTGGTGTACAGTGCAGGATTGGTCTCAGGTGATGACGTTGGGGCCTCTGCGTCCAGTGCGTTCGTGGACGTTCGAGATCTTTAGGGCAATGGCAATAAGTGAGCCTAGCACAACCTAAAATCATTCAAGGAATAAAATGAGAAATTCACACTGAAACCTCCAAAACCCACAAACTCAACAAACTCAATACTTAAAATGACCAGCGGCAAAAACTGACAGAATTATGATGTAATAGTGATTACTAAATCTCTCAAATTTCATAATCCACATACTATACCTGCTATCATTAAATAGACAAACTATTACTAAGAAGACATATTTCTTGTAAATCACATCGTTGTTGTTCGGCAGAAACCTTGTCTCCATTTTGTGATGTTTTTTCATAAATCATTACTATTGGTACTACCTTTTATGTTTATCTGTGGGTTTTGCATATACAGTATTTAACCGATGAAAAGTATTAAAGCAACAATTTGTAATTTTTTACCTTAAAATAATGTCTCTAAAATTATTTCAGTGGTAGAACAACTCTTAACCAGACGTATTTCACTGCTGCTGCTACTTGAGCAGCCTCATAGCAGCTACACACACAGCCCCGCTCATCCCCTGCCTGCAGAGGAGTGCAACATGGTTTCCAAACAACGTTTCTGCATTTGCCCGCTCCATCAGCTTAGTAAACAAATTCACGTGTATTGCGCTACCCATGGGGAAGCTTATACAGCAACATTATATACAACACTTGTAACTGACAATTGCGCTTTTCAACCACATGGGGGAACCGTGAGCAAACGTTCTATAGTGTTGCTTTAATTAAAAAATACAGGGTTTCTTTCATGTGCTTAAAAGTAGCAGTTTTGGAGATACAAGGTTTCCACCCAACAGCGATAACAACGCTACCTATTACTACACCCGGTCACTGTGTTATTGTTAGAAAAGCACATCAAATATTTTTATAATTTTAACCTACCGATCCTTGTATTTGTTCTGAGAGAGAAGAACAGAGGAATATTTACCTGAGTCTCTCTGTTGTGTCTCTCTGGATCTCTCTCGTAGCTCTCAGCATAGATGCGGATGGTGGCCCCGCCTCCAGATCCAGATCCACTCAGTCTGAAGATGATTCGGGAGGAGTCTGTGAATATGATCCTTAGGCCCTGCAGGGTAAGAGCAGTCATAACAGTTACTTTCATGTCTAACGCTTCTAACAAATCATTTCTAATTTGGCATGTAGCAGTTATTCACAGCAACGTAGGGTACAATGCAATTGGATATGTGTTTTATCAGCCTGTTGATTTGGTTTCATCTTAAACCCATTACACTCTAAAACGGTTGTGTGAAAACAACACGTCTTGTGTTCAGTTAAGGACAACACACAAATGCATGTCATAACTCAACTCAACTCCAAAAAGTATTCAGCAATCAAGTGAAAATAATGCAAGGAGTCAGAGTTTGGCTGGGTAGTGTGGTCTAGTTTGCCACCTCTGAAAAATCCAATATCATCCAAATGAATGCAAAACTCCTCTTTCTCCATTAACAACAATTTCAACATTGCTGTGCATAGTGAATACATTTCTTACCAACAACATACACAAGAATAATGCTAGTGGCAGGACAGGGAACTTCAGGAGCCAATTAGATTTTAGCTGGGGCCCCATCCCCCTAGCCCCGCCCCTGTAGGAAAAGAGGCAAAAGTGGCTTTGTACAACAAAGTTCCCTTCTGGATTATTCTGCTATTACAGTCTCAACCCCTCTGAGCACCATAGAGTATGTGTGCATGCGTGTGTCATCAACTCCGACAGCTGAGTGTCCCTCCATTGGCTCCTACAGCCATGCAGAAAGGTGGACCAGGACAGCTGACACAATCCTGCGCTGTGTGGAATGTTTGTTGTAATAATACACACTCAGCTGTGGAGACTCTGGCGGCATGACTGTGCCGGCGCGGTCAGCGGATGACGGCTCAGAGTCTGACCCGATGGAGGGCACTGACCTGATGTCACTGTGGTACATCACACGAAATGGTGAGGTGAGATTAGATGTGTTTGTCTTTGAGAGAGAATTGAATCTGTGACAATGAAGACCATTTCCTTATTACAGAGATATACAGGGATATAAAAGAAAAGAGAAGTGGATTAGATGTTTAGGGGTTTCAACTTTGTCGGAGACTATATGACACAGAGATCAAGTGCAGGTGATGTGTGCAATTTCTGTGAGATTAGCAAAAAACATTTTTTTCGGACAGGTTTCCATAACATTCTTCTATTCTATTGTTCAGAAAGAGAAAAGTCTTGTCCCAACTCCATCCATCTATTTATTCATTTATCTGTTTAGAATGGCCTACTGTAGCAAGTGAGACAGCTAGACAGATAGATAGACAAGCAGACAGATAGACAGACAGACCGACACAGTGAATACAGTAGATAGATAGAGAGAGAGACAGACAGATACATTAGATAAAGATACAGACAGACAGACAGACACAGTAAATCGAGATACAGACAGACAAACTCATCTTTCATCTTTCTCATTGTGTGTGTGTGTGTGTGTGTGTCAGAACACTGAAATGCTCTCCATCTTGGCACAGTAAATCCAGGCTTATCTATTGAAACGTTCTTCTCCTTCAGCTCTCATTACTATCATTACTATCAACCTAACGGACATCTTCACGTCCTCCAAAGGAGTGAGAGCTGCAGCTGAATGCTGCAGTTGAACAGAGCCCAGACATTGGTATATTGTTCATTTCAACCACATCATGCACACTATACACACATAAGCTGCTAAGTGTGAATTTTGATGCCCAAACATGGCATCCCACTCAGACCCGTCTTCGCTGGGTGGTCCGTATGTGCAACAGGGAGCGTGCCACGCTGAATCACTTATAATTGAAGAACATAAACCCTAAATGCTGAACAAACCTTTGGCAGAGCTTTAAACGAGGGACTAAACTGCTCAATCTCAGCCATTTCCCTATTAACTCACATGAACGATGCTCACTATGGGACCAATGCGAACATTTGATCTTGTCTCAAAAACTCAACCATTTACAATGATTCAGTTAAAAATAATTGTGCACACATGTTAAAAACAATCATTTTCTGTTGTTGAGTCAGTTTCAATCACGGTTGTATTGAATCTCATCAATAGTAGATTCTTTCAAGCCTGCTAAGTATTTGTAGTATGTACAGTATGTTCAGTTTCTTAGGGGGTCATCGCTCATGCTTACGTTCCCATTATAACAGTGTACCGAGCAAGCAGGATGGGAGGTCGGCTCTGTGATGAGAGGGGCCCAAATCCAGAAGGAAATGATGAAGTGCATTAAACTACAAAACATTTTAAACTAACCTGTTTTCTGGATACACTTCCATCCACAGGGTCAATATACTCGAAATTATCAGCCTTCTCCACAATGTAGACATTACTGCCTACAGCAAATTTCTGAGTGGTGAAGGTTTTATCTGTGATAACAGCCTCCAGATCTCTCATGAGGTAATACGCCATCCTGCCATCCACCCCTTCATAGTCAAATCTGTCCGGTACAAACAAATAAACACAAAACCGCACATCAAAATAAAAGAAAGAGTGTAAAAATAACTCTATATTACCTACATACAAGTTTTCCTGACAGTTTGGAGAGCTCCCAGGATTCTGAAATTCACACGAGGCCTACAAGTAAAGCTAAATAAGGCAAATGGGGAAAACATGTATGGGAAAAGCAAAACAATCCAAGCACACATTAAAGGGTTGCTGCCTACTCTTGGAAAAAAGTTATAGAAAAATCAGAAGAAATGTAGATGTTGCTAAGAAATAAAGAAAGGAGTTCAATGGCGGTCTCTAATGGCTCCTCTGAGAACATGCTGTATTTAAGTTTCAAGCTCACCTGCAGAAGTAGTTGCGTCCCATTTTGGCCCAGTGATCTCTTACTATCTCCTCCACCCCCTGCTTACGCACAGCCATGATGGACAACCACACCAGAACCGACCAAAGGCCATCTTTATCCCGAATATGGTCTGAACCTAAAGGAACGAGAAATCAAGAATGATACAGAGACTCACCACTTGCTATTCCCATCTTTATCTGTGGGAATCAAAATATTAAACACACAAACATTAAAAGCTCAGATCATTTCAAGTCCCTCAGGATTAATATTTGAGTCTCACACGATGATATGATGATAATAAAATGAAATCCTCATCCTGCATAACAACTATGAGCGAATCTTCTTTGTTCTTTAAATTGATTTATTTGATCTAATCATATGTCAGTGGAGACAGAGAAACAGATCCAAATGCTGAACTGTGTGTGTGTGACTTATGGTACAATTATAAAACCCATTCAGGCCTACCACATATCAAAGCATCAGCCAAAGTCTGTTCCAAGTCAGCATTATACTGTTGCACAATTAGCCCTGACCGCTTAAATCAATAAATCTGAACAAGGTTTTCTACAAAAAGAAGTGACAGCACTTTGGCTCACAAATCTGATTTGGTGTTCAGATCCATTCTTTAAAACTGATGGTCTGTGCTGTCATGCAGTAATGAAATCTAATTTGCTCGCTCAGATAATGTAGTTAATATCTGGTGTATCTGCATTGGTTGCTATGGTAATGATGTAAGCATCTGCAACATGCCAAGAGACTTTGTCGTACACCAACTTCTCAGTTGTACTTTTTGTCTCTGATTAGGTCTATCATGATCTCTCACTTTGTATTTTAGACTCACTAAATGCATAGAGAACATTGAGCTCCAGAGGCAGATGTATACATGCTGTGTCTCGTTCATTCATTCACTACGTAGTAAACACCCGATAGTGCTCAGATACATCTCCAGACACCATGACACAAAAGTATTTATGTTATAAACAAGATTATTATTTTATAAAATTACCAAACCAAATGTATATGATTAAACTGTTTCAGACCTTCCTTAACGGAATAGTTCACCACAAAAGAAAAAATTCACTCGTGATTTATTCACCTTAATCTCAGATGTATATGACTTCCTCATTCAGTCAAACACAAATGAGGACTTTTTAATAAAATCTGTCCATTTATGTTCATTATTTCAACTTGTTGAGGTTCCAAAAAGCACATCCATCCATCGTTACAGTAATCCAAGTGAAAAATGTACCTAAATAATTTTATTGAACCCCATAAAAGCATGTAAAATCTCATTGGTTTTTGAGTGTTTGGGACTAGTTGTTGATATTTTTATCACAAAATAAGAACCAATGATGTTTAAAGGACGACTGTTAACTATTCCAAAATCCAAACTAAAATCCAGGGGTGACCGCGCTTTTGCGGTAGCCGCACCTAAACTCTGGAACAGTTTACCTATCCACATTAGAATTGCACAAACTTTTAAAGAAAAGTTAAAAACGTATCTTTTTGCTACATCTTATGACGTGATGTTTCTTGTTGTATGTAGTTGTTGCTATTTTATTTGTACTTATAACACTGTAGCACATTGGTCAATCTGTGAATGTTTTTAATTGTGCTTTATAAATACACTGTAAAACTTTGCTGTAATTTCGCAGCAGGTTTGCCAGTAATTTACTGTAGATTTAAGCATAAACTTACCTAGTTTAAATATTTTTCTTTCATAAAACAAGACTTTATATCTTCGGTCACTTTTCTTGTTATGTAAATGTATCGTAATTTAAGAAGTTTTAAACATTTTTACAGAAAACAAGAGAAGAATGCTAAGGAAGAATGTCATTTTTTCAGGGTTGCTGTGCTAATGCCAGTCTCTTCTTGCTCATTTTAAATCTCAAGTCAAAGTGTTTTCATTTTGATTAAACTCATTGAAAACAGTACTAATTGGAAAGTATATTAAGTAGTAATTAAATCTACAGTAAATTACTGGCAAACCTGCTGCAAAAACTACAGCAAAGTTTTACAGTGTACATTGAGATTGAGACATGCTGCCATGTCTGTATGTACAGTATATAAAATAATGTTTCTTAGTAAAAAAAAATCTTTGTGTTCAGCTAAAGAAAGAATTCATATACAAACAGGGTGGCATGGGGTTGTCATAAAATTATGGACTTTTCAGGTAAACTATTTCTTTAATAAATAACATATAATGAGTGTATGCATGTGTCTACTCCAGCATGATTTATCAAGCTACAAAAGTCTGTTTAGTCCTGTACCCTTGAACCCTATATAAAATTTCAGTTTACAGCAGGAAGGAAGAGAAAAAAATGCCTGCAGCCAGGGGACCTATGACAACCCTGTAATCCTGCTGCGAATGATAAACACGGTGAATAATGACTGAGCTGCTCTTTTGACACCTACAGTATAGATCAGTGGTTCTCAAACTTTTTCGTAGTAAGGCCCCCTTTGTGTTAAGTGCATCGCTTTGCGGCCCCCCATATAAATACGTATAATCTTAAACTTAGAATTTTAATTAAACCAAAAACATTCAGTTATACAATGCTGGAACCTCAATTCTTTTGGTTGGTGGTGTCATTTTTCTGATGTTTGATTGCATAAAATCTATGATAAATTTCTATATTTCATAAAATGCCACAAAATCTGTGGCCCCCTGGATCCATCTTGGGGTCCCCCAGGGGGCCACGGCCCCCAGTTTGTGAACCACTGGTATAGATAATGCTGTGTCTCCCTCAAGGTCTTGGTGACAATGTAAAACTCCAGGGGTTTACAGATCGACTCTGACGCCCAGAGAGCCAAGCGTCTGTCTGCCCAGCAACATGATTCAGTGCCAGTTGCTTATTCCACATTCAGCTGCCAACCAAAACACAACCACTCAATAACACAGAGGGTCTCACCTTTACATATGGGTGTCTCTTCAGCTAAGCACTCTTGGCACTGCGGTCAAATTAGTAAAAGCTACCTCAAAACATGTTTTTCTCACTTGTTTTCACCAGCCGAAATCGTTCTCACATATATGATAACTGTAATATTTTCTAGTGACAGCAGTTATTGTATTCATATTCAATATACTTTGTACAGTCACGCAATGTGGCTTCTAGGCGGCAAAGGGCCCAGAAAACACATTTAGGCAATCCCTCATCAAACATACTCAAAATTTTTTACATTTAGATTTAATGAATAACAAATGTGAACAATATTTTTGACTTAGTGTGACCAAAGAGGCTTGTCATTCCAGTCATTCTATTTTATTACCATCTTACATGCATAATGTGCTTCCAAAGTCATGGTTGCGACAACATTTTAAACACATCTGCATCAACACATGCTCCATCACACTTAAAAAAAAACAGAAAAACACATTAATATCCTCTTAAAGAAGTGCTAGGGCTTTGATGGCACCCACCTGTTCCAAAGCTCTCCTCACCGCAGAAGGAACATCTCCCGGAGTCCATCAAGTTGCCAAAAAATCTCCAGCCTGTGGGAGTTTCATACAGAGCTACCTTCATAGCCTTAGCAACCCTGCAAACAAACAGGAAGCGTGAGATCTCCAGTGCGTGCCCAATGAGGGTTTATCTGGACAAGATTTACAAGATCTGAAAGAATCTCTCGCTGTATGTCACCGGCTATCCGTTTCAACTCTTTATCGAAGCATCTCTCACATCGTGTAGCTAGCATAGCAGAGCTGAAACGTTTTATTTTTACCTCAGTCAGGTTAAAGGGATAGTGCAGCCAAACATAAAGTTCTTCTATTATTTACTCACCCTCATGTCATTCCAAACCTGTATGACTTTCTTTCTTCTTCGAAACACAAGACAAGATATTGAAGAAACCAAATGGCCCCCATTGACTTTCATTATATGGACACAAAACCACTGGGACATTTCTTAAAATAGCTTCTTTTGTGTTCCACAGAAAAAAAGAGGGATATACGTGTGGTTAAGTGACATAAAGGTGAATAAATGATGACAGATCTTTTTATTTCTGGGTGAACTATCCCTTTAATGCAGTGATAAATATGCTATTATTTTTGACTCGAGAAACATAACTCGTGATGTATGATAAGTGATGTATTTCTTAAACTCTTGGGATAAACAAAACCAAAAATCCATGTAAACTCTATCCATGTTGATCTCTAGTCTAAAGGCTAAAATGCTATAAATAACCACCATTTAAACATGATAGATCAAGCGATATCACTTTAATGCATTCTGTGCAAAGAGACCACCATTCAACTCTCTACATATTTTCGGTAGTACATCTAGTCCTACATTAATCAAACTACACATTTTGTGTGCTTATCCCAGTAACTTTATAAGGCAAAAAGCAGAACCAAACCATGCTGAACGTTTGGCTGACATTTGTTTTGACATTCAGCCATGTGGCTGGAGGAGTAAAGAGTACTTTACTCTTCTGCATGTACTACACACCTGCTTAACTTCCTTAGCTTGTCAGACTCCCGTGAGCAGTCACAGATTTATATGGTTATCATATGTGACCCTGGACCACAAAACCAGTCGTAAGTAGCACGGGTTATATTTGTAGCAATAGCCAACAACACATTGTAGCCTATGGGTCAAAATTATCGATTTTTCTCTAATGCCAAAATCACTAGGACATTAAGTAAAGATCATGTTTCATGAAGATATCTTGTCAATTTTCTAGCGTAAATATATCAAAACTTAATTTCTGTGAGTGGATGCAGCAAAATCGCGAACAAAAATGGCCAGAAACACGTCTACAAACTTCGCTCGCTGCTGCACGCTCTTGGTGCCTCTGATGGACAACTTTAAAGGCGATTTTCTCAATATTTTGATATTTTTGCACCCTCAGATTCCAGATATTTAAATAGTTGTGTCTCAGCCAAATATTTTCCTGTCTTGACAAACTATACATCAATGGAAAGCTTCTTTATTACTTACTATCACACAGTAGCGTTATGGGGTGAATCAAGTTCAAATACAAGCTTGAGGTCCTACGGTTCTGTTCCTCTCTATCCTCCCTTGTCACTTCCTGTCTCTACTCTACCATCCTGTCTAATAAAGCCCGAAAATGCCCTTAAAAAAGAAAAACACGTAGAAAACAAGAAAAGTGACTATAAGCCTCCTCCTCCATTTGTTGATCTTGGGTGCTTGTCCATATACATAACTATTTTCAGACTGCAATTTGGCATCATGGGTAATAAGTTGCCGAGATCCCATCAGACGAAGAGACAAATAAGAGCGGAATGAAAGGCTTGAGATGCAGCTGTTTACTCGTGGGTGGAATTACTAAATATGGGAAAACAAATGTTATTCACTCCAGGGACGTAGAGTAGAAACGAGAACCTGGCAAATGGACAGCAAACTGGAATCTCTGACCCCCTTTGACTGGTTTTGATGATTTATTCTCATGTTAGTGGCCAACACAAGCAACACCACGCCTAACTCAGAATCTGAAATATTTTGTGTTGCATTTAAATGAAGAAATCTGTGTGTTTCGAACATGAAAAGACGCATAACACGCCTTGCTGGATTTTAAAGCCAGAAGCAGCTGTTCCTAACCACAACCTGGCAATGAAACCCAATTATCGGTTGGCAGCCACGTTAGCTTGAGTTGACAGGCGGTTTAAGTTTCCATTCTAATTCCTCAAATCAATATAAAAAAAATATTTTAAGCGAGTCTTTGAATACCAGCAGAGCTTGAAATTGCACAATTGAAACATAAACAGTTTAGGGGCTTGACGACTTTATGAAGTCAAATCTAGCTTTACACTCAGACACAGGCTGAACAAATCATGGACTTCAAGAACACATGTCGAAAGTAAAAAAGTACAAGTTTGGTAAATCAAACCAACCACATAATTGATCATATTTCAGCTCACAGGTGCATGTTATTTGAGATGGGTGGAAAATATGTGATGGTTACAGCTATGGTTTGTGACTTTTGTACTGAATTGTCCTGTGTATGATAACAACATGTCTCTGAACAGTTCATCCTCAGTGCATGGTCACATTGGCACACACCCCTCCCACGTGTAGAAAACAAGGCAGATGTTTCCTCTCAGTCTCCATCCTTACATCCCTAAACACAGTCACACGAAACTCAGCGCGCACACACCAGACCTACGCATGCGGGATTGAACAGATCAGTCAGTTCTCTGCCAGTTCACAAACACACACTTCTGAGAGATTCATAATGTAAACAGGCACGGTCTAGAACTCGCTCGTCGCCTAAAAAGGTTTACAGCAGCAGAGGCGCCTCGCCCCAACAACTCAAATCTCCAGAGACCTTCACACTTCACACAGAAAAAACTATATTGAGTGGACTCACGCTTGTGAAGTTCAACCCCGAATTGTTTTTTTTCTGTGAAACACACAACTAAATCACTAACAACAACAGAAATGGTTGTTTCTCATACAGTGAAAGTGATGATAATTTAAACACTAAAAGGGACAGTTTACCCAAAAATAAAAATGATGTCATCATTTACTCACCCACGAGTTGTTCCAAATCTGTATAAACTTATATTTTTTTCTGATGAACACAGAGAAAGATATTTTGAAGAATGCTTGTAACCAAACAGTTCTTGGCCACCATTGACCACCATAGTAGGAAAAATGATAATGGCAGTCAAAAGTGCCTCAGAACTGTTTGCTTTCCTACATTCTTCAAAATATCTTGTTTTGTGTTCAACAGAACAACTAGTCAATGGTGGCCAAAAACTGTTTGGTTATAAGCATTCTTCCAAATACCTTTCTCTGTGTTTATCAGAACAAAGAAATGTATACAGATTTGGAACAACTTGATGGTGAAGACAGAATTTTCATTTTTGTGTGAACAGTTCCTTTAAACTAACCGTCACCGCTGTGAACACCAATCATACTAAAATGTATGAATGATATCATAAAAATTCATACACATTGTAAAATGTTTACGAATTGCCACAAGTGGCACATAAGTCATGTAGACCGTCTTTATAAAGTTATAAATCACTATCCACTTTCCTCCACATCTCCTGTTTCATGGAAGAAAGAAAATTGAAATGACCTGACACATGGGTCGAGTAAACGATGACAAAATGTTCATTTCTGGGAAAATTTATCATTCAAGGACTTTATCCATAATGCTAGAATGTGTTGACCTTGGAAAGCATTTTTCAAAATCTATTTAAACAAGTCCGGTTCCCTTTCCGCCTCTATTATTATTTTTTTTCTATTGTGATTGGGAATTACTCCCATGTATAGACCACATTACCCTTGAACATTTAGAAAGAGACAGAAAGCCAATAGCTCTAAGTTAAACTTGGACAATATGAACAAGAACATTGTAGAACATGAACTGTTCAGGACGTTCCTAAACATCTACTATTTTACAGAATGGAAAACATGAGACTATCTATCCTCAGCTTTGACTGTACATCATAAAGCACAGCTCCAGGCCAAATCCCCACTTAACCTCGGTTTCTTTATCTTAGTCACACCAGTAGTTTAATTCTCTCTGGCAGAGTGTCACCAACATTACATTGACCTTGCAAAACCTCCAAGAACTGAATAATGAGTCACCACACTAAAACTATATATTGACGGGAGAAAATTGATGGATCTGTGTGTAATGACACAAATATGGGTGCTGCAGTGAGTGGGCAGCTTTGAATAACATCACTTCCCATTCGACCGCCAGAATTAATAACAGTGTTTCATGTCCTCTCATTCAGTCTATAGATATTCAACTGGGATAGGAGGAAGTATTCATCATCTAACATCAGCTAACTTTTTGAGTGGCACTATTCATAAGTTTCACAAAACGAAAGTAAGTACGAGAACCTGTCTCAAAGCAGGCAGGTCTTTAGCATGATGAACCCTGAAAGTTATTTTTAGTGGGGTGAATGCTCTCTGCATTGGCACAGGGTTGAGCTAACACTGTTATTCTTAGGGAGTGAGTCTCTGCGCCATAACGTCCGGCCCATGGCTAATGCTTTTAGTGTTCAGTATCTTAAATTGGAGAGAATGATGGACTCAACAAGATGCTAAAAAGGTCTGAGGGATGATTTTTTTCCTTGATCATCAGCTTATCTATTATTTTAAGAGCTGACTGGCTGTTCTTTAAACAGTTCTGAGGGGCTGGAGAATCCTTCACGGTAAGACAGTAAGTCACGAGAGTCCTATTAAAATCTCCCACATTTCTGAAAACTTTACTAGCCTTTTTCTGCTTTCCTACAAGACACTTTACTAGTCTTTTTGTGTGTTACCTGTCAATGGCCATGCTGGTTGGCATACTGCGAGCGAATCCCCGTACCCCTCTCTGACTGAAGTAAGGGATGCAGGAAAGGTTTGCAGCCATCACTGCCAGTGAATCTGATGGGCTCACGAAGAATCCATTTCGACCCATAATCATATAACGATCCTGATAACACAAACATGACCAGTAATGTTTAGGTTAACATGACAGACATGATTCTAAACATGAGTCAGAATCTGCTAAAATGTTGTTCATTTGTGCAGAACATTGTTTAATTGAATAACCCTTCTATATAGGTATTTTGATCCTTATCCAAGCAATGTTCCACAGTAATTTTAGCAGCTTTGGATAAGATTCTTATAGTCTCCTGAGACACATTAAAAACTATAATGTTTTGTGTGTGTGTTTTCGTGCCATTAAAGCAATTATGAATAATTGTCATATGATTAGAAATAAGCACCCCATCTGCATCAAAAGCAGCCCCAAAGCCAAACTCTCCCCCTTTCATAGAGTCCACCAGTGGTCCGGCAAAAGCAGGGTTAGGGTTGGGATGCTGGCCTCCAAAGTCCTCCAGAGGGACACAGTTAACAGCAGAGTTAGCTGGAGCCCCAAGCTCGTCACATAGGATTCTTCTGACATAGGGCCCCATGACTGAAACAGAAGATATGAATCTACCTTTAGATAACTGTGATAGTCCTCAAAAGAACATTTTGATGTAAGCCGAAAGACCTAACCTCCATTCATAGCATCTATCCGAATTTTAAGCTGCTCTGGGCCTGTTAGCAAACTTTTGATGGCCCCAAAATCAAAAATCCCACGCAGCATGTTTAGATAAATCTCCACAGAATCCACAATTTCAACTGAAAACACAATAAGAACAGTTTTACACTTAGTACATAGACTGTAAATGTGACGCTTTGGAAGAAGTAAATGATGTTTATATTGAGCACCTCTGAAGGGCTTAAACTTGTTCTCCAAATCAAAGTCATGGCGGCCAAGGCGGGACAGGTCGATGTGGAGGTCAGGACAGATGGCGTATTCCTCTAGCGTGCGACTCACTTGATGAATCCTCTCCATCACAGTGTCAGGAGAAGGTCCTGAAAACAGTGAGAAATTTCATGTTCTGTCACATTGTACTGTTTTGTTTTCTGTAAATAGATTTGCAAGGCAGCTTCCACAAAGGTGATGTTATGCGGAGAGGTCATGACTCGTGACTCTTGGAATGGCCATTCCCTTTAAGGCTGATGTGACATGACGATTGCATATTTTAAGTACCGTGTCATCATAATCATCCTCTAAAGGATTGCATGCTGGGAACTGCTGTGCAACAATGTTCTCACCTCCGTTGGCGACATTGAATTTGATGCCAAAGTCTCCTCCTGGGCCTCCTGGACTGTGGCTTGCTGTGAGGACAATCCCACCTATGGCTTTTATCTTCCTGATGATGCAGGAGACAGCTGGGGTGGACAGAATCCCGTTGTGTCCAATGACCAGACGTCCTATCTGAAACAGATGGATTTGTGAAACTCTTTTTTGATTTTGAAATTTGTTTGTTGATCTGGAACCAGTAATGTTCATTTAATTTGGTGTGAAAGTAATGAAAAATTAAATTAAAAAAAATGTATGAAACAATAAAAGTGTCATGGCTCTGCTTCATTTAGTTATGTTTTTCTTGGTACTGTAGCAGAGTCATGACAATGTCTTTGGTTAGGTGTGGAGAGAAACATATTATTATTCTTTTGACAATAATATGCGTTCTCTCCAGTGTCTCGTCTCTGTTCCCGCCATCTCGTTTCCTTGTTATCTTTCCCTGAGTGTTTCATTACCCACACCTGCCCCATGTCGTTATCCCTCGTTTGTCTTACCCTATATAATACCCTCATGTTTCATTGTCCTGTGTTCGGTCATTGTAAGTGTGTATGCAGTTCGTCTTGTGCTCGTCCAGTGTTTACCTGTGCCATATGCTCGTGTTCCTGTTGATGATGTTCTGTCTTGTTTCAGTAAGTGTTGCGTTCAGTTCATGTGTAGTGTTTGGTTAGTTTAGTGTTTAGTTAGTCTTTGTTTCTGTTTACCTGTGATTATTGTTTTACCCCCCCCCCGTGGGTCCTTTTGTGTTTCTGTAATAAATACAGTTTTTTGTTAACCCCTTCACTGCCTGCCTGCTATTGGGTTCTTTCTGCCAATTCCGTGACAAAAAGAAATTAGAGTAGAGTAGAGTAGAATAGAATTAAGTGAAGTGAAATAGAATACACTAGAATACATGAATGAAAAAATAAATAAATAAAATTAAATAAATACATAAATAATAAAATATTTTAAAATAAAATAATATTTCAGTAGATAGGTACCATGGCCAAAAGTATTCACAATGACAATACTATCACAATATCTATTGAAATCTTATTGTAATTCATTTGCAACATTTATGTTGTATTAATACAATATCGATAATCTTGGTTTTCAATTTCATGGATATTGTCAATACCACTATATTGTGACACTACTAATATAAAATATATTCTTCAAATACTCAAAAAACTCTTAGATTCCAGACCTTGCCCTGCATTGTTGGGGTTATCATAACATTGTTGCATCTGAGGTGGGTTAAATCTGCAACCTTCAGAGGCGCCAAACAGAGCTAACACTGCATACCAGATTGACAACTACCTAGTAGCTCATTCCTTTGGCAGTAACAAGCTTACAAATGAAACAGACTTTTTCCTTGTGGAAGATATAAACAATCGCTACATGTTTAATGGGGACTTGACATTCCCGCTGTCATGAATTAGATCCCCATTAAACATGGTTAGGATTATTGACGTGCCCTGCTTGTTTCGATGTTTCTACTCCCTGTAGAGTTCAAATCAGCAGCCTGGACATCTCAGCAACTTTGTGACTCATTAAGCTTTACAAGATCAGGCACTTTCTATTAATAGTGAGTTATTTGGCATCTCTCACTCAAGCATATAAAAGGATGACCAAGTGCACTATCCCTCCAGACTTTTATCATTACGCTTATGTTCGACTCATACTGTAATTAAATACTGCACTTCATTGATGCATTGCATTGCACTCCTATTGTTTTTACTTTGTTTTTACTTGCATGTCTCAGTGAGTGTGAACTGTATTCACCAGCAAAGATTATCCATATAAGGTGTTGGTTTTGGATACACACTGCTGTCGAAATCACAGGCTCTGTGTATCAAGCTACTGAGTTTGTACGAAAGAACGAAATGTATACAATGCAGGAGAAAAGACACTGGGGATGAATAATGTGGTTGTAAATAATGATAAGTCCAGAGGAATTAAAAACATAAATTAAGACAATGTGCTCAAACTGAACTAAAAAGAACAATAAAACACTGTATGCTATGAAGGCTGTTGAAGAGTTGATAAAAACTATTTTGGCTTGTGGCCCATGTGTCCTGGGTTTCCCCAGAGGTCAAAACAAGGGAAGCAGAGAACATGCAGGAAGAAGGTGGAGGGGAGGGATGGCACAACAGATAGGGTATTTGGCTGAGCCATATAAGATACTTTTTTTTAAGTTTCTTTCTTTAACCATGTCTCAATATGCAACAATTTCCTGCCCAAAAAATGCATATATTAACTTTGTTAGGTCGTTTACCACCATAATTAGGAAATATTACACTATACATCTAGCACTGTTTTACTAAATCTGAATAAACTAAACATCTCTAAACAAACATGAGGAATTGTAGCCATGTATTTAAATAAACCCATTTCAGATATAGTTCCTAATGCATCTACTTTAAATATGCTTGTAATAGATATATTTAATGTATAGATCAGATTATCTATTAAGTGTGTTTATTAACGAAAATACACTACAACACATATTACCCCGTTGGCAGCTGCCATTTGTACGATGACTTCTGTCGCAGTTCGGCTGAAGTATCTTCCATCGTTGCCCACGACCATAGTGCATCCTTGACGGTCCCTCAAGTCGATGGAGGACAAGACACTTTGGATGTAGTTTTGGAGATAGTTCTTTTTATTTTCAAAAACCGCTGTCTTCTTTCGTAGCCCGTTTGTTCCTGGTCTTTGGTCATCGAAAGGGGTAGTTTGAATAGTCAAAATGGGTATTGGATTAGTCTCCATGGTCTTCTGAAACCCTCCGGTGGGCGTTTGAGGATTATCTTCTTATTGTTGAAAAAATTGTCCACACTTGTCGGAATAAAGAACGAGGTGCGATACAACGTGTTGTAAATAGGCCTACCTTTAAAAGTAACGGGGCATTGGATTCTCAAACTTGCCGAAACAGAAGCAGCGAGAAGGGTGCGCCACAGCGCAGTGCGCCTCAGTGAAAGAGTGGATTATTGAGACGCGTCCAGTGACGCTTCTTTGGAAAACTAGTGTGAGACAGCTGCCTTCTCATCGCACCGGGACGGACCGTGGTAAAGAGACCAAAATATATAGAACAGTGGATGTAAATGTTAAAGAAATAGTCCAAGATATTGAGTTACGACCACCAACACCCGTTTACCAAGCTGTCACCCGCACATTTAGCGTGACAAAGTCAGGGAGGATACAAAACTGTATATAATCAGCTAACGCTCTGTCCAAAAATAGCATATGATGTGGGTGAACGAAAAGTGCCGCTGCGCTGCTGTGTAATCAGACGCCTCTACTGTCCGTGGCGCATTGACTCTTGTAGCGCAAAGGTGCACTGCAACTCTCACCTGACGTAAAAGTGATCAAATCTCTCAAGGAATTAAACAGCATTAAATATGTAGAATAGTCCAAGGGTAGACATTTTTAAATACCAATTTGTGAAATAAATTAGGCGTATAATAAGATACTTCTATGAAAAAGCATTATTTTTACATAGTACATTTCTATTGTTTAACATTATTCTAAAAGTGATGATCTTAGTATAATTATAAGTGAAGCCCATGCACTTCAGGAGGTGGGCTACCGCATTTTGGAGGAAAGGAAAATGTCACAGATTTTACGAGCATCAGTCTCCCTCTTGTGGACATACAGTATACACTCTTAAAAAGGTGCTTCAAAGGGTTCTTCGATGCCATAGATAGAAGAACCTTTTGGTTCCATAAAGAACCTTTAACATCTGAAACCTTTCTGTTTCACAAAAGGTTCTTTGTGGCGAAAAAAGGTTCTTCAGATTATAAAAAGGTTTGAGATGGTTCTTCAAAGAACCTTTGGCTGAATGGTTCTTTGGAGCCAAAAGTGGTTCTTCTAATCTATGGCATCGCTGTGAAGAACCTTGTAAGCACCTTTATTTTTAAGAGTGTAGAAGAGATGGTTCAAATTGAATGACAGTAGGCCTACCGCCAAATTGAAAATTGGTGGTAACCGATGCTACTGAAATGCACAGCATAAATACATTATAATATTAACACAACATCTTTAACTTTTTGCTTTGACAAAGTCGAGTAATGACAAACGTTAAAGTTTATCCCTATTTTAACGTGGCCAGAAATTAACCTGGTAATCACCAGAAGATCAAAAACTTAAATTATTCAGCTAATTTAGCATACTATCTGATATAAAATATTCATATAATGGTAACGCTTTTCAATAAGGTTGTATTTGTTAACATTAGTAAATGCATTAGCGAACTATTACAGCAAATATGACTTTCAGCAATACAAATAGTTTTTAAAAGCGAACGTTGTAACAGTCAACAGTAGTTAATGCGCAATGACCTAACATGAACAAATGATCACTTCAAATGCAAAAGCCTCAAAATGCCGTTTGAAATTTTCTTCTAAAAGTAGCGTTTTTATATCAGGCATATGTTTAGGTTCGGAGATTTCACTTTGATGGCAATGAATACGAAATAACATTTTATATAAACATCGGAGCCTGATAAAAACAATTAGAAGAAAAGTGTCCGACGGCACTTGGAGGCTTTTGCATCTGAAGTCTTCAGATGTATTGGCATTAGGATTAATAAACGCTATTACTCGTTAGAAACTCGTGTTAAGAAATAAAGGCTTACCAAAATATGGTATGAAATGTGATTTGGGTTAATCAACAACATTATTTGTTTATTATCGTAATCTGTTTATATATATATATATATATATATAAGCTATACATACATCCATAGGTCTCTTGACAATACAGTGTATGTGTATATTATGGAAAGTGTGTACTGTATACTGTGTACAATTGTCTATTATTTATTGTATATTGTATAAATGTATGTATATTGTGTAAAGTGTATATATTGTTGTTTATGTATATTGTACATTTTCTTATCTTGTTGCTTGTACTGCCATGGCCAAGAGTCTTATACCTAAGAATTTCACCATCAGTACACGTGTGTACATGATGTGTGATAATAAAGAGATTTTGATTAGATCATTTATAGATAGGACAGAAGTAGACTAATAAAAGTGTACAAAACTTCACTGGCAGTTCACATTTCTGAACAAAAAAGTGAGAAAATTAGAAAATAAAGAGAACGCGTAATTTACACTCGATAATGGCGGTTTATTTTAAACAGACATTTGAATACATCCATTGAAGCATTTCAGACGATTTCTCTGACAAATATATTACCATTTATTTATTTACATTAAAACTATAAGAGCAATTTACAATGGCATTATCATTCTAAATATATGATAGACAGCGATTACAACAGTTCAACAATGTGGATACACCATTCTCAATGTGTCTGTGAAAGAAACCGTTTTCAGCATGGGAGTCCTTGGCACAGGTAACAAACTTGGAGTAACACAAGATGTTGGTCTTGGAAACACATAACTGTATTCAGTTGGGAGGTGACGAGGAGAGTTTTTGATTGGAGAAACTGTTGTTTTGGCCATGATGCTGTCTATGCTGAACGAACACTTCTGCGTCTTGTGTTCAGACCGTTGAGGAATTTCTGGAGATTCTTGGACTTTAATATTAAGAGTCTGATATTGGAAATATGGAGGTGGCACCATGATGCCATCGGGCATTGGCAAATATCCAATAGGATTAGCCTGGGCTGGCACTGGCCCAGAAACGCAGTAAGGTCGCCCATATGGTCGATAACTTAACGTTGGGTGGTAAAGCATTAGGCCATCTTTGGTGAACTCCGGTTGGTTTCTTTTGAATCTTTTTCTTCTGCGCAGAAAACTGCCGTTGTCAAACATGTCCTCGGATGCAGGATCGAGGGACCAGTAGTTCCCTTTACCCGGGTTGCCAGGCTCTCTCGGGATTTTGATAAAGCAGTCGTTCAGGGACAAGTTGTGTCTTATGGAGTTTTGCCAAGCGGGGAATTTCTCCTTGTAGTATGGAAACTTGTTGCTGATGAAGTCGCAGATGCCGCTGAGAGTCAGTTTCTTCATCGGACTCTGAAGGATGGCCATGGTTATGAGAGCGATGTAGGAATACGGAGGTTTGACGGCAGAAGTTTGCTTCGGGGCGGATGACGCAGAGGCCTCCGCGTAAAAACTGCTTTCGCTCTCACCAGAAGACTCGGTCTCTGAATGATCCATGTCCGACGAGCCCATCTCTGTTGCGCCCTTGCAATCCATGAAATATTCTCTGTCACTGTGGTTTCCTCCAACGATGTCTATTTCATCCTCCTCTGAAGAGATGGAGGTTCGTACGTCTTGGTAATCCTTGGAAAGGGTCATGATTGGGGACCCCAAGTGTAGAATTGGCTGGTAATAGTTGTTGCTGGTTTGTAGGACTTGTGGAAATGAGGGCTATTTATGAGGGGCCACACAAGCTGTTTTTGGTCCGTGGATGGTCAGACCAATAGGCGTGGAGCTTCACCACAGGGATTCGGGACAGTCAAGCAGGTGTGGGGGACTTTGACCTGCTTTAAACAATATCATATCAGATACGTGTGCTAAATATCTCATTAGAGTATCTTATACTATACCAAACTGAATATGAGAAGTGTATTTTGGTGTATCAGTATCATTATTTAAAGGAATACATATAAAAATCTGAGTTAATTGTCGAAGATTATAATTTAGAAAAGATTACATGTTCGTTTTGTTCAAACAAATATATCACACAATCATTTCTTTAAAGGGTAATTTTATTATTTTGTACAGAAAATAATCATCTATTTTAGTTTAATTTCCCTATATACCCCATGGTTTCATTTTGTAATTATATAGTTATTATGTAGGCCTACTAATGTTGTGCCTCAACTATTTTATCAAAAATGGGCGTGAAAGCCTTGCAAAAACTAAACGCCATCGTTAAATTTTACACCTCTAATTCCTTAAAATATAAAATAGCAATTAGATTGCAGTGTTTGATGAATAAGGAACATAATGCAAAAAAGTTGATTTATCATAAATGTAATACAAATATTAAAGGCACATCATTACGCACAGCCCATTAGCAATTTATTTGATTCATACTTATTTACTGGAATAAAAAAAATCTCAAAATGTTTATTTTAAAGGATCTTTTAGATTATAATCTTATTCAGAAGCAGGTTAGCGCAGTGGGAGCCGAGATGCGCGCTGGTGAATTTTCACACCACGCCTAACTACCGGTTTAAAAGACCGATTTTCCCCCGATACCCCCTGGGTTTCGTTTGGTTTGTCACCTCAACTTACCCGCAGGTGGTGTGACCATGAAAATGGCCATGGCCCGGCTCCCCGCACTGAATGAAGAATGCGCGTAAACGAGCCTATCAACATCAGAATCGAATAGGAAACGGCGCGGCTTTAGGCTACAGGCAGGGGCGAGTTTTATTGGAGACCATGAATGAGCACAGCGATCCTCAAAGCAAACCTGCTTGTGCGCGGATATGTGTTAAAACTGTTTGCGCTCATCTCAATTGCAAATGAAAGGCTTGGTGGCCACTGTTCACTTCCTCATCTGCGGATGGTGTGGAAGTGGATGCATGTGAATTGCGAGTACTTGCAAGTTGTGTAAACTCACAGAGCTCTCTTGACTATTTACAACAGCCATTCATATGAACCCAGGAACATTAACTGGTGTTATAGTGTTTGTGCTGAATCTTAGTGTTTCTAACAAAACAAGATTTGCTTATATTTAAGCAGGACATGATTTCTACGGTGTTAAATATTGCATTAAATTGCTAACTAATAGCTTTTTTTCTTACGTTATATTTAGCGAAGCATTAAAAATGGGAAACATTTTATGAAAATGTGCAAAAAATGTTTTTCTGTAAATGTTTGTATTTAATCTGTAATGTTACATGTTCCACATGTTGGCTCAGGAGACCCTGTATCTGAGAAATGACAATAAATCACTTAACTTTAAGAATTTAAGTATTCATTTGTTCTTTGTTGTGTGAGAGAGATTCAACACAGAATAAAATTCCTAATCTTTAAAAACTTCACAATGCTTGTTAAATTGCCACATTTTCATCTTGCAACAGCAAGACAGAGGGTGTTAAATGGCTGTTTGTAGTAACAGGACGCCTTTCACATTGTAAGGAAGACAGGACATTTAACACGTCAGAAAAGTTGGCAGAATAATAAATCAAGACTAAATTTATTTAACTGGTACTTCGGTTTTCACTTTACAATGTGAACATTTACAGCCATGACTCTAGGCTGATTCGTAGCACAAATACATTGTGTAAATAATGACAAATTCTTGGAATACAAACAGTTTCTGTATTTCCAAAATAAATAAAAAATGAACATTGGAAATGTGACAAAAGTTTTGTTACAAAAATGACAACTTGTGCTGCCGACGTGAATTTTAGTCTTACTGGTTTAATCAAATGCACGAATGACTTTCATGTTTACACTGAGAAGAACCATGTGTCAGTCTTCTATAACTTTTTTTTATTTAAAATCTACTACAGCTATGTTCGTCACCAGTTAAGATGTTGCAGGCCTGCAACCCAGGTCCATGAATGCACCAAACACCTGAGATCCAGATTGCAGTGTTATATTATTTCTATACCTGGACTGTACGATTGTAGATTTTTTGGGTTTCATCTACTCCATGCTTTGATTATTTGAAACAGCAGAGATGAACTCTTTCTTCAGAATCTCCCCATCAAGGTTTCGACCTGAAGTCAAGGTTATAGTTAATACTGTATAATACTGAATAATTCACAATGTTCAGGGTGTTTGAAAAAGACATGAATCTGCAAAATGAAATGAAATGTTCAATTTAGACATCCCATGCAAAATATTTGGAAGCACTTGTATACATGAGCATGTGTATGTAATCTTTTAATTTCAGATTCAAAGTCTGTTCTCACCTATGAAGATGAGTCTGTTGATTCTTGGCTCATGATCTGCCCATAATTCTGGAGTGTCATCCAGCTCATAAAGCTCATGGACTCCCTGCAACATCACCTTCTTCTGTTTCTGCTGGAAGGAGATGATCCCCTGCCACAACCCACAATAATCTCTTATTTACTTCTCTTAGCACAGCTACTTTATGGCCTTTAACCAATCTCCAGTATGTTGAGTGTTATTTTTGTTGCACAGGAACATTCTGTTTACATGGTTGTAATCTTATAACTAAAGGAGACACTCTTTAACAATGAAGTAAACATTCCTTGACAATAGCAGTATGAAACAGCATGAAAAACGCACAAAAAACATAATAGAATCAAATGAAGGGTACATGAAAGGTAACATGTGCAAAGTGATGTGGGAGTTGATGGGGAGTTTTGCCTTTATTTGACAGGGAATCAGTTTAGGAAAAAAACATGAGCCCGGACTCGAGACATACGGGTTAGTGTTATAGATGACCTGAGTTTAAGTATACTTATTGAATTAAATTCAATTACATTTTTCTTATATAGCGCTTTTCACAATTTTCATTGTTGCAAAGCAGCTTTACATACATCATAATTAAAAAAAAGGATAAAATCAATGGTATTAAGATACATGGTATTATTGCAAGTACACTGATGAAACTTAACTGAAATAAATGCTATGTTGTATTGTCAGAGACTGACAATTATTCATCATTTTGAGGACTTCCGTGATGTCAACGCATACTACACATAAAAAAAAAGGTTTTACTCACCTTTAACCGAATAACCGTCATTGGCAATCCTGCTTTATTCGCAATGGACTTCTCCCACAGGAGGTTCTATTGAAAAAAATGTGTTTTTCTATTTCACAAATTTTCTCAAAGTAATTAGCAAGCCATTTTTTAAGTGTTGCTCTTTATACACTACTGCTCAAAAGTGTAGGGTCACTTACATATATTTTTCCACATTTTAAAATAATGAAACAAAAACTCTGGAATAACTATGGAATTCCAAAATATGTTTTTAGCATCTTCAACATAGTCACCTAGACTTCACAGAAATGGCATTTCACCAGTCAATTTCCCCTGAGATGCTTTTTAAACAATACTATTAATTACTTTTTAATATAAAACATTTTTTGAAACAATTTTATTTTTGGAATGAAAAAGCACTGTCTTTGTCAGTATATTTTTCCACAAAACTAATTTGAGGCATTCAAGCACACAACTTCAGATCAAAAGGTCTCGAAGGTCAAAAGGCACATTTTGTTCAAGTGACCCTAAACTTTTTAAGGGTAGTGTGTATGTTTTCCCACAATTCATTTGTACCTGAATAAATATATTTAATAGTTCTTCTGAAAGACTGCCTGGTACTTCAAAGGTTACCGTCAGCATAGTCTAAAATGAACACGAATACAAAATCATAATATAAACATGACCAGAGGGTCTCATTTCATAATAATGTGAACAGCAAAAAATAAAGAAATTAAGGCCCGGTTTCACAGACACGGCTTATCTTAAACCAGGACTACGCCTTAGTTGAATTAAGATATTTATGTCGCTTTTATAAAAATGCCTTAGAAGAACACATTACTGGTGTGCATCTTGAGACAAAACAATGGCACCGATATATTTTAAGATATTTCTGGGCAAGTTATATTGAGTTAAGACAGGCCACACATTCATTTTAGTCTGGTACTAGCCTTAAGCCTTGTTTGTGAGACCGGGCCTAAGACTGTTATACCTTTTATCAAGAGGATATAACGTAACAAAATTCCCAAATCAGCAGCAAGTAATAAATCATTTTTTTAACTGCTGTATTTATAATAATGACCCTATCTTTAAAAGTGTCAGTTTGACGCTTACATGCATTTCCTCTAGGCGTTACATGGGCACTTTACACATATTTAAGCCATTGTTCATCTGTGTTAAAGTTACACACTTCCTTTTTCCCTTCAGAATAACAACAGAACTCGGGACTCATTTACATGAAAAGAGCAGTGAAGCTCGGCTCTGTGGGGGGAACAGGGACAGACGGGGTGGATGCGAGAAAGTGACCCCTCTAATGATAAGAGAGTTTGCATCTATGAGGAAACATTTAACATTGAATGAGGCTCTGGCCTAAACAAACTTTAGGTTTCTACTGAAAGCTTGCAAAAATATTGAAGCTGGATATCTCCTAATGTTTATAATTCTTGTAGACCACTCAAGGTAATGAAAGTTTTGCAAAGCATGGATAAGGTCTTTCAAATGAAAATATTTTTGTCTGTACATTTTTAAGCAAAAAATAATTTGTTCCCCCAAAAGATGTTTTCACCTTGTCTAGATGTGCATGATTACTTCTCACCAGCTGCATCTTTTCAGCTAACCTACACACAACACAAACCAATGCAGATTTTAGGAACATTTAAATGTAAAACACCAGTAACTGATTGATGTCAAAAACCTTCAATATACAACAGTCTCTTACATACCCAAATGTATCAGACAGATGTACAGTCTTAGCTAAAACCTTTTAAAGCGTTTGACTACACTAATCCCGGCGCTGGTGTGATGCAGAAGAGCTTTTTGGGTTAAGTAACATTAAGACCGAGCTTAATTCGGAAAGAAAGAAGAAAGCGTATGAGGGAGCGAGTGAGAGGAGTCCGACCCGGTGGGGAGGGCAAACGTGGCTCTGTGGATTATTCGTACCACACAGCAGACCAGAGGGGGGTCATAGCAGACAAGCAGCCTGGGCTCAGGGGGCAAATGGGACACAGTCAGGGTTGAAAGGCAGTCTGTGTGGAAGTGCATGTAAAGAGTCGTCCCCTCTATATTTTTACTGCAGACATCGGCTGTAATCCTCTGCAGCTGGGCCGTCCCATTCACATTTATACAGTCTCAATGTAATTACTCTTCATTTTTTTGTGCAAGTCATCAAAATTAGCATGAGATAATGGAGCGTTTGATTCTTGTCGGCTACACAAAATACTGTCAAGTAAACGCAATACATTAATCACTGTAATAAAAACACTTACCGTACTCCATCTTTGTTATCAAAAGAATGCAAATCTAATACTCGAGACAGATCAACTCTACGGGAAAGAAAGATATGGTTAATTCCAGATGAATGACCAATTATTACTAAGCCTTTAGATAACCAAACAGACACTAGCAAAGTTCCATTTATTTCTATAGATTTCAATTTAACATAGAAAATATATTTTAAAAATCTTTAATTTACTATATTAATTTATGACGATGGTTAAAAAATATATGATTTTTATCATTTTCAGTAGACAAAAAGACCACAAGTAAATAAAGGGATAGTTCACACAAAAACAACAAATCTAAAAATTTTACTCAGCCTCGTGTCATTCCAAACCTATGACTTTTTGTTTGCAAAACACTCAAGAAGATATTTTGAAGAATGTTGGTGTCCCAAAAACATTGAGGCCCCAATGACTTTCATTGTGCGGACACAAAACCACTTTAAAAAAAAGACATTTTTCAAAATATCTTATTTTGTGTTTCACAGAAAAATTTACATTTTCATTTACATTTATGCATTTGTCAGACGCTTTTATTCAGAGTGACTTACATTGCATTGTATTATACATTTGTTTCTGACTTTGTGCAATGCTCTGGGATCGAACTCATGACCTTGGCGTTGCTAGTGCCATGCTCTAACCACTGAGCCACAGGAAAGCCGAAAATTAATCATATCCAGGTTTTTGAACAACACAAGCATGTGGAAATAATGAAAAAAATGTTCATTTTTGGGTGAACTGTAAGTTAACTTACAAGACCATAGTCTAAATGTGCTGTAAATTGCTTTGAATAAAAGCGTCTGACAAATGCATAAGAGTAAAATAAAACAAAACAAAACATTGAAACTAAGTGAACAGATTACATGTTACAATCTTGCTCGAGACATTTGTTGCATATAGTTTCATAAAGCACATTGGCAGAATAACTTTATTAAAAGATTTGAAATTAGGGTAAATATTCACAGATTATTTTTGTCATGATTCAGATAAGGCTGTTCAACGATTAATCGCGATTAATGGACCTTTTTCACGTTTCCGGGTTTCTCAGCAGCGGAAGTCATCAGAGTTGGGTAAACTTCTATAGCAGTGGATGTGGGGGACTACCACAAATATATGTTTTGCATTCGCATTTGCTCAAATAGCAAAAGAAAAACTCAACGATGGTGTTCTCACTACTTAAAAAAAAAAAAAAAAGTCTGATGATGGCAGTCAAAAGAGACAATGATGTCAAATCATGACTTCCACAGACACTGTTTAAGAAACAACCTCGCATTAGCGTAATCCTTTTTTTGTAATTTGATGCAAAGGTAATATATTACATAGTGTTATAAACAAATACATTTTTTTTTTAAATCTTTACGTTTTTCGATGCTGATAATGACAGTTGAATGAGTCATCACAGGCTTGTGAAATGGTCCATCGTATCCAGAATACAAGTTTGTGTTTACATAATATATGTCTATGTAATGTGCATACATATACAGTATATACAGACATGTATAATATTAATTGTAATACAATTGTTTAAAAGCCCTTTATTCAGAATAAAGGTGAAATTGTTTTAGATTTGCTCATGTGCTGTAACGTCTTACCTTGATTTCTGTGTCTCCAAAATTTTTACAAGACCATTTATTGATCTATAATGGAGAAAACAGAACTCACAGACATATCTAAAGACAAATTTTCTGAAAAAAAAGGGGGCCAAGATCTTGTGGTTGGTAGACAATGATGTTGCTATTCAGCTGCTAAGGTGTTTTAAGTGATTTTAAACATTGTTATGTGGTTGCTAAGGTGTTATGCGTAGATAAAGGAGTTTGTTTAAGTATTTGGCAACATACTGTAAATATTGCTGGAACATATAGGAATATAAAGGCCACTAGAGTTCTCACCTCACTGCATCTCTGAGCTGTCCTAGCTCAGTGTCATTCACCAGATCTGTCTTATTGATGATGGTCAGATCAGCAAGAGCTATCTGCCTGCAATAAAACAAGACAACCATTCAGGCCCATTCACAGCCACCTGTAAAATGCTGCCCATCTTTTCTAAATGCCTGCATGTGTGTCTGAGACAAAGACGAATGACGCCTCCGGGTGTCACATATGGATTATTTATCGTAAGAAACAAATCGCCTCTACGTGCGCTCGCAGTTGTGTTGAAGTTGTCGTACGCAAGTATGTGTGATTACATTCGGACAATACATCAATAGAACAATACAGATGAAGAGCAGCTCATTCCATTCGCTCTCTCTTTATTGCTTGGTGTTCAATGTCCCACTCTCCCTTTGAATCTGATTGTGTGTGCGTGAGTAAGTGTGTAAACACTCTTTGTTGTGTTACGTCCATCCCCCGGCCTGTTGTCGAGTTGCGTGTGGGTGGTACGATTTGTGCCACGCTCAAAAGGCGCCACCATTTTGCGTGGTAGGACAACATAAACAGAGAGCAGAGGCTGTTTTTACGGCCTCTGACACTTGTGAGCATTCCGACATGCCTCCAATGCCCAAAAACAACACCCCGACTGCAGCAGGTGAGGTGCAGGGAGCTAGGATGGAATCGGATACATGTTTGCACAAAGATTAGTGCCGAAAGAAGCCAGCTGTAATGTTTAATACAGATAACACGGTCACAAACTATATTTTGAAAGACCACACATGAGGCACTCATAAAAATACACAGCGGGGATTAAAAGTCTGAGATCATGTTTAAATTTTGGAATTCAAAATGTGATCAACTGGAAACAAAGGGAAACGTCACAGAGAATTTTGTTAACTCAATAAGGAATATTTATCATTGTGCACTATTTCTAATTTGCTTAACAAAAAGGCGCATCTGAGACTTGCTTACAGAGAACAACACAAGATGCTCTAGCTTGGAAAACTACAACATAATCAGACTTTTAAAACACATTGTTTGTCGGCCAACATCTGTCTTCTGGATTCTTGTAGAGCTGTTTGATCTACAATTTATATCGTTTTCTTTCAATTATGTGCTAAGGAATTAAATGATATATTACCTGGCAGCCTCATTGACAAGACCCTCTGGCTTCTCCTCTGTTATGTGCTGTAAGACAGTTACATAAACTACATTACACAATAACTTCGATAACAAATCTTAAAGACAAGGATAACATTGTATATAAGATGACAGTATGTAATAGATTTACTCATTACTACATTACTACAAATTAATTACCTATAAAAGCAATAATCTCCAAAAGACTGTCTGCTATGTGTTAGTGACTTTGTCATGGTTAAACTGTGATTCTTTAATATAACAATTGTCAACAAGATGAAAAAGTTTTTCACCATACTGATAGGTCAGGTGTCAATATTTGGTGGTTTAAATATCCATGTGAAGTCTCTTAGTTTTTAAAGCATTTTTTTTTTCATAAAAACAGTCAGGAAATTGAATTGTCACTTCCATAACGGTCCTTATTCCTCATAGATGGGCAAATGAATAAAAATTTGTGGTCTATGAAGAACAATATCTTCTCCATTTGTTGGGTATTATTGCTTCTGGTTTGTACATTGTAATTCACAGAAATCCTACAAATTAAGTCTTGAAAATGTGCATCATTTTTGTCACTTCTAGAACGCATTTTCCGGAAAACTCATGCTTAGACTGATATTTTTCTGACGTCTAGTGAGATATTTAATTTCGTAAAATATAAACAGATGATTCAATATACTATTAATAAATAAATTCTCCGAGAATTTATTGCAAGTTTTGACTGAAAATATCACAACCGTAACGCTGGAATTGCCCTATATACAGCCTTTCAGTGGCTTATTACTCACACAACACATATTACAAAACCATTATGATACAAAGTTACTCTATATGTACACGTAATAGCTAAAATGATCAATAATAATAATCAGTATAAATGAATATTCATGCCGGTAACTTAGTTAACATACGTGCAAGCTATTTATGGTTGCCAAGTAATATATGTGACAGATGTGCACATACTGAAAACGTTCCAACAGTGTTGAACCCTGCTCATCCTATCAGCATTTACTTTTGAATCTACATGCTATATTAGAACAAAATGATGACAATAAAACTTTCAAAAAGAAAAACAAAACACCTCATTTGTTTCTGCCTATATCAACAGCTGTCCATTCTGTCAAGCTCTTTTCCTGAAAATATCTTTAAAATCATATCATATATTAGCAACTTGGAGTAAAGCCCCTAAAAAAACAATTTCTAGTATTATATAACTTCAGAAACGTTAATCCAATTAATTTTTCTATATTTTTATCAGTATCCTCTCCTGGCTGGATTTGTGTTCAATACGTAATAACACAGAGCACTGGGAGTTAAACCAGCCACATCATCTGTCTGCACAAATCTCAGACGCTTGTCAGCCTGACTGGCTGAGCTCAAGTAACATGAAGGCACCTGATGGACATGCCTTTGCAAGTCAAACCTCCCCTCAAGTCGCCAAAGTATCGCTTGTATGAATACATCAGGTGACATAAGAGAAAAACAAAGGGTGACAGGCCCATTACAGTGATCTGACTAGATATCCATTATTTCTTCAGTTTCTATCAAGCTCTCATCTGTCTTCACCTCTACAGGCATTCGTGGAACCCCGGAGGGATGCGGTGAAGAAGAGGTGCCACCTCTGCAATAAAAAGACTGAGTTGCCAAGACTGACACCGGCTAAATTGCAGCCTATTACCCAGGTGTCAGTAGCACCGTCCAGCTCCCAGACAAAGTGTTAAGAGGACGTGGGCGATATGTAAGTGGGACTGGGATACGTAATTCAAAGACCTTATAGTATTTACTTATATTATATCTAATGTCACAAGAACCATTTTACAGCAAATAAAATCTATTTAAATTTTGTGGCATTGCACAGAATTGTATTTTTTTATGTAACAGATTTTTATATATTATTTTTATATTACTTTTTAAATGTATGCATTCATGCTTTAACTATGATCTATTTTTCCATTTGATTCTAGTTCCAGATGATTCCAATGAATAACCATGTTAAATAATCCTCTTCTAAGAACTGGCAAAAATAATAGAGATTGTGTCATAACTGAGCTGCCCTAACTTCGTGTGCTTTACTTTGAGCTACAGGAATGGCTATTGCATTTTGTATTTTAGACTGTATTTGTGTTTGCTGACTGGTTTAATGTATAGAAAGTAAAATATCAGCCTGCAGAAGTCATTTGGACTGTGGTTAGAGGAATTGACAACCTACCTGCATTCCATATTTAGCATCGATGACAGTAACAATACCTGCAAGAGGGACAAGAACGCTGTATCATATTGAAGGGTAAAATGTCAATGAGCTAGAAGAGAAATTATTCGCTTGGAATCATACCATCAAGGTAAACATCACTCCCTAATTCAGCATCAACCCAGAACATGGACGCAACAGCTCCTTGAAAAGAAAAAGGGATAAAATCGCTTTATAACATTACATAGAGAAACAAAAACACTAAGCTCACGATGCTGGTTTCACGATTACAATAATATTACGATATTTTAATCAACGTGTAAAATAAAACAAGATTCAATCAGCCAATTTATTTCCAAAACATAAAAAATGTTCAACAGTGCGTTACACTGTTAAAGAATTGACAACATTCAAGGTATAACTAAACCTTCTATATGCAAATTATTAAAAATGAAATAGGTCTGCCTATGAACAATAAAACTGAATTTTAAAGAAAATGAATAGAATTAGGCAATATAAACCCTAAAAGACAATTCTCAATTTTTAATCTCAAAGCAGTAAAAAGCAAAATATTATTAATATTACTGTATAATAATATAAATATTAATATAATTATATACAATATGTTGACCCTGTCACATGTAGGCAATTCAACCAATATAACTAAACAGACATCAAATAGTAAAACAATAGCCATAGCTCTAGGATACATCATTTTTTGAATCACAATATGCAATATATTGTTAGAACCCTACTGGCCAAGCACCAATTTATTGGACCAATTTATTACACATTTTTAAATTTATTAACCTTGGCAAGTGTGTCAAAAAGTTAAATTGGATATCCATGCTTCTGTTTAGCATTTTATTATGTTCTGCAGCATTTATCAAGTTACTCAGCACATCCCATAGTAAAACTGAGGTATAATGGCTTGAACAGGTTGCGGGAAGGCATGTACTTCAAAATGCATAACTAAATTTTATGGGCGCCTTAAACAATTTCAACTACAAGGTATATTTTGTTTGTTTCCATGCTGTCCAACTTTTCTTGTAAAAGTTATTTCACAGTTCTGTGTTATAATTTAAGGGTGTCTTGTTCACATAATGGAGTTTTGTCAAACTGTCAGGGTAGAATAAGAAAGCACTATAAATATTTGATAGAAGTGTAATGAATGCAATGTTCCCGAGAGACATCAGATACATAACTCATTCAGCCCACAAACACATTTCGGATAAGGGGAGGGGCTTATCCCCCAGAGGCACTCAGGAGTGACAGGTCTGTCTCATCCAATGACAGTGCAGATGAGAAAAGAAGGGCCCCGTCAGCTCCAGATGCTACGTTGTCTGCAGGGCCCAGCACGGCATTGGCCCTTTTACACCTGTCACTCAAGCACACAGTCTGTCTGCAGAGATGCTGATACTTTTAATAATAGACATAAACTTCTTCTCACATGTCTCAACTGCAAAAGTGCACGAGTTAGCCACACCCACTCACTCACACCCGCATTACATGCTATTTTAATCCATCATGCCCTAAAGGAGATTAATAGAAAATTGATCTTATCAATTGGTTCGTGTAAGAAATGTAATTTCAAAGATCCCTTATGATGGACAAAGACATTAGACTCAATGCAAACCATAGAGATGTAGGTGATAAAGAAAAGGGGATATTCAATATATAATACTCTGTGAAATACCTGGATCTGCCAAACCAGTGGTCTCTAGAAGTATGTAGTCAAACTTTCCTTTCTTCTCCATTAGATTTTCAATGGCTTTTAACCCATTGTCTCTGTAAAAGAAAACGCATGCGTTCATTTATTTTGACACACGTGTATATATGTTTATATAAACGCATATGTGTTTGTAGATTTGAGTAACATATCAAATGCATGCATGCAATGTATATACAAAATATATGATTGGAAACATATGAACATACTTTACGGAGCAGCAGAGGCAGCCGTTTCTCAGCTCCAGCCACTCTTCATAAAGCTCTCCTGCTTGACTCACAGCTAGAGATTTCTCCAAAGCACTGCCTGCAGAAAAACACAGCACCAGATCAACATGTGCAGGACAGCCCAAAATCACAATGTGTGTCATTAGAAAATGTCTCGGAAAAACTATCTGTCTTTTTACAATTTGGGGAAAAGACGATCAGCAAGGGCATACATGGAAATGCAGTTTATGTATAGGATTGTCAATTTGATAAAAAATAACAAGTACATAATGGAAGATATAAGTGAATTTAACAAGGAAGTGTACATTAAGTCAAAAAGTAAGATCACAAGAAAAAGGTAAAGTCCTACTCTAATCATGCACTAATTAAGACATTCAGATAATGCTGCCCTCCTCTGGTCGTGATAGACAGTGCAATCCATAAGGACTGCTGGGATAATCACATGACCAACAAATGCTTCTATAGAGATCAGACTAGTAGGGATGTTCTCCTACCTTCACCAAATTCATTGAGTATAACAGCTATGCGTTTATTATGCTGCTCTGTTAATATGTAGTTTAAAAGCGTGGTCTTCCCAGCACCTGTGTAAGAAGAGAAATAAAGTTAAGACACGTTTAAAAACTATATTTAAAAGACACTATATACTATTTATACAGTGTAGTCTCCTATAAATTAAAAAAATGTTTCAAGCATTAAAATATAACAACTGAAAGATGATGCAAGAGAGGTGAGGGATTAAAACTCTGACCCAAGTATCCAGTGATGATCGTAACAGGAATCTGAGCTGTGGGTCCGATATTCTTCTCCTTTATGGGCACTAACTCAGGACATTCATCTTCTTCCTCCATTACTAAGACCTATATAAACAACGAGGGTCCTAAAATACAGAAACTTGGTTTAGGTGAAAAAAGGTACATGACTGTATTCATTACACGGTATATTCATACTCAGAATAAGAATTCATGAGTGTTTAAAGCATAGGTAATGTGGACAAGGTCCAACACCAGACATCGTAGCTGCTCAAGGTAAATTAGACAGTCAGGTAGAATAAAAGTGTGTTTGACAGCACTGTAATCTGAACACTTGTGCCTTCACTATGGCTGTGTGACTGCTACCACTAGACATCTAAACGCACTGTACATTACACATAAAAAAGGTATGGACAACTTACACTTCACGGAATACGAGCCCTTAGATTAAGAACTCCGTTAAAACATGACTGACAATATGGGTTGAGCAGTTGATAACGCTAAGTGCAAACCTGCAATATGAGCGACGTGCTCGGTGTATCTGTGATTACGGCCCGACTTGCCCGTCGACCTGCTGAAACAGTTCCTAGCAATAGCTACCCGGTGTTTATAACACTTTTGAGTTTTGATACATCACAAATAAGCATGTGACTGTTTACGTAAACAAAATGTTTTATTTGTACTGAACCCATACATTTTTCTGACACAGTCTGATATTAAAGAGCATAATGGAGACATTGATATTGGAGGACTCACTCATTAGTAATGTAAAAAGAATAATACGGGGAAAATCACTTTGTAAAATTATCCTTATATTATTTTGTACGAGAGTGGTTTTTGTGTGAGAATGAAAGTGCGTATTTTGTGAATAGATGGTTAAACTGTCTTATAGCAATCTTATTTGCACTATCTTGGTTATTCGGTTGTGACTGCACCACGCAGGCTTCTGATAATATGTGTGCATCAAGGTTATTAGCTTACTAAAACTAATAAAACATTTCTGCTTATCATATCAAATATTGGCCTAAATATTATAATAAAACTACACAAAAATAGAAATGTTGCCTCGGGAATAAACTGAAATAAGTGAAATGAGGCCCTAAAATTAAAATTGAAAGAAAAATAAATCTTACATAGCAAAATAAAAAAGAAACAAATCATAAAATCACAAAAGAACATAACTAAATTTATAATTGTAAAATATTATTACAACTACGGCCGATGTACTTTTTGGGCCGAAACGGAAGCATGGGCCGGAGAGGTGGACGGATTAGAAGCGTGAATCGTGCGCGTATGCATGGAACGCGAATGCAATTGCAAATCGGACATGTATGCAGGAAAGGCAATGACAGCAGCACAACCTACCACTCGCACACACCCCCCCCCCCTCCCCGTCGACACAAATGTGCAGCGCCGAAGCTGGTCAAAAATGCCAAGGCCAATTTAACGTCACAGTCCAGCCCTGTGTGCAGTCAAGAGATCTTAAAACCTCCAATAATTCTGAGGTAAATCGTGGAAATATGCAGTTATTTTTATGGCGCTTAGTTTGCATAGCAAATTCACATTTGAACAAAGCATTTCAACCATCACAACTCGCACATGCTGTTTATGTCGCAACCATTGTGACGATAGACGCTCACTCTCGAAAGATTTTGTTTACACTTTTGCAATTTATCGAGTTTTCCCAGCGATAAACCAATGGCTTTTCATCAGCTTAAGACAATCTTTGCGAAGCAGCAAGAGGTCAACAAGCTATTTCGAGAGATTCGTCAGGATCTTAAAGCACCTTCGAGCTTCCAACACCGGGAGTATCAGGATCGTCTGCTGTCACGCGGTAACGATCAGGGCTGCATTTCCCAAAAGCATCGTAAGCCTAATTTGATCGTAAAAACGATCGTACGAGTGATCTTAATATGTATTGCTGTATTAAAGTTACTCCACACAAAGTAAAAATGTTGTGTTTAAAAGAGAAATGGTCAAAATGCTTACTTGGTGGTTGTCAGTGTCTTTGTCTTTCTCCTGCTGCTGTTTAGTGCAGACATGATTTCCTCTTTGAGACTATTGTGAAATATCCTCTAATTATTTAGAGGAACCATGTGATTAAAGGTTTTCAGGCTGTTACAAACCTTATATATCACACACTGCCTATTATATGTTCCAACAACTGCAGAAGGCAATACTTAAAGAAACAGAATGCCTGATTTACTGAGAAATTGGATTGATTAGCTCTTCCCTTTATCTTTGTCTAATTGAAAGGTTCATATTCATAATGAACACACTTTGTGATTATTATTAATAAAGTGCTGGTAATGTATGTGTACAATAAACATTTTGTTTGGAGCTAGAAAGCTAGATAATACATAGGCCCTAATAAAAACTTAACTTGAAATTACCACCTCCACACCACCTAAAAGTTTAATAAAATGTGGTTCACCAAACACATACAGCATTTTTTTTACTTTTGATTTTAACTTTTTTATTTTCCCTAGAACGGGCTAAATAAATTGCACAATTACAGTAGATAAGTCCTATCTACACATAGAAAAGGTATTACACGTTGCACAAAAAAATATGTTAAACAACATTAAACAATATTCACATACCATATGCACATCGGGTGAAAATAATTAACCTAAACATTCCAAAATCGAGATATTGTATAAGGTGACATTTCAGCACCTGACAAACGGATAGCAACTCGTAAGTAGCACTTAAAGCACTGTTACGTGCGATCGCGTTAAGTGCATTGTTGGGAAACGCATGTGAAACGATGAAGAACATTGGCAAAATCGCTCGTAGAAAACGCTCTTAAGTGCTAAGATCCATCGTTATCGGGAAACGCAGCACAGGCCGACAGGTTTGAACAGCGACAGGAGGCTACTGCTGACAGGATCCTCTCATCCATCGCTAAAGTACCTGTACAGACCAGTATGTCATATTCTCCTACCCCACCACCCAGCAGAGGTAAAACATGCCTCAGGTTCCAGAGAAAGGTCAAACCTTTCAAAGAGCCTGAGGAAAACCAAAGCTCTCTCATGCCTAAAAACGAGAAGGAGCTGCTAGAGAATATGACAACACTGCAGAAAGGTTGTGTCACGAGGCCATTAAGGTCCTCAGCAGCCTTCATACTTTAGGTTCATGTACGGTGGAGAAGACTGAGGGTTCTTCAAGCAGCCTTGGTTTAACAGATAGTCATACTCCTCCATCAGACCTGAGGGCTTGCCCTTTTTAAACCACAAGAAGATAAGATAAACAAGAAATCGGGATATGAAAACTGTCTGGAGATGCCGGGCAGCCTAGAGGCTCTCATCAACATTACCCTCCGGGTGGAGAGTCACCTCGCACTCCGCCGGCAGCGCCGCCTCACCAGCTCCTCCTGGCGCTCCCAGCCCTCGCTGGGCACCGATGCACCCTCTGTCCCCACCTTAGATTCTGAGCCTATGCAGCTGGGACATATGCGCCTCTTCCCCCAACAGAAGCAACAGCGTCTTGCACAGGGTCTCTGCTTATACTGTGGGAAGGCTTGCCACTTTGCCCTCCGGTGCCCGTCAAAAGCCAACGCCCACCAGTGATGCGGAAAGTCCTGGTGGGTGTCAGTCCTCGCTCAAACTCTCCCTCTAGCCGGGCCCAGCTGCCCTTCCGGCTACTTTTCCAAGGCACCTCGCACACCGGCCGTGCCTTACTTGACTCCAGGGCAGAGGGTAACTTCCTCGACGCCACCACAGCCCGAGAATGGGGGATCCCGTTCGTGCCCATCGCTGAACCCATAGCTGCCTGGTCGCTCGCGGGTAGCCTCCTCTCAACCATCACTCACGTCACCCCTTGTGTTAGTCTTTCTCTGTCTGGGGACCACTGTGAGAGTATTGTGCTGTACATCATCGAGTCCCCAACGAACTCGGTAGTTCTGGGACATCCATGGCTGGTGCAGCACAATCCTCAGGTGGATTGGAAAACCAACACTATTCTTGCCTGGAGCCCGTCTTGTCATGTGTCCTGTCTGGGTCCTGCCTCTTCTCCTGTTTCTGTGTCTTGTGTTCCGCAGGTGCAGCCTCCTGACCTTGCCAGTGTTCCGGTGGAGTACTACAATCTCAGCACAGGCCACCTCGCTTCCTCCACATCGCCGCTACGACTGCGCCATAGCTCTCCTCCCGGGCACTTCTCCGCCCAAGGGTCATCTCTACTCCTTGTCTGGTCCTGAGAGAGAGGCCATGGACAAGTATATTCAGGAGTACCTCCTGGCTGGACTCATTCGTCACTCCTCTTCCCCTGCCGGTGCGGGTTTCTTCTTCGTTCAGAAGAAGGACGGCTCCCTACGGCCCTGTATTGATTATCAAAGTTTGAATGACATCACTGTTAAGAACAGGTATCCCCTACCTCTCATGTCTTCTGCCTTTGAACTCTTGCAGGGAGCCCGGGTCTTCACCAAATTAGACCTCCATAAACGCTTATCATCTCATCCGCATTCGGGAAGGAGACGAATGGAAGACGGCATTTAATACACCTACGGGACACTTTGAGTATCTGGTTCTTCCTTTTGGTCTAGGTGTCCTTCAGGTGGAATAGAGATGCTCAGGCAGCCTTTGACACTCTCAAGTCCCGTTTTGTCACTGCACCTGTCTTATCTGTTCCAGATCCTGCGCTCCAATTTGTTGTTGAGGTCGATGCATCGGATGTCAGGGTCGGTGCAGTCTTATCCCAGCGGTCCCCTCATGACGGGAAGATGCATCCATGTGCCTTCTTCTCTCACCGCCTCAGCCCTGCTGAACGTAATTATGACATTGGTAACCGAGAGCTGTTAGCGGTGAGACTAGCTCTGGGTGAGTGGCGTCATTGGTTGGAGGGGGCAGCGCAGCCCTTCTTGGTCTGGACGGACCACAAAAACCTAGAATATATCCGTTCAGCCAAGAGGTTGAGCTCACGCCAGGCCCGCTGGGCACTCTTCTTTGGTCGATTCAACTTCACCCTCTCGTACCGGTCTGGGTCCAAGAACCGCAAGCCTGATGGCTTGTCTCGCCTGTTCGAGGCCACTGGGAGAGAGTTCATGACCGAATCCATTCTACCTAAAGGAATGGTAGTCGGGGCTCTCTCCTGGGGTATCGAACGGTGTGTAGTGGAGGCGAGGGGTGCAAGTGCCGGCAGAGTGCCCAGAGGGTAGGTTATCGGTGCTGGCTGCGCTCCGTCCTGATGACCTTCTGTGGGGTCATTCATCCAGACTGGTCTGCCATCCAGGTATCTGGAGAATGTTGGCTGCCATCCACCAACATTTTTGGTGGCCGTCACTGGCCACTGATGTCAGACAGTTTGTTTTGGCCTGCCCGACATGCGCTCAATGCAAGCCGCTCAATCGCCCTCCCGCTGGCCCGAACCTAGAGACTGACCAAAGCAGCGGCCAACCATCACCGGTCCTCTCCTCCAGTGTATGTGTGTGGTCAGTGGGTATGTCTCTCCACCAAGGACCTGCCTCTCCGGGTGCCTTCTCGCAAGCTGGCACCCGGGTTCATTGGGCCATACCGCATCACCAAGGTGGTTAATCCGGTGGCTGTCAGGCTCAGACTCCCTCCTCCCCTTGGTCGGGTTCAAAACTGTTTTAATCCAGAACTCACTATCAATACATCAGATTAATGTTGATCTTTTCTTTTTAGGAACACATAAGACATAACATTCCCATCCAGCCTTCAGATGAATCCCCCAAAAATAACCAGAACCTTTGAATAATGCCTAAACATACAATAGTTTGATCATAGCCAAACACACACATTTATCTTATTGTACAATCATTACAATACATGTGAGCGGCCTCTACGCTAATATCAGTTTCTTTTCTTTCGATGTCTCATCCCCGGGACACCTGAGGCTCACAGATCCAGCTCTGGTCCTGCCTGATGCTCATCCCAGCTCCGGCTCTCGGCTCCACCACCTAAAGGTAATAACTTCCATGTTGAACCAGCAGCACTGACAATAATTTGAGACAGACTTCCTTAAATTAATAGTTCACCCAAAAATGAAATTTAATTCATAGTTTACTCAGCCTCATGTCATCATAGTGGTTGAATTTGAAAAAAGGTTTAAGAGGATGGCATGGTCAAAATGTTTTGGTGTTGGGTTTGTCCCGTAGCTAATCTTACACAACAATTATACATTGTTTAATTTAAGATCTATTAAGAATTATTAGAACTATAAGATTCATTCAACAAAATGCAAGCTATACAAATGATCTTATATACTTTTGAAGCATACTAGTATATTATATAATGCTTTCCCAGTGCAACGCGTTACGTTTTTATCAACTTACAGCTTATAACGTTTCTTGTAACAAACAAATGTGGGGCTCCATTTTCTCTGCCATTTGGCCCAAATCTTATTTTTTAAAAGATGACAAATGCTAGACTTAAACACGCTCCTTAAATACATGAACATTAGTCTTTACTGTATATACAGTATAGTGTTTGTTGAGAAACCACCAAAAAATGTTCACTTGCATCGCATACAAACAAATCACGTTTATGGCAGAGAGATGCTTTAAAATGTGTGCGGTACTTCGTTTACAACAGAGGCTGGGTGGATTTAAGTTGTTTTACTGACAGTTTAAGGATCCAATAGAGTTTCAAGGTTTATTCATAAGCTCTTTTAAATAATTTTCATTGGTTAAACATTTGCAAAACCCACAGACAGACATAAAGGGTGACTAATAGTAATGATTTATGAAAAAAGGATCAAATATGGAGTAGTTTTTTGCTCGAGGCAGAATGGCATGAGGGTGAGTAAATTTTGGCTTACAGTCCCTTCCCAATACTCTGCTCAGTGCTGCTGGTAACAATAAAACGCATTCGCTTTGAGACATTAGTCAATTTACAGCACCCCTACAGTAGAAGCTCAACTTCCCTAGCCATGAATTGAAAATGCTCACTTTGTGCCACTGGGTGTCATGGCTCTGCTTCCTTAGTCAGGTTTTTCTTGGTCCTGTAGCAGAGTCATGACAAAGTCTTTGGTTATGTGTGGAGAGAAACATATTGTTGTCCGTTTGACAATAATATACGTTCTCTCCAGTGTTTTGTCATTGGCCCCATTCCTCTCGTTTCTTCGTTATGTTTCCCTGAGTGTTTAATGTCCCACACCTGTCCCATGTCGTTATCCCTCGTTTGTCTTACCCTATATAATACCCTCATGTTTCATTGTCCTGTGTTCGGTCATTGTATCTGTATGCATGTGCTATGTGCTGTATTCAGTTGTCTTGTTGCTCGTCCGGTGTGTTCCGGTTTTGCCTGTTCCTGTCGTGCTGTTTCAAGTCATAGTAAGTGTTTGAGTTTAGTTTATGTCAAGTGTTGTTTTAGTTCAGTTTAGTGCAAGTTAGTCTTCGTCCCGTTTATCCTGTTTTCCTGTTATCAGTTTTCCCCCATCGTGGGTTTTGTTTTGTGTATAAAGTCTTGTTTTGTTAACCCCTTCACTGCTGCCTGCAATTGGGTTCCTCTGCTCAGACCGTGACAGAATGACCGAACCCAATCGAACCCAGCAGGCGGCTCCCAAGGACGGCAAGGCGTCGTCTCCCCGATCCGGCCTGGCCCACTTGCTACTGGGGTTCCGCCAGGGGAGTTATGGGGACCGGGAGTTCGCCAGAGCATTCTCGGCGGTGGCAGAGGCGACCGGGTTCAGTGATGCAGAGTTGAAGACAATCTTCAACTGCTGCCTCACCCGGCGCCTCACACCGTCGGAGAAGAGGCTGCTGGTTCCTCTCGGGTTTGCGGATATGGTCAGGTACGTGGCCAACCGGGATGATCCCGGGAGTGGAGTTCCATTTGGAACTTCCGCTCCACGGTCGAGCATCCCGGGGGGTCTCGTTCTGGCTGCCGCTGCCCGGGGGGACTCAGTACCCTCTGGCTGGAGCTCCACGGTTCCCCGTTCGCCTGGTGGCGACGGTGGCGAGTGGGGGAGGAAGGACTCGGGGATGACGTCTGGGGGTTCCCCCAACGCTGAATTACCTCCGGTCCCCACGGGTCAGCCAAGGATGGCTGCAGACCCGATGGTGCGGAAAAGGAGGAAGGAGCGTTACGGGGGAACGTGCCTTCCGGTGCAACCGGAGATCCGGCCGGCTTCCCAGCTGGCGGTCGAGCCGGCGTCCGGTCCGGTGATCCAGCCGGCGTCCGGTCCGGTGATCCAGCCGGCGTCCGGTCCGGTGATCCAGCCGGCGTCCGGTCCGGTGATCCAGCCGGCGTCCGGTCCGGTGGTCCAGCCGGCGTCCGGTCCGGTGATCCAGCCGGCGTCCGGTCCGGTGATCCAGCCGGTGTCCTGTCCGGTGATCCAGCCGGCGTCCAGTCCAGTGATCCAGCCGGCGTCCAGTCCGGTGATCCAGCCGGCGTCCAGTCCGGTGATCCAGCCGGCGTCCAGTCCGGTGATCCAGGATGCCGGCGTCCAGTCCAGTGTCCAGTCCGGTGATCCAGCCGGCCTCCGGTCCGGTGATCCAGCCGGCGATCCAGTCCGGTGATCCAGCCGGCGTCCAGTCCGGTGATCCAGCCGGCGTCCAGTCCGGTGATCCAGCCGGCGTCCAGTCCGGTCCGATCCAGTCCTGCAGGCGTCCAGTCCGGTCCGGTCCGCAGCCGGCGTCCAGTCCGGTGAGCCAGCCGGCGTCCAGTCCGGTGATCCTGCCGGCGTCCAGTCCGGTGATCCAGCCGGCGTCCAGTCGGTGATCCAGCCGGCGTCCAGTCCGGTGATCCAGCGGCGTCCAGCCGGTGTCCAGCCGGCCTTCCAGCCGGCGTCAAGCCCTGTCCAGCCGACCTTCCAGCCGGCGTCAAGCCCTGTCCAGCCGGCCTTCCAGCCGGCGTCAAGCCCTGTCCAGCCGGCCTTCCAGCCGGCGTCAAGCCCTGTCCAGCCGGCCTTCCAGCCGGCGTCAAGCCCTGTCCAGCCGGCCTTCCAGCCGGCGTCAAGCCCTGTCCAGCCGGCCTTCCAGCCGGCGTCAAGCCCTGTCCAGGCCGCAGCCTTCAGCGGCGTCAGCTGTCCAGCCGGCCTTCCAGCCGGCGTCAACCCTGTCCAGCCGGCCTTCCAGCCGGCGTCAAGCCCTTCCAGCCGGCCGTTCCGGCAAGCCCTGTCCAGCCGGCCTTCCAGCCGGCGTCAAGCCCTGTCCAGCCGGCCTTCCAGCCGGCGTCAAGCCCTGTCCAGCCGGCCTTCCAGCCGGCGTCAAGCCCTGTCCAGCCGGCCTTCCAGCCGGCGTCAAGCCCTGTCCAGCCGGCCTTCCAGCCGGCGTCAAGCCCTGTCCAGCCGGCCTTCCAGCCGGCGCAAGCCCTGTCCAGCCGGCCTTCCAGCCGGCGTCAAGCCCTGTCCAGCCGGCCTTCCAGCCGGTCCCTGGGAGACTCCCAGGGTCAAAGACTGTCCCCCCAGGACTAAGTCCCCAGGACTCAGCGCCCTCGAGCGCAGCCGGGGACTGGGACTTTCCCCACCCCCATGGACTGCCCCCTATGGCCCTTGTTTTGCCCCACCCCCCCTCCCATGTTTGTTATTTTTATTGTCGCACCCCAACCCCATTGTAATTTTGTCTTGTTTGCCACTGATTCTGTTCTCCATGTTTTGTCTGGTTTTTGTCTTTGTCTCGGTCTGCCTTGTCTTGTCCGTCTACCCCTTGGTGAGCACCTGGAGGTGCTCATTAAAGGGGGGGCTTCTGTCATGGCTCTGCTTCCTTAGTCAGGTTTTTCTTGGTCCTGTAGCAGAGTCATGACAAAGTCTTTGGTTATGTGTGGAGAGAAACATATTGTTGTCCGTTTGACAATAATATACGTTCTCTCCAGTGTTTTGTCATTGGCCCCATTCCTCTCGTTTCTTCGTTATGTTTCCCTGAGTGTTTAATGTCCCACACCTGTCCCATGTCGTTATCCCTCGTTTGTCTTACCCTATATAATACCCTCATGTTTCATTGTCCTGTGTTCGGTCATTGTATCTGTATGCTTGTGCTATGTGCTGTATTCAGTTGTCTTGTTGCTCGTCCTGTGTGTTCCGGTTTTGCCTGTTCCTGTCGTGCTGTTTCATGTCATAGTAAGTGTTTGAGTTTAGTTTATGTCAAGTGTTGTTTTAGTTCAGTTTAGTGCAAGTTAGTCTTCGTCCCGTTTATCCTGTTTTCCTGTTATCAGTTTTCCCCCATCGTGGGTTTTGTTTTGTGTATAAAGTCTTGTTTTGTTAACCCCTTCACTGCTGCCTGCAATTGGGTTCCTCTGCTCAGACCGTGACACTGGGAACGTTAAATTTAATTTTTTGGGTGAAGTGGTCCTTTATTAAATAGATATGTAGCTAAACGATAAATAGCACCTTATTAATAATAATATAAAAATATTAATTATATATTGATAAAATAATATTTATAATGGTTTAACTAACAGACAAAATGTTCATTTAGTAAATAAAAGCATTTTATGTCAATAAAATGTAAATAATATATATATATATATATATATATATATATATACTGTATAAATTATCATATATGAATAAAATAATGTGTACAATATTTATAATGGTTTATTTAGTAAATGTAAAATAAATAAAAGTGTATGTATTATATACAGTATATGTCATAATTTCATTTTTTATTTTTGTCACTACTATCTGTATTAATATGACTTTACTGTAATGCTGCTATGCAACAATGCACAGCTGTAAAAAGCACTATAGAAAATAACTTAAAAATAAATAAATTAAGACAAAACCCAGATCAGTGCATAGTATTCCTTTATTCATTCCTACTTAGATCTGAAAATACAGGTTTCTTCAGTTTTTAAGAGGGGAAAATCAAACCGTCAAAGTATTTCATATAGTTTTTCATCTTTACACAACCTTTTCACTTAATACAAAGCAAGCAATGGAGTCAGCAGCACCTCTCTGTCTCACTTCTAATATTTGAACACATTATAAGCTCTAAAGCAATGTCTTATGGTTGAAGGTTCTAATACAGTCATGTGCCTAAAGGCAAATTAAGTATTTAGCTATTCCAGAGGATTGGGAATCGAACATGAATTACCTGAGCAAAGGACATGCCGTGAGAATCCTCCTCCACGCTAGTAGCTACACTGACTGAGGGACAAACTGGGGAACATCATTCCATCTAAAATAAATCAATAAATAAAATGACTCCAAGATGGCAGAACCCCCACAAAATAGCGATATACAGTATGCGACCATCCATGTCAATGAATATTTTGGCTTTCGTCTTAAAGTATTACTCCATGAAAAGAATGATCAAAATCAACATTTTAGCCAGGACACAGAGTAGACACAGAATGACCCAAATGATCTTGTGTGGGTTAAGAGCAGCAGCAATTCATCATTATATCATTAAAATCATTATAACACTCTAATAAAGCTTTTGTATTCATGTACTCTATAAAGTTGTTTAAAGAATGACATATTAAGCATAACTACCATCATGAACGATGTGTCCCATTCAGAGCAGTAGAGTCACTCTTAAGAGAAGGGGGGCGTGTCTGCTGTGCTGACCTTGTAGTTTCTTATGTTGTTGTAGTTTTAGATGACTTATTTACTCCGGTCACCTCTGGAAAGGGGTTCTCACAAAGACAACAAGTTTCCTCATGTCTGCTGTTCCAACAGAGTCATTGTCCTTACGGCAACACTTCATCAGTTTCTCCTCCCGTTTCTGTTGATGATAATAAAGCGATGATTAGCTTTACAAACCCGTGTGCAGTCCTGTTATTTTGGATCATAAACATCTGCTAAAATGATCAATCTTCAAATTTTGTCACCCTTAGTGAGATGAGATTTAGCAGCATCAATGGCTTTGTCACTTTCTAATTGACCACAGGCACAAGCGACCATGCTTTACATTTTGAGTTTATTGAAAGTAAATTAAATGAACATGTTCATTTTACTAATATTATAATAATCTACACTGTAAAACTTTGCTGTAATTTCGCAGCAGGTTTGCCAGTAACTTACTGTAGATTTAATGTACAATTTTGTTTTAAGCACAAATTTACCCAGTTTATACTAAATATCTTGGGTCACTTTTCTTGTTATGTAAATGTATCATAATTTAAGAAGTTTTAAATATTTTTACAGACAACAAGAGAATCATGCTTAGGAAGAATGCCTTTTTTACTTTTTTGCTGTGCTAATGCCATAGTCTCTTCTTGCTCATTTTGAATCTCAAAAGTCAAAGTGTTTTACTTTTGATTAAACTAATTGAAAACAGTACTAATTGGAAAGTATATTAAGTAGTAATTAAATCTACAGTAAGTTACTGGCAAACCTGCTGCAAAAACTACAGCAACGTTTTACAGTGTATGAAGCATTTTTGATTTAATTCTTCGCTTTCTGGTTATTGGACAACAGACCTTTGTTTTGCTGAGGCAACGCAATTGATGGCCAACAGGGGGCTCTCTTATCTAATATATCTGTTGTACATTGTGGATTGTAAATAAATACAAAAAATCAAGTGTCAAAATCTTATCAAGATTCACTAACAATTCTGAATATCACACAAAAAAATTTACATAAACACAGACTACTTATTTACTATATAAAGATTCAATAAAACACTTACATAAGTGTGAAACCACAGATGTATGAGTGACTCAAAAAAATGTGATGCACTTCACTTCTACTTGCCAGTTTTGCGTCGCAGCTGGATCTTCGTCACCCATCAGAACGGCTTAACACGAAAACCCACTCTTTAATCTGCACAACATCGTTCAGCCCGTCTCTCTCGCTCTCTCTCGCTCTCTCTCTCTCTCTCTCTCTCTCTCTCTGTGTCTTTCGTGTGTCCACTCTGTTTGGGTTAAAGTTAAAATGCGGAAGTTTCCGCCCAGCAAAGCTACTGATACGGTGAAGATGAGGCTTGCGATGTCATCTGCGATCATCCCGGCTGAGCTCGAGTGATTTTAAGTGGCATGGCTTCTCTGCCAGCATCAGAGCGAAGAGCTTTCGCTCTCAAAATCAACAGGTAATCTACTTTTGCTTTGGCTGGAGCTCGTAGCGCATGCACTGGCTGATCCCAGGTCATCTGAACACAGTTATGGATCTGTCGGTGTGCAATGCTGTCTCTTTTTTTGAGGGAGTTTGTGTGAATTCCAGAGCAGGCAGCTACACGTTTGGGATATTAACATTAGTATCGTGAATGCGTGTGTACGTACTGACACCAGACTTTGTAGTCTCGGGAATGATTGTTGATCTTATTTGAAAACGTAATTTGACGAGTTAAAGGGAACGCAGTATTGTCAAATAAGCAGTGTCCCATTTGTTGTTGTGTTCATTGTGTGGAAATCTAGTTTGCAAGTGACTTCATAAGTATACAGATTTATAAACAGCTCAAACACATTAGTTCTTTATAAGGGTGGAGAAATGTAAAGGCTTGGCATGTATATCTGTTTGGTATAAAAGAAAGAATGATGCAAGGCAATTTAGAGGAAGTTTAATGAACATCCGCCCAGCTCTAAATGTAGAGCTCCAGTCTGTTTGATCATTTCCCCTGCAAATCCCCTTCTCTTATTATGACCCCTGTTGGGTGTCAAGCTGAAGTGGACGTTTCTGTTGTTCCTGTTCTTTATCATACCAGGTGTTGAGGAAATGAATATAAGGATGTTGTGAAAGAAAGGAGTCTGGCAATGATCCGTATTATATCTTGTGAGTTTATGTCACACGGGCACACACAAAGCTTCATTCATTCGCACAACTGTCATATGCATCATTGCACTGTTTTTAGGGCATATCGTGGTATTTGTGCTGTGGAGTAAATCTTCACGCCTTTGCTTTCATTGGATACTAAATTGGGTAATCTAAATTATGTAGTTTTATGGCATTAAGAAGTATGTAGTTTGCGGATCATTACAGTTTGCCTTTAAACCATCTGCAAATTTAGTGTGCTCTACGGTTATATTGGAAGATTTTGTGTTTTCCAAGTCTCCTTTCTAAAGTGGTCGAAGCTTTGGTTAAGCTTCTGGACTTGTAATGCACGCTACAGGTTTGCAATGCATCGACTGAGTTAATAAGTTGCTGAGTTAAGAAGTTGGAGTTAACTTAAAGTTAATAAGGAATCTTTCATCATTGCACGTGTAGATTGCTCCATGGCAAGTGTTGTCTAAATCGCCACAAGTGAAAAATGTCTTTTAAGCGTCTTCTATTGTGTCCTAATGTAATGAGCACACAACAGTATTAAAGTGATAGTTCACCTAAAAATGTAAATTCTGTCATCATTTACTCACCGCTTTGTCATTTCAAACCTTTATGACTTTCTTTTTTCTGCAGAACACAACAGAAGATAGTTTGAAGAATGTTGGTAACCGAACAACGACGGTACCCATTCACTTGCATTGGTTTTGTGTCCATACAATAGAAGTGAATGGGGACCGCCATTGTTCGGTTACCAACATTCTTCAAAATATCTTCTTATGTGTGCGGCTGAAGAATGAAAGGTTTGAAATGACAAGAGGGTGAGTAAATGATGAATTTTCATTTTTAGGTGAACTGTCACAAGAGCTTTGCGTTACATGTTGAAACCTGCAGTGCAGTATGTAGAATGAATGGCTTCTGTTAAAACGTGTGGTGTTTTGCATATATACTTCTGTTTTCAAAACAGTATTGGCCAACTATTATTAAGTAATTAATAGTCATTGTTTCACTTCCTTTTTACAAGGACACAGAAGGAAATTGGGTGTGAATCATTGATAATAAAGGAGAAACAGACGGATATAAAAATGGATAATGTTCTAGAATCTTCAACACTGAACTTATCAGCACTCAGGACTAAAACAAATGTTAACTGTAAAGTTACGAGCTGCTCAGTCATTAGAATGATTCCCAAATCATTCTGAAAGTGTCCAGTAAACTGCAGACTGTCCAGCCCGTGTCACCCGGGACCGATACTTGCTGTGGCTGCAGCTGTTTGTATTGCACAACCGCTGAACTCGTGCTGCCTCTTGCAGGCAGCTTTGAAAAAAGGAAAACGTCAGCGCACACGCTGCACATTTCTCCTGCAGGACGCCGCCGCTCCAGTCCCTTCCTATTTTTTGTGGCCGCACATATATTTGCATTAATGAGGCTTTCACAAAAGTTGTATGTTGTACTAAAGAAGGGCTGTTATGAGTCGGTTTGTCTTTCTGACGTACTTCATTCTTTCGTATAATCATTTGAATTTACAGGCACACGCAGAAATGATTGACTATGAGAAGTGTCAGAACAGACGCTATAGTGTGAAAACAGATGAAGGGTTGAAAGTCAAAGGAAGCGCTCGGCTGTTTCACAAGAATTGTTCTTTAATTTTGATTATTTGCAGCTGAGGTTGACCTTCAAAGGAAGTTTCATTCAAAGGCAATGCATTTTCACACCCTGACCCACAATTATAAACGGCTGCCACAGTTAAGAAGATCATAGTCCACTATCTTAGGAATGTATTCGTATGTGTCACGGCAGTTCATGGATGCATAAGTTTTAAAGGGATAGTTTGCCAAAAACTCAATTCTGTCATCACTTACCCCCTTTCACTTATAAACACAGAATGAAGTTTTTGGCAGGATTTTCTTCCTGAAATTGTGGGTTGCTAATTCCCCTAAGCTCCCCATCCACTTTTTAAAGTTTCATGACTGACTTGTATAGTTTGAAGTATTTATAAGTTAAATGAATATCGAATGAGAAGAATAGACGGCTGGGCTTGTATTTTTTTGTGAATTGATTGGATCACGTATGCATGGCATTCAGAAATCATTGACAAAACGTTAAAGCTATAGTTCACGCAAAAATGAAAATTCTGTCATCATTTACTCACCCTCTTGTCACCTTCTGCAGAACACAAAAAATATTGAAGAACGTTGTTCATCGAACAATGGCGGTACCCATTCATTTCAATTGTATGCACAAAAAAACGAATGCCGAAAGTCAATGGGTACTGCCGTTGTTCGGTTACCAACTTTCTTCAGAATGTGTTCTTTGGTGTTCTGCAGAAGAAAGAACGTCATACAGGTTTGAAATGACAAGAGGGTGAGTAAATGATGACAGAATTTTCATTTTTGGGTGAACTATCACTTTAAATGCTCTCTCATTTAAGTCTCTCAAATGATGTCATCAGAGAAGAATTGCCATTCCAGAGCGGAAGTATGTTTTCAGATTTTGACTTCACGAATAAGAAGAATTCACGAATAAAAATAAAATATTGGCCTGCACGGATAAATCATACAATACAGTAAACAATTCAATATTCCATAAAACAATTATTATTAGTTTTGATTTGGTGACTTTAAAGAGACAGTTCACCCAAAAATAAACATTCTGTCATCATTTACTCACCCTCTTCCGCAGAACTCAAAAGAGGATATTTTGAAGAATGTTGTTAACTGGCCCCATTCACTCATTGGTTTTGTGTCCATACAAGTGAATGGGGGGCAGTGCTGTTCGGTTACCAACTTTCTTCAAAATATCTTCTTTTGTGTTCTGCAGAAGAAAGAAAGTCATACAGGTTTGAAATGACAAGAGGGTGAGTTTTTTGGGGGGTGAACTATCACTTTAAGTCAACACAGAATATACAGGTATAGTATTTTTTGTCATATTGCATTCCATAGTGCTTCCTACTCATTTATTCATATCATCAAAGTCTGTAACAAAACCAGAAAACAGAAGCGTGTTCAGATAGTGTAAGCTTCTTTCATTTCTTGTGTGTTTCTTCCTTACAATTACAGCTCCTGTCAAAGGGAATGGAAAGCCATAGGGTAAAAAGAGACTCATCTGTCAGCACCCTGTGTTATTACCACAAGCCATGGTAACAGAATCCAAAGCTGAAGCTGTTTTATTGTGATGAACATTACATTCAGAGTGGTTAAGACTACAACATTTTTGGGGCCATGAACTGAAGTCCACACCCATCATAGTCTTTCATGTTTAATTGAATTGTCTTGATATTGGCTTTGTTAATAGACATAGAACACGTAGCGCTAAAATTGTTTGTCTGGTTTTGCCATAAAGGAGAATTACAAATGCAGTGTCCCTTAGAACAGTCCTGTCACGTGTTTGTTGTTAAAATTCAGGTAGCTTATTTTTGTGGCTTTTCGTCTTGCGTAACATTTTATGTAATGATGCACTGTGTGTGTAAGATTTTATAATTTAACCTTTACTCCACATGAACTTTTATGAACTATAATAAACTGTGTGCTAAATACTCTTTGCAGCTGCATAGTTATTCTGTCCTTGTCTCAGTGTGTAGAAATGTTTTTGCACGGTATAATTTCTGTTGGTCTGTGGCACAGAGAATTTGCATTCCGTCTCATCTGACTTGACCTTATAAAGTTGTTTATGACGTGTCTTTGTGCCTCATTTTATAGACATATCTGGAAAAGCAGTGACCAATAAAAACAGCCGAATAATTCAACCGCTTTTAAAAGCTATTCTCAAGTTCATATGTGTTTTGTATAGAAATCAGCAACAGATGCTACACCATTTTTAATAATCTGTGTTATTGTTGCAGGGGTTTTTTGTGCTCTGTAGCATAATGTAATCAGCATATGAAGTAAAAATGAGAACAGGCACCCAATGAGTTTGGGGAAAGCAACACCCCAATATGGCCGGTGACCCATTTTTTTAGGCTTTTGATAAATGGGTGCACAATAGCACTCTGTTGTGTCACGGCCGGGAGGGCTGGCGTCTCAATAGCTTTCCGCTTCTGAGCCGAATCGTTCTGCTAATATCAATGCGAAGAAAACAGGCTGCATTGTGGGAATTGTTGGCTGAGGCCCTGTGGGAATGTGACTGAAGAGAATTAGGTGTGAAACGAAAAGAATTCACAATGTCTTTAGTTGTTGCACACATTTGGAGGGAAATGAAGATTTGTTACTTAACTAAAAAAACTTAAAATAATCACGATAAGGAGTATGTGCTCTGTTTTCAAAGTAAAGCATATGCTTGTTGGTTTGACACTGCAAATATTCATTTAAGCAGTATCAGTAATGCAGAAGCAGGTTGGAGAATCTGGACCACTGTCTTCCAGATTTCTGCCTTTCCTAATGTATTTGGGAGACACAGGTGCATAGCTGTGTTTCACACACACAGCACAATCTATTAAGTGTTTGCGGGAAACATTTGATCATAGCGTCTACACGATTTTACGCTTCATTTAGAAATCGCACAGCGTGCTGATTAATGCGTGTAGAAAGCTTTGTTGGTGTACTTTACCTCTCTGCCAAAGGAGCATAATGAATTCTTTGGTATCACATTTTAGGTTGTTGACATTTGAATAGACATGAAAAAAGTACTAGAAAATCATCATTTGATAATAGTGTATATATGAAATATACTGTTACATAAAGAATCATGGGAAACTTTGGAATGATAGTAGCCTGAAAAAGATGGGCTGATCGTGCAAATGTTGTGGGTTCCAATATAGTGGTTTGTGATACTGATACAAAACATAAAAAGAGCAAGGTGGTTGATTGCCGATATAATGTCTATTGTGTACAGCCACCAAAAATAAACACTCTAGTTTTGCTTTAATCAGCATTTATGCATGAATTGTGACAATTTCAGTGTAGTTTCTGTCTGTTGAATCTTAACAGAAACAAACCTTAGGAATGACATACTGTATGTGAAAGACTGAGAGAATACAAAGACAAGCTTACAAAAAAGCTTATTCCAGGAAATATTTGTTTTTTAACTGATTCTAAAATACACGTAAAACACTAGCATTGTGTTGTTTAAACATGAACTTGTTTTCTCTGCAGTATTGAAGATATGCAAACATTGCATCCGTTTTGCTATTTTGACCACTTTGTTCCATTTCAATAACCTGCAAATAATGCAAATAAAAACATTGTTTACATTTGGAATTTGGGAGAAATGTTGTCACAGAATGAAACAAATATTATCATTTTACTTAAACCTCCTAAAAATACCTAGCAATAGTAAACTCAGAAAAACTGAAAATAGTTTTGGAGACCGAGTTCTCTTAATGGCTGTATGTGTAATTTAATAATACTGTTTAATTAGGACAATTACAAAGAATGAACACTTTTATGCTGAAATTAAAACATTTATTTGACTTAATTTACCAATAATAGTCTATGGTAATAGAAATTGTTGGTAGACTTTATAATTGGTAAACATTTGTTAATTAGCTGACCGACAATATGAAAAAAAAGCGAAATATTGTGATTTATATATCTGCCCATCACTTTTCAATTCAAGGTGTGATCAAAAACAGTTGTTGCGTACCCTCTTGAATTATGACTGTCATGCCCCTAAGCAAGACTGTTGGGGTGACTGTGTGGTTAATGACAATTAATGCATCTAATGAGCTAATTGGTGGAAGACACAGGTGTAGATTTACAACACACACATGCTCGCACAAATCCTGTCACCAGAGAACGGTCCTGTTGCAGCACTTATTTCTGTATTTTTTATGTTCGTCTCTCTCTTTCTGTCTCTCGTCTCAGACACTCCTCGGCAGACATCCGGAGACAATTCAGTGGGGTCAGTCATGGGTCCCTGCCGCACCATCGGCACAGTTACAGCGCCTCTGGCTCTTTCAGCTTCAACATAGTGAGTGTTCCACTGTCACTCAATGCTTACACACTGGAATGAATACTTGAGTAGAATCCAGCCGGAGTGTCAGAGTACAAATAACCCGCCTTGTTGGCAGAGACTATTTGCACCATCTCCGCCCACCAATATGTGATGTGATATCTGCCAAATGAATAGAGAAAGTGAACGATGCCATTTCAAACAGTGACTCCAGTGGCGTAAGGTGTAAAGTTTGTATAACTTTGCACGGGAGACCGGGGTTCTAAACCACCTCTCGCTGAAAACGCTCTCTAACCCTTTTCTATTACCTTACAGATCATAATGGCATTTGTTTTCAATAAACCTGATTTAATACTTAAAATTCATTTTTATTCATAAAGCTTAGGTTTAGGGTAAGGTTAGGGGTAGGTGTAGGGCTTTAATATCTCAATAAGTTGCCATCATTTTAATCATTTTTATAAAAATAATGATTTACACTCTGTTATTATTGCATAACGTTTAATGCACAACAATACCGAGGTGCAAATAGTAACGATATCTGCCACTATTTATAAGTAAATAGCATCTAACTACTATTTCTACTTAATCCAAGGAAAATTCAGCTATTTTTGGTTAGTGTAAATAGCATATCGCTAAAAAAATGCTGCTATTTTCACTTAGTGTAAACATAAGCTACTGCTATTTTCACTTAGTATAAATAGCATCTATTGCAAATAGCCACTGCCTAATCCAGCTGAATACTGTACTTGCAGAAAACAAACATACAGGTCATTAGTCAACTGTCTCTTATACAGTTAGTGGCCAGAAGTGATGTCCAGCTTTGGACAATTGACATCTCTGCTCTTTATTCAAATATTTTATTAAAGATGTGTTAAAATGCATTAAATAGTTCACTTTATGCTTTATTTCCTCCAAGCTTTTTTGTATAAAAAGATGTCAGCTCGGGTGCTCGTATGAAGTGTCTGAGTCACTAGTGCAGTTTTATTTGGTGACAAAAAGAGAGAGAAGTATATATTATAGATGTTAATACAGTGGTTCTCAACAGGGGGGCCGTGGCCCACAGGGGGCCTCAGGATGACAAATAATTTAAAACTTGAAAATAAGCATTGAAATACATATCTATGAATATTTGTTCATATTGTTTATCATACATCATCATATGTCATGTTTATTCAATGTATATTGAATAAACATTTTTTCAGTTAATGACAAGCTCTGAAATATTTTATGGGGTAGAAATGTTTAGTTTTTGTGAGTGGGCTTTGAAAACTGTTGAATACAGTGGGTGGGGGGCGTTGAAGTCAAAAAGGTTGAGAACCCCTGTGTTAAATGTGATTTTTAATAAACCAGAGCGTGTCTAATAAATATAAATCAGATTAAATAATACAATACCATGTTTCACAAATATATACATATACCTATTCTTGTGAGGACCTTTTTTTCTATAGATGCTGACAGGTCTGTTAGGGTAGGGTTAGGGTGTGGTATATATGATTATCTTATTTTAAGAACAAAGTCAATGGTCCCACCTGATAACGTGTGTGTAATGGTGTAAATTTTTCAAGTCCCCATGAGAGAAAACGGCTTATAAATCATGCAGAATGATATTTATTGAAACTGAAAGAATGCAGAAGCCTGATATAAAATCAATGGAAGTCTATGGATTGTCCCCATAAAACATGGAAACGTGTGTGTGTGTGCGTGTGTGTGTGGGAAGGGTAAACCCTACGGTATGGGGACAAAATGTCCCCACAAAGATGGCAATATCCAAAATCCTTGTCCTTGTGGGGACATTCTTTGGTCCCCATGAGGAAACAAGCTTATAAATCATACAGAATTAACTTTTTTGAAAATCTAAAAGAGCAGACAGTTGTGTGTGATTGTAAGGTTTAGGGGTAGGGAATATGATATACAGTTTGTACAGTATAAAAACCATTGCGTCTATGGAATGTCCCCATAAAACATGGAAACCCAACGTATGTGTGCGTGTGTGTGTGTGTGTACATTTGTGAACATTCATGTGGTTAAGCTCTAACCTGCTTGTGCTTCCTCTATGCTGAAAATGGGTCAGAGCCCGGCCTACAAGCCCACTACAGCTGGTGCCTTCCAGCTTACACACATTCATCTTTAATATCCGAGGATTTTAGAAGCTCTTTGCTTCATAAAAACATAATCGTTCCTCTGGCGTTTTCCTTTTATTTACAATGTAAGCAGACTGTTGGATGTTCAAATGACATTGTCAGAATGACCAAATATTGGTGTCCTGGACATTCAACTTTAGTTTAGTAATAATTGTTAAAATGAGTGATGGTGACATAGAAAATGACATTAGTTTCTTTCTATAGGCCTATAAATACACCTTATCTATTTTTCGATTAACATTACTTTATTTCACTGGCAGCAAATGTGCCCGAGGTGATCATATAAATAGATATGTCATGAAGAGTAAAACATCCACAATATTATATTTCTTCAAGATGATCTTATAGTTTAGAGCAAAACTTGTGCATTGGCTCATAATTGAATTGCAGCTTAACTTTGTGTCTTTGCCAACAAACACTTTGACTTAGAAACACAAGCCTATGTGCCTCTGCTGTTTCACCATAACTAGGAAGTGGTTGTTGTGATGTCACATCCTGCTTTTAGAGGACCAACAAGATAGAGAGCTTCTTGCTGCTTAAACCTATTAAGGAAGAGTTTTGCAGAAACAAGTAGACGTTTTTTATTTCCGGGCAACGCCATCTTGTCATTGCATTGTTGTTGGTTCGAAAGAAGCATTTGGTGAGTTGTTTTCTTCATCATTTAGTGACGCATATGTTCTGTGTGCGGCAGTGCTTAGTTCGTGTACATGAAAAACTGAAACTCTGTGTAATTTACACGATGAGAATTGCCTGTGTGCTTCCTATTAATATCTTGGTGGTGTTAAATACAGGAACTGTTGTCACTGTTCTGTTTCCTGTTAGCAGTTAGGCCTTAAGTTTAGAAATGGAATTTAAATACTGCAGGTGCATACAATATGGGGCTTGGGCATCACATTTAGATGTTTGTGTGCTTTTGTACAAATCTCAAAGATGACCGACAGTGTTGAGATCTGTTAGAGTCTTAGGAGAAACATATTAGAAGCATTTTACGTAAACAATATTTGTAGTTTTTTTTGTTATTTAATAAAAAAATCAAATCAAATCCCTTTATTGTCACTCAACCATATACACAAGTGCAACAGTAGGTGAAAAACTTGGGTGCAGTACCGACCAACATGGCAGTATGACAGATATAAGAATACTGCCATAGTTTGCAATAGAGTTCCCTGTTCAACTGCAACGTCTTAAGGATATAAAGACATGTATTTTTTTTAAACTCTTCAGGCATTTGGCTTTCAATATGCAGCTTATCTATGTGCAGCTGTTGATTGGATCCTTTTCAAGGTGTGTCGTTGCAATATTTAGATCCAAAAGTGTTTTATCAGAATTGCTCATAGTAAGACCTTGCATATATGGGTGTGTTTGTTTTTATGATAACTTAAACTGTTGTTAAGAATGTGGATGATAAGATCGAGGCACTCACTCAAGTGAATGAAAAATGCGTATTGCGTAACCAAGCTGTTGGTTTGCATTGTGAAGTTAAGGTAACTAGATTCTTATTTGACCTGCATGTTTCTGTCTCAGAGGTTATCATTTTCAAAATAGCCTTTGATAAGTGGTTTGGTTTTTATTCCCAAAAGCAGTGTGATTAAACCATATCTATGAAACATCTGAAGTGCATAACAGCAGTTATTTTGTTGAATCTAGACTGTCATGGTGAGGTCATTTTGAACAGGTCTGGAGCTGTCTGTCGGGAGTCGTGACAGAACATGTTTTGCTCAACTGTAGCATTTCTCTAATAGGAAAATATAACTGAAGGCAATGCATTTTAATATTATTCTGCATTCTGCCACTGGCTTTTAAAAGGATTTATTGTTTCCCACCCTCCTTTTTTGTTTCATTGTTTTAATGAGGTCATGAGAGAGTGAGAGAGAGTTCTGTGTGTGTATGTTTTATATAGAGGGATTAAAGGCATGTCCTATTTGAAAGCCAACCAATATTAAAGTGGAGATAAAGTACATGGATTCAGGCTAGACTCTGTTTTCTTTGGTTTTCTGTGGCCTTTGTTTGCAAATTAGTTTTTAATATATTAAGTCACATTTCTAATACTTATATTCAAAGCACAATATATACAGCTGCGGAAAGAACGGTCAAAATATAATTCAGTCAGCAGTTCTAGATGTATTGTGGCCATTCCAGTCCAGTATCTGTTGAATTTCAACAAAATGAAACCTCAGGAGTGACATAAAGTCAACCAACAGCAATGTGAAAGACTGACAGCATGACAAGACACGTGAAAACTGTGATAAAATCAAGGTTATCGCACACTCAAAACAATGATTTTTGCAGTTTGTTCAATTTACTTAACTTGCTTAAGTTAAATCAACACAACTTTTGGAAAATTTGGTCACAACATGTTTTTTCTATGTTTAGTCATATAACTGAATCCAGTCATGTTGTGACAACATAAAGGAGTTGTGTTGTGTTAACATAAAACAGTTACGTTTGGGCAGAGGACTTATATTTCCCAGCATGCTTTGCGTATTATTTTCTTAAATAAGTGTTATTTTATGCATTTTTCAGTAAAAAGAAACACTTGTTAGTGTTTAATGTTCATTTATCTTTAAGGTTTTGAAGAGTTTGAGTTTTGTGGTTACCATTGTTCAAAAAAGCGTTGCCTTTGGTTAGGGAGTGGGTGGTTACGATCTTTTATACCACTGGGCTGTTGAATGCTTCATTCTGATTGGCTGACGAACGTTCGACGGGTGTGCATTATTTTTCAGTTAAACGCACACCTATGAAGGTGTTCCAGGTCTGCTGACCGCATTACAGTTCCATATCACTTCGCCAAGTTTAGCCTACTGTCCACCAGTGAATATGTATTTAACAACAGACAAAGTGACTGGCAAATTCCATTGTCTGAGAAGAAATAACTATTAATATTTATGGACAGCATGAACATTTGAACAACAATGGCGAGAGCACTGTACAGGACTGTTCAGACGAAAAACTAAAGCATGTATCAAAGGTAACGGCAAACTACATGACACAATCAGCGGGTTAAAGATAAAACACGAAGCACAAAAATAACAACAACAACAACAACATGTTAAATTCGTCTGTGGAATGGGTAAACGGGACTTAAAACACACAGCAGGAAGCTTTCTATGCCACTGCGAGAACCGCAGCTGGCGCAGAAACCGCCATGTCACTTTTTTCTCTTAATACTTTTCTTATACGACAGGGGTGTTAAATACGACGAAAACAAATCAAATATAGATACTTGTCTTTTCACTCTCAGTGAAGCAAACGCGTGTGCACGTGCACTGTCTGTCTTCCTCTCGCTCTCGGAAAACTGCATATGCAGCTCAAGCAACGCCTTCAGATGAGATGCGTAAGAAATTAGTTCTACCAGCAAGTGCATTCCGGGACAAATACCATACAAATGTCTTGAGATAAAACATCGTAACAACGTCTTGTGGTATCGGAACAACGTCTTGTGGTGTTGTGACCGTGGTATAAGCGGAATAATTGACTACGGTCCGTTCAATTATCGAAAGTTAATGCACACCCGAGGTGTAACGGTCACTCCGCTTCGCATCGTGGCCGCATTACCACCTCGGGGTGTGCATTAACTTTCGATAATTGAACGGCCCGTCGTCAATTATTCCTTACTTATTTGTATTTCTGTTGAGTTCTATTAACACAATATCTTCTTATTGAAGTTAAATGAAGTAATGTCTAATTTTACAATTAAAATGTATAATATAAAAAAATGTTTTTGAGTGCTTTCATTAAATAATCCAATCGATAAAATTGGGTTTTTTATATTGGTTTTATGTCAAATATGCATGTATATGACACAAATTAATTTAATCAAGACTACTAAAAAAATTAAGTTCATACAACAAGATTATAAAGAATCGTTTCAAACAAATTAGATTTTGTTGGAGAAATGTAATTCAATTTCGTGGAAAAGTTTTCCTTAATTTAATTAAGTTCGTTCAACAACTTTTTTTTGAGTGCATAAAAAAGTAATTAAAAGTAATTTCAAATTTTTAAAAATACATGTAGAAATATTACTGTTGTATTGCTTAAAAGTGAATATGAACTTGTTTTCTTTGCAGTGTTTGAGGTCTGAAAAAATACAGAGCTCTTTTCTGTTATTTTGACGTGTTTCTCCAGTTTTCATTTTCTGCAAATAAATGCAAAAAGAAACAATATTTTTATTTGAAATTTGGGAGAATTATTGTTAGTAGTTCTTAGAAAGAAACTAAAATGATCATTTTATCTAAACACACCTATAGACGGTTTCATGTTAACAACATAAATAAACATTACTGCGCATGCACACTTTTTGACCCCAACTGAACTTCCGGTACACATTCACAAACAACAGAGTGCCTGTTGTTTATTACTGATAACAACCAAGAAACTGGGAAGAACTGTTACTTGGCTAAAATTATCTCTCCAATATTTTGAATTTAGACTCCGATACCAAGCTCAACCGCTAGATGTCAATGCACCATATATTTAAATGCGACCAAACTACAGGACCCATTTAACAAATTGTTTATTATTATTGTTTATAAAACCGCTATATTGCTTTTATCAAGTCGAATAACTGAGCAGACGCTTGCAACAGGAAGCATTGCTCAGCTTGGGGTGAAAGTGCATATGTTGGTACTTATCAATATATTACTCATCAGAAATATCTGTGTCCTTAATCTGTATTTGGTGCAGGTTTTGTAATAGTTTACGCATACCTTTACCTATACATATCTATAAAACAGCAGACAATGTCATATTATGCTTCTATATGATAATCATTGTGTTTAGCCTCAGTCATATGAAGCGGTTGAGCCGGTGGACCTGGATGAGTTCCTGATGTCACAGCTGCGCAGTGGAGATGCTGAGCTCATGCAAGAGCTGGGAGAGTTCCCCGATGATGACCTGGAGCTGGAGCTGGTGGAGAGAGAATGCAGGACCATCCGGCCCTCTGTTCCAGAGGAAGGGTAGGTGTTTGATCATTTCTAGTGAGGTCAGATGCTCTTGACTGATGCTTTTTTGGGGCATAGATTTGATAATGCATGAATAAGCAGCATTATAGATAATCAGTAAATAAACGTAACATTTTTGTCATTGACTTTTTTTCGGACACATCCCATGTGTTGTATGTTTTTTTGGTGTCTTCAGAGTGGAGCTGGACCCTCACGTGAGAGACTGTGTTCAGAGTTATATACAGCCATGGTTGGTGGTTAGCAGAAGGTAAATTCCGAGAGATTGTTTTTAAGTAATCAAAAGCCTACAACTGTAAACGAGATGTTCTCACACTCTTCTTTTGTCTTGTTTCATGCACAGAACTCAGGATTACGGATGGATCTCATATTCAGAGAGGACAGACGCTAACAAAGTATTACAGAGACAGATTTTTGAGTCTGACATTCAACCTGATAAACAAGAGCAGCCGGTAAGCACACTAAATTCATCCTTTTTATATACAGAAGTATTTTTGCAGTAACAACAGAGCAGTGAATTTAGATTTTGCACACCTTGTTATTTACACACCCTGTTAAATGACACAATATGCGTGTTTCACACCTTTTTTTCTGTAGTTTTTGTTTATTCATTTATTTAAAGGGACAGTTCACCCAAAAATGAAAATTGTGTAGTCATTTACTCACCCTCAAGTTGTTCCAAACCTGTATAAATGTCTTTGTTCTGCTAAACACAAAGGAAGATATTTGGAAGAATGTCAGTAACCAAACATATATCATCCCCCATTTACTGCCATATTAGGGAAAATAAATACTATGGGAGTCAGTGGGGGATGAGATCTGTTTGGCTGCAAATTCATTTTTATTTTTGGGTGAACTATCCCTTTAAGGATTGGTTCCTCCCTGTCATATATGCAAACGCAATGTCGTTCTTGAAAATATATAGAAATATACACAGAAGTAAAATACTTTTGTTTTTGTATTGTTCTTTTACTTTTTATCACCCTTGATCACAATGGCCTTGGTTGTCTGGGACCATGGACCTAATGAGACATGAATATTCATTCTGTCCCCTCTGTTTCCGTGCTAACATGACTTGCCAAGACTTAATTATCCAAACCAAAACGATGTTTTTTCATGAGTTCAGAGTCTGCAGGGAACCCCAGACCCTCTCTTCAGTTCTGGAGCCTTTAAAGGGCCTCCAGCATTCACTGCAGGGTTATTAGCAATCCAGACGAGTAGCAGACGTCAGTCTCCACTGTGCTCTGCTGTGGGGTTTCAAGTAGGTTAGGAAAAATACAAATGGTATGGGAAGGTCTAGACTAGACACATTGCATCATGGGAAATCGCCATTCAGAGCCGGTGCATATGGTTCTTATATTTGGCGATTAACAGAAATCTCTTCTTGGTTTTTTTGAGAATCATCCATCTCAAAGGCTTATGGTCTTCCTGGAAAAAGGTATTCGTTTTAGAACAATGCAGATTGCTTGTGTGCTCTCATTCACATGCAGTAAAGTGGCCAAAGTTAAGCTGCAGTAAAAAAAGACTTTTTTCGATCAACACGTGACAGAAAAATGCGAAGTACTGAATTCAGTTTATCCATGAACTTAAAAGTTCAGTGTATGAAATTTAGCGGCATCTAGAGGTGAGGTTGCGAATTGCAACCAACGGCTCACTCCCCCTTCCCTTTCGAGCACTACGGTTGCTGACACGGGACTAAGATGTTGACCTGTTTCACCTCTTTGCCGAAGGAGATGACATATTTATGAAACACGCTCTGTAGAGCAGTTTGTCCATTAAATGGAACCTGCGGTGTATGTAGATAGAAATAGCTCATTCTAAGGTAATAAAAACATAACACTTCATTATGTAAGGTCTTTATACACCTCTGAAGACATAGTTATGTACATTATATTTCTGTCAATAGATCCTCCAAAAAATTACACTCTGGACCTTGTGTAATTTGAGATTGAAATCAGAATTTTTTTTCTCTGTCAGGAAAAGTCCCCGTCCCTGACAGCACTGTGTGATGATGCGTCTCGGACCACCCTCACCTGCTCAGATTTCAACCTGCGTTTACTCCAGCCGGACTGTCGCGTGGACAGCCTGTTGCGCTTCAGCAACCCAGAGGAGCTGGACCGCTTCAACCAGGAGTCCAGACAGAGCAATCGCCATGGCGAGGTTTTCAGTCTCTATCCACCTATAGATGAGGTAAAGCTTTACCTGGACCATCTTTACACAAGCAAAAGATAAAGAAAGATGAAGACAAGAAAGGTTTGACCAAAACTTATTTTCGATCTATCCTTTACTCTGTACAGGAGGATGCTGTAGCGATTCGTCCCATTCCCGACTGTCCCAGAGAGCACTTCGGACAGAGGATCCTTGTGCGATGTCATAGCATGAAGTAATACTTCTTTATCCTCCACAGTTGTTGCTTATTTTCTCGGAACGGTTGGTCTAAAGTGTACTGGCCAATATTCAGCCCATTCGACTGAAGTTGGAAGCTTATATGGAAGTTGTAAAGTATTTAAAAGCTTTACTGCCAGTTCCCCAAACGGAACTTTCTGGAACGATTTTCTCTTATTATTTTCTCAACAATGTACTAAGGTTTATATCTATCAATCTTAGATATCTACTTCTTAGTTTATTTACAATAGCATGCATTACCAAGACCACTGAGCAAAGCATGTTATTGATTATGAATAAAGTGAAGATTAATCAAATACATCAAAGAAATATGATGAACCAAATGCCTCTGCTGTTTATATTAGAGTTGTATATGATTTTGAAAGGGGAAAAAAAATGCTTATCCTTCTAGGTTGGAGATTGAAATCGAGCCCCTCTTTGCAACGATGGCCCTCTATGACCTGAAGAAGAAGAAGAAGGTCAGTATCTGATTGTTTTATTATAAGCTAGAAATGAAAAACTGCAAATATGTGATGTGGATTTGCTAACACAAACAACAAATGTCCTTTATATAATCACTGTAGACAGTAGAAACATAATTAATACATTTTCTTTCTGTCAGTGGACTTCCTGTCCTCCCATGTTCTTCAACCTCAGAACAGAGCAGGACCTTAAAGGAATAGCTCATCCAAAAATGAGAATTGTGCCAAACCCATATGACTTTCTTTCTGCTGTGTAACACAAAAGGAGATGAAAGTGAATCTTAGCCTCTATTCACTTTCATTTTATAGAAAAAAATCTGAATTAGTATTCTTTAAAATCCTCTGAGTCCGCTGGAAGAGCTTTGTCTAGCAACAGGAAGGTCAAGGGTGTGATTCCCAGAGAATGAATGTAATGATAAAATGGATAGCCTGAATTTATTGTAAGTACATTTGGATAAAAGTGTCTGCCAAATTAGTAAATGGTGAAAGAATTGTTTTTGAAACTAAAGTCTAACTTCTCAATCAAATCTTTGACTATGACTATAACAAGAACTTCTACTTCTAAAGGAATAGAAATGGGTCTGACTGAAACGATTCAGAAAATGTAGACTGAACAGTAAAAAGTCGTTCTTCACTTACTCACCTTCATATTATTCCAAACCTGTATGACTTTATTTCTTCTGCAGAACACAAAATAAGATACTTTGAAGAATGTTGATAACAACATTGCCCCCCAATTGACTTCCCTTGTATGGACACAAAAACATTTCCCCAAATATCTTCTCATGTGTTCCACAAAGGAGTCATAAACAGGTTTTGAATATCATCGAGTGTAAATATATGATGACGGATTTCTATTTTTGGGTGAACGATGCCTGAGTTTAAGACTGAGTTTAAAAAAAAACCTCCTTTATCACTTTTTGTCAGATTGTCAGAACTCAAAGCAGGTTTTAACGCAAAGTGTAAATGCAATGCCATGCACATTTCCTTATTACTGACAGCCAGCAGACATCATATTCTAGAGGAATATCCTCAAGTATCAGATTAATCTTCTTTAGCTTTGCCTGAAGACGGTTAATACTGTTCTATGAGGTGTCAGGCTGGCTGATTCGTGCTAAATATGGAATTTCAAGGCTTCATGCTTATCACTTAACATTCTTGATATGTCTCAGTTATACTTAGATCAAGTTTTCATAATGTTAAAGATGACTGTTGTCAAAAAGAGGGAGTCAGAGTTTGTCAGTATTTCTAGGGTATTTCCAATCTGACTGTTTAAAGATGCAATCTGTATTTTTTTTTTGTTAAAAATAAAAAAACAAAGCGTCATTGAGAAAGGTAAGCTTATAACAGTGATTTATAATTTGAATGGCCAGGATGTTTTTTTTTTTTAGCAGGAAATCAAAAGTCAAACATCCTTTCAACACACATGAAGACAAGAACCTGCCATTTCATGTTTCTAACAGAGATGGCGGTAGAGAGTCAAAAGTTACAGATTGCGTGTTTTTTTGCATCCTTTTTGTTCATGCTAATTATGTTTCTGTTTTCTTTAGATTTCAGAGAACGTCCACTTGGACCTGAACTCAGATCAGATGAAGAGTCTCCTGCGCTCGCACAACCCCCACATAGATACCTCCACTTTGGCCAGAGCTGCCATTTTCTCCATCTCCTACCCATCTCCAGACATCTACCTGGTCATTAAGGTAGTTTAAGTTCCAAATTTACCAACAAATGATGTTTCCTTTGCTAAGATGATGGTGATGGGCACAGATGTGATGAAAAGTGTCAATTGTGTGTTGTAGATTGAGAAGGTTCTTCAGCAGGGAGAGATTGGGGATTGTGCTGAACCGTACATGGTCATGAAGGAGAGCGACACAGTGAAGGTAACCACAGAATAAAGCAAAAACTCTGCCTCATGGTCTAAAGTATGTGGACACCCTGGGTTTGGCAAGGATCCTTAATTCCAGTGAAGACAAATCTTAATGATACGGCATACAGTGACATTTTAGATAATTGTGTGTTTACAACATTGTGGAAATAGTTTGGGGTAAGATGTTTCTGAAGCACGATAACGTCTCTATGCACAAAGTGTGCACAAAGCCCAGACATGCACCTTGTTTAACGTCATTCTTTTTCAAATGATGATAATCACCACAATTTTAATAATGCAAAACAATTTGATAAGCAGTGTTATTTTTATTGTGTCTATTAGAACAAAGACAAGCTGGAGAAGTTGAGGAGTCAGGCAGAGAGCTTCTGTCAGAGGCTGGGCCGCTACAGGATGCCGTTTGCCTTCGCCACGGTTAACATCATGAGTGTGATCAGCTCCACGCTGGAGCGAGAAAGCGCTGAGACGGACAGCATCATTGGTGAGTCATCATTACACCACATTGCTCCATTCCGTGCCATAATGAATTACTGTGTTTATGTGTGTGCTTCAATTTTTCTTTGGCACAGGCAGGGGTTTAGACAAAAAGAATCTGCCTAGACGTAACTCTGACAGGTTTAGCTTGATGGAGGACAACTATTCTCTGTCTGGCTTTAAACCAGCTGCCACTATGTGTACATTCATCAAGCAGGTATTGCTTTTGACTATTAGAATGATTTCCTTTCAGAATCAGTTTAATCACTCAGTGAATTATTGGGAAATTGACATTTATGATATGTGTTAATATCCGCTTTCTGTAATGTAATGTGAAATAAAGTGTATGTAAATAAAGTATGTGCTCCACAAAACAGTACAGCTAGATATTTGTGGTGATTGACAGGGGATTAGAGGAAAAGAGTTGAAAAATGAAAGGCCTTGATAAAAAGTTACCTTGAGAGCATTATTTCATTCTTCACATTCTCTAGATGAATCAGTGTCTGCATTCTTTAACTCCAGCGTGAATGATGACTGCATTCTTAAAAACATTCAGCTCTGAGATACACTCATATAAATAAAGGTGCTTCACGCTGTCATAGAAGGCCTTTTTTGTCTAAATGGTTCCATAAAAAATCCTTAAACATCCGAAGAACCTTTCTGTTTCACAAAAGGTTCTTTGTGGCGAAAAATGGTTCTTCAGATTATCGAAAGGTACAGTAAGTAAGAGATGGTTCTTTAAAGGCATACTTCACCCAAAAATGAAAATTCTGTCATCATTTACTCACCTTCGAGTTGTTCCAAATCTGTATAAATGTCTTTGTTCTGATGAACACAGAGAAAGATATTTGGAAGAATGCTTATGACCAGACAGATTTTGCCCCCCATTGACCACCATAGTAGGAAGTCAATGTGGAACCAAAAATGGTTCTTCTATGGCATCGCTGTGAAGAACCTTTTAAGCACCTTTATTTTTAAGAGTGACTGAATGTGCAGTTCTCCATAAAAAGACGAGATATTTTTAAAAAGATGTCGTACTTGTGAAATACAGTGATAATCTCCTGTTTGTTGGGCAGGAAGGAGAGCGTCTGAGTGACGAGGACCTTTTCAAGTTCCTGGCGGACATCAAGAGATCTTCCAATCAGAGACGTGTTAAGGTCATACCTGGTGAGGAGACATTCTAACTCTTTCTAATCTTTCTTCAGCGGAAGTGTCAAAATACCTGATATAAACTTACGATTTTCATTTGCCAGTCATAAAAAGCCATATCTAGGGACCAGAACTGGACCAGTAACCACCCAGAAGACCCTTGTAACAACAACGTTCTCAAAATGTGTGTTTCACAGGTTTCGTGAGACTGGAAGTGTCCCCGGTGCCAGACGTAGTGCCTGGGTGTCTGTCCCCTGAACTGATTCCTGTGAAGCCTGTGTCTGAGAAACATCCACGAGCAGTTAAAGAAGTCCTAGAGTTTCCTTCCAGTGAAGTCTTTGTGCCTCACAACATATATAGGTGAGCCCCCATCACATACACATCATTTATGCTTCAAGTCGATATAAAACATTGCTTGTGACATATTTCAGTCTAAAAAGGGTGGAGGGGCGACTTTTGGAATTAGGAATTTTGTTTTATCCATCTTGATCCCTGTTATAAATTGCATGCTCTTAGAATAGTCAGTGCTTGGTTTTCGAAGTCGACATGTGAGTGATTTGCGCCATCTAGTGGTCAGTTTATGTTTCTACAACCAAATAAGAATTCCAGGAGGAATAATTGAAATTTCATGCATAGTATTTCCCTCATCCTTTAAACAATTCCTTATGTAACTATTTATATATTTTTGTATCACATTACAGGAACTTCCTGTATGTTTATCCTCTGAGGCTGAATCTTACAAACCGTTTGACTTCAGCTAGAAACATTACAGTTAAAATCCAGTTTATGAGTGGTGAAGACCCCAGCTGTGCCATGCCTGTGAGTACAACGCACGCACAAACACACACACACGCACGCACACACATGTTGGGTTTCCATGTTTTATGGGGACATTCCATAGATGTAACGGTTTTTATACTGTACACACTGTATATCATATTCCCTACCCCTAAACCTAACAATCACACACAACTGTCTGCTCTTTTAGATTTTCAAAAAAGTTAATTCTGTATGATTTATAAGCTTGTTTATAAGGCTCATGGGGACCAAAAGTGTCCATCATTGCCATCTTTGTGGGGACATTTTGTTCCCATACCGTAGGGTTTACCCTACCCACACACACACACACACACACACACACACACACACACACACACACACACACACACACACACACACAGCTTAATGTTAAATCCTCGTAAAAGTAAAATCGCTGATCCTAAAAACTCTCAGGAAAACTAATAAGCAAATCTCTCTAAAGGTGATCTATGGAAAATCAAGTGGTCCTGAGTTTCTTCAAGAGGTCTACAGCCCAGTCACATACCACAACAGGTAATCATGGTTTCTTGGTTCACCTCCTCTGATAGTCAATATGTCAAGCACTTATCAGGCTGGTGTGATAGAGCACTTATCTTCTCCACTGCAGGTCTCCAGACTTCTATGATGAGGTGAAGATCCGCATGCCGGCCCGTTTAACCAAGAAACATCACCTTCTCTTTACCTTCTACCATATCAGCTGTCAACAGAAACAGAACCAGACAGGCAATTTGGAGACTCTCATTGGATATTCAGTGAGTGACAGATTGTGTTCTCCAGCACACACACGCACACGCACACGCACACACACGCACACGCACACGCACACACACACACACACACACGCACACACACACACACACACACACACACACACACACACACACACACACATGTCTGGTTTACTATTTCCGTGGGGACAGTCCATAGGCGTAATGAGTTGTATACTGTACAAACTGTATATTCTATCCCCAACCCCTAACCCAACCCCTAAACCTAAAGATCATAGAACACTTTTTGCATTTTTAGATTTTAAAAAAATATTGTTCTGTACAATTTATAAGCTTTTTTGCCCATGGGGACCTCAATTTTGGTCCCCACGGTGACACGAGTCCCCATGTGTTGGTGTGCATTCAGGTTTAGGTTCCCACCGGGATATACAAACATGAACACACACACACAGATAGCGGGTTTTAGTGACATCTGCACAAACTATCAAACGAAGATTACATCTGTAAAGATCATTAATATGTATTAATGTAAAAGTCACGAGTACATATTAATGTAAACGTCATGAATTTAATTTCTCTTGGCAGTGGTTACCCATTTGGAATAATGACAGACTACAGACGGGGCAACAGTGTCTGCCAATCGTTTTGGACAAACTTCCTCTCAACTATTCCATGCATTCTCCTGAGGTACAGTAGACCATTTACATCTTGTTTTTGTTGTACTTGCATACCTGCTTCTAAAGAGGTTTCATTTTTATAATGTTTAAAATGATTTTTCATTCAAGCTTAGCCTCGATTGCTGTTTTGTGTTAAAGGTGTAATTTGGAAGATTAAGAAGGATGTATTGACAGAAATGCAATATAATATACATAACTATGTCTTCAGAGGTGTATAAAGACAGTACATAATGAAGCGTTATGTTTTTATTACCTTAGAATGAGCTATTTCTATCAGTGAGGGAAATAAGTATTTGATCCCCTGCTGATTTTGTAAGTTTGCCTACTTACAAACAAATGAAGGGTCTATAATTTTTATGGTGGGTTTATTTTAACTGATAGACACAGAATATTAAAAAAAATCAGGGGAAAAAAATGTTATATAAAGGTTATAAATTGATTTGCATTTCAGTCAGTGAAATAAGTATTTGATCCCCTAGCAAAACATAACTTTGTACTTTGTGGAGAAATCCTTGTTGGCAAGCACAGCGGTCAGACATTTCTGATAGTTGGTCACCAGGTTTGCACATGTGTCCGGATACATTTAGTCCACTCCTCTGTCAATCTTTAAGGTTTCTTGGCTGTCGCTCAGCAAATTGGAGTTTTAGCCTCCTTCACAGAGGTTCTATAGGACTAGGGTCTAGAGACTGGCTAGGACATTTAATGTGCTTCTCCTTAAGCCACTATTTGGTTGTCTTGGCAATATGTTTTGCGTCTTTGTCATGTTAAAGGCTCATCCATGACCCATCTTCAGTGACCTAGTTAAGGGGAGGAGGTTCTCGTCCAAGATTTTACGGTACATGGGCCCGTCCCTCAGCCCCTCAATGCGGTGAAGTCATCCTGTATACCTGTAGCAGAGAAAAAGCCCTAAAGCAGAATGTTTCCAACACTGTGCTTCTCTGTAGACATGATGTTCTTGGGCTCATAGTCAGCATTTCTCTCCCTCCAAACACAGGAGTCCATTTTGGTCTCACAGCAGTGCCAGCACTTTCGCAAAAGCCTTTTCTGAATCATTTTGATGTTCATTGTCAAACTTAAGACGAGCCAGGCGGGCCTTCTTGGGCAGGAGGACCTTGCGGGTGCTTCAGGATTTCAGTCTACTGTGGCATAGCGTGTTACCAATGTGTTACCAATGTTTTGCTTGCTAACTGTGTTCCCAACTGTCTTGAAATCATTAACAGGCTTCTTCCGTGTAGTTCTGGGCTGATCTTTAACATTTCTCATGATCATCTTTACCCCATTGGGGAAATATTGCAGGGAGCTCCAGAACAAGGGCATTTGATAGTTATTTTGTATATCTTCTATTTCCAAATAATCACACCAACAGTTGTCTCCTTCTCACCAAGCTTCTGTCTGTAGCCTAGTCAAGGTTTGTGCAGGTCTCCAATCTTGTCGCTGACATCCTTTAAAACCTATTTGGTCTGGAGCATGGTGTTGGAGAGGTTGAACTGGAAGATACAGATTCTGTTGGCAGGCATCTTTTATATACATAACAAGCTGATTTAGGAGTACTTTCTTAAAGTGACAGGACTAATCTGTGGTCCATATAGGCACATAACCAATCTGTGGAGCCAGAATTCTTGCTAGTTGGTAGGGGATCAAATACTTATTTCACTGACTGAAATGCAAATCAATTTATAACCTTTATATAACATTTTTTTCCCCTGATTTTTTTAAATATTCTGTGTCTATCAGTTAAAATAAACCCACCATAAAAATTATAGACCCTTCATTTGTTTGTAAGTAGGCAAACTTACAAAATCAGCAGGGGATCAAATACTTATTTCCCTCACAGTATATACATACACCGCGGGTCCCCTTGCATGGAATTCTCCATGTTGTTTCTACAGTAGCCCTAAACGGACAAACTGCTCTACAGAGCGCAGTTCATAAATACGTTATCTCCTTTGGCAAAGTAGTGAAAACGTGACGACATTTTAGTTCTGTGTCAGCCACCGTAGTGCTTTGAAAGGGAAGGGGTGGAGTGAGCCGTTGGTTGCAGTTCGCAACCTCACCGCTAGATGCCGCTAAATTCATACACCAGACCATTAAATGTTTTTGAACATGTAAATTTGAGTTCTTTTATGTTGCCTTTAGAAATTGCCAGCTCAGGTTCCCCCAGTCAAATGGATGGAAAACCACAAAGGACTGTTCAGCCTCGAGTTAGCCTGCATGTCCTCCGTTCAAACACAGGTGTGCAAACACACACAGCTCGATTTCTAGTACATTCAGCATTTTAATGTATCTAAATTTAAAACATTATGCAACGCTAATGTGGCCCATTTCTGTTTATCTTCTGGTTTTCCTAAATCACAGGACAGTCACCTGGAACGTTTCTTTACTCTGTGTCACGCTCTGGAGGGGAAGACCACGTTCCCTCTTCGAGTGGGCGATGAGAAGATCTCAGAGAACATGTTTGAACACGAGCTGAAGCTGAGCATCATCTCGCTGTCCTCCTCCGGCCTGGAGCCGCTGGTACTTTTTCTCCATCAGGTTTTGGACAAGCTCTTTCGTCTCATCATGCAGCCCATGGTCATCGCAGGACAGACCGGTGCGTTTCAAAAAGTGTTTAACATTAGACTCTCTAGAGATCACTAATGAGATCTAGACTTGTGTGTTGCGGCGCCTTGCACATGTTGATTTTCTCACATTTTTGTTGCATGAGAAAGCAAATCTCTTGAAAACATGTGCTTTTTACCTCTACATGCTTTCGGCACACAACATCAAAACATTAAAGTTAAAGAATTTGAAGTATTCTCGCAAGGGACCTACAATACCACAACCATTAGATTTTTGCCTGAAAAATATTTTATATTTTGTAAAAAATATATTTATACAAAAATACAAATATTACAATATATACAAATATTTTTGTAATCTTGTTTTCTTTATCTCGTGCAGCAAATCTGGCCCAGATTGCATTTGAGTCAGTAGTGTCAGTCATTAACAGCCTTCACAACAGTCAGGAGCTGGCGAAGGACCATCAGGGAAGAAACTGTCTCTTAGCAACGTACCTGTACTTTGTGTTTCGGTTGCCAGACACGCAGCATGAAATCCACACCACAGGTGCGACTTTGATGTCATGCAGACCACCACTAATACAATACCTACACTAATAAAAATAAGTGAATTTATCAATGTTGAGAGTTTGAGCAGTGTTTGTGAGCCACACCCTCAATTGTTTTAAGTGGACCATTAAAGGAACAGTTTACCCCAAAATGAAAAGTCTGTCATTGTTTGTTCACACTCATGTCATTCCGAACCGGTATGACTTTCTTTCTTCTGCAAAACACAAAAGAAGATATTCTGAAGAGCGATTCCGAGATCTATTGTATGGACACAAAACTGCTAAGACATTTCTCAAAATATCTTCTTTTGTCTTCCACAGAAGAACACGGTCTTAAACAACATGAGAATAAATCAATAATACAGAATTTGTATTTTTGATTGCAACATCCCCTTAAAAATCCAACAAGAATTGATATTCTTTCAGTATATTTCAGTATACTTTCTTTTCTTAAGAAATACAAGAAAAGAGGTTGTATGTTTGTAATGAGGGTGCTAACACTAAAATCGAGGTTTATGTTCACCAGGCACGGGAGGTCTGGCTCATCCTGAGAGCAGGTACAGCACTCTGACTCGCACCTCGGCTACGACGGTGGGCTTAATGCTCCTTCAGTCACGGATCCGATCCAGCAGCAACCCTGATATACCAGCACCACACAGCCCAGAGGACTCAGAGGTCAATAATATTCTTGCAAAGGTACATGACCTGAACTCTATACACGCATATGCACTTTTGCTGTTCTTTTTCTTATGCATCCACATTTTGATCTCCACCAGGGTTTAAATCACCCGGGCAGTCGGGTTTCCACAGCTGTAAACCTTCCCAGCACTGCTCAGACCTGTGCAAGCACACGACCTGCAAACAAAAAGGTTGACAAGATCACCCAAGATCATCTGTCATTTTGACGGATGTTGTACTTGTTAACAAGATTCATTTGTGTCTGGTTCTTTTTAGTTATTCCATGAGGAACTGGCTCTTCAGATGGTGGTGAGCACCGGAGTGTGCCGGGAGAACGTCTACAAATATGCTTGGTTCTTCTTTGAGCTTCTTGTAAGAGGGAAATCTGATTATGATCTGAGATTGTGATCTATGCTGATAAACCAACATTTGTTAAATATAAGCTGTTGAGTGCTTATTGTGTATGGTTGCACGGTGTACCGGTGCTACGGTAGCATCGCGGTGCTATAGCTTCAAAATACCTGTTATGCTGCTCTCTTTTTAAAACGGTAATATGGTAGTACAGTACATAATGTTACATATGCGCATTAATGTTCATTTGAACACTTAACGTTACATCTGCGTTTTTGCGGTGTTTCTCTCCTAAATCTATGTTTTGAACGACTCGGATGAGATAATGATTCAGTGAGTCATTCATCAAGACACTTGCTTCGTCGATGAATAAATCAGTCAGTCATTTCGAACGAATTGGTTGAATGATTCCCTGACTCAGTAAAGAAATTGCCGCCACCTACTGGCCGTTTTTTGCTTTCGTCACAATACAAGCGACTTTGTCACTGCAAGTCGCAAGGGGTTGCTTGCGGGCGTTCCCACTGCTGGTGACGTTCACTGCAGAAGCTGAGAGGAGAAGAATCACGTTAGCTCTCCTATTGGCTGTCGCTCCCAAAAGTCACTCCTCATTTGCATAAAGTTAAACATTTCTCAACTTTTTCGCGTCGGTTGCTACTGCTCATGTCGCCGAAAGTCACCAGTTCTCCATTGAAATGTATGGGATGTCGCGTCATCGCTTGTAATGTGAACGAGGCATGAGTGTGTGTGCACGGCGCTAGTTTCACATTTAAAGTAAGCCTAACATTTCCCTTTAAACAAATTGCTGTATAAATGAAATTTGTGGCAAATTAGTTCCCACGTGACATGTTCTAGTATACTTTAGTATTTACTACAGTAAACTAAAATTCCTAGACACTCGTGTTTTTGAGTCTTACCATAGTAAATATTAACGTATACTACAGAATTTGCACAAATGAGTTAATACTGCAAAATATTGTTTTGAACGCTATAATACAGTTTACTATACTAAATACAAAACGTTTCATTTAGAGCTGTGTATTAAGGAAATTTGGCTTATTTTGTAGATTTCAATTATGAACATGACACAGCATCGTGATACTACTTGGTATCGTGATACTTCAGCTGATATAGTATAATAAGATGTGTTTATGGTACCGTGGCAACTCTGTATGTGTATGCTCTCCAGGTGAAGGCCATGAGTCAACATGTGTCTCAGCTGGACAAAAAGACAATCGCTCGATGGAATCGATTCTCAGACCGCTTTAAAGATGACATCACTACTATTGTCAATGTGGTCACGGCTGAGATCGGGAACATTTTGGTTAAACAGCAGAAGGTGACTGAATCGAGGACAACAGTGCCTGTATCGTAGATGGACGAATGTGGTGTGTCTGTGATGTTCAAAAGAGACGTGTGTGTTTATCTTCAGGATCTGGAGCAGGCGGAGAAGGTTAACATCAGCTTGGCGTTCTTCCTCTATGACCTGATGTCTCTTATGGACCGTGGCTTTGTGTTTCAGCTGGTGAAGAATTACTGCAACCAGGTGAGGACGCTCATCTTATTTACTATTGATTATCTTAACAGCATTCAATTATTCAGAGCATTTCTGGCACAAACACACTCTCTCTCATTCTCGCTCTGTAGAAGTCCAATTAAACTTTTTTGGCACGACATTTAAAATAAATAATTGGAAACGCAGTGCAGAGCAAACACAGAATTTAGTTAAAAAGAAAACAATCAAGATGAATTAAGATAAAAGGTTTTGCTTACTAAATGCAAGTGGTGCCGAAATATGGAGAGAACAAGAATAGGATCAAGATTTCAATTCAAACGTAAAACCTCTCTGTTTTTTATCTCTTCTCCTTTCATCCAGATGGCAGCCAAGAGCGTGAACATGGCGACTTTAATCAGCATGAGGCTTGAGTTTCTGAGGGTCCTGTGCAGTCACGAGCACTACCTCAACCTCAGTCTGTTCTTCAGCAGCCCTGCCTCTGCTCCCGCCTCCCCCTCTCCCTCCACCTCCTCGCAGGTCATTCTGCCGTGTAGTGTCTAGTGTCTCAACCCATCCGATACTCCGTGTTTGGAAACAGTGGCTGATAAACCTGTGTGTCTCTCTCACCAGACCTCCAGCTCGTGCAGTTTTCAAGACAATAAGATTGCAGCCATGTTTGACCTGTCGCAGGATTTTAGGCAGCGCCATTACCTGACCGCTCTGCTCCTGACCGAGCTCAGTTCCGCATTGGACATGGAGTCTGAGGGGTGGGTGACCATCAATAAGCAAATATATAGCGCAAAAACTAGAAATTCACAAATGAATTAACTTCTGCCTTCAAATAGAAGATTGAGAGTACCATACGCTAGGCTGAATAGGCTACGTAAATCCTTTGTGTATCAGTCGATAAAATGAATAGATCAGAATGTATGGGGGTCTATGGGTATTGTCAAAGTTATTGTGTCGTGATGTGGATGTGTATTAATGTATGGACATGAATTATTGTAGGACAGTAAGCGCTGTGGGACGTGAGACACATTTTGGAGGAAATTCCAACAATAAAGTGAAATTGAATTATATTCATTTGAATTATATTTTGATGCTGTGTGTGTGTGTGTGTGTGTGTGTGCAGGGGGAGAGTCCAGCAAAAAGCCATTAATGCCACTTACAGTTTATTATGCGCTCACGATCTGGACCAGCGCTGCTCAAGGCCCGAGGTCAAGGCTAAGATCGCCGCTCTCTACCTCCCCCTGGTGGGCATCATCATTGACTCCATCAATTACCTTGACTTCACAGGTACTCCACACTTAAGAGTTCTCTCCCAGGCGTCTGTTTTTGGTAGTGCAGTTGTTAATCTCAGTTAGATTTAATAGCTTCTTTTAGCCAGTGGGCCAAAGTGCTTGATTATGGCTCTCTTGTGGTGCATTATGGGAGTTTGAAATTATTCATGTTTTTTAGACCGATTCATTTGTTGCCTTCACAGTTTCTGATTCGCGTGGTGGTAAAGGCAAGTCGGGCGGGCCCGAGGATGACCCTGATAGCGTCACCCCCATCAATCAGTCTGTTGCCATGGCAATAGCTGGAAATCCCTTCAACACCCTGGCAAGGAACGCGCTGCTGTCTATGGCTTCTGTGGTAAGTTTTTAAGTAGCATGATTTATAATATAATGCATATTTTTGTAAGGCCTGTCAGTCAAGAAATGATTTTGTGTGACTGCATCTGGCTTCTTATCAAATAAATAAAAAAGAGATGTAAAATATTGATTTGAATTGACTTAAAACAGCTATGTAGGAACATACACTTTTATCTTATACACTTTAGCAGTAAGTATACAAATATATTTAAAAGCATGAGGCTGTGTGTAATACATTCAAAGGAAGGAGGTGGGAACCGGCGAACATTAAATCAAACTTTTAATAAAATAAGCCAACAACAAAACGAAAGTAAAGGGCCGACAGCTACCTCACGGTCAACTGCCGGCCACACAAACATAAATAAAACTTAACACAATGTCCAGGCCTGGTCCTCTCTCCTCGTACACTCCTGTCGCTCGTCCTTTTATGCTTCCTTAGCTCCTCCGTGAGAGATGCGAGACCGGTGTAACGCGCAGCTGACACTCATTATCACTCACGTCACCGGCCTCGCACCATTCCCTCACGGCTCTCGTCCCGCCTTCCTCGTTACACTGTGATTGACCAATGAGAATGAATTATTCCAAAGAGCCTTGTCATAAGTGTAGGAACTATTTGTCTGTTTGTGTTTTTGTTAAGTTTCTAATGATTTCAAAGAAACTAAATCACTACTAAGAGTCTTAACACAATGTTCTCCGTCAATGTCTTCTTGTCCAGACGGGGAAAACGACTAACATGCTGACGGCAGAGACCAGCCGCAATCTGCTGATGTGTTTCCTGTGGATTATCAAGAACGCGGACCAGAATCTGGTCCAGCGCTGGACCATAGACGTGCCCACCTCTCAGATGAGCCGCCTGCTGGAACTGCTCGCCATCTGCATCTCCTGCTTCGAGTACAGGGTTAATATTCAGCATCCTTCTCTGTTTTTGATCTTTTGCTAACTTTAACTGTTTACTCAGAGTGACAGGAAGTAGTTTGAGGATACGGATTTATCTTCTGGATTGCTTTTACAAAGACGAACACATGGTTTGTTTGTGTAGGGGAAGCAGAGTTCTGATAAGGTGAGCACACAGGCCCTGCATAAGTCTCAGCAGGCTAAGGCACGTCTGGAGGAGGCTCTGTTGGGAGGGATCGGAGCCAGGGGGCAGATGATGAAAAGGGTGGGAGGTGAGCTTCATCTCATTTACTTTTTAGTTTTCCATTTAAAGGCAAAGTTTAGCCCAAAATGACAATTTTGTCACCTTTTACTCAGCCTTAAAGGGACAGTCCACCCAAAAAGGAAAATTCTGTCATCATTTACTCACGCTCAAGTTGTTCCAAATCTGTATGAATTTAACTTCCATAGTAGGAAAAATGCTTTATAAATTTCTTTGTTCTGTTGAACACAAAAGAAGAATGTAGGAAAGCAAACAGTTCCATTGTAATGTTTCCTACTATGGTAGTCAATGGTGACCAAGAACTGTTACAAGCATTCTTTCAAATATCTTTCTCCGTGTTCATCAGAACAAAGAAATTGATACAGATTTGGAACAACTCGAAGGTGAGTGAACGATGACAGAATTTTCGTTTTCGGGTGAACTGTTCCTTTTTTAAGATTAGACCTTTTTATTATTTTTAACATGATCTTGCTTAATTCCTATAATTTCTTTCATAAAACAAGGTTTATAGAGAATGTGATTAATTTTGGTCCATTTTGTAGCGTAAAATGAATAAACCTCAGTTTGAAGTGGAAACCTTATAAAACACAAGTACATTACGTACAAGAATGATGAATGCATTGTTTATTTTCCACAATTCTTGTTTTACCTAAAATGCTGTCTACTCTACAGACTTCCTTTGTTTACATGTTTTCTAAATATGTCCCATCTTTGTATGTTGGCTGTGTCTTGTGGAAGGTAACGACAGGACGATGGGTCAAAGAGAGAACTTGCGCTGGAGGAAAGACCTGACACAATGGCGCCAAACCAATGACAGACAGGACAAGTGAGCGGAAAATAATACCGTCCTTTCACGGATCAAATCCATTTAACCTGCAGGGCTTACGGACATTTCTACTGTTTTTACTTTCCCAACTGAATTTATTTCTTTTTTTGCCTACTGTTTGGTATTATTGTTTTTTTCAGATCTAAAGCGGAACTGGATCAAGAGGCCATAATCTGTGGTAATCTGGCCACTGAGACCAACCTCATAGTCCTTGATTTGCTGGAGATGATAGTACAGGTAAAAGAGAACACATGGAAACACAAAGCCTACTGTTTTTCTGTTGGTTTGTTGATAGTAACAACACGTGACTCTGTCTCTCAGGCGGTTCCTCTGGCAGACTGTAAGGATAATGTGGTTGGTGGAGTACTAAAGGTGCTGCTGCATTCCCTCACCTGTAGTCAGAGCAACACCTTCCTGTCACACTGTTTCAGCACCTTACGGGCTCTCATAGTAAAGGTACAGACTCATGTGCGGTAGGCAACGTTATGTGTAATCCCAATAAAGCTCTCCCACCCTACTGCTAAAGCCACTCTAATCTGCTGGTGCTTTTTAGTTTGGAGACTTGTTGTTTGAGGAGGAGGCGGAGCAGTGTGCAGACCTGTGTCAGAAAGTTCTCCATTACTGCAGCAGCTGTGTGGACGGCAACAGGAGTCAAGCTTGTGCTACATTATACCTGATCATGAGATACAGCTACAGCTCTGCCAGTGTAAGACTCGTATACAAACACTATTATGCTTGATCATGAGATACAGAGCAGTGCTGCAATGCGTATAAAAGATTTTTATTAAATGCAGTTTAATATACAGCCACGGAAAAAAAATTGAGACCACTCCAGTTTTGCCGTTATCAGCATTTATGCCTATATTGTGGCAATTCCAGTCTAGTATCTGTTTAATTTCAACAAAAACAAACCTCTGGAGTAAGATACTGTACTGTGAAGTCCAACAGCAATGCGAACTACTAAGAGAAGGTAGTATTTCATTATATATTCATTTTTGATCTGATCCTAAGATACATGTAAAAACATTATTAATATGTTGTTTAAACATGCATATGAACTTCATTTTGTTCACTTTCTTTTGTTGCAGTGTTTAAGATCTGCAAACATTGCATATTTTGGTCATTTTTACCCCTTTGTCCCGTCTCAGTTTTGTGCATATAAATGGAAATAAAACACATTTTTATTTGTAATTTGAGAGAAATGTTGTAACTAGTTCACCGAAGGAAACAAAAAGAATCATTATATAAATGTACGTTTAGAAAAACTGAAAATATTTTTGCAGTGGTCTCTTCATTTTTTCCACAGCTGCACTTTCAAATAGCAGTAGTGATTAAATTAAACTTTTCTGAAAATTGTATTAAACTAATGTGAATACAAAAAAAAAACATTTCAAAGAAATCAACATGTTTTAAAAATGAATTTTTTGAAAAAAAAATTTTAACCTGCAAAAATGAATTTCTTGCTTTGTATTTTTGTCTTATTAGTAGTTGGCAAAAAAATCTCTAATCTACTTGACAAGCAAAATGCCTATTATAAATGACTAAGATATTAAGTCTTGTTTTTCTAAAAAATATAACAAAATTATGTAAGTTTATGCTTAAAACAAGCAACATATCTGACAGTGGGGTAAGATAAAGTTTGAATCAAGCTGAAACCTGAATTATGTTGGTATGAAATATGTTTCTATACTCCACTGGCAGATATTGCTTGCTTGTTTAAAGCATGAACTCACTTAATGTTGATAATGTTTTTCAGAAAACAAGACTGAACAACTTGCGTCATTTTGCTTCTCATTTTGTATTTAAATGTAAGAATTTAAAGAATTTCAGACATTTGTACTAAAAAACAAGACCAAAATACTATTGCAGTTTTGCAGTGATTTTTCACACATTATTATTTATCACTGATCTTAATGTCAAAAACACCCCCAATAACCAAAACAAAATGACCACCACACAAATAAAATCACCGCCACCTTTACGTCACTGCCTCTTCTCTCTTAAAATGACGCAGATGTAGCACTGCAGACGGTCTCTGTAAATGTTATTCATCCGTCTGTCTGTCTGCTGATAACACCAGCCTGTCACTATTCACCGGCCATCTCTGTGTGCACCGGGCTGATGGCTGGAGTGTTTCCTTTGTTGACTCGATTTCTCACCCCCCTCAGCCCTACCCCACCAGATGGCCATGTTGTTTGCCATCTCATTCATCTTTAATGGCCAAAGGATGGATTTCTCTCCCTGTCTGTGTGTTTGTTTGCTTGTTTGGTTTGTAAAAGGCTCCAGCATTCGACCCAGCCGTTGGCGTAACCTTGAATATGTCCTGTTGTTTCCTTTTAGCGACATATCACTAAACTCCGCCCAGCCCTGGTTTGTTGATATGTTTCAGAGAAAAAACTTTATCTGTCAGTTATGTTTTATTTAAGTATCAATTTGTTTCCTCAAACTATCCTGAGGAAAACTATAAATAGACACAATTGTCTACATCCAATGTCGTGGCGGTATAAGAGAAACATTTGAGATATTAATGTAACCTTGTGATTTTATTTGACTCGCATTAGATTATTACACTAAAAAGGCACATGGGCTTCCAGTGCAAATATAACATTCATCGTCTCTGTAGTGTCGATCTCGAGCCATTCTTCACGGCACAACTAACTTAGATGTGAGATTTGTGACGTCTTCAGATGCCTCACACATACGCTCAATTTAACATAATGGTGCCATTGAAATGATCCATTGGCAATTATACAGGGGTTAATGGGAGATCATTTTGCAGTTTCCTGATGCTAAGCAAGATGGATGGAGCTTTTGCAGCCCCTGGCTCAAACCACCCTCGGAATCAATGATCTGAGGCTGTGACAGCGATGGCCAATGGCAGTGTGGCGTTTTCTTTCACAGCCTAACACCTGTATTTGACAATGTAACCTTCGATAACCTCAGCAGGGCCAAGCCAGATAAATGACACAGCTTGAGGTTACTGGTACACGGGGCACTGGAAAGGAAATCTTAAGCAGTTTACAAGCTTTTGTGAGATATTGATGCTGATGCGTTACAAGTGGACAAACCATAGAATTTTTTGGGTTTTTTGTACATGAAGCATATAAAACATACTACAAAACAAACATTCTCTGATGCTGTTTGGATTCTTTTGGATGAAGTCCTACAATAATGATGTAGATGGAAATTTTACGGAAATATAAATAAAACTTCTCTCATCTTTAAAAAATGTAATGTAAAAAAAGTGCTTGTTTTTTTAAATTTTGTTTTAAATTGATTTTTTTTCGTTCCAGAATTTCTCTAGAGTCAAGATGCAGGTGACGATGTCTTTGGCCTCACTGGTTGGAAAGTCTTCAGATATCCACGAGGAGTACCTGCGGCGCTCTTTCAGAACCATTCTTGCGTATGCAGAAGAGGACACAGAGATACAGTCCACACAGCTGCCTTCACAGGTAAACCAGCTTGGACCGCTATTGAATGTTTTAAGCAACTTCTTATAGTTCAAATGACAGCAACTCATGAATTAGAATAATGGGGTAATACTTGTTAATGATGTCAGATGAAATCAGGCACAGTGCAGAAAATACAGAAGTGGACAGTACTTAAATAATTTTATTTCAGTAATTTTTTCAAGCATCTGTACTTTAAAGTATCAAGTATCTGAGTGTTTTTACTTTAGAAAACTTAAATTTTCTTTTGAAAATCATATATCATACTTTTTACTACACTACATTCCATAAATACATTTTGTTTGTTTTTTACCTTTGATACTTACTGTAAGTATATTAAACATCTAGTACTTTCTTACTTTAACTCCAGTAAAATAGTTTAAAACAAAGTACGAAAGTGCTAGATTTTTAAAGGTAAAAAAAGATATGATAGTAAAAAATATGATATATACTTTATAAAGTAGTAAAGTAAAATTGATCTTAGGTAAAACACACTGGTAAAGTATAGATACTTGAAAATGTGCTTAAAAGTAAAAACATTTAAACTGATAGAAAATTCTGTCATCCTTTACTCAGCCTCTTGTTGTTTTAAATCTGTATACATTTATTTGTTCTGTTAAACCCAAAAGAAGATATTTAGAATAAAATAAGATTCCAAACCGTTCCGGGGTACCATTGACTACCATAGTAGTTTTGTTTCCTACAAAAGGTTTTTTGTTTTCCCCCTGAACTGTTTGGTTACAAACATTCTTACAAATATCTTCTTTTGTGTTCAGTGGAACAATACAATTTAAACAGGTTTGAAAAATGATGACAGAATTTTAATTTTGGGGTGAACAATCCCTTTAAGTACTGGACACCTCTCAGAAAATAACATGTGTTAAAGCTGTAAACGTGCACAGTGTGGTTTGAGTTTGGACCAAGCGTGTTGACCATAAGCGAAATCTAAAGTATTATTGAATATTTTTATAGAAATTATTTTATTTATTTATTTAATTATTATTAGGCCTGAATTACCAAATTCTGTCCCCACAGGTGGATGAACTTTTGAGGAACCTGAATAGTATCCTCTCAGATACAGTTAAGATGAAAGAGTTTCAGAAGGATCCTGAGATGCTCATGGACCTCATGTATAGGTACTGCACACACACTCTCCAGTCGCTAAAACAAAATCTGCTTCTGCTTTCAAGATGCCAGGCCTGTGGTTTTCTTCTCTGCTTCCCATTTTGCTGTGGTTTCTACTGTTTGTCTACTGTTTTAGACTTACCATGGTAACCAAGTGGTGCATCGTAACCATGTAGTGTGCCTCACATATGCCAGTCCACAGTTTTATTTGATATTTGGAAAATAAGGGCATTATTGACAGTTTTCATAAACCCTGACGGTGTGATCGGGACACAGATGTAGAGAGGAGCAGTTTTGTATCATCCTGAAGGGCTTTAAGGAAAATATTTTTTTAATTAAACATTTAAGTTATTTTGCAATATATGAAGCCAGCATATAACTATAACAGACTTATTATGGTTTATTTTCGGTTTTATTGTAGTTTTATGAATATTTTAAAATAGCATTTATTTGTATTTTTTATGTTAAATTTTTAGTAATTATATGATGTCCTTTTGTATTTTATTATTATTTTTTGTTTCTTTTTTATGTTGCTATATAAGATGAATTTATTTGGTTTTTATCCAGATATTTTCTCCGAGCGTTAACCCATTATTTATGTCGACTCCAGGATCGCAAAGGGCTACCAGACATCTCCAGATCTTCGTCTCACCTGGCTGCAAAACATGGCGGAGAAGCACAACACCAGGAAGTGCTACACAGAATCAGCCATGTGTTTGGTTCATGCTGCAGCCCTGGTGGCTGAATATCTCAGCATGCTGGAGGATCACAAATACCTGCCGGTGGGCAGCGTCACCTTTCAAGTGAGTTATTATTGCGAGTGGGAAATGCTCGAATCGGCTTCCTTTCCTGATATTAACAGTAGGCGTGAATTATGTCTCGACTGCTCCCCGAACCCTTCACACACGGCTCGGTGCAAATGAGAACCATGTCTGACTGTGGTAAATGAATGTCTCCCCTCCCACCAGAACATCTCCCCTAACGTGCTGGAGGAGTCGGCTGTCTCAGACGACATCTTGTCTCCAGATGAGGATGGGGTTTGCTCGGGACGCTACTTCACGGAAAATGGCCTGGTTGGGCTTTTGGAACAGGCCGCTGAGTTATTCAGCAACGTGAGTCGTGCATAAAGCCAGGCTTGATAGGATTGCATTTCTTCAGAAATATTTCTCTACTCTATTACTACTACTACTATTTATTTTTTCATGCACCACTTTGCCATTAAGTTTATTGGGATTCTTATATTCTGTCTGTGCAAAATGTTTAAGACATTTTTATTCAACATATATAATAGAAAAAAAAGATTTTATATTGTTTCATTGCCCCTCCTCAATACCAAATGCAGTGCAATTTTTTAATGATGTTTTTAAAATATTTGTGTAATTTTTTTGTAAGACTACTTAATGTAGTTTTGTACTTCTAATGTAGTTTGTTTCTTTCTAAATCATTGTTTTTGGACAGGGTGGCTTATTTGAAGCAGTAAACGAAGTCTACAAGATAATCGTTCCTATACTGGAGGCTCACAGAGATTTCAGGAAACTCGCTTCCACACACGACAAACTCCAAAGGGCTTTTGAGAACATCATTCAGAAGGTAAAGCATACAAATGTCTCCTACATGATTCTGCCAGACAGGAAGGAGTTGTGTAAAGCCATACGATGATCTTGATGCATGTTCGAAGCATGTGTTTGTTTACTTTTCAGGGTCACAAGAGGATGTTTGGAACCTACTTCCGTGTGGGATTTTATGGCTCTAAATTTGGAGACTTGGATGAGCAGGAATTTATCTACAAAGAGCCAGCAATCACCCATTTACCTGAGATTTCCCACCGGCTCGAGGTGAAACTTTTTTGCAGCCTTGTGAAGTTCAGAACTGCATTTGTACATTGAAGATAAAATCAAGTGAATCAAGTGTGAAAGCATATTTTACAAAAAGTTTCAATTAGATTGTTTGGAAAAAGGACTATAAGAGTAATCATATTTTGAATTTGAATTTTTATATTTTTAATTTCATGTTCATTTTAGTTACATTTTCAGCAATTATATTATGTCCTTATTTCATTTTATAATTTTTTTATGTTGCTATATAAGACGAATTTACTTCAGTTTTAGTTTAGTTTTTTATTTATTTCAGTTCATTTTAGTACTTTGAATTATTTTAGTTGATTCCTGAGGCAACATTTCTAATATTTGTTTTAAAAATAATACTTAGGTCACAATTTTATTTAATTTCAATATAGAGAAATTAGGGCTGTCAAGCGATTAATCACGATTAATCGCATCCAGAATAAAAATTTGTGTTTACATAATATATGTCTCTGTACTGTGCATATTTATTTTGTATTTAAAAACACATACACATACATGTATACATATTTAGGAAATATTTACATGTATTTATTTATATTTACCAATCATTTAAATTACATAAACAGGAAATGTATGTTCATTTTTATATTTTTCTTGAATACAGTATATGCACGTGTGTGTATGTTCTATAAATGCAGACATAAGACATATATTATGTAAACACAAACTTTTACTCCGTATGCGGTTAATCACGATTAATTGTTTGACAGATTAAATCTTGTTTGACAGATTACATTTGTTTGGCCAGGTGTACAGTATGTTAGGTCAACTTTTTGTTTGCTTATTTATCAGAATTTCTACAGTCAGTGTTTTGGGGATGAAGTTCTGGAAATGATTAAAGATTCAACACCGGTACACAGAAACAAACTGAATCCCAACAAGGTACTTCTTATCAACTACTGTGCAAATGCAAACACGATTACAATCAAAACCTTTCTTCAGCATGACCTGGCCTTTAAGTGCCTCTGCAGTCAAATCTCAATTGCCTCATTCAACCAGTTTTACCTTCAATGCTTCCTCTAAATGCTGATGAATCCTTGATCAGATTGTGTTGTCTTAAACAATCAGGCATACATACAGATTACCTTCGTGGAGCCTTACTTTGATGACTATGAGATGAAGGACCGTCTTACCAACTTTGAGAAGAACTTCAACCTTCGTCGCTTCATGTACACAACGCCATTCACGAAGAGCGGGAGACCCCGAGGAGAACTGAATGAGCAGTACAAACGGAAAACCATCCTAACCACGATGCACGCCTTCCCCTACATCAAGACGCGCATCAACGTCATTCAAAAGGAAGAGGTCAGAATGATCCAAGAAAATATCCCCTTAATCTGATTCATCTGTACTGGCAGTGAATATACGTATAAGATGGTATCCAAAAGGTTGTGGGTTTGAACCCACAAAGGGCGATGTATGAGGTGTCACCTTGTGCAAAACTAACTGCAGCAAATAAGACAAAAAATCGTTTTAATCTCTTTAGTTTGACCTCACACCCATCGAGGTGGCCATTGAAGACATGCAGAAGAAGACCCGAGAGCTTGCCGAAGCCACGCACAGAGAGAAGCCAGATGCCGTGATGCTGCAAATGGTTCTGCAGGGATCTGTCACAGCCACTGTTAATCAGGTCTGAACCGTGTAAACAAGCACACACACAGACAAACACACGCTTGCTTATCCAGCCACCCAGTCTCCCGCCAGCCCATTACTATCTTGCAAATTGAGGGATCTTCTAAAGGCCTCCAGTGTGGTTGTAAATCCTTTGGGTAATACAAGGACAGGTCAGGAGAGTAATGTAAATTTTTAGGTCTTAATGGATTTATACCGAAGCACTGAACACTATATTTATAGTAATGGCTGAGGCTACCGAGTGACAAGTTACAACACCAGTCAAGTTCAAAACGCATCCAAATCCCATGGATCTGGCATGCGGTTACTTGATAAATGCCCTTTGGAGAAACAACACACAAAGAGCGCGGCAAAGCCTCGCCTGCCGGCTCCACGGTGACATCACTCGCACAAAGACTTATTCATGATCTTTCCCTTATGTGTTGACTTTACCTTGTGGCCTCCAATGCATGAAGCATTCATTTTCTCCCACTGGAGAAAGGGGGGCCTTTTCTTTCCTCGTCTAATTCTGTGTCTCCGCAGGGTCCTTTGGAGGTGGCCCAGGTCTTCTTGAACGAAATCCCGGCAGACCCCAAGCTCTTCCGTCATCACAACAAACTGCGTTTGTGTTTCAAAGAGTTCATACTGCGGTGAGTGTCCGTTTCCAAACCAGAGAGATGTATTAACGTGATCTCGCTTGGTTTTCCACGATGGAATCAAAGAACAAATGGAAGTGTGCATTTTGTCATTATAGCTTTGTTTAAAGTAGTTTATTCGAAAGTGGAAATAAGACACTTGAGGGTGTTTTCCACCAACATAGAAACAGGAAAGCTCTGACTTAATGTCACACAGCTGCGTTTGTTTTGCAAAAAATCATAATGTTTAATACAAGACTCGAAACAAATTAGGATTCTGAATACAGTGATATTTCCCAGAACGTATGCAACTTGTGTGGAAATACTACACATCGCTTTTTACAGATGGAAAGGTTCTTGATAGGTTTTGGTCTGCGCCAACAAGCACACAAATATTTACAGTCATTTAAAATGTTTATTTTTCTACAAAATCTATCCAGGCTGGCACGGTTCTTCTCCAGCCAAGTTTTCAGCATTTATGCCAAGACGTTATAGCCTGTGTAAAAGACCCACGAATACATTATTTGCTCTTGTTATTACATTTATTTGCACTTGATATTGTAGTAATAAAGGTCAAACACTAATGCGCTGTCAGTAACTCTTATAAAACTGAATACAATTATTCTGATCTTCCTGTATTTTATCCGTTTTTTATGAATGAATAGGAACCTCTGATGATTTATTCATCATCTGTACCATGCTAAAGTTCTTTCGTGGCTCTTCTTGTGTGATTGCATATCTGCAGGTGTGGGGAGGCCGTGGAGAAGAACAAGCAACTCATCACTGCCGATCAGAAGGAGTACCAGCAGGAGATGAAGAAGAACTACAACAAACTGAGAGAGAATCTCAGGCCCATGCTGGAGAGAAAAATCCCCGAGCTTTACAAGCCCATCATCAAACCTCGCATTGAGAATAGGTACATTAACAAATGCTGTTCTTGAACTTTGCCTCAACAATCAGTGAATGCGGAAAATGCTCTCGGTTTCATTTCTATGCTAGTTTTCGATAGCTGTTAACACAGCTGCAGAATATGATTTGAGAGTCACACCTGTTTGTTAATATGCTTGTTGATTTTTTTAATGGTATACAATGTGAGGACTGCCATAATGACAGTCATAATGGGTTTACTTCTATTCCCTATTGTGTTTCCAACAGAGATTCCTTCAAACGGCACAGCCTCCGTCGAACACCAGATGAAAATTCATGATGTCAAGAGAATGGCCTCTCTAGAGAATATCAAGGGAAGGATGTTGCAGCGTGCCAGGAAACAACAGCTCTGTCAGCTGATATTTAGATGACTCGAGCAAAGTTTAATGGACAAAAAATCCTGAAAATTGTTATATTCTTTATACTGTATATATGGAGAATTTAAATCATGCAGAACATATGTTTTATTTGTTTGTTGTTATTTTTAGAACAAAAAACCTCAGCTGGTCAGTTTTCTCTGTAGGTCTGTGTTTTTATTATTATTCTGATTATGGTTCGGATCTTCTTTAGTTTGTTACAACATTGCATTCATAGGTAAAGGGACTTGTTTCATGTGACTAAAAATCTGTCTGATTTCTTTTCAAAAATAAAACCTAATCTGGACTAATATCACTAATCCATTGAAATGTCAAAAGTGTCAGTGCTATGTAGCGTTGGTCAAATGTTTTTAGGAACAGCTGGATATGTGACGAGAAAGTAATCACCTCATGATATGTTTGTTTACATACAGCTAAAATAGCATAGATCATTATTACTTAAATCCTTGGTGTTATTATGTGTATATTGTAATTGCAGAGATTTATGGAAAAAAACATGTTGTGTATATATAGATCTATTTTATTTATAGAAAATAGTTCACATTCTTAGGCTATTCCATCGTTGTGACTAGGCTTATCAAAATAAAAGTGAATTAGGAATCAGCAACAAATGCAGTGTAATAAAACCCCACTTCCTGTTTGTATTTTTTGTATGAATGACTGGAAATAGCGGAAAAAACATGTTGTATTATTTCATGTGCCAAAATAGTTCCCTTTGTGTCAACAATAAATGTATCGGTAGACAGTTTCTTTTATTCTTCTCCAATAGGTTTTTTTCTGATTTGCACTAGCGTACATACGCTTCGTCTCTGTTACACATGTACCTGCTGTGAAAACTGTGATATCTGTATGTTGGCTCTGTTAACATTATCTTGTGCGTAGGTCGGTACGATTTCAGCAGACCTTATTTCAGCCTGAAAGCACAAAAAAACCGATATAAATATTTTTATAGTGTCAAATAAAATGCACTTCTTAATAAAAACTACATGCGTGCAACCTGTTGTGATTGATGTATATTTAAATATATTTCATCATATATTTCTAGCAATATAACAAGCTATTATTGCAGTATAAACTAATATCCTCAGTGGTGATGTGCGTCAATCTCTATACAGTACGGCAGGCTATATGCAGATCGCAGGTAAATCCTATGAGGTCCAGCTCAACTTCCTGGTGCTGCGTGATGACGTGCATTGAACGCGACAGCGTCGGCGGCCCGCGTGATAAGTTCTGTCACAGGGAGAAACAGGTTCGTGAAACATCTCTAATGAAACTTTAGCTTTATAATACTGCAATGCAAGTCGTCCTGTGGCTTACACTCGTTGGTCCGTAGCAGCACAGTATTTTAGCATGTTTCTGCAGAAAAAATGAAAAAGCAGAAGTGGAAACCGAAATCTAAAGTTTTTGGAAAGCTGATTTGTTGTAACTTTGTTAATACCATTGTAGAAATCATTAACGTCAAATGCCTGTCCCAGCAGTTTTAAATGTACTCGCATGTATGGAATGAAAGAACATTACCCTGTCATCACCCTAGAGTAGTATTTACTGTAACAGTTAAGTGTTTTGGTGATATGTGAGTGATTTAGCGCCTGATTCTGTGCTGCTGTTGACACATTTCCACTTCAATCACCTCGTATTCACTTTACATGCTTTTAAAACGATGTAGTCCCAAGACATTAAAATATGGATGCGTTCCTATTGTTCCAAGTAAAGTAGTATTTCAATTAGTTCTATAATATAGAAATTATTATTATTTCTATATTCAATATTTGACTTAGTTTTTACCGTGTCTGTCAGGAAAGGGTGTACTTTAATATTTGAAGTGTTTTAGATCAATAGCACGTTACACTGTTTATGTCAAGTACTTTTTGTTTATGTATTTATTTTTAGTACTAATTTATAGGACACACAAGCGAACATATGACATCTGACACTTCACTTAGTAGGTGGTGGGTTTGCGCTCCTTTAACATTTTGCAACATCTCTCAGGACAGGTCACCCAAAGGTAAAAATTCTGTCATCATTTATACACACTCGTATCATTCAAAACCTGTATTGTTTTCTTTGTTCTGTGAAACACAACAGAAGAAATTTTGAGAAATGTCTCAGTGGATGTCCATACAATGGAAGTCAAAGGGGTCCAGTGTTGTTCAGCTTTCTTCAAAATATCTTCTTTTGTGTTATGCAGAAAAACAGAGCCATACAAGTATGCAGTGACATAAGGGTAAATGATTTTGAATGAAATCGAATTTTCATTTTTGGGTGAACTGCCCCTTTAAGAGCCAGAAACTCCCCAGCTGCTTATTATGAGTGAATTAAAGATTAATTTGACTCACTCAATGCATCATTTACTTCATTTCAATAGATATCACAACTATTAGCATCATTAAGTTTCTGGTCACAAAAATGTTGTGGAGTGAAAACCTGGTATTGTGACAATCCTAAATATGCATACATCTGCATTATGCACTGTACCTTAAGGATACGTAGATACATTTAAATGATTTCTTTAACATTTTATTTACAGGCTATTAAATACCTCAGGACAGCATGCAGACCGAATAATGTGTGGAGTTTTGTGAGTTATATGAATGGCATTTAGTTTGCTACATTTGCTTACAATATTGTTAATATTTCAAGACTTCCACCTATAGAATACCAATAGGTATGGAAAGTAATCCTCAGCTTGATCTGGACCCTAATAGAGATGATCTGCCCTTGCGGGCCAACACCAACCAAATGCTTGTTCGACACTATGCGCTTGACCTGGCCGTTCACTTCCAAAGGATGGTCATTGGTGGCAGTATTGTTCTTTTTCTGGAGCCTGTTAAAAGTGAAAGAGGATCTACATCAAACACACCAGTACAAGACGTATGTAAGTTATCATCGTCTAAAGATGATGCGAAATCTCCCATCATGCCTTGCCCAAATAAATTAACACCCACCAAGAATCCATCAGATTTGAGTGAAGGAAGTGACATCAATAATGTCACGTGGGGTGATGATAGTGACGATTTCACCTTGGTGCTGGATTGCTGTGATCTAGTGGTGTTCAGAGTGGAAGAGGTGGATGTGACCACGGTGTCTCATTTAAAGGAACTTGACAAACAGGGATTTTATGCAAATGCTGATCATCCATCTTCCAGTCTGGTACGGAGGCTGGTCTCCATGCCTTCAGCTAGCTGGAGACAGCAACAAGATCTATATCTCCAGTGCAGTCATTCCCCTGCTGTCCTACATGAAAAACCTCTCCGCTTCCACATGGATCAGTGGAGTCTTCAGATCAGGAAGGAGGGGGTTTTGTCCCCTCATGCTTTCCCGTGTGCTCTTCGAATCTGGTATGAAACTAAACCCACAGGTGGTTCTGTGAGGTGGACGAAAGACCAGGATGGCAGGTATGCTAGTTTAGATATTTACATATAGCCACAAGCGGTTCCAGAATATGATGTTGTCGTGATTTTGAACCTCTAGATGCTGTGTATATACCATGGGCTCGCCCATCAACAACAGAGCCCTCTTCCCATGCCAAGAACCACCTGTTGCCATGTCAACATGGCAGGCACGTGTAAGAGCGCCGTGTGATTACACTCTTTTAATGAGCGGTGAAAATCAAGCCTTTCCTGAGCCTGCAGAGACGGGTAGAGTTAAAATCTCTCTCAGCAGATGTTTTTAGATTCTCACTATGCACAATGCTGAAGATCTTTATTTTATTTTGCAGGTGTTCTACAGTGGGATTATTATGTCACGATGCCAATGCCAGCTTCCACCTTTACCATAGCGGTAGGTCAGTGGCTGGAGGCTGGTGTAAAGGCTTCCAACTCTGAGGTGGAGAAAACAGAAGAACCTCATGTCCAAGTTCCCGTGTAAGTTCTTAAAGGGATACTTCAATCAAAAATGAAATCATCATTTATTTACCCTCATGTCAGTCAATGTATGACTCTTTACTTCTGTGGAACACAAAAGGAGATATTTTAAGAAATGTCCATACAATGGAAGGCAATGGAGTCCAGTGTTGTTTGGTTACCAATGTTCTTCAAAATATCTTCTTTTGTGTTCTGCAGAAGGAAATCATACAGGTTTGGAATGACACGAAGATGAGTAAATGATGAAAGAAATTTCATTTTTGGGTGAACTTTAATCTCACTGGAATGTCAGTGTATAGTTAAGCTAATTAAGCCATTCTGTTTGTTTCTGCACCTTATCCTTTTTGCAAAATGCAATATACTCTCACTTAGTTGTTGCAATAGAATTTTGAGCATTTAAGTAAAAGTAAAACCAACAGTGATGTCATTTCTGTCATCGACTATCTGTCGATTCTTGTGTTAAACTGACAGGAAAGTGTCATGGCAACAGCAAAGCTGCTTTAATGCAGCATTTCTTTCATGCAGACCTAAAGCCTAAAACTTTATTAGTATTATTTTGCTTCTTAAATTGCAACTGGCATTTCCTTGAATAGAAAATAATGCATTGCCTTTTAAATTCTGCATTTCTCTATATCGCAGTGTTTCTCTAGACAACTCACAATCTGGACCTACAGACCAACATCAGAGGAGACTTATATCAGAACAAAATGGTGATGAACAATATGTTTGCTCCCACATGGATTATCCTTGTCGCTTCCTGGTCAGCGCTGCTAGGACACAGACAGTTATTCCTCACCGGGTATATGCCCCCGCCCATCACCTGCAGAGGGCAGAAGACCAGGTTCTACCCCTCCTGCCGCTCTGTCTGACTGCCGCCCACCTCATTTTAGGTGTCCATCCATTCTCACGCCTAGATGTTCTCATTGTTCCCTCAGGCTTCTCCAGCCTGGGCATGGCCAGGTAAAGATGATGCATTTCTGTGCATGAGTAAGTTTATTATCCTATAGATGTAAATTGTAATAACTCTGTTTGAGTTGCAAGTACTGTTGTAGCATTTTTAAATAATGTTTATTTGTTGTACAGTTTGACCTCAGTTGAAGCTTAAAGGTGAAATATGTTATTTGTATGGTATAACACTTTCTCAGATCCCAGCTTAATCTGCAAAACAGCTGTAAATAGGCTATAGGTTAATTTATAAACGCTGTGGCTTTAAGGCATTGCAACCAGCCTGACAGAGCAACAATGGTTTAACAAATTTGAACACCAGTTTAGACTACCTGATACACACTTTACAAAAAGGTTTTATTTGTTAACGTTAGTAAATGCACTAACTAGCATAAACTAACAATGAGCAATAGAGTTAATACAACATATACTGTATTAATCACTGTTGATGTTAGTTAATACAATATTCATGTTAGTTCATGATGCATTAAGTAATGTTAACATTTTTATTGTTCGATTTGAAAAATGTATTAGTAAATGCTGAAATGAACATGAACTAAGATGAATAAATTCTGTAGAGATACGGTTCATTGTTAGTTCATGTTAGTTCGCTAATGCATTAACTAATGTTAACAAATACAACCTTATTGTAAAGTGTTACCCATGTTTGTGATGTAGAAAACAGATCGTTTTAAACAGCGTTTTTGAGACCGGATTTGGTAAAATGCGGTTTTAGGGAGAAAATAGTAGTTTTGACTGAGGAATTTGCACATGGTTTGTCTTAAACTATATAAAACATCACAAAGGCGTATAAACAATTAAAAAAAATCATTTTTAACCACAAATTTCACTATTTGTTTTACCAACTCCATGTAAATTTATTTTAAATTCCCAGATACTTTCATACGCGGCTTATGACCTCAGACAGGTAAACTGGACTCAAATCCACGGTTTCACCAGTAAAGTGCACACACTTGCTTTGTAACTGACAGTAAGCATCATGTCAGTTAAAACTGGCTGTTCAATGATTAATCGTGATTAATCACATTCAGAATAAAAGTGTGATACGTATATATCTGTGCACTGTGCACATACACACGTATATACAGTACAGTACATGTGTGTATATATATATATATATATATATATATTTAAATATACATATGTTTTGTATTTATACATGTTTAAATACAAAATTAATATGCACATTGATAATTAATACTAATACTAATAATTAATATAAACTTTTATTCTGGATGCGATTAATCGTTGAGCAGCCTTATATCAATATGCAGTATTTCAGAAACTCATCATCAGTGCTGTACGCTACAGTGATTCAAATAAGGACTCTATAGATATTAAGCCATGTCTTGGCAGCTGTTCCCATTTGATCGCCTTTTGGATTCCATGAGGATGCCACAGTGTTTATGAATTGGCTGATTTAAATGGTGTTCTTGGCCAACCGTACTGTTTGTTTAATAGTCTGTGTGGCTTGAGGTGGTGATAACCTGTTGGATCTTTTTAAATGGCTGCTTGATGAGTACAGTAACTCCTTAAGTTTGTCGGAAGGCAACTGCTTCGGAAATATTCCTGTGAAATGTTTGCGCAGCAAATTTTGTTTGTGTTTACAGTATACCAAATTTCATTTTCTGTCAGGCTTGACTGGAATTTGATACGGAATATCAGGAATATTACGGAACATCAGTCAGTTTTAGTGAAGCTGCCCTTTAGATTTAAGTAAATTTGCTCTTTGGGCGGTCAGGTGTTCCTGTATTTCCAGTATATTCTACAGATATGAGGTCATCACATGGTTCACTTACCACCATGGATTCAGCTATTCACCAGATGAAAATGTCACATTCTAACTAGCGCTGGGCATGCATGCTAACATCGGTCACTCGTGTTTTTCTTTTCCTCCCTTTCTGCCCGAGTTAATGTGAAGCACAGGAGTCAAGACTACAGTTATTATTTTTAGTCGATGTCTACAGAATATTGACTTATTTTAGTGGCCTCATCAATTTATTACAGCCCTCCCCACAAGATCTGCCAATTGATGACAGAAGTGTGTGTGTGTGGGAGAAACAGATACTTGTGCCCCTGTATGGGTCACAGCATTCGACCGCCGCCCGCCCCTTCTCTAGGGAATGGTATAATCCATCGGGTCTTTATTGAAGTGCCTCTGAGCCGAATCAGACCAAAAAGAGTGATCAACAAAGTACTTTTGGGGCCGAGGGAAGGGGCACTTTGAGATGCCGATCCCCCAGGATGTGGGAGAGGATGTGTGGATTATTCCCAGCAACAAAAGCCATTCGCTCCTGGAAACACTTCAGAGACGGGAGTCGTTTAATCTAAAAATTGGGAAGTATGTGGGCCCAAATCCTTGGGGCCTGGCCAATATCTGCTTTTATATCATGCTTGTTCATTTGCAGCTGGGGCTTGGGACATGGCAGTGGCGATGGTGGTTGTTCTCTGGAGGGCAGGAAGTAAAGATTATGAAGTCAAGAAAGGGCAGGCCTGATAGTGTTTGCTTTGCTTCCTCCCAAATACCCGCATGACTCCTGCTTCATTTCCACAGGGACGTTATTCTTGGCTCAAATCCTGCTTCGGTTGAAACGAATCTGATTTGTGAATCATGGAATGACAGTCTTCTTGAACCTTCAGGAAATATCTCTCTGAAGAATGTCATCAGCATTCCATCCTGTGTATTGCTGACTGATCACGTAGGGAAGGTCTAGACTGAGGTGGCTAAGAAATGACGTTTGCGGTGATACTCATCTTCTGATCTTAGGCACGTCGTGCGCCATATTCGCCGGAGACGCACAGGAAGGGCACAGCACTTTCCGAGACCTTGAATGCAGTCGATTTCGGTCCCTTAACACCTCTTTTACGCCACAGCAGGACATTGTTGGAATACTTCTTATGCCAGATGTGCAAATATGGGCATTGCCTGTTTTCCAGAGACTGAAGGCTTTCACAGCTCTGAGATTTTTGTTTTATTCCCACGCTATGTCAGTGACGTATAACGTTCACAAAGACAGTAGGTGGGTAATAGCTTTAACTAATGATGTCTTTTATGTAGATATCAAAGTTTGTATTGTTAGAACTGCCAAAGCACCGATTAAGTCATCGCTGGCTTGTCTGATGTATGGTAGAAAAACATACAGACAGACTTTTTTAGAGCAGGTTGATTCCAGTCAAAGTTTTGTATATCACTCTTAGGGGCAATTCACATTTCACGTCTAAACCGCGCGGAAAACGCGAGCCGCACTGCTTTCTCATGCGGTGTGTGTGCGGCATTCTGAAAAGTTGAACTATTTTCATCTCGATGCGGCGCCGACGCGCCTAGAAAAACGGGAGCGTCGCACCGCATGCACATCGCAACGCTCCCTATTTACGCGCGCCTGCCGCGTGTCTACATTTAAAATAACAAACTTGCACGCGCAAAAGACGCGAAATGTGAATCGCCCCTTAAAGGGATTGTTCGCCCAAATATAAAATATCTGTAATAAATGATTCACCCTCATGTCAAAACCTGTATATGACTTCTTCTGTAAAATGAAGATATTTCGAGTAATGTCTCGGTGGTTTTGATCCCCAAAACTCATTTTGAACACACTCTGTGTTTTGAACATTACACTATATAAATAGCTCATTTCGGTCCATTACATTGCAATTACTCCACGGTTTAGACTAGTATTTGACCTTATATAGCCTGTTAGCTCCGTGTAAACTCTGAAAGAGAGAGTCTGGAGAAGCTTAGAATGAGTAAGGAGAAATATGCACAAAACTAGCATGCCGTGAAAATTTCGCTTACCCTTCACAGTTTGGGTCAACATGAACCGTCATCCATTATGATTGAGTTATGTGGTCCATCTGGATTACCTCCTTCGAGCAATAGTGAGGGAATAAATGCTTTTACTAGGTAACTTTATTTGTCAGAGTTTAAGGTAAAAGCAGGTGGCTAAATTCCTCCCCAGATCCTCTGAGACCTTGGGGGCAGCTACTCTTCATATTTCACTTTTTTACAGCGTGTCAGCAAATGCACAGCGCTAGTAAAAAAGAAATTTGTGCTCATTTGCCCGAGGTGCTCTGTTAGCTGTTCGGGAGCTGTTGAACGTTTTTAACCCCCAAAAGAATGACGAAGGTTAAATAGAAGTCTAAACATTTCACAAGGTTTTAGTGAACGCATTCTCAACCAGAGTGCGCCGAATCTCCTTTGCATAATCATCACTGATTTGAATACCTAAATCATTTTAAAGTCTTCAAAGATTAACAATATACAATTTTCTCCTTCAAAATGCGCACCACCCACACACACAGGATTTGGGATTCGAGACGTTTAAAGGCGAATTAATCATCTTTCTTCTGACTCACCAGTTATAGTACAGCGCCGTGAAATAAATTATTGGATTTTTGAGTTGTTAATAACGCAGGCATTATGTGGACCAAGGGTAATGAAAAAGCAAAAACAGTATTTAAATGTACGCTGACATATTAATATTTTAAAGAGTTTGCAGCCACATGAAATGCCCTCATTATAATCAGTCTGAGTCTGCCTTTGGTTGTTGAAATTGGTTTGGGTCTGTTCAAATGTTATATGTTTTTCATACCAAGAGGGATTGTCTGATTAATCAGTCTGATTGGACGACACTCGAGCATTCCCGAACAAGGAACAGCATCGCTTCTCAGCTTCACCAAAAGCATTGTAAATGGATATCTTAAAGTGATAGTTCACCCAAAAATGAAAATTCTGTCATCATTTACTCACCCTCTTGTCATTTGAAATCTGTATGACTTTCTTTCTTCTGCAGAACACAAAAGTAGATATTTTGAAGAATGTTGGTTACTGAACAACGACGGTACCCATTGGCTTGCAATGGTTTTGTGTCTATACAATGGAAGTAAATGGGTACCGCCGTTGTTTGATCACTTTAAGTTTGTGAGGTTTTCTTGGGGTATTTTAGGGTGTTTGGTTTAAGGTTTTTCTGTATCATTTGAGTCATTTTTGATTATTTTTTATTTATGGATGGATGTGCTTTATATAGCTTCGACATTTTGAATCCCATCATGACGCCATTTCAGGATAAAATTGTATAATAAAAATAAAAACTGAAGAAAGATCGTCATGTTCATCTGGGATTGCATGAGGGTGAATAAATTACGATAACATTTTCACATCCGAGTAAACTATTTCTTTACCATTGTGTGTTACGTTGACTCGTTGCACATTTGTTTGCTTACAAGCTCTTCCTGCAGCCGTAAAAATGACCATATTTGGAAAAGGAAAGCGGAGTCCCATGGGTGAGAAGTGTAATGTGGGCGAAGGATGTGAAGCGTTCGGAATGTGCTGGACTAGTCAGGGAACTAGGGAGGTTGAGATAACAGCACTTAAATAGCCCTTTCTCTTGCTTGTTCTTCTCTCTCTCTCTTTACTTTCCCTTTTCTGTCCTCTCTGATTGCTGAGTAACCTAAGAAGTGTGTGACAGTGTGTGTTTTTTCAGACCGGGAGTCTCTGGCACGAAAGACAGCTGTTAATCAAATTGTCAAGGATGAGATGTTTTTTTTTCTCTGTGTCCATAGAGAGGGTTTTCTGTCCCGCTTTGTGCCTCGTGCACACAAAAGCCTCAGCGAATGAAAGAATTCAAAGCACGCCTGCACCTGGCAGGCAAGTGCAGTTAAAAGCAGTTCAGTAATCGCCAAAAACAAGATCTTTTACTGAACTTACACTGTACTGCAGGTGACTTTCTTAAGTAGCAAGTTACTTGTTTCATTTACACTATAATGTACTTTTGTTCCTCAAATTATGCATTCCGATTTTTATTTAATTGTTTGTTCATTTGCCAATATAATTTAAGACCACTGTCTACATCATTTTGGAAGAATTATGGCTATGTTGGGTAAGCAAATTAGTAGAAGTTTTTTTTGATTCACGGTACGAGCCGTAATTTCACTATAACAATATAAACCACAAAACAGTTATGTCTACGCCACAGATGTCGCACCTTTTTAAAAAAAACAAAAACAATAAGCTACTTCTCCAGCTCAGCATTTGTCTTTATGATCTGTGTGTTTATCTTCACGTTTCTTATTTTACTCAGTCTCATGTGAGTTAGCCACGCCCACATATTTACATGTTTGTAACCAAACAGTTCTTGGACCCCATTGTCTACCATAGTAAGAAAAATGACACTGGTAGTCAAAAGTGCCCCACAACTGTTTGCTGTCCTGAATTCTACAAAATATCTTCCTTTGTGTTCAATAGAACAAAGAAATATGAAGTACATTTTCGGTAGTCAGTGGGGTCCATGAACTGTTTGGTTCCAAGCATTCTTCCAAATATCTTTCTCTGTGTTCATCAGAACAAAGAAATTGATACAGGTTTGGAACAATCTGAGGGTGAGCAAATGATGACAGAATTTTTTATTTTGGGTGAACTGTCCCTTTAATCTATTTTTTTTTACCGAACTTTTTACAAGTTGCATTGTATTACGTTAAAAGAAATATTCAAGTAGAAAGCCCTAAATCTAAAGCCTACTATGAATTGTTGTAGTATGTTGGAGCATGATGGTTTTTCTAGTTCAAGATTGTTGAACTGTAAATTATTTATTTATTTAAATTTGTTGTATTCGACATAACACAGAGTAATCTAATGCAGAGGTAATGACTAGCCCTTCACAGTTTGCTTAATAAGAATTAATTCATTATTGCTCAGTCATTTAGGTTGTGTGAATGGGATGCAGGTGCATGTCATTTTGCTCATTGCCTAATACAACAAGAGCACTTTTGTCGTTACTCATTGATTTGTTTTGTTTTGCCGCCGATCATTTGTGACTTGAATGCATGATTTGTTGTACTATACAACTGAAACCTGTAGGCAGCATGTGTGTGTCAAATCTCTTTTCCTTCAAACACTTTAAATGTAAATAGGCAGTGTCCGATTTGGAGTTGTTGTTGTTATCAGGGCTGGATTGGTAATCGGGCATACCGGGCATTTTTCCGGTGGGCCGATGTATGACGCATGGGCTGGAGAGATGGACGGATTAGAAGGGTGAATCGGGCACTTATGCACGGAACGCGAATGCAATTGCGAATCGGACATGTATGCAGGAAAGGCAATGACAGCAGCACAATCTACCACTCGCAAGGTCGACACAAATGGTGGAGGGCCGAAGCTGGTCAAAAATGCCAGGGCCAATTTAACGTCCTAGTCCAGCCCTGGTTGTTATTATTACTACATTCCTGTCTTCTTATCAGGGTCCTTTACTTCCTTGCTTTATCAGTCTTTCTAGAGGTCTGACCTGAGTCGTAGCGCTGTTTAACCCCTACGCCTTCATTAACGGGACAATTCAAGTTTATGCGTTTTAGACAGTGTAAACACATCCTGTCTCAAATCAAACTCATATACTTGACAATGACCGGAGAGCCAACAAATGGATATTGCTTTGAGGAACAGAATCTAAGTCTAAATGAATCAAATCTGTATTACACCGAGAAAGTTTATTTGACCCTGGGGTTGATTTAAGGCAGCAGGAGTGGCAGTAGAAGCTGGTAAACTGGAGCAAAACGTAAGGTTAAGAACCATTACCCAGCATCCCCGGCGGAGCATACCATACAAAAATCTGGAATGGATGAGGCCATTCAAACACCGGGCAGATGTCCCTGCGATGTGTACACTGTGAATCATTCTATGACACCATAATAGTGTCTGCCATTGCGTTTTATCTGATTCTCTGAGCCAAGAAAGCCACCCTCCCTCGCCAGACCTCCAACCAGACACATATATAAGAAATCCAAGCATAGAGAAACATTAGAAGTGTGTCGCAGACGATGAGATGGTGTTATTGCTACATTTGAGCTAATCGTTCTTCCTTCCTGGCGTCCTGTGAGAAATACGTTAAGTAGATTAGTTGCAGAAGGCTGACACGGTGAACGGCCAGACTTCGTAGGAGTTAAATTGATATTAAATTGGTATATTCTATCAAACTGTGGTGGTGTACCAAATGGCCGTACTTGTATATGATGGAAAGAGCTTTTAAAGTCAACATGATAGGACTTTGCAAACTATATTTTACTTACAAAGCGAGAAAAACTTTTTTTAGTTTGCAATAACATGATTTATAATGCGCAATAAGACTTTCTTAAAGGGACAGTTCACCCAAAAATGTAAAACTTGTAATTTATTCACCATGATGTTTAAAACCTGCTTATGACTCTTTCCTCAGTGGAACACAAAAGAAGATATTTTGAGAAATGTCTCAGTGGTTTTGTGTCAATACAATGGAAGTCAATGGGGGGTTTGTTTGGTTACTGACATTCTTCAAAATATCTTCTTTTGTGTTCTGCAGAAGAAAGAAACTCACACAGGTTTGTTATGACATGAGGATGAGTAAATGATGAAAGAATTTTCATTTTTGGGTGAACTATCACTTTAATAGCAGTGTACAGTAAGAAAGTACAGTATATTATGGTCAATTTTATTATGTTGTTGATTTAAGGCTTTTTAAAATATAAAATAAAAAGTACAGTGTCTAGCATTCCGCACAAACTAGGAATCCTCATTCTTGACTAGTGGCCTCACACATAGAATAGTTCTGAAGGATTAAGGGAAACTCACATAATGGGCCCTCGCATACTGTAAGCCTTACGCTTTACATAAACATCTGCCGCTGCCTCTCACTCCGGATGGCCTTTCTGGCACCGATGAGCGCCTCCGGCTCTGTTTACGCTCGCTCTTCGGCAAGCGTCTGAAACGCTAATGCGGAGCAATCAAGTTAAAACACTGCCAGAAGACACTACACGATAAACATCGCCAGCGATGCTGCAGCAGAGATCCATTCGCCATCGACATATGGATTGCATTGTTCTGGTGATCTGTAGCAGGCTTTAGTGATCAAATCCAGTTTCAAGACTGCTTTCTGAATCCCACTCGTCTCACCGCAGCAGCCTCTGTGTGCGGGTATTTATTCTCAGGATTTCTTGTTTGACACATGTGACTTGCCCTAAAAAGGACTGGCATGCTAAGAGAGCCCCACCGGGTCTGCAGAGAGAATCACACCTCATTTTGCAGCCCCTCAGAGTAATCTGCTGTCTAGACGGGAATACCACACATTTAAAGTCTGAAAGGCAGAGCAGTGGTAGATCTGTTTCATTCTGCAAGGTTCGACTAGGTTTTATGCTTAATAAGCTCATGCAGTCAGATTGAGGAGAATGAGAAAGACACAAAGAGTCTGAGTTGTGTACCACTGTAGCGTGGATATGAATGTGCATCCTTTTTAAAAAACAATAAGGGTTAAATGAGCTGAAGCGTATCATCGACCAAAATCTTGTTTCTTGAAGTTTTCGCAAGTCTTCCTTTACAAGAACAGGTCGTATTTTCACAGGAAGGATATGGGGCAGTTATGAGCTCCTCCATACATTCGCTCACCAAGCAGACAAACAACAGGGCAGCTGTTTGAAACGCAACATGTGTCATCGCTTACATCATCTCATTTGCATGTATGACCACTTCTGACCTCTGCTAGTGGCTTTGGTCTTTAGCATGGTCAATGAACAGATTAGACTGACTTTATATTAGATTTTATATTTACTTTTGTTTCTATCATTTTTGGATTATAGGGTGGTAGCCATTGTATTAGGTCTGAAACGGACACTTTAATGTATGATGGGTCTCAATAAGTCATGGCGACACTTGTTTTTTCCACTACTTTATAGAGATAGTTCCACCAAAAATGAAAACTCTGTCATCATTTACTCGCCCTCTTGTCATTTCAAATCTGTATGACTTGCTTTCTTCAGCAGAACACAAAAGAAGATATTTTGAAGAATGTTGCTAGCCGGCACCCATTGACTTGCATTGGTTTTGTGTCCAGACAATAGAAGTGAACGGGGTACTGCCATTGTTCAGTTAACTTTCTTCAGAATATCTTCTTTTGTGTTCTTTGGAATAAAAGTAAGTCATACAGGTTTGAAATGACAAGAGGGTGAGTAAATGATGACAGAATTTTCATTTTTGGGTGAACTATTACTTTAACTCATCAAAACATTTGAACTATTTTTAACTTTATTTTAAATTTTATGCCAAATGATGCTAGATTATTTAAGTCAGTTTAATATAATTTATATTCAAAACTTGTAAAGCCAATTTGATTTAACTTAAAAATTGAATGCAGCTTTGGAACTAAGTTTTTTAAGTTTACTTTTTTTTTTACAGTTCACATTATAGAATTACACAGGGTGCAGTAAACATATTGAGGCATGGGAAATTATTTGTTCCCATCGAGTTTTCCTGCTCCGTAAAACTGGAATTCCTCTCTGAAATCTGACCCATTACATTCCACTTTTTGTGTTTCCTCTGGTAATTACAGGGCAGGTGGTGATATCCTGTTTTGGGATGATAGAACATGATTCTTCTGTCTTTCAAAGTATCTTTCAAGAATTGTTGCAGTAATGATGTACACTATTTGTCATAGCTCAGGTGCGACATCTGATTGATCGCTTATTTCATCCACGTAGTAAAGTTCATCCCTCCTTCAAAAGAATGTTGAAGACAATTTAGAGTTTAAATATCACACGACTATACTGAAGAATTTATGTTAAACAAAATCACTTACTTCTACTTTAAAGAATCCATTTAAAGTCTTCAAAAGTTGAGCTTTAAAATCTAAAGGTAGGATTACTTTACACAGCTTGTTTAATAAGTTTTTAATATGAATTAAATCGAATCACTTTGAAATGTTAGTTTTGCAGGTAATGAACTGTTCTAAGGCATGATGAGAATAGCATTTTTTGGTATGCTGTTGACAAAATGTAGGGAGTGCCGACTGCTTTGGACCACACTCAGGGTTGCCAAGTCCTTGGTTTTCCTGCGTAAATGGGCTACTTTTATACTTTTGCTGCAGGTTGTTTTGAGAATATTGAAAATATTTTATATATTATTATACTTTTGCTGCAAGTTGTTTAGAAAATATTTAAAAATGTTGTACATTAATAGTCATTTTTGTTATTTATAAAACAGAAAGTGTTACTACTGTACAGTGATTTTCTGTGCATAATGCATACAATTGACTAACATTTATATTTTAGGTATAGGAGAGGCAAATTTTGAGTTTTGGTATTTGGCAACCCTGAGCACACGGTTACCAGAATGAACATACTGCAGAACGCTGCTACACATCTGTAGTACATAAAGATGCAGTTCTGTAGCTGCATTTTGGAAATTTTTACAGATTTCTGTTCTTTTACACGATTTTTCTCTCCATCACAATTGGGCCTTTGTCTCTCATCTCTATCCAGAGACTGGGCATTTGTTTAAGCTTGTCCCTTAGCTCGACCTATGAAAGCGTTTGGGCACACAAACCTCTGCTAAAGTAACATATCGATGACTAGAGGGAACCATAACAGTGTGAATGAAAGGCATACCTGCCACCTTCAACTTCAAGTCAAGGCCGACCTTTTTTATTGATTTCCTGCTGGTCGCTGTGGTCATTGTGTAAAGAAAGCAACGGTGGGGCAAAAGAACCCTTTTAAAGACCGAGGCAATGCGAATGTCTGGATGAAAAGGTAAAAAGGCATTCATAAAACTTTCAGATTATTTTATCACCACCGTAGAGCTTCGTTTTTGTGAAACTACTCCCGGTTTTCTTCAATGGTGTGTGTCACATTCGAAATCCATTATGCGGCCGAGCAAAAGCCAGACGGCAGAAATGAAACGGGTTTGTTTTTCCTGACATGTCAGAACTTTGTTTGGAACATGGTGTTGATAACAGCCTTATTTGCAGTGTGAAAAAGACAAGGCTATCTGGTTGAAAAGGTCACCCAAGGTAGTTCTGAGAGAGGAGGCAAACAATCCTATATTTCATCTGGTTTTATGTGCAATCCAGAGGTCATGTTTTTTTCGGCACTGCTAGAATAAAGAAGCTTATCTTACTTTCGACAGTTTTTTTTTGTAGCTAAGGCTGTAGTCATTCAATGGAACGTTTCACAGTGAAGGAAAGATCTTACGAGGTTTATACATCTTGTAATTTGCTGTTATTAGCAAATGCAGCCGGATTGTTTGGTGAAGGGTGCGGCACGAGTGGCTACTCTAAAATCTACTGGCAGTGAACAGGCATCATTTTGAGCGAGAGCTCCACCTCTTTAACGACAGTCTGGCTACGAGAGAGAAAATCCCACACTTTGATGTTCTTTCAGGGTGGTTGAGTTTTATAATATGTTATAACTAGATCAGAGCTGAAGTCTGGGCTCTGAGCTCGGAGTACCCGCAGTAACATAATAACTGATGATTTGTTAGTGGACCAAATAAAGCCATGACGTCCGATCTATTTATTTTTCCTTCTTTCTAAATGCTGAAATAAATTTCCTTCTTTCTAAATGCTGAAATAAATCAGTCTGCTGTGATGGCCTACTTATATGCATTTCTGTTGCTCTGTGCATTTGTTTTCCAGTCCTCATATCGTGTTCCTGTCTCAGAGCGTGTTAACGGGTGAGAGGAATCTCTGCGGGGCAAGACTGTGCCATGAGATCGCCCACTCATGGTTTGGGCTGGCTATAGGAGCACGGGATTGGACGGAGGAATGGATCAGTGAGGGTTTTGCAACCTATTTAGAAGATGTGTTCTGGGCCCTGGTTCAGCAGGTAACAGGCTAATTGGCATATCGTGGCCAGTCAACCTGAGTCCGTGTATGGCTCATCACAGGCTAGTCACACAAAAGACAAACATCTCATAGTCTCAAAATTATACGTTTTTGCTACATTTTGTATTGATAAAGTTCTAATGTAAGTAAAAGCCTTCGGTCAGGTTTTTTCTAGGTTTAAATTGAATGTATTTGCCATCAACTGTACTAATGTACATCCCATGAAAATGTAATATATTTACATTTAAGCATTTGGCAGACGCTTTTATCCAAAGCGACTTACATTGCATGATACTATACATTTGTTTCTGAAGACGTGCAATTCCTGGGATCGAACCCATGACTTTGGCGTTGCTAGCGCCATGCTCTAACCACTGATATACAGCACTTATTATAATAAATAAATAGAAAACGTTTAATACTATTCATTCTATACACGACAGTTCAAAGTTTTAGGATCACTTATTTATTCCTTATTAATATTTCTTCTAGATTGTAGAATTAAAAAAACCTATAAAAATGTGATGATGAGAATTATGTTGTGACTAGATAAAACTATAGTGTCTTTAAAGTTGCTACCATTTGCCTTACATTTACAGAATTGGAATTGTGTCATCCAGTTTCTTTAGGTCTCACCCCAAGATGCTTTTTAAACAGCATTAAGTATTTCCCATCTGCTGGGCTCTTATTGGTTGCCTTTTCCTGACCTCACTATTTAGTCCTTCTTTTTCTAATGAAAGAAGTTCTGTTTTCACAATTATATTTGATCTACAAAATAATTTCAAATATATAAGCAAATGCCTTTATACTTTATGCTTAAATACCTGTAGATCAAATGATTTTTAAGATTGTGATCCTAAACCAGTAGTTCTCAAACTGGGGGGCCCCGAGATGGATCCAGGGGGCCACAGATTTTGTGGCATTTTATGAAATATAGAAATTGATCATAGATTTTATGCAATCAAACATCAGAAAAATAAGACCACCAGAAAAAAGAATTGATGTTTCAGCATTGTATAACCGAATGTGTTTTTGTTTAAATAAAAATGTTAAATTTAAGATTATAAGTCTTTATATGGGGGGCCGCAAAGCGATGCACTCTACACAAAGGGGGCCTTACAACGAAAAAGTTTGAGAACCACTGTCCTAAACTTTTGATCAGGGGTGCATTGAACTGACCACAATTTAGTCAAAGCATATGATACATTTTAAGTAGCTCTATTAACCGGATTTCTTGTAATATTTAGAGATGCACTGATACTAAAGTTCTCCACCAATACCGATAGCGGATTATTCAGAGTGATATCTGCCGATACTGATACTGAATATTAAAATAACATTTCTTAACTTTCTGAATGTTATTAATTCATATAATGTCTATTCATATTGAACATCAAACTGGTGATGTTTCTTAACATTTTCTATATACAGAGCACAAATTAATAGCATTTTCCTGGCCTCTTTTGATTGACAGGATACATCAGCCCTCACTATCGGCTGTTTTTAAACTGTCGGTCGATAGCCAAAAGTGTGAAAAACCGATACAGATTATTGGCCGATATACAGTTGCATCTCTTGTAATACTATTTCTAATGCTTACTAAACTAGAGCTTGTTTTTGTGTGTGATTGTGTGCAGCATCAACACCGCAATTTACTACATTCAGAATTTATTAATTACCTGCGCTTGGCTGCTCTGTATTGAAATCGCAGTATCAGTAAAGTGTTTCCAGTGTGTTTTACAAAACAGTTTGTTTGATGCTAAAACACTTTTGAATTTGAGCAGTTTGAAGCTCAAGCACTTGTTTTTGTCTTTTACAGCTGGGTTGTGGAGAGGCTGAGGAGCAGAAACAGTTGAAGGCCTTGTTACGCTGGAGGAGACTGAGTGATGAGCTGCAGAACTCTGAAGAAGAGCTGCAGGTCCTCAGGTCTGAATGGCAATAGCTCTCTCTTGAGCTACTCATAATATACAGTAGTAAAGTAGCATCTCTTCTGATAACTTGCTTTGGTACATTATAAAGTACTGATATAAAGAAGCTTAGTTATTTTTTTTGGGGGGGGGTTAAAATGAATTACTGTGATATATTACAATATTGTCCTTGGCTCAAACGAGGATAACATTGAGACTTTTTGGATCAGTGAATACTTATTATATTGACAGCATTAAACTTAGCTGCTAAATACAGTATGAATGAAAGATGATGGTTTAGATTGAATTTTACTTTTGCTCTGCAAAACTCAACTCAGAGCTTGTGCTACAATGTTGTGCTACTAGTATCTATTATTAGAGGTTATTTTTAAGGTTATTGGCTATATAATACACAAAGGCATTGGTTACAAAAGACATAACAGTTAACATAAGTTAATAATATATTCAATTATCTGGTGCCTTGGCCCATTCAGATTTCTTCATTTGGTTTAGGCAAAGCCACTGTAATGAGTAATCAGGTCAAGTATAACGTGTCATCGACTGCTTTGGAAAAACAATATATTTCCACTTATTGAAATCCCATATGCAATCAAATTTCCAGGAAAGATTGATTTAAGTGAGCGCCTGAAATAGTTGACATTTCTGTCTGCACTGAATTATTTAGAACATGTCATTGCATGAGTAATATTTGATATAAGGCCTAACCCAATCTCATATAAAGAGCACAATGTAATAAGGTTATTAGGTTTTATGTAAGTCTCAGGTAGGAGTAGATTACCAGTGGCTTAACTTCTAAGAATGGGAAAAGGAGAGTGCGTGTGTGTGTGTGATAGAGCTTATCGGGAATTCAGCTGTCACAATACCAGCATGTTTTTAGGATCCACGCCTGACAGTCTGGCCCTTCCAGGGACCCACACCCACTGGAATCTCAGGGATAAAGTGTTCAGACAGAACAGCGCTGGAAAAATATGCGTGTCTTAAAACATGTATCATGTAACATCTCTTATACCAACGCTATGTCAGGAAAGCAATCGAAAGCATTTTTCGTAACGTACTGTACTGTGCCAAGGAATAACGTTGGTTAAACGTTGTTCTAACGTAGATTACCAAGAAACAGCTATAACTCGCACATAGTCAGTAAACACTAGAATTTACCTCACCATGACTGTAGTAGAACACAAAGCATTTTTCTTAACATGTACTGTACTGTGTCAAGGAATAACGTTGGTCAAATGTTGTTCTAACGTTGTTCTAACGTAGATTACCAAGAAACTGTTATAACTCGCACATTGTCAGCAAGCACTAGAATGTACCTCACCATGATTATAGTAGAACACAAAGCAATCGTTTCACGGTGAAAAAGACATCTTTAACACCCAGACAGTAAGAGTGAGTTAGTGATTCTCATTAATTGTGACACACACACTGCCCACTAGTCAAGAGTAACTGTTTATTTGTTTGTCTTTCCATGCATTCATCTGGAAGAGAAGGCCGCCTATTGTGTTCAATGAAAACCTGTCACACTTTTCATTGAACTGCTTTAGGCACTTCCACAAATACACGCACAGCCTGTGTGACCGGGAGAAATACTATGTGCTTTTTGAAGGAGCTACCCCTTATCACCCTCATACAGAGAGCGAAAGAGAGAGAGAGAGAGAGAGAGAGAGGAAGACGATCTGCTTTTTATTTCTGGAGGAAAACCAAATGTAAGCATCAATAATGTAGAAGAGATGTGAGTGACCCAAATACAGCAAGAACTCATAGGAAGCCCAGGACACTATAAATGCAGTTGACCTGTATCTGTTGATCTGGGTTGGGATCTCCAAGTGTCACATCAACATTATCAACTCAGATAAACCAAATATCATTTACTCACCCTCTTATCATTCCAAACCTGTATGACTTTCTTTCTTCTGCAGAACACAAAAGAAGATTTTTTGAAGAATGTTGGTAACCGAACAATGGCGGTACCCGTTTACTTGCATTGGTTTTGTGTCTATACAATAAAAGTGAATGTGAACTGTCATTGTTCAATTACCAACATTCTTCAAAATTTCTGATTTTGTTCGTTATACAGGTGTGAAATGACAAGAGGGTGAGTAAATGAGGACAGAATTTTTTATATTTGCGTAACTTTAACTATCACTTAAAATATTTACACTCACTTTTACGGTTAAGGTTTGCAATTCCTTAGCAACCACCCAGAGTACCTTAGCGACCACATAGCAATGCCTTTGCAACTACATAGCAACCACCCACGCTTTTTTGGAAAGCTAGTTTAGATATTCACTTTTTCAGTGGTAGGAAACTGAAACTAAAACACCATATCAGGCAAAGCATCTGTCCATCTTTTTTGATCTGGCTTTATTTCGCGGAGAAATTTGACTGTGTCGACCAGCACTGGGGGTACATGTGAGCACAGAGATAAGACATGAGCGTGATCAATCACACTGAGGTTTATCACCATTGAATCCGTTTTGACACAAACAAGCGAACAAAAACAGATCACGATAGCTGGAGAAAGACTGTACACATACTATCAATACGGCCATTTGTCTGCACAAGAAAAATAAAAAAATAGCTGTTGTCTGGGTGAGCGGCGCCTGTGTATCGACCAAAGTTTTACAAGAGCCTTTTATTGGCAAGACCAGTTAATCTCTCAGAGAAGATCAATAGATTTTAACCGAGGTCGTCATCTCGCGCTGAGATGGTCAGCACTCAAAGCTCTGTTTGTCTCTCCCGATCTACCTCCACACACAGAAAGGAAACACTCCATCAGTTGTAAACCGTCTAGTCGAGTGATTCTTAGAAGATGTGTCCTGGAAACCTATAAATAAAAGTGTCTAGATTTGTCGTAGTTCGTGTTATGATTAACTGCTTATTTAAAGAGACGGTCCGCCCTAAAATATCATTTTTGTTATTTCAAACCTGTATGACTTTCTTTCAAGAAACATTTCATAGAATATATGAGTTTTGATTTATGCTACTCTTTTCAATATTACAATTTCATGTACAAAAAAACACAGACACATCTCTTTTTTTGTAATTTAACACAATTATATACTACTCTTAATGTGCACTTGTGTACTGTTGTTGCTTTAGAGCCATAAAAACCTAGCATTACTGTAATATATGGAGCTGTAGATGGAGAAGCTATCCGAGCCATAATGGTTTTATGATTGCAATGGCTTATACTGTTAGAGGGCCTTAATATGCTGAAGTCAGTATAATCCTACCCGGATCGCTGTGGATGCAGCTCTTATCAGGCTACAGTATGAGTTGTGTGCTCGTGTTGATGTACATGCGTGTGTTTGCACCTCAGGCCCAATAAAGAGAACACAGGGGAGGTGAGCGAGTCTGGTGCGTCAGTAGTGAAACATGCCCTCAACCCTGGAAAACCCTTCATGCAAGTTCACTACGTAAAGGTACGAAAGCTCACATTCCTCAGAGATACCTGGAGACTTCTGGGTCTGTAGGTTTCTTCTCTCTTTCTCGCTTTCTTTCTCAGGGCTACTTCCTCTTGAAGTTTCTGGCTGATCAGGTCGGCGAGGAGAACTTCCTTCTGTTCTTCAAAGCCTTCGTGAGAAAATTCCACGGCAGGCTCATTCTCTCACAGGTGAGAGCACTTTGTACGGGCGCCGTCCGTTCATTTTGCCAGAACGCAAATGTTGCCGTTGGACGACGAATGCATATTTTGATGGTCATTTCAATCTCACCGTCATTCCATCAGCTTGTGTGAGAGAAAGAATGCACCGACTCATCCCAATGTGTATTACCTTGACTTGATTTGAGACAGGGCTGTTTGGCACATAGCTGTTGTTCCAAATACAGCATGCTTTGTTTGAAGCTACAGCAGTTTTTCCTAACTCTCTCAAACTGCATCAAAGCACGGAAAATGCAGATATGGAACTCAAGTCTGAATATATTCAGTAATAAAAACAACTTTTTGTTTTAACAAATTTATGGATGCATCTTGTGCAAAGCCGCCACTGTGTTTGTGCATTGTGTGGGACAGAGACTTGCAGCATAGATCTTGATGATTTGTTATTGGAAAAAACGTACTAAGCATATTTAACTAATCACATTTTAAAGCTTTTTGTTCTATTACAGTATATGGTTGTAACAAACATTTTCCAAGTTGCCCTAAATCCTGCACAGAGACCCTCTGCGCTTACAGTTGTAGTGTTTTTTTGTTTGTAAACACTGTTCTTCATTCGTAGTCTTTCTCTTGTAGGATTTCTTGCAGATGCTCCTGGACACATTTTCTGCAATGAGCAGGTAGGAAGAAATTGTGTCAACACTGGCTGAAGGAAGTGTGTGCTCTTTAGTTGCTCAATGAAGCACATCTCCTCCTCAGCTGCTCTGCCATTATTATCATTACTGTGGAAGGATATGATCATAGAGTCTGAAGTATTTGGCCAAACCAGACCTTTACAGGCTTCTTTCTTCTCCAACCCTACAGTCCCTCAAATGATTTTTCCACTGGCATGTTTCCTCAGACTTGTCCATCGTAGTATTTTCTTTTTCACTTTCCACTCTCTCGTCACTCACAGGTTGTCTATATTGTCCTTAAAATGTCAAAAGAAGCTTTGAAATATAAAGCTCTTTAAAATATTGTTGTGGTCAGTGGGACATCTAGAGTATGTTCTTTTTTTATCTGATATGTTTTTTGTTGACGTTACTTGTATAGAATCCACACAGCTGTCTGATTCAAGATTTTTTTATACCTGTGTACATATTCAAGCCATAGTGAAATGTTAATCTGGTTCATTTTGACCGTGCAGAATACACAAATAAGGAATATACTGAAAATATATATTTAAAATATACAGCCATGAAAAAAATTAAGAGACCATTTCAAGCATTTCTAGATGTATTGTGTTTTTTTCAGTCCAGCGTCTGATGAATTTTTTTAAACAAAATCAAACCTCAGGAGTGACAAAGTCATCCAACAGCAATGTGAAAGATGGACAGCATGACAAGACACATGAAAACTGTGATAAAATATATATATATATTATATTTTTATATAAAACAATTTTTTTGAACTTTTCCTAAATACGTGTACAAATGTTACTGTTGTATTGCTTAAAAAAAGTGAATATGAACTTGTTTCATTTGCAGTATTTGAGGTCTGAAAAAAGGCCGAGCATCTTTTTTGTTATTTTGACCTGTTTCTCCGGTTTTCATTTTCTGCAAATACTGTAAATGCAAATAGAAACAATACTTTTATTCATCATTTGGTTGAAATATTGTTAGTAGTTCACAGAATAAAAAATAGGCCTATCATTTTACCTAAACACATACCTATAAATAGTCAATTCTGAAAAACTGAAAAGAATTGTGAAATGGTCTCTTAATTTATTCCCACAGATATATTATATATAAAACATATCAAAACTATTTTTTTAATTAAACTGACTTTATACTGAGTCTATCAGTCATGACTCTGAACTGAGCACAACTTTCACATTGCTCATTCTTGTCTCAGTTTGTCTCCCCTAATCTCTCCATATACTGTTTATTTCGCATCCCCGTTTCGTCTCTCTGGTGTGTCGTGTTGTCTCTTTATCCTCATTAAGGCCTGGCCACCGGCCGATGATTGATTAAATTACATTAAACTGAAAGGTATAAGGGCGTTCAATATTTGTGTCTGCCGCTCAGGAGTGTAAACATTCATGGCGGCACAACGCTGGAAGGGCAGATTGATGTGGTGAAACAATCACAGATGGGCCTCTTTGTGTCAGATCAAAGACAGATCAATGCCTTCATGGCAAACCGTTCCTCCTACACCACTTCCCAGTTACGGAAGTCCATGGCATGTTCTGTTAATGTCTACTTGACTTGGTTCATTGATTTACGCTTTACTTGATCCAGTGTCTTCTTATTTCCCAAATTTGAAATCGCTGGCAAAAGATCCTATTATATAATCCTAATTACTAGTGATGCGTGCTGCTTTTCTAAGAACTTAGAATTTTACTTGGCGAATGATAAAATGGTGGAAAATCCCAGAGACTCACTTTGAGAAGGGGAACCCAAGCTGTATAGAACATAGAAGAGATTTACTTGGGCAACCATTCACATCACATGCAAAGTTATGTGATATCTGAGCTACATTGAAGTTGCTCAAATGTAACAGTTGTGATTTCTTTTTTTTGTTTGTTTCAACATAATTGCCATTGATTACATAAATCAAATTTCTGCTTTTTGTACATTTTGTCTTGATGAGCCTCAAAAATATAAAATAAATACTAAAAATGAGTAACCATAAACTTTTGATTGGTATTGAATACAGTAGTTTTACCAGAGTTTGCAATTTGCTCAATTCCCTTAAAGGTCCAGTTTATGAAATTTAGCATAAACTCCCCCCTTCCTTTCAAAGCACTACAACGGCTGACACAGGGCTAAGATGTTGTCATGTTTTCACTTCTTTGCCAGAGAAGGTATATTACTATATATATATGACATCTGTTTACATTTATTAACTCACTAGAGTTTTGGAAATTGTGATGTATGTGCTACGATATTTTCGGACCTACAGTAGCGTATAGTAAATCAAGGGATGGTTATTCTTATAAAAATGTTTTCAACTCATATCAGGTATGGCGTGAGTGTAAGTTATGAGACAATTTTCATTTTGGGGTTAACTATTCATATTTACTATGAATTTATATCATAACTTTTTATGCTAACTGTACAACTGAAATTGTACAAGCGTGGTAAATAATCTAGTAAGGACGGAAATTGCTAAATATTTATCAGGTGCGGTATTGCATTGCATCATTTACAGAAATTAGTGCTTTCAAACGATGCATTTACATTTGAAATGATCTCTAAGTGAGCCATAAGTTATTAATCGGGCATTACCGCATGACCAATCATCTGAGGACACATTTTACATGTACATCTGAGTGTACATCACAGGCTCTTCCGATTAGCCCTCATGCTTCATAAACCAATCTCTGTGCAGACTGATCCTCGCTTCTATTTGCCGACAACATGAAACACACCGTGACCTGTTAGCAATCATAGTCCAGCGAGCTCAGTGATTTGTTCTGACACGGAGGGCTTAATTCTAGGTGGAAATTTCCAGCTTTTCTTTTGTCATCACCTAAATGTTCTCGACTGCCGTGTCAAAGGCCCAGAAGTGTTGGAGACACACCGTTCCTGCCCGAGACAGTCCATTAGTTGATTATATGTGGTTTGTGTGCGTGTGTGTGTGTGCGTGTCTGAGCTCTTGTAAGATTGATTTGCAGTGAGTGCTGAATGACTTCAATTACAGCCGGAGAAATATGGGGGTGTGGGGAAAATCAACTCGGTATCTTATTGTCACATATAGTGCATGTACTCTTCCTGTTATTTAAGATGTCGGTTGTGTGGCACACTGAAAAAGAAACGCTATAAGATCTTGATCATCTGTAATTGCGTTTACATTTACGCATTTGGCTGACGCCTTTTCAATGTCATTTACAATGCATTCAAAGTATAGTTTTTAATCAGTTTGTGCGTTTCCTTGACCTGTTATATCTTGCCGTGGCCAATGCCATTCTTTACCTGCACTGAGCTACAAAAACTGTGCGTTTGCTGAATGCATGCCTTTTCTCTTTCAGTCGAGGCATCACACTGGAAACCATCTTTTCAGACTGGCTAGATACACCCGAAATGCCAAAGGTAAGAATGTGTAAACCAAGATCTATTTTGAGCCGTTTGCTTATTCAAGCCAGATTAAAGCACTGTATTATGCAAAATGATTAAAAGCAGGTTTGTTACACAACGTGTGAAGGACGGTTTGCTCGTAGCTCTCATGCCTGTCACTCGGAATGTAAAATCGTTTTTAATCCATTTCTGCATCAGCAATCAAATGTAGAACGCACACAGAACTAAAATGACATTAATGAACCTGCTTCAGACGTTTCCTTACTGGGCCGCCACAAGCGACTGACATACAGTCGATGACTAATGTGAAACCATGTCTTTTCCATCCGGTGTTGATCATGGTTTATTGTGGAATTTAGACATTATTTTTCAGTTTGGAATGTGATTGGCATTGGTCGAGATATGAGGTTTCCATTTGATCCAGTTGAGGTTGCAATTAGATCTTTATCGTGTTAGCAATTTCTTCAAGATTTCAAAATCTTGACCATAGCAGAGCACAAGAAGCCTATTTGTTCGTCCGTCCTGAAATTATGTCTGGAAGAAATGAATTCAAACATTCGTCTCTGTCCGTTCCAGCACACCAAGTCTGTGTCACATTTAGTTTAATTCGCTAACCAGACACGCAGTGTCATATTCATCGAAGCCGCCATTCGATCTAATGACACGTGGCTGCCAAGACCAGCACTGGAACCTTTTTGGGATAAAACCCTGTTATTTCTTTCCTGTTTAAAGCCATTACTGTGTTCTCAAACATTCCTTTAAATAAATAATGGCAGGAAATAGTCGAACCCCACGATAAACAATCACAACCGCACACACATGCGACGTGGAGAATTGAGATGGGAAAGAATCATTTTCCATCATGCTGTTTTTAGACGGTCTTTGAGCAAACACAATAAGTCAGTAAATTGTGTATTTTGAGTTGCATTTAAGAAGGAGGGTCTCATTTTAATATTTCATTGGATGAAAAGCTGTGTAGTCCCACGAGTACAAAATCTTTGTATTTTAGTGGTACAGAAGGAGTTTTTAAAAGCTTTTATCTATTACATGTGGATTGTTTTGGAGTGCATTAGCATTCAGATGACCTCAAAGAAAACACCCATGAAATAGTTTTCCCTTTGCTATTTTCCCTTTTAAATCCTTCCAATTTCACAGGGTCTTTAAGACCTAAGAAATCTGAATCTCATGACCTCCTTTGACTCCACTTACTCGGGTTGATGTTAAAAGGATACGCTTCCTCTTAAATCTTAATTCCGACATTTACCTTTTTAAAAGAAAAGAAAAGTTGCTGTCAGATCATTAGCTGGGGAGCAGCTTGCAGACAATAGCTGCGGTCCAAGACATTAGGAGACAAATTTTAAGATTGTATCAAAGTACAAAGTGGCATTCGCTGAAATGTCAAGCCTACTCCCACCTCACCGATCAGCTGAAAGTTAATGTGCAGAGCTTTGGAGAGTGATTGTGTCTGCGCGCACGTGTGTGTGTGTGTGTGTGTGTGTGTGTGTGAGAGAGAGAGAGCTTGTTTCTTCTTGGCATTAAAGTGTGTGTGTGTGTGTACGTTGTTTGTAAGCATGTGTTTGTGTGCATGAATACAACTAAAGCTCAATATCCAATTCTTGGGGCAAGTTTCTTTAAAAAAAAAAACAAGAAAAGGTAAAATGTGAAGTCTTGTCTATTGTGACAAACTTACTGATGCTCATGAACACCACATAAAACAAACTCACTAAAGTCAACATGAAACCCCATTAACAAATCATTTTGCTCCTTTAATTTGATATATCCAAGTGATTAGCAAAGAAGCGAAAACGTGACGACACGTGAGCCGTTGGTTGCAATTTGCAACCTCACAGCTAGATGTCGCTAAATTTCATACACTGGACCTTTAACTATTAAGTAACTGTATTACTAAGTAACTATTACTATTAATTGTGATTGCGCTAACTATTACTATATACTATAACAGCAGCCTAAAACAATGGCAAAATAGCATTAACCAATTAGCGTGTGTTCGCAATTACCAAAAGAAACTTTGTTGTTGGGTGGTTAATAAAACCACAAAAACATAATTAAGAAAATCAATACAAAAATTTTCTCTGCAAATTTACATTTATGCATTTGGCAGACGCTTTTATCCAAAGCGACTTGCATTGCATTATACATTTGTTTCTGACTATGTGCAATCCCCTGGGATCGAAATGAAGTGCATTGATGAAAAGACTATCATCGTGTTTTATGAAAGTAAATAGGGTCAATATTGATTTATAGTTGACTGGAATCAGTAGCAGATACTATAAAAAGTATCAAAAGTTCAAATGGAAAGTGAGAACAGTTAGCATGTCTTACATCGTAAAAAGCGGTCACTGCCAATACAAAAGCAACACCCTACTGTTAACTGTTCAATACCAATTTATTTCCAAGCGTTTAGGAGGGTATGCAGACGTGCTAATACAGAAACATCATGTTTACCATGTATGTATACCATCAGTGTGTGCGTATAAGGGAGGTTGTGTGTGTGTGTTTGCGCGTTCTTTACGAGTTTGGCTGCGAGAGGGGGCTGATTGCAGCATCTCACAGGCACACAAAGGCCTGGCTGTGCCGGGAATGAGGCAGGCAATCTGGGCCATAAAACAGCTATGTGTGGTATCCAAGTTAACAATGGCAGTTTGCAGCTTGAGAGTCAAATTCTGCTCAGCCCACTCTGCTTTCTTGAAAGTGCACGACAAAGACACATTTGTATAGAAACAAAAATAAATACAGTACATTCTCTTTAACTTTCTCAAAATAGCCGATAAAGTCACTAAAAATAAGACACTAAAAAAGAATGTTCTTTGATAGACATACTGTAGAATAATATGTACAATGCACCCAAAAATGACAATTATTTAATTATTTAGTCATCCTCATGTCATTTCATACCTGTATAACTTTCTTTCTTCTGGAGAACACAAAAGAAGATATTTTGAAGAATGTCGATAACCAAACAACATTGGATCCCATTGACTTCCGTTGTAAGGACACAAAAGGCACTTTTCAAATATCTTCATATGTGTGCTACAGAAGAAAGAGTCTTATAATGGTTTAGAGCCACACGATGGTGAATAAACAATGACAGAATTGAACAATTTTTGAGTGAACTATCCCTTTAAGGAGCAACTTATGTACAGGGAAGCAACATTCTCATTGTCTTCAGAAAACGTGAACATTTGGTGTTTTGAAAACATTGAAATTGAATCACTAGAAAACAGGATGTTTTTGCTAGTGGCAGGCTTTTTGGACATCTTGGTATTAAGTACATTAGAGTGTCGGCATATATATAGTATTCTCTCCAAGTAGTATTGTTAAAAGAAGTGGAATAAGTAAAATTGTCAATATTGTCTTCCATCGTTTCTTATTACCTGAGAGAGGCTGTGTCACTATACCTGCTTTTGTGTATACATAGCTTTACGCACACACGGCTCAGAGAGAGAGCGAGAGCGAGAGAGAGAGAGAGAGAGATAGAGAGAGAGATAGAAATATATATATAGAGAGAGAGAGAGATAGCGATAGAAATAGAGAGAGAGAGAGAAAGAGAGAGAGAGAGAGAGAGATATCGATAGAAATAGAGAGAGAGATAGCGATAGAAATAGAGAGAGAGAGATAGAGAGAGAGAGATATCGATAGAAATAGAGAGAGAGATAGCGATAGAAATAGAGAGAGAGATAGCGATAGAAATAGAGAGAGAGAGAAATAGAGAGAGAGAGAGAGAGAGAGAGAGATATCGATAGAAATAGAGAGAGAGATAGCGATAGAAATAGAGAGAGAGAGAAATAGAGAGAGAGAGAGAGAGAAAGAGAGAGAGAGAGAGAGAGATAGAGAGAGAGAGAGAGAGATAGAAATATATATATAGAGAGAGAGAGAGATAGCGATAGAAATAGAGAGAGAGAGAGAGAGAGAGAGAGATATCGATAGAAATAGAGAGAGAGAGAGATCGATAGAAATAGAGAGAGAGATAGCGATAGAAATAGAGAGAGAGATAGCGATAGAAATAGAGAGAGAGAGAG